>NC_139158.1:45368540-45968540 GCF_964270905.1 Leucopleurus acutus | reverse complement strand
TGGCCGTGCTCTGTGACATTCAGACACCTCCTGCATGTTAGGTGTTCAGCTCTAGGATATTACAGAATAGATGAAGATGGCTACAGGAAGGTCAGTGGCGATAGAAGGAGATGGAAAACTAATTATTTCTATCACCATAAAGGAGAATGAGTTAATTTATCTTGGAAAACAAAAAGATAAGAAATGGCTTGGTAGAATGTTTCTACCATTTCAATTCTCTACGATATAAAAAGTAAACACTTGCTGATCGATTGAAACATATGTAAGATAGAGAATGGCTTGGCAAAAAAAATTTTGGTTTCAAATGACAGAAGCACAAGAACTAGCTAAGGCTGACATACACCTTTATGGCTAATGGGAGCCAACAAGGTGAGCAACCAAACACATTCAAGGCTGCAGATGGTCTCAGGAGTAGTTGTCCTGGATTCTCTCTCCGGCTCTGCTATGCACATTTCTCCTCTCTCCTTCCATTCTTGCTTTTCTCCCCATAGCACTGAGTATGGCCACTAATAGCTTGTGAAATTTATATCAGATATCCTCAGCCACTGGAAAAAAGGCTGATCTCAAGTACTCTCTATGATCCCAGGGAAGAGAAAATCTTGAGAAAGAGATTTATTGGCCCCCCTTGGGTCAAGCACCTGCTCTTGGGCCAGTCACCTTGGACCAGTGAGCGATGGTGATATTGTGCACCTGCATTGACCATACAGAGGGCGGAAGAAATGCGTAAATTGCAAAGGGGAAATTGATGGACAGTTCTGAGTGAGCACCCCATTATTTCTTTATCTTCACTTGGAAAAATCCATGAAAAAGAGTGCAGTCTACAACATAATGGATTTAGCTTAGAGAGAAATAAGATTATTCTGACATTAGAGCTTATTACACACTGGAAGATGTTACTGAAAGGAGCGGTAAAATATCTTTTCTTAGAGGTTTATAAAAATAGAAGTGATTTCTCATCAGATGAAATGCAAAGAGTTTTCAAAATGGATTAGACACACAAAAATTTTTGTTTGATGTGCAAAGTCGTGACAAGGCCCTTCCTTTTTTGCCAGTAAACTCTGTTCATGTCTACCCTTTTGGTGCAATTCAACAAATACTTATTAAATGTCCACTAGGTAGAAGAGCTAAAGGGTTTGCATTATATTAGAGAGGTTCAGAAAGTTACAAATGACTGTAATGTATGGTTGTTTAAGGCAGTTGTCACAAAGCAAGTTCAGAGTCATTGCTATTGAGTTTTCATAGGAATGAGGGAGAGTAGGAGGAAGGAAGAGAGATGGAGAGATAAGGGAGGGAAGGAAGGAGATTCAGAGAGAAACAAGAGAACAAGGAAAGAATTAGCAAAAGGTTAGTTGATAGGCTGCGATTTGAAATGTTCTTTAAGGATAGATAGAATTCTAATAAGTAGAGATCAGGAAAAGGCATTTGGGGCAGACAGAATGGCATGTACAGTGATTTTAATCATGTTCAGGGAACAGCAAGTCATCCTTTTAGATGGAAAACCATGGTATGAGCAGAGAAGAGATAATAAGAAAAGATGAGGGAACAAATGCTACAGATCAGCCTTAAATGCTGAGTTTAAAGTTTTGTTTTAGGAAGATTAGATTGGCAACCCTGTGGAGATGAATGATCTGAGGAGAGAGACAAAGGTGGAAAGGTGTGTTTGAAGGTCATTGCAGAGGTGTATGAGAAATCCTGAGTAACTTAACTGGACAGTGGTAGCAGCCTTGGACAGAAGGATATACGCAGGAGGGAGATGGTAGGGGTATAACCTATAAGGATGATTGATTAATGGGGTTTGCGTATTTTGTACTTTCAACGTACAAAGCACTTATCAGAAAATGACATTCATCAGTTTCCTAGTTCTTTAAGATACTGGATCTTTGTTTACATATGCATTTAAGCCACATATCAACCAAATAAACAATAATAGATTAGCTTTTATCCCCATTTTGTATATGAGCAAACTGAAACTTAGAGTGGTTGAGTAACTAGCCCGAGGCCACATGGCTAGTAATCTGCTGAGTGGGGTTTGGAACCCAGGACGTCTGGCTCTAACACCCGTGTTCTTTTTTTTATTATTATTATTTTTTTAATGCTTTCTTTTTTGTGTTTGTTTTTTTTAACATCTTTATTGGAGTATAATTGCTTTACAATAGTGTGTTAGTTTCTGCTTTATAACAAAGTGAATCAGTTATACATATACATATGTTCCCATATCTCTTCCCTCTTGTGTCTCCCTCCCTCCCACCCTCCCTGTCCCACCCCTCCAGGCGGTCACAAAGCACCGAGCTGATCTCCCCGTGTGGCTGCTTCGCACTAGCTATCTACCTTACGTTTGGTAGTGTATGTATGTCCATGCCTCTCTCTCGCTTTGTCACAGCTTACCCTTCCCTCTCCCCATATCCTGAAGTCCATTCTCTAGTAGGTCTAGTAGGACACAGTCTTTATTCCTGTCTTACCCCTAGGTTCTTCATGACAGTTTTTTTTTTTCCTTAAATTCCATATATATGTGTTAGCATACGGTATTTGTCTCTCTCTTTCTGACTTACTTCACTCTGTATGACAGACTCTAGGTCTATCCACCTCATTACAAATAGCTCAATTTCATTTCTTTTTATGGCTGAGTAATATTCCATAAATCACAGCCAGATCCTTTTTGACCCACCTCCTAGAGAAATGGAAATGAAAACAAATAAACAAATGGGACCTAATGAAACTTAAAAGCTTTTGCACAGCAAAGGAAACCATAAACAAGACAAAAAGACAACCCTCAGAATAGGAGAAAATATTTTCAAATGAAGCAACTGACAAAGGATTAATCTCCAAAATTTACAAGCAGCTCATGCAGCTTAATAACAGAAAAACAAACAACCCAATCCAAAAATGGGCAGAAGACCTAAATAGACATTTCTCCAAAGAAGATATACAGACTGCCAACAAATGCATGAAAGAATGCTCAACATCACTAATAATTAGAGAAATGCAAATCAAAACTACAATGAGATATCATCTCACACCAGTCAGAATGGCCATCATCAAAAAATCTAGAAACAATAAATGCTGGAGAGGGTGTGGAGAAAAGGCAACACCCGTGTTCTTAATCAAAGCACCTTGTCTATTGGAGTGGTGGTGGGGGGGGAGAAGGAATGAGGAAACAAGGAGTTTTCAGCACTGGTGGATTGAGAGCTGTTCCCATCACACATTGTGGTAAAATAAACCGCTTAAGGTATAGTAGTTTAAAACAGCAACCATTTTATTGTAGCTCACAATTTTGGTGATCAGGAGCTTGGACAGGTTTGGCTGAGCAAGTCTTCTGTTACAGAAGACGCCGACAGAGGACACACAGTGGTGTTCAGCTGGCACATGGGCTGGTCTAGAAAGAGCAGGATAGCTTCACTCACATGTGTGGCACCTTGATGAGGATGCCTGGAAGTCTGAGCTCAGCTGAACTGCCCACAAGAGCCTGACACGTGGCATCTCCAGCAAAGGCATCTCACACAGTCAGTGGATTACAGTTACCTTTTTTGGACTTTATATAATGGAATCATGTACTATAGACTCTTTTGTGTCTGGCTTCTTTGGCTTAATATTATGTTTGTGAGATTCATCCATGTTGTTACCGTGTAGTTGTAGTTTGTTCTTTTTCATTGCAGCGTAGGATCACGCGGTGTGATTATTCCACGATTTAATTGTCCGTTCTACTATTAAAGGATGTTTGGGTAATTTCTGGTTTGAGCTAGAGTGAATAATACCAGTATGAATGTTCTTGTCTCTGTCTTTGTGTGAAACATGTTCGTATTTCTGTTGAGTACGTCCCTATCGGTAGAATTGCTCCATCATAGTGTACGCTTATGTTAGCGTTAACAGTTTTCCATACTCTCTGTCCAAATTTACACTCTCACCAACAATGTATGAAAATTTTAGTCATTCCACATCAACTGGTAGTATCAGGTCTTATTAATTTTAGCCATCTTAGCTGCTCTGAAGGGATTGTTTTGACACAGATTGACCCAGTCCTTATCTGATTCTCTCTTGCTCCATCATTCTCTGCTTAGGTAACTCTTCATGCTTTCCCGACAGCCTATGGGAGATGACCTATCTGATTATTCCACCGAGGTCTTTCCTTATTCCTTATTTGTGGACTCTCTGTCTCTCAAAACTCTCCTGAAACGTTGAGAGAAATTATTCAAATGGACCCAAATGACATCTTATTGGTGGTCTTTCCCACATCTTAAAGCCAAATGACATTCACTCTGTTTTGTTGTATCAGTTCCCATGGAGGACCAATAATCTCAACGTCCATCACACTACAACTAAATGTTTTTTTTTTAAAAAAAATACTTTCAGGTGAACACTTTTGAATTTGGATGTTTCAGAGACCTTCAGATTTAGTTCAACTTCCTCCAGTATGTTTCCCTGCTAAGCAGGAGACTTGAGTAAATTTGGGATCAGCTGTCAGGAAGGCAAAGAGAAAATGACCTGTACCTGTGGATATAGATGTAGTGGAAGATAGCTCCTCTACTTGCAAAAGCAAAGGAACCATCTCTATGTGTGACCCTGCTGGAATGAATGCTTTGAATTGATTTTGTAATATGGGCAAAGTCAAAATACCTCCTCTTCTTCTGTAACACTTTATTGCCCCCACCTTTTTATTTTCCTTCTCCTTCTTTCCAGGGCTGTCGTAACGCTAGATAACACAGGGAAACCACTTGGTACAGTAGCCAGCTCATAGTGATGAGGATGATGACGATGGCAGTGATAGAGGAGATAATAATATCTACTGCCTTTAAGATATTTTTGAATGTGAAATTAACTGGGTTAGCCTATGTAAGTTACCTAATAAAAAGATGTGACATACAGTGATCCTCAGAACACAGATGTAGAGGAAACTAGGCAAGAGAGGATAAATGAAGCAGGCAAGATTATATAGCAAGAGATGAGACAAGACTTCTCTGCTGTCCTCATGTGCCCTACCTGAAAGCTGTTGGTTTAACTTCCCTTGGACTTTCTGCAGAGAAGTTCTGCATTGAAACTTGAGCAACTCTGAGCATGTATCTCTTCCTTACAAACAAATGAGCCCAGACTTGAATAGTCCTTTTAGTAGACATGTCATACATTTTAGTAGTTTTTGTGACCCTCTCCTCTCTACAACTAAATGATAAAATCCTCAAGGGCAGAGATGTCTCTAATATGTTTTTTGTACTCTGCCTTGTACTTAGCCCAGAGTGGGGAAATGTCATGTTACCCTGCTGATTAAGTCCATTAAGGATTCAAGTTGCATAACTCCCCTAATGGGGAATAAAGAATAAATTCTGCAAGTGAGCTTAATGTTCAAGAAAAGCATCAACAGCAAATGTAGCCGCTCTTTGGCCATGTATGAAATGCAAGGGAGAGAATGGTCTTTTTACAACTCTTTGTGGATAACGCTCAAGGGCAGGATGCTATGTGCAGAGAGAGATTTTTTTTCTCAGGCTTGGATTGAAACCACCAACTGAATTGAAGGATGCAAACTGGGGCAGGGAGTCTAAAGAGGGGACACAAAATAGTTCCAACAGAATTTCAAGTTTATCCAGAGTGAGCTGCATCTTTGGAACACAGGGGCATCTGCTCAGCAGATCATTGTGGCTATGGCTACAAATTCCACATAAAAGGATATTTATAGGAAGATCTGCCTTTCTGTGTATATAACTAAAAATGAGTTTGTTGAGTAAAACTGTATTTAGGCCCAAACTCTGATTCACTGTTTTAAGGGTCCCAAACTAACCAAATGGGAGGGACATACTTTGCAAAGACAACTTTGTTCACGTACAAGAGGGAAGAGAGATACTGCCAAGTACTGGCAGAGGGATGTCGCAGTGCCTTTCAGCTCCATGATACATTCTTGGGAGACATTTCAGTAAAAAAAATGCCCATCTGCATATTCCAGTGGATTAATGAATATGAGTGTGTGTTCAGCTATTGATACTAGGACAAGAATTAAGCCTTAAGACCAGAATTCAGTGTCATTAATTCTTTCTTTAATAAATAAAATCAAGTATGTCATCAAATGATTATAAAATGATTTTTTTCATCTAGTAAACATGACTTTTCCATCCAAAACATCCTTCCAATCTTTTTCTAACTCCCAGAGACAGATTCTAAGAGCCCTCCTGAGAGAATAGAGAAGGACATTGTCCAGAACCTGGGCTTAGGGCCTTTGATAGAAGTTGGAGGGTGGGGAAACTCTTAAATTTCTCTACCTTGCCCCATTGCACTTAACGTATTCCCTATTTGAAGCATATTTGGAGGGGTAAGATTTGATCAAGGAAATGTCCCATTCACTCTTTTGAAATAAAGCACCAAGAGGGGCTGGAAAATGGCTCCAAGGCACTGGTTACCAAACTTCGCTGTACATTGGAATCACCTGGGGATCTTTTAAAAATACTGACATCCAGCTCTCTCCCTTAGACATTTCAATTTCGTTGGTCTGGGGTATGATCTGGGCATGGGGATTTTTAAGAGCCTGGACTATTCTGAAGACTCCAGTAGGCAAGTCTATTAAAAAGGTCAAAAAATAAGTAAATGAGTGTGTCAGTTCAGTTTATTTTAAATGTTGACTGAGCACATACTCTGTGTGAAAGCCATATGCTGTGCTCTGGTAATACAAACAGAAATAAGAAAATATATCGCCTCTCTTGTGGAACTCACTTTAGTGGTGAGGGCCAAGTTAGATGGACAAATAAGTTAAATGTGATTACAGCTCAGTTAAATACAAAACAGTGTGATAGACACAAAATCAGAAATTGGTCCAAAGCAGAGAGAAACTTACAGAAGAAGAGAAAGGGACCAGGGAATATTTTACAGAGGAGTTTTCATGATATGCAATAGCAAGTGATTGGTGTTTCTGAAACTTTAAAGACTAAGGGAAGCATGCAGACTGTGGATTGTAGGAAAGAGCTCATTTGTGAAGGGTTTTCTCTGTTGCCTTAATAACTTGGGTTCTCATGGGTGTAACTAGCACCTGTGAATGTGGATTGTCTTAGTAATGGTCCAACATAAACCAGCACAATTATTTATCCTTCTTGTCTTCCTTCCATCCTTCCTTCCTTTCATCTATTTCCCCATATCCATACCTACCTACTTACCTACCTAAAGAAGCCCTACAACTTTGTCTCTCATTGTTTAAATGAGTTACAGGTTTTGAACACAAAAATGACTTAAGCATTCATCTTACTTTCAATTTACTCTGTGGTTTCTCACTCACATATCACTGATGATTTTTGTGGACATGACTGTCATAGAATTTGATCTCCTTCTCCCTTTTGGAGACGTATGAATGTTGAAATGAAGGTGACTAGTTTCTTTGATTTCAAAATAACACTTAAAGCAGAAAAATGAGACAACAACTACAAGAGTCACCATTTACCTCGATTTGCCATATTCTCAAAACTGGACCTTAAGGTAAATAGCATCAGTTAAAAAAAAAAAAAAAAAGCCATTTTCCAGTGGAGACGTAAATAATGATGCCAGATAAGCATTGCTCTTGAATGCTCGTTAAGTGTGACAAGGAGGGGTGAGGGGAGGAACAAGTTTATCCCCAGAACTAGAAAATGCCATTCAAGATTCCAAAGTGCAATCTTTATTTTTGATTTGGCTTTTATCTTAAGGGGAAGTATCAACGGACAACAAGTATTTTGATTAATTCATTTTTAGTAAAGTAGAGCTGTTTTATCCATGAGAAGTCTCATTAGTCATTGTAGCAGCATCCCTTGAATTCTTTTGGATTACCTCACATGCATTTACCATTCCTCTGTCATGATCTGGTTATTACTAAGACTACGTTGCTATTAATAGTCAACATGTTATTTTAAAATTGAACAAGCTAATATTATCAGCCCATAATTTTCTGGGTTTACACTGAATCTATTACCATAATTAAGTTAATAGTATTATAGATGAATGTTTACTTCTTATTACTTTGTGTCGCAAAATACAATTAGATGCTTGTCTACCTACAAACAGTGTAGAGGTATTTACTCTGTAAATGGTTTAGCATGACTCTATTGTAAAAAAGAGTTTAACTTCTTTCGACTGTCCAATGGTTCAGAATTCAATAATATTGCTCCTTTTCATGAAACTCAAAGGATTCACTTCATCTGCTCGCGCCCCTGCAGTTTCTCTGTACCGTGGTCATATACTCTTCATCTTTCTCCAACTTAATGTCTACTATGTTTTATTCTTCTCTGGTTGCCTATCACTGATAGCTTTTTTTGGGGGGCCAATCAAGGAGCAGAGAGACCAAAGGATCAGCAGACATGTAAAATGGCATTTGTGTGTTTCCTAGTTCCTTGGACACTTACAGAAGATAAAACAGCAGTTTGAATGACTTGTGGTTCTGTTCTGTGATCTACCCATTTGACTTAATGTTTTACTGTAAGGTCCTAGGGTGTGATTCCATACGCTTACCATAAAGAACAGATGTAAGAGTCGATTTCCTGTTTGAATTGTTACTTGAGTACCAAACAATTTATTTAGCCAGAAAATCTTTATTATTCATAAAACTTCTCTCATCTGATCCCTTGTGTTTGCTGCAGTTCTGAAAGTGACTCTCTACTCAGGACTGCTAAACTCTGTTGTTTGAATTAGGATGTTAACCAGTAAAGGTTGTATATCTGATCCCATGTGGTCCAGTTAGTGTTCAACAAAGAAAATCTCTGTAAATGGTTATAGGTTGCAGTACCAGAAACGCTAATCAATTAACTTACAGGGGTTAAAATTGCTACAAACTCTATACCAAACTGTCCCTGTGGCTGTGATTGTGGTGCCAAGGACATGCTCTATTGGTGGTGGAGATGGTAGAGACAATAGCTAGGAGTAATGTGATAGGTTTTGTCAATTAGCCCTCAGCATTCATTCCCACCTTTTTCTATGAGATTTAATGCACCACAGGGGCTTGAGAGTCAAAAACCAGCTTTCCAGACTTCTTTGAAGTGCTAGAGTTCTGGGTGCAAATTACGTTCTGCCAAATAGACACACCTGGATGAGCTTTGAAAGCAGCTGGGGCCAAGGCCATCATCTTAACTACTGTTCCTACTGGTGAGGATGGGCACAGAAATTAGTGTCTGGAGGTGACTGTGGCTGTTAGACTCGGCCTCATGGTCATTTGAAAGCAGTGGTGGCAGCAACAGCAATAGCTCCCTGACCTGTGGTTCCAGAAGCTAGTTTTGTGGCCCTGTCTCCCAGTCTACCACCCCTTCTAAGTATCGTGCAAGGAACTAATCTGCACTGAATACCATTCTGCTTGAAATTCTCGGTTACCATTGCCTACAACCAACCTTGACTAATAGGAAAACAGTGGTAACAACCAAAGAAACAAAAACGCTACAGTTTTATTGAGTATTTACTAAATGCCAGACAAACTGAGCCTCAGTGAGATTGGGGAACTTGTACAGGGTCGCAAAGCTAGTAAATGGCAGAGTCAGTATTTGAATATGGGTCCCTCTGCAGAGCTAGTATGCAAAGGGCAGAAATGTCAGTAAGTCTGCTTTCTATTAAAAATTTAAGAAATCTCCAGGGGCTGAGGCAATTTATACAAGCTAAATACAGGATCTCTGATGTCACTGACTTAAAAGAACACAAGCACACATGATTGGTGAATCAGAATTTGTGCAGCCTTGACGTCTTACTGGAATAGCTGCATCACTGAAGCAAGCCCACGTCAGCCAACACCACTCTAGTGATCATCAGGATACACAGGTGTGGATGAAGAGCAGTTCTTTATCCCATAGTATTCATCCATGCTTTTTCTGTTGTTTGCCTCATCACAACACTGAAGGGAAAATTATTGCCTTCATGGATCAGATTTCACGTTTCAGATCCCCTTGATGTTGTTTGTGTATTTTTCAGAAAGTTTTTGGTTTTTCCGAATCTTTCAGAAGCAGACTCTGAAAAGGCAAAGAGCATCATTGGGCTGAGTCTTTCAGCATCTGGGGGCCTAATTTAAAATAAAAGATAAGACAGTGGGAGGGCAATAGGGCAGGAGGTGCTCCAGCTTCCCATGGTCAACAGATTCTGGAGAACAGTTGCCAGGGCTAAGAGCACTGCCCTTTCCAGAAATCAGTGGGAAGGTGACCAGCCTGCGGGAAGACACACCTTGGGGTCACCTGATGCTCAGGTGAAAGACTGGAGGTGTTTTGCCTGCAGAGGTGTGACTCTAGGGGCCAAGCAGGAGGGACTGAGCTGTCACGTGGAAGACATACGAGGCTAAGGACTGAAACTTGAGTGGAAGTTAGAGATGGAAGGGGTTTTCTAGGAAGAACTGCCCAGAAGGAATGGGGCTGCTCCAGGAAGCAGCTTCACTGCTGGGGGGTCCTGTGAGAGGTGTGCTGGGTGTGAAAAACAGGGAAGCTGCAGCTGGGATACAGCTTGACAGGAGTGTGTGAAGATGTCTTCCGACTCCCCAGGAAGGAGCTTCTCCTTTCCTTTCTAACTCACGGCTCTAGAGGCAGCCAGTTTTGATTGAAATCCTAGCGCCGCCATTTACTTGCTGTATTGTTTTAATTCTGCATTTCAGTTTCTCCATCTGTGAAGAAGGGTATAGAATAGTGCCTACCCCATTAGGGGTAAGTGTGAAATCAATAATTTAATTTATGCGAAGTGGATCGATCTACTTACTCTTACTGGCTCTATGGTGATTGACACTGCAGCTCCCATACAATTCAGTGGGAGGACGTGCCCTTAGACCCTCACTCTAAAGAACCAGGAGAGCCCAGGGACCCAGTGGCAAACTTTTAGCATCATCTGGCCTGGCCAGTAGGATGTCTCAGACTGGCTTTCCCAACCCTCAGGAGAGAGTCTAACTTTTTCAAGGTGCTCAACTCAAAATGTTCAAGCAGCTGCGGCACTTCCGGAAATAGGGTCTTGATGTGGGCTCACACCCCTGGAGAACGTAAAAGGAAAGACTGGAGACGCTGGGGCCCAGGTCATTTTAGGGATCAGCACCTTCCTGTGTCTGCCTCCATCCCTCCACGATTGAAGGAAGGATCAGAGAGCTGAAGCTCTGGGAGTTTTGAACTTCAAATCAGTCAGAAGGTCCATTCATTATTTTTTTTTAAGTTCTAAAGCAGAAAGTGACTATTGCTTGTCTTTCTGCCTCTGCCTAATGAGTAATGAAAGTTTACCTAAAGTCTTGGTTTACTTTGGCTGTTTCCCTGTTGGGTGTATTATGTCCAAATTTAGTTAAAGGCCACACAGTGGGTTAAAAACTCGTGATCAGGTTTGTGTTGACTGAGTTAAAGCCTGTGCTCTAACTGAGCTCCCTTGGAATGAGCCATGTATTCTTTCATGCCACCTGGCTATGAAACAAACACAAAGAATTTGGCTGTGGCATGAAGAAACCCAGATTTTTAAGGGGAATGGAGATGCATTCCCCATGGAAACATGGCAACTTCAGGCTCCGTTACTTTCTTTCCTCTTGCCAACCCTCTGTGTGTCTCTGTTCTTTCCAGGAGAGGGAGAAATAAAAATATCTCAACAGAAATGGAGCCCAATTCCCCCACACACCCAACAGGGCGCGCCACTCACCCAACCATACAAGTAGAAAAGGGCTTGGAATGGGAAAGAAATAACTACCTTTTAAAAGCTAAAATCATGCACAGAAGGTGAAAGTCACAGGGCATGATTCCTGCACACATCAGAAAAGAATTCCAGGTCATTAGATAAGGCCAACAGTCTCAGTAGAGGTGGGTAGTGCAGGTCAGGGCTGCGGGCACTGGCTTCTCTTTGTCTTGAGCACTGACTTGCTGAGGGGCCTCCAGGAACTTAATTAAGTTCCTGGATACCTCTTTTGACAAACCCAGCTGACAAGCAATAACCACCGTGGCCCAGTGCTGCTAAATTCATATGATAGAGAATGACAAAATCAGAATTCTACTTAAGAGCTGATAATTACGTAGGAGAGAGTAGCATGCTGACTGGGGCAAAGGGGCTGGGTGGTTAACTTTTTATGGTTCAAGAGTTGGTAAAGAGCATATGAATTACGGGCCAGCAAGAAGGACATTTTGATGATGACTTAGAAATTCTCAACTCCAGCAAAGACCAAGTTGAAATACCCTCAAGTCAGAGGGATGTGAGCAGACAGCTGGTTGAGGATCTCAGTGCTTTGGATGTGTCATTTTTGTTTCCTAAGAGGCCCTGGACAAATGCTTTCTGAAAGGCACCGGTGAAAGACATTTGGAATTTAAGAGAGACATCAGTGATAAGGGCGGGGTTGGGCCTTATCACTGGCTGCCTTCTAGATGTATCCTGGGCACTGTGGCTGGAGCACTGATACAAATGAGCTAGTTCGGAGAAGCCTCGACTTCAAAGGAAATCACCCACAGCAGAGGGGCTGACGCGGTGCTGAATGAATAATGAAAAATACAATAAAGACCAGATCTGATAGGGATTTGAATTATATGCAAAGAAAGTATTTCTGAGGAAAATGAGATGGTGGGGAGGGTTTGGGACAGATTGAAGAATTCATAACCAGAGCGGCTCACAACTTGTATCACTTAATCCCAGAAAATTTCAAGGCTCTGTAAGAATGCGGGTAGCTGAGCATGCTCTAGCAGGTGCTTTTCTCTGAGATTTAAAGTCACCTGTGTCTTGAGACTGCGCAGTGTCCCCACTCTCTACTCTCCAGCCCCTGCCCCAGTGTCAGAAAACTCTGACCTTGATGCAGCCGTCAGCAAAGATTCTCACTCTGAGAGCCGGACACAGATCCAAGCCTTCACGGGCATATCCTCCCATTCGCAGAACACCTGCCCCAACCAGGCGTGGGGTGTCTGAATGGCCCATTCTCCCCTCCTCCAACAGTGTGTCCCCCAGGGGTAGTGCCCTTCATCCATGCTCGTGCAGTGGAACCTCAAGGTTCTTCCCCATCATCACCAGGGTGCTGGAGAGACAGTGAGAGGAAAGAGGGTGGGAAAGACAGACAGTGAGTGAGTGAGAGAGAGAGAGAGACAGAGAGAGAGAGCTCAAGACCAAGAGAGAGAGAGACACAGAGACAGAAAGAAAAAGAGAAATGGTGAGAGGTAGACAGAGCTAGAGTGAGACAGAGATGCGATGAGAGACAGAAATAATGAGTAAGAAAGCGAAAGGGGGATACAGAGGAGGAAAAGGATGGTGAGAGAGAGAGGGAGGGAGACAGGGGCAGGGCAGATGGAGAGATGAAGAGTGAGCCAGAGATGGTGAGACACATGTGCGGCAGAGAGAGACAGAGTTGGGGAGCCGGCCTGGATGCTTAGATGACCTCTTTGCTCCCAGGAGGATGTTTGGCAGTGTCCCCTGCCCTGTGTGCCTGTCCTGCTGCCACAACAAATCCAGAGGCTCCCAGAGCCTTTGCTCTACCAGCCATTACACACACTACGAGGCAGCCCTGCCCACGCGGAGAACAGAGCTAAGCGGCCTTTCTAGTTCCAGGGCCCCTCACTCTCTTTTGCAACCTTCCCCCATCCTAGACGTGTGTTCAAGGGACCCTGGAAGCACAGATGTCGTGCTGTGCTCAGGGCTGCCCTTGCCGTCAGTCTCTGGCCTGTTGTCTTTCCGTGGAGCTGGGGAGCCTGCATTCTCTCCCCTTAGGATGGTCTTTCCAGGATGCTGGGCTGTGCTGCTGGGCCCACAACGATGTAGAGATGGACAAGCAGGGCCCCTGCTGCCCAGAACACCACTCCGTGGCCTCCCCCCACGTGGACTTACTGGAAGATTTTCTTTAAATTTCACTTAACCTCACATTACAGATTTGCCTCATTTCCTTGGGGCCACTGGGCAGGGTGACCTGTCTCCCTGGAACACGTTGACGTTATCTTAGAAACCAGCAATCCAGCCAGAGCATGTGTATCAAGAATAACATCATCTGTTGGAGATGCTCATTGCGGGCGCTTGCAGAGGGCCCTTTGCCATTTTAGTAAAAGTTCTATGACTCTGGTTACAAAGCCAGCTCCCTGGATCACCATGCTTACCCTTGCCTCATTCTGACTTTTTTTTTTTTCTCATTTTTCCTTCTCTTGGATTCAGCTGCTTTTCCTCCACTTTTGCATGGAAGCACTTCGGGCTTTCGCGTTGTTTCGAGGCAGATAGAGCAGAATGTGTTGGCGTTAAAACAATAGATGCAGCAAAGCCAGCTGAGAATGAATTGAGCAGATTAACAGAAGGAATGCAAGGAACAGGAGGGCCACCCATGCCTCTGGAAATGCATGCCTTGCTGAGTTTCTGAAGCTTCCATGGTCTTCACTAGGTTTGTGTGTCTTCCATCATCACCCAGAAAGACAAGCTTTTTTGCCCTCCATGGAATCTGATATATAATGCAACAAGGGATCCATTCTTCAGGGGAAGATATACAAACAAAAAAAAGACCCTAGCGGTGCATTTTGATAGGGTCTTCTTTTTCCTTCTGACAGACGAACCTCGACACCTCTTTGCCTTTTCCCAAGAGACAGATTTACTTTGGAGTTAATTCCAGTGAGTAAATTATCAGCCTGGATAGACGAAGAAATACATAATATTTCAGTTTTATTACACTACTGAAGAGACTTGTTTTGTCTCCTAACCAAAGAGAGCCCCAGCCATTGCCAAATGAAAATGTCTTTCTTTATTAGAATCCTTTTTTAAAAAATTGTTTAAAAAAATCATTGTGAACCAGTAAACAGTTGGACTTGCGCTAATGGATAAAAACATGTCTATATCTTTACCTAAGTCTGTATCTTCCAAAATCTCGTCCTTTTCTAAGTGGCCCGAAGGTGGCTTGGCTGCAAACTGCCTTTAGGGCATAAGAAACCCTAAGGATCCAGAGGCAACTTTGGAAAGCCTATTTTCTTTCCTGTCTGCTGAGTGTTTGTGGGGAGACAAGAAAGAAGAGCATAAGAAAACTCAAGCTCCCCCAAGCTCACAAAAGATTCCATGTCTGATGATCACTGGGGCCGCAAAATAATAGAAGCTTTGAAATCCGTGCAGCTCATTTCTGAACAATGGAGGGGCCCATGGCAATAGGTCACCATTCTGTCCTCCTTTATCTCAGAAAGGATAGATAGTATCATGGAAAAACAATCCATACAGGAACCCTTGAACAAACAATTACAAGCGTCATAAAGCAAGTGGGTCTGGAATCGATCCCAGCAACCATTTCCCATTCTCACTCTTCTTTAACTTTGCCTGTTAGGTGGTTTGCGGATTCAGCCTTCTGTGAGTGTTCATTTAACGGTACAGTATCAATTTCCCCAGGTAAGGGATATCCGTGCCCGTTTCCCCTGCAATAAAGCAAAATTTCACATCCTTAAGTTGTTTTTCTCTCTGATTTGTGGTTAGACTAAAATAGAGAGGGAAGGAGGGAATCATGTGCCTGTGTACCTGCCACACACACACTCACACACCCCAAAACAAAACAGAAAAACAAAACAAAATACCAGTAATCCTCTCTGTGCCGGAATATTTCTCCCCAGAGCAGTCGCTGGGCTCTGTAGTATCTCCATCCTGTCCTGTGTGTGTGTGTGTATGTTTGCTCTGTTTAGCCTCCACTTTCCTCTCTGAAGCACATTGTACCCTTCCCCGTACACACATGCACGTGTGTGACATACTGTGCGGGCTCACTGTACAAGACATGACTTGCCTTCCAACTCACTGCCTCAGACATCGTCAATAGCTGTATCTTGAAGGCTGGGGTCCTCCTCACTGGATCCAGCCATGCGTGGACCTATATAAACTCACAACACTTTGCCACCAACTGCACATCTTGTTGGGATATTTATCCACCTAGTTTGAACTGGAGAAGAAGATTCTCAACATTGTGAGAAATAAGTACAGAAACATTTGATGGTGCCTGTTTATACAAATCATGGATTTGGGGGCGACCAGCATTTTACAGTTCCTACTCCCATGATGTATATTAATGAGCACCTCTTCCACTAATTGATCAGGGTCTTATATGATCTGGCCTGTGCCCACCTCAATCTCCACTCCTACCCTCAACCTTGTTCTCCAGGCTGCAGCCAGGAAGCCTTCTTTGATCCCGTACTGAGTGCCATCCTGCTTCAATGCCCTTCAATGTACTGTTGCCTCCACCTGGTTAGTGATTCCTCCAAATCCATAGCGACTTGCTTCTTCTCATTCCGATGTCAGTCGAAATGTCACATCCTCAAAGAGAATATCTTAGACCAATGTAAAGCACTTTGCCTCATTCCATTACTTGCTACACCATAACTCCATTAATTTTCTTCTGTGGGGTGTCATTCTCTGTTAGATTGACTTATTTCTTTGCATGTTTATCATCTGTCTCTTCCCTGGACTATGATCTCATAATGGCCCAGACCTTACAATCTTATTCACCATTGTGATTTCAGTGCCAAGGAGATGGTATGGAACAGAGTAGATGTGATACTTATTTAATGAATGAATAGATTTATGAATATATGAAAGCATACCTGTGGTAGCCACTTACCTGGCTTAGCCTGTTAAATCACTGCAAAAACCTTATTGGGGGGCTTCCCTGGTGGCGCAGTGGTTGAGAGTCTGCCTGCCGATGCAGGGAACACGGGTTCGTGCCCCGGTCCGGGAAGATCCCACATGCCGCGGAGTGGCTGGGCCTGTGAGCCATGGCCGCTGAGTCTGCGCGTCCGGAGCCTGTGCTCTGCAATGGGAGAGGCCACAACAGTGAGAGGCCCGCGTACCGCAAAAAAAAAAAAAACCTTATTGGATCCATACCATTTTTATATCTGCCTTAGTTGTAACTTAGATTTGGCTGCATGCAACAGAAAATCTCAATAGCAGTGTCTTAAACAAGATAGAAATTTGTGTTTCTCTCGTGTAGAAGAATTTCAGGACTGTTATTGGGGTTGTACTGTCATCTGCTCTACCACCTTCATGTCCAATGTGACTGCGAGGGGTCCAGCCATCACTTCTGTTTCTAGGCAAGAAGATGGAGGAAGGAATGAAAAGGGCAACACCTCCTTCCCTTTAAGAAATTTCATACTAGTTCCCACAACATTTTGGATTATGTCTCATTGGTCGGAATATATACACATACTATACTTACTTGGGAGAGAAGCTGATGAAAGTAACTGAGGGCAACAATGTGTTCACCTAAATCAAATGAGGGATTCTGTTTCTAAGGAGGGAAGAAACTAGCCCTTTCTGCATCCCCGTTAACTCTCATAGAGGGAAAGTAACTCTTCCACAGTCACACAGCTACTAGATGATGAGATGGGGGCTGAGATGGGAACCTGGTCTAAGGACATTACTTTCACCCCCAAAGCATCTGAATCTCGCCACACAACCAGCAATGTAATTGTTCTTAAAGTCCCTGTCAAGGGCTCCTTGGTGGACTATAAAGCTAGGATTGAAGTCTTCTCCCTTCTTTTTCTTTTTTTTTTTTTTAACATCTTCATTAGAGTATAATGGCTTTACAATGGTGTGTTAGTTTCTGCTTTATAAAAAAGTGAATCAGCTACACATATACATATGTTCCCATATCTCTTCCCTCTTGTGTCTCCCTCCGTCCCATCCTCCCTATCCCACCCCTCTAGGTGGTCACAAACCACCTAACTGATCTCCCTGTGCTATGCGGCTGCTCCCCACTAGCTATCTATTTTACGTTTGGTAGTGTATATATGTCCATGCTACTCTCTCACTTTGTCCCAGCTTACCCTTCCCCCTCCCCATATCCTCAAGTCCATGCTCTAGTAGGTCTGTGTCTTTATTCCTGTCTTACCCCTAGGTTCTTCATCACCTTTGTTTTTTTCTTAGATTCCATATGTATGTTTTAGCATATGGTATTTGTGTTTCTCTTTCTGACTTACTTCACTCTGTATGATAGACTCTAGGTCCATCCACCTCACTACAAATAACTCAATTTTGTTTCTTTTTATGGCTGAGTAATATTCCATTGTATATATGTTCCACATCTTCTTTATCCATTCATCTGTTGATGGACGCTTAGGTTGCTTCCATGTCCTGGCTATTGCAAATAGAGCTGCAATGAACATTTTGGTATATGGCTCTTTTTGAATTACGGTTTTCTCAGGGTATATGCCCAGTAGTGGGATTGCTGGGTCATATGGTAGTTCTATTTGCAGTTTTTTAAGGAACCTCCATAGTGGCTGTATCAATTTACATTCCCACCAACAGTGCAACAGAGTTCTCTTTTCTCCATACCCTCTCCAGCATTTATTCTTTGTAGATTTTTTTGATGATGGCCATTCTGACCAGTGTGAGATGATATCTCATTGTACTTTTGATTTGCATTTCTCTAATGATTAATGATGTTGAGCATTCTTTCATGTGTTTGTTGGCAATCTGTATATCTTCTTTGGAGAAATGTCTATTTAGGTCTTCTGCCTATTTTTGGATTGGGTTGTTTGTTTTTTTCTTACTGAGCTGCATGAGCTGCTTGTAAATTTTGGAGATTAATCCTTTGTCAGTTGCTTCATTTGCAAATACTTTCTCCTATTCTGAGGGTTGTCTTTTGGTCTTGTTTATGGTTTCCTTTGCTGTGCAAAAGCTTTTAAGTTTCATTAGGTCCCATTTGTTTATTTTTATTTCCATTTCTCTAGGAGGTGGGTCAAAAAGGATCTTGCTGTGATTTATGTCACAGAGTGTTCTGCCTATGTTTTCCTCTAAGAGTTTTATAATGTCTGGCCTTACATTTAGGTCTTTAATCCATTTTGAGTTTATTTTTGTGTATGGTGTTAGGGAGTGTTCTAAATTCATACTTTTACATGTATCTGTCCAGTTTTCCCAGCACCACTTATTGAAGAGGCTGTCTTTTCTCCACCGTATATTCTTGCCTCCTTTATCAAAGATAAGGTGACCATATGTGCGTGGGTTTATCTCTGGGCTTTCTATCCTGTTCCATTGATCTATATTTCTGTTTTTGTGTCAGTAGCATATTGTCTTCACTACTGTAGCTTTGTAGTATAGTCTGAAGTCAGGGAGCCTGATTCCTCCCCATTTTTCGTTCTCAAGATTGCTTTGGCTATTCAGGGTCTTTTGTGTTTCCATACAAATTGTGAAATTTTTTGTTTTAGTTCTGTGCAAAATGCCAGTGGTAGTTTGATTGGGATTGCATTGAATCTGTAGATTGCTTTGGATAGTAGAGTCATTTTCACAATGTTGATTCTTCCAATCCAAGAACATGGTATATCTCTCCATCTATTTGTATCATCTTTAATTTCTTTCATCAGTGTCTTACAATTTCCTGCGTACAGGTCTTTTGTCTCCTCAGGTAGGTTTATTCCTAGGTATTTTATTCTTTTTGTTGCAGTGGTAAATGGGAGTGTTTTCTTAATTTCACTTTCAGATTTTTCATCATTAGTGTATAGGAAGGCAAGAGATTTCTGTGCATTAATTTTGTATCCTGCTACTTTACCAAATTCATTGATTAGCTCTAGTAGTTTTCTGGTAGCATCTTGAGGATTCTCTGTGTATACCATCATATCTTCTGCAAACAGTGACAGCTTTACTTCTTCTTTTCCGATTTGGATTCCTTTTATTTCTTTTCCTTCTCTGATTGCTGTGGCTAAAACTTCCAAAACTATGTTGAATAAGACTCGTGAGAGTGGGCAACCTTTTCTTGTTCCCGATCTTAGTGGAAATGCTTTCAGTTTTTCACCACTGAGGAGGATGTTGGCTGTGGGTTTGTCATATATGGCCTTCATTATGTTGAGGAAAGTTCCCTCTATGCCTACTTTCTGCAGGGTTTTTATCATAAATGGGTGTTGAATTTTGTCAAAAGCTTTCTCTGCATCTATTGAGATGATCATATGGTTTTTCTCCTTCAATTTCTTAATATGATGTATCACGTTGATTGATTTGCGTATATTGAAAAATCCTTGCATTCCTGGAATAAACCCCACTTGATCATGGTGTATGATCCTTTTAATGTGCTGTTGGATTCTGTTTGCTCGTATATTGTTGAGGATTTTTGCATCTATGTTCATCAGTGATATTGGCCTGTAGTTTTCTTTCTATGTGATATCTTTGTCTGGTTTTGGTATCAGGGTGATGGTGGCCTCATAGAATGAGTTTGGGAGTGTTCCTCCATCTGCTATATTTTGGAAGAGTTTGAGAAGGATAGGTGTTAGCTCTTCTCTAAATGTTTGGTAGAATTCGCCTGTGAAGCCAGCTGGTCCTGGGCTTTTGTTTGTTGGAAGATTTTTAATCACAGTTTCAATTTCAGTGCTTGTGATTGGTCTGTACATATTTTCTATTTCTCCTGGTTCAGTCTTGGCAGGTTGTGCATTTCTAAGAATTTTTCCATTTCTTCCAGGTTGTCCATTTTATTGGCATACAGTTGTAGTAATCTCTCATGATCTCTTGTATTTCTGCAGTGTCAGTTGTTACTTCTCCTTTTTCATTTCTAATTCTATTGATTTGAGTCTTCTCCCTTTATTTCTTGATGAGTCTGCCTAATGGTCTATCAATTTTGTTTATCTTCTCAAAGAACCAGCTTTTAGTTTTATTGATCTTTGCTATCATTTCCCTCATTTCTTTTTCATTTATTGCTGATCTGATCTTTATGATTTCTTTCCTTCTGCTAACTTTGGGTTTTTTTTTTTGTTGTTGTTCTTCTTTATCTAATTGCTTTAGGTGCAAGGTTAGGTTTTTTGTTTGAGATGTTTCTTGTTTCTTAAGGTAGGATTGTATTGCTATAACTTCCCTCTTAGAACTGCTTTTCCTGCATCCCATAGGTTTTGGGTCGTTGTGTCTCCATTGTCATTTGTTTCTAGGTATTTTTTTATTTCCTCTTTGATTCCTTCAGTGATCACTTCGTTATTAAGTATTGTATTCTTTAGCCTCCATGTGTTTGTATTTTTTACAGTTCTTTTCCTATAATTGAAATCTAGTGTCATAGCGTTGTGGTTGGAAAAGATACTTGATACGATTTCAGTTTTCTTAAATTTACCAAGGCTTGATTTGTGACCCAAGATATGATCTATTCTGGAGAATGTTCCATGAGCACTTGAGAAAAACGTGTATTCTGTTGTTTTTGGATGGAATGTCCTAGAAATATCAATTAAGTCCATCTTGTTTAATGTATCATTTAAAGCTTGTGTTTGCTTATTTATTTTTATTTTGGATGATCTGTCCATTGGTGAAAGTGGGGTGTTAAAGTCCCCTACTATGATTGTGTTACTATTGATTTCCCCTTTTATGGCTGTTAGTATTTGCCTCATGTATTGAGGTGCTCCTATGTTGGGTGCATAAATATTTACAATTGTTATATCTTCTTCTTGGATCGATCCCGTGATCATTATGTAGTGTCCTTCTTTGTCTCTTGTAGTAGTCTTTATTTTAAAGTCTGTTTGTCTGATATGAGAATTGCTGCTCCAGCTTCCTTCTGATTTCCATTTGCATGGAATATCTTTTTCCATCCCCTCACTTTCAGTCTGTATGTGTCCCTTGGTCTGATGTGGGTCCCTTGTAGACAGCATATATACGGGTCTTGTTTTTGTATCCATTCAGCCAGTCTGTGTCTTTTGGTGGGAGCATTTAGTCCATTTACATTTAAGGTAATTATTGATATGTATGTTCCTATTCCCATTTTCTTAACTGTTTTGAGTTTGTTATTGTAGGTCTTTTCCTTCTCTTGTGTTTCTTGACTAGAGAAGATCCTTTAGCATTTGTTGTAAAGCTGGTTTGGTGGTGCTGAACTCTCTCAGCTTTTGCTTGTCTGTAAAGGTTTTACTTTCTCCATCAAATTTGAATGAGATCCTTGCTTGGTAGAGTAATCTTGGTGGTAGGTTTTTCTCCTTCATCACTTTAAATATGTCCTGCCAGTCCCTTCTGGCTTGCAGAGTTTCTGCTGAAAGATCAGCTGTTAACCTTATGGGGATTCCCTTGTGTGTTATTTGTTGTTTTTCCCTTGCTGCTTTTAATATGTTTTCTTTGTACTTAATTTTTGATAGTTTGATTAATATGTGTCTTGGTGTGTTTCTCATTGGATTTATCCTGTATGGGACTCTCTGTGCTTCCTGGACTTGATTAACTATTTCCTTTCCCATATTAGGGAAGTTTTCAACTATAGTCTCTCCAAATATTTTCTCAGTCCCTTTTTTTTTCTCTTCTTCTCCTGGGACCCCTATGATTTGAATGTTGGTGCATTCAATGTTGTCCCAGAGGTCTCTGAGACTGTCCTCCGTTCTTTTCATTCTTTTTTCTTTATTCTGCTCTGCAGTAGTTATTTCCACTATTTTATCTTCCAGGTCACTTATCCGTTTTCCTGCCTCAGTTATTCTGCTATTGATCCCTTCTAGAGTATTTGTAATTTCATTTGTTTTGTTGTTCATCAGTGCTTGTTTCCTCTTTAGTTCTTCTAGGTCCTTGTTAAATGTTTCTTGTGTTTTCTCTATTCTATTTCCAAAATTTTGGATCATCTTTACTATCATTATTCTGAATTCTTTCTCAGGTAGACTGCCTATTTCCTCTTCATTTGTTAGATCTGGTGGGTTTTTACCTTGCTCCTTCATCCTTTTCTGTCTTTTCATTTTGCTTATCTTACTGTGTCTGGGGTCTCCTTTTTGCAGGCTGCAGGTTCGTAGTTCCCATTGTTTTTGGTGTCTGTCCCCAGTGGCTAAGGTTGGTTCAGTGGATTGTGTAGGATTCTTGGTGGAGGGGACTAGTGCCTGTGTTCTGGTGGATGGGGCTGGATATTGTTTCTGGTGGGCAGGTCCACGTCTGGTGGTGTGTTTTGGTGTGTCTGTGGCCTTATTATGATTTTAGGCAGTCTCTCTGCTAATGGGTGGGGCTTTGTTCCTGTCTTGCTTGTTGTTTGGCATAGGGTGTCCAGCACTGTAGCTTGCTGGTCGTTGAGTGGAGCTGGGTGTTGGTGTTGAGATGGAGATCTCTGGGAGATTTTCTCCGATTGATATTATGTGGAGCTGGGAGGTCTCTTGTGGACCAGTGTCCTGAAGTTGACTCTCCCACCTCAGAGGCACAGCCCTGACACCTGGCTGGAGCACCTAGAGCCTGTCCTCCACATGGCTCAGAATAAAAGGGAGAAAAAATAAGAAAGGAAGGAAGGACGGAAGGAAGGAAGGAAGGAAGGGGATAAAATAAAATAAAGTTATTAAAATAAAAAATAATTATTAAGGAAAAAAATTTTTAAAGTAAAAAAAAAAAGGATGGACAGAACCCTAGGACAAATGGTGAAAGCAAAGCTATATAGACAAAATCTCACACAGAAGCATACACATACACTCACAAAAAGAGGAAAAGGGGAAAAACTAATCTGTCTTGCTCCCGAAGTCCACCTCCTCAATTTGGGGTGATTCGTTGTCTATTCAGGTATTCCACCGATGCAGGGTACATCAAGTTGATTGTGGAGATTTAATCCACTGCTCCTGAGGCTGCTGGGAGAAATTTCCCTTTCTCTTCTTTGTTCACACAGCTCCTGGGGTTCAGCTTTGGATTTGGCCCCGCCTCTGCGTGTAGGTCACCGGAGGGTGTCTGTTCTTCGCTCAGACAGGACGGGGTTAAATGAGCCGCTGATTCGGGGGCTCTGGCTCACTCAGGCCTGGGGGGATGGGGAGGGAGGGGCATGGAGTGCGGGGCAAGCCTGCGGCGTGACGTTGCACCAGCCTGAGGCGCGCCCTGTGTTCTCCTGGGGGAGTTGTCCCTGGATTCCGGGACCCTGGCAGTGGCGGGCTGCACAGGCTCCCCGGAAGTGGGGTGTGGATAGTGACCTGTGCTTGCACACAGGCTTCTTGGTGGCGACAGCAGCAGTCTTAGCATCTCATGCCCGTCTCGGGGGTCCACGCTTTTAGCCGCGGCTCGCGCCCATCTCTGGAGCTCCTTTCAGCAGCGCTCTTAATCCCCTCTCCTCGCGCACCAGGAAACAAAGAGGGAAGAAAAAGTCTCTTGCCTCTTCGGCTGGTCCAGACTTTTCCCCGGACTCCCTCCCGGCTAGCCGTGGTGCACTAACCCCCTGCAGGCTGTGTTCATGCCGCCAACCCCAGTCCTCTCCCCACGCTCCGACTGAAGTTGGAGCCTCAGCTCCCAGCCCCGCCCACCCCGGCGGGTGAGCAGACAAGCCTCTCAGGCTGGTGAGTGCCGGTCGGCACCGATCCTCTGTGCGGGAATCTCTCCGCTCCACCCTCCGCACCCCTGTTGCTGTGCTCTCCTCCCCGGCTCCAAAGCTGCCCCCCTCCGCCACCCGCAGTCTCCGCCCATGAAGGGGCTTGTAGTGTGTGGAAACCTTTCCTCCTTCACAGCTGCCTCCCACTGGTGCAGGTCCCGTCCCTATTCTTTTGTGTCTGTTTTTTATTTTTGCTTTTGTCCTGCCCAGGTACGTGGGGAGTTTCTTGCCTTTTGGGAGGTCTGAGGTCTTCTGCCAGCCTTCAGTAAGTGTTCTGTAGGAGTTGTTCCACGTGTGGATGTATTTCTGGTGTATCTGTGGGGAGGAAGGTGATCTCCGCGTCTTACTCTTCCGTCATCTTCTCAAATCCCTCTCCCTTCTTTTTCTTATTCGCAGACTCCAGGGAGGATCCTAGTAATTGTCAGACATTGTATGGCGCCTGCATTCACCCTACCTCTCCTCATTTCACTGCTGGTCCTCTTTTCTTACGTAAATACTCCTTAGTCTTAGTACTACTAATGATTATAATAGTTTCTACTGAGAATTTGCTTTGATTTACTATGTACTCTAATGAGTGTTTTATTTTTATAAAAGCTTGTTTAATCAGGCTTAGAGTAGTTAATTTTTCCAAATATACCCAGAATCTGACTCTAAAGTTCATCCTTAGAACTAGCTTTTCCCGGTTCAAGAACCTCGTACCCTTGGATGCTTTCCTTTCCACTTTCTCCAATGTAATCATGTTTAAAGTGCATCTTAGTGACTCAAAAGAAGTGATATTCTTTGAGCTGGAGGGAAGTTTGTGCCGTATTTTGTTGTTTTTAAGTAAACTCCACCTTTGCTATCGTTTCTCATGCCTGAGGCTTGAATGCCTACATTTGGCTGGAGATCAAAAGGGCCTGCTGCTCTGATCACAGACCCACTTTCCCTGTCTTGGGATGTTTTAGCCCTGTCTGTGTCAGGAGGGCAAGAGGGAGGTCAACATGCAAAGTCAGGGAGGACCCTGGATTTCTTCTGGGAATGTCAGACCAGATGCCCCTCCTGCCTCTAGGTGGGGCTGTAGAGTCCTTGGGATGGAAATTGCTTACCACAGATTTGACTTGGACCACGCGTGCCTTTTACCTGAACCACAGAACAGCCACTACACTAGAATGGTGTATGGTTGCCTCCTACGTTGTATGAAATTACAGCTCATGACCCCGAAGCAAGAGGGTCACCATGTCATTACAGAGCCCCAGGCCCCTCATTCACTGCAGAGATGTATGTGGAATTTTCCTGCTGCTTCTGTGTTTTAGTCACTGTCTAGACATTGTGTCATGATAATGTATTCTGCCATGTCACTTTTCTCCAATTATCTGAGCATTTCCAGGGATTCTAGGGTGGTGAGCTATATGTTGAAGATGTTCCAAAGAAATGAATTGAGGAGTTTTCTCTGTACAGCTAATCATTTTCTCTGAAAACTCAGGAAAGCTCACTGCCTCAGCTTACAAGGGAGCAGTCTGAGTTTTTTAAAAAAGAAAAACAGAAAAAAAAAATCCGGCAGGGGAAAGACAAATATTATGGAAACGCTCTTTTAAAAATTTGTTTGTATCAGGGATAAAATATGTGGGAAGAAACCTCGTGACTCCCCTAAGGAAATGTCTCTCAAAACTTAAGACCTGCTCTGTTAAGTTATTATAAGTAAGCTGGAACTAATAAGGCAAACCATGTAAATATAGAATAAGTGGGATTGAAGGTGGGCTAAATGCATGGTTAGGTCATTATTTCTAAGAAACATCTATTTAATGCCTCGTACACCCTCCTTCAGTTTTGTTACACTTCATTGGATTAAGAGGTAACTTAGCAGGTGAGCTAATTTTGAAATCATATGCACATGCTCCATAATGGTAGACATGGCTTTCAGAAGTGTTATTTGCTGTTCACAAGCCCATATAATGCAAATTACAAAAGAATGCCTAATATTCCCTTCTAGTCAACATTTTTTAAAACCATTAGATCCATACTACCTCACCTCTTCCTGCTTCTCCCCCTCGACATTTCTTGTATGATTCACACTGGACCGTCCCATACTTCTAAGCTCTTAAGGTCATGTTATTATTCGCTTAATCCTCTCAGCACACTCCGGAGGTAAGTCGAAGGTCAATTCATCATTATTATTTATTAACTCATAGGTGTATCATTTAAAATATCTGTTGTCAAAATCCATACCTGTCTTGCAATGAGAGTATCTTGTCAAAACAGGAACTAATTCCTCGGATAAACACGAAACTTGAATTTCTCTCTAACATAATAGCAAGGGAAGAGCTTTCACATTGATTGACAGAGAATCACTGAATTTTATTAAGGTGGTACTTCGTGCTGAGAAGTCTTCATATGTTAGCTCCTTTAATCCTGAAAGCAATCCTGTGAACTAGGTATTGTTATATGACCCCTATTTTACAGATAAGGCAACTGAGGCTTGGACAGATTCAATCACCCGGCCAAGATTACACAGCAAGAACGTGGTAGAGCAGGATTTAGAACTCAGGCAGTCTGGCTCCAGATTCATGCTATGTCTCCTTTACCTTACCATATTGTGTTTCCTTTCATGGTGTCATTCATTCATTCAGTGAATGAATATTCATTCAACCATCCACCCATTCATTCCTCCCACCCCACCCAGAAACATGCAGTAAGTGCCTATTCTTTGTTCAGTGCTATCCCGGCACTGATGATATGTAGATGAAATAGAAACAATTTCTGCCTTCAAAGAGCTCATGAACCAGCAGGGACAAGACACAGAACAGTTGTTGAGAATATAGTGCAGTAAAGGAAAGTGACAGAAGTGCTACTGAAGCTTAAGAGTTTTCCTTGCCCAGCCTGGGGGTGCAATTGTCTTTAATAATTTACGGAATATAGGTTGGCTAATATACTCCAAAAGTTTAAAGAGAAATGTAGAATGAAGAGAAAATGATAAGAGGAAGGAACAGCTTGAACAAAGGCACAGAGACAAGAAACAAAGGTGTGTGGGGGGAGTTGCAAACAGTTTGGTTTTATTATAGCATAAAAGTGGGACAAGAGGTGAGGTGGCAGAATGGCCAGGGGGCTGGAATGTATGCCAGGCTAAGGAGTCAGCTGTCTCCACATGAAGGTGCATAAAATGATCCATGGAGGCACAAGAAGAAAATATTAAAATGTATATTTTTATGTTATTTTTTGTTTTCTATTTTATTTGAGGTATAGTTGATTTACAACATATGTTTAAAGTGTACAATATAGTGACTCAAAATTTTTATAGATTATACTCCATTTATAGTTATAAAATATTGGCTATACTCCCTTGCTGTATAATATATCCTTGTAGCTTATTTATTTTATACATAGTAGTTTATATCTCTTAATCCCCTGTTTTTTTAAAAAACGTTTTGTTTTGATTTTTGATAAAGCTTTTTATGTATGTGTATGTCATACAAGTACAATAACATAGGTATATAATTTGTGGGGGGAGTTCAGTGCATTCTTTTACTGATAGAGTCAAGGGCAATGCACTTTAGGAGTCACTGTCATGAGTAATGGAGAGACAATAGACAATTTAAAGGGGAGGCTCTCTTGGCATATGCGTTTGTTTACAGCTTACTTTTGAAGCCCCGTGAAGGATGACAGCACAGGTCTAATACTCAGGGAGAGAAGTGCGCTGAAGAGAAGTTTGCCATGAGGGATGTTAACATCGATGAAGATTTGAGCAAAGACCGTAGGGACGTGTCATAGGCTACATGATGATTTACAAAAAGTCTTTTTCTTACTGAGGCTGTTGTTCAATAAACTCTTTATAGTCACAAAGAATAATTCTCACAAACGTCACTAAATCCCAAATTTGAGCGTTTGGAAATGATAGTGTTTGTCCTGACTTTTCTTGGTTCATGTTTCCACTGAGAGTCATGTACTTTGCATGTATATGTTCATATCACAGTTAACTATCTTTTCATCTCTCACTAAGATTTTCTCTTTTTAAGTGATCATTTTTTCTTAATAGAACAAGAATGTTTATTACAGTCAGTGATACAGGAAAGATCAAAACGAGAATAAATAGGTGTGCTGAGGGCTTCCCTAGTGGCACAGTGGTTGGGAGTACGCCTGCCGATGCAGGTGACGCGGGTACGTGCCCCGGTCCGGGAAGATCCCACGTGCCGCGGAGTGGCTGGGCCCGTGAGCCATGGCCGCTGAGCCTGCACGTCCAGAGCCTGCGCTCCGCAACAGGAGAGGCCACAGCAGTGAGAAGCCCGCGTACCGCCAAAAAAAAAAAAGGTGTGCTGAGAAATGACTGCTGAGTGGATGACGGGGTTTACCCACTAGCTGGGTGACATCTATGTCAGCCTCACAGTGAGCACTGTCCAAATTAAGGGCATCTGCAAAATCCTACTTTACTTTGTCATGGACTTTCAGGTCAATAATCAATATGGGAACCCATAACTGTTAAGTGGGTGAATGCTCGGTGTCTGTTTCATTGACTTTGAGTTTTGCGATCTCCCAGCTCTTCTTAGCTATGAGATCTTGAGTGATTCATCTACTCTTTCTTTTCCAGTTTCCTCATTTACAAAATGGTTGTAATAATGGGCAAAAATACAATCTTCCATAGGTTTGCCATGGGGATTAAAAACATTACTATAGGTAAAGTGCCTTACACATGGTAAGTGCCAAATGTGGTATTAGTGCTGCAACACTAAAGCTACAGTTAATAGTAGTATCATCATCATTGAATTATTAACTGGCCTGATAATTGCATCGTCTGCTCTAGTAAAATGCTGGGATAGAAAATCATTCAGGTTGGAAGGACTTAAAAGAGGAGACATTGAAAAAGACAAAAGTAGAAGAAGTCTTAATTTTTAGTCTCTTTTCCAGACCCTAGACGCTCTTCAAACCCTAAACTACTGGAGTGTTATCTCTTATGCCTGAAGTGAACTTTCTAGAAGTAATTACAACCTCCATGGGTAGATGTGGCCAAAAAGGTCAGCATCCTCTTTATTTGTGCCCTTGAATTGCTATGTCCTTTTTTCTATAAATAATTTTTGCTCACTTACTCTATTCATGACACTGTGGCTGGTACAGAGGTGAGAAACACGATTTATGTTATCAGAGAGAGAGAAGAAACATATATAGACATGTAACTAAAGTTAAAGATACTGTATTTACAAATATGGACAGAATTGGTTGTCGTGCAGTAGGTGACTATTTTGGCGATAGGAAGGATCAATGGAGCGTCAGTCACTCAGTGTGAATGCGAAGCAGTTAGATTCAGTGAGGATAATCACCATTAGTGGATTCCACAATTCCTTCATCTGGTTGGCTCATAAAACTGTTTATTATCTCCATGAATCAGTTTAAACTCATTCTAGGCTGCCACATAGAGTTTCAGCCATGATAGGACACCAGCATCCTCTCCCTTAGGGACCTATGACCGCTCTTGGTGTCAGGTCTTTGCAAGGACTATAAGAGGATTCCATATCCTTGAATGATTTCTCATCACCCATTAGTGCACTGGGTTATTGGGATATCAACATAGGGGCATACAGAAAAAGAAACCCTTTTTATGACATTGGTTCCAAATCCCTATTCTGTCTCCATTCTGGAGAACTGGTAAACCTTTGTGATCCTCAGCATTCCTGAGGATTAGGGGCTGGAGTTGAGGCCAGCTCTTTTCTAGACTGTACTCTTGATGTTCCCATTCTAAATGTGAGAGGAAGAAGCAAGCTGGAAACATGGAAAAGAGAAGATGACCTGTCTCCCCCAAATTAGAGGAGAGTTGGGATAAACACCCCATTCCAGGTCTCATTCCCTTGTTAGGTTGTTCTTTTCAAGGTTGACAGGGTGGGAACCATTGCAAACAGCAGGCTGCTCTGTCCCCATCTTCTGCCACCAGGAAAGGGGCAAAAACTAGAGTCAACAGCAGTTACAAAAGCACAAACCAAACAGAAGAAGTTCAAAAACAGCAAGAAAGAACCAGAAAAGTCAAGAGCAGAGAGGTTATCAGACAAGTTCTGCTTGTAGCGCTATTTACTTCTTTTTTTTAAATTAATTTTTATTGCAGTATACTTGCTTTACAATGTTGTTAGTTTCTACCGTACAGCAAAGTGAATCCGCTATACGTATACATATATCCCATCTTTTTTGGATTTCCATCCCATTTAGGTCACCACAGAAAACTGAGTGGAGTTCCCTGTGCTATAATAGAACCACAATGACCTCCTTCTCTTTAGAATGGAGTGAATATGTGGACACCATGAGCTTCCCCCTAGAGTTTAAAATGTGCTGCTATCAATTACTCTTCATGGCCTTTGGGAAATACTGGGCTGGGGGGCCTAAGGCTCAGAGGACATGGGAGTTCAGAATCCTATGCACCAAATTACGTTCCAAAGTGTGCGTCTCTCCCCTCTTCCTCCAGCACCCTCCACTTTAAGTGATTTTTTTTTTTCGCACACGATGTTTGAACAGATTCAAAGTACTGCCTTAAAATGATGGGGTAGGGGGTGGGGAGGTGGTTAAATCCATCATCTAAGCTGGCCCGGAGTTGTCAGGGTCAGAATGGAGAGGATCCCTTTGGCATCCGTTTGATGTTACACAGGGAACAAAAGGCAGTTAGACATCTGTCTCTTGCCCTTCGGCAGCAGTTCACAAATGTCATAGCTTGTAACGGTGCCAATTAGCACCACTCGTAGCCTAAGGAACCTGCGGCAGAAAGAAAAATGCCACCAGCTCTCTCTCTGTCCTTGAGAGATGGGGCCAGTGCTTCACTGCATATAGAGCATCTGATTTTGAAAGCTTGACTATAGGTACTGGAATAAGGGGACCCCACCCCCAGCTGGGATGATGGAGGTGGAGGCTGCCCAAGGGATTCAGGTCACTGTGCTCCCACGTGTACTCCCCTAAGCCTCAAGTTAGGTAGCAGTTAATAGAAATGCTGTGAAGCCAGAGAAAAAGAAAAGCTTTCAGTTTTTTGAAGGATATGTGTCTTCAAACACATTGTATGTGTGTGTGTTGTACATATGTGTGTTGTGCCTGTGTGTTATGTATTTGTGTGCATTGTGTGTGTACATATTCATGTGTATATTGTTTGGTGTGTGCGTGTGTCAGGAGAATAGATGGGTAGTTTAATACTTAGATGTGAAACAGGACAGCCCTGATAATTATAGAGAATTAGCTTGATATGTACACATACACGCTTTTAGAAAAAACAGATATTTAGGAATTTTATGTTTAAGTGTTCCACTCCTTTTGCATCTTCCTCTCCTTTCTCTTTTGATTTACAGATTGACTACATGAATGTCAGGATATTTGGCAAGAAATAGACAGCTGGAAACCATAGGGCTGGGCTTTGTTTAAAAATGGTGAATTTTCACAAGTGGTTTGGGCTTTAGGTGTGGGGAGCAGAAAATCCTGGGCTTCAGAATCACTTTTGAAAAGTTGCTCCCCTGACGTAAAGATTTGAAAGAAGTTATTCATAGGCTTCCTTGCACTTTTTAAGAGTTGGATAACTTACACCACCTACCACAAGAGAAAAAAAAGATCTATAGGAAAAGTCATGTCAACATTTTGCAGAATGATGTATTTTTTCATGTCACAACTTTCTCTTATTATTTTAATCCGTCAAAGAAAACATATGCTGGAAACATACGAGAACCTCCCAGCACGCACGTGCGCGTGCACGCACACACACACACTTTTCATTACCACAGATGTGTCACTAGAGTCTGGAATGCTTGCTTCTGAACCTGGCACTCATCTTTTGTACATAAAACAGAACAAGCAGTTCAAAAGAAGAAAAGGTCATTTGTTTCTCCGTCTTTGATTTCTGCTCTGTTTCAGCTCCTCTTTGTTGAGAATTAAATCTCTACCATCATTTAGTGATAAACGGGGGATGTTAGCAAGTTATCTTTAAGGCACCACCTCCATTTCAAAAGAAACTCTCGAATCATCTTCTATTAAGAGTAACCCTGTGGCTGATCTAACTCTCCTACTGTTTTAATTTCATACACACCAGTCTTTCTGTTGCAAGGTGTAGGGATTTTATTGGGGGGCGGGAGGAGTGGTGGTAACGTTTTAATGCATAGTGGTGCTAGGGTTGCAGTATCAATCGATTGTGATCCATTTCCTAATTTTAACTGAGTAGCCTGTAGTCAGAAGCAGAAGGTTTCTCCTTTTGATAACAAGGCTAACTAGTTCCTGAAGTAAAATACAGAGTCATGTTGTATCAATTCCAGAGTCTTGAATTGCTGCAGCTCTGCCTTGCACATGTTAAGCAGGAAATATAAACATGTATGAGCTATAAAATGTGTGAGAACAAGAATAGGGATGGTTATCTTTTTTGCACCCCTCAAGTATGACATACAGAGTAGAGCTGTATCTTATTACTGACCTTCTCCATCAAGCCAGCGTTTGTATACTACTTTTCAAGGGCCTAATGGCCGAGCCTTATCTCTGAATATTGGATAAGGGAACAATTAGAATCATTTGGGCCAAACCCCAGAGCTGGCGCTGCAGGCCCCTTTATCCAATAAGGGAGAGGTTTAGTGTAAACGAAGATCATCTGGCGAGAGGTCCCCAGCCCAGGCTCTGCCAGAGCTAAAGGGAGCAGGAGTGGGTTTTCCAGGGCTGGCTATAGACTAAATGCAACCCAGCCCTAGAGCATGCCGTTGCTCCCAAGTGGCTAACTCATTTCACAAGACTGAGAAAGTATAGATACCTAAATTAATTAAACATAATAGCCCTGGTCCTACCCCAAGAACGGATCTTGCTCCCAAGTTTTGGCCAAAGTAAAATGAGACTACGCATGGATTAGAAAAAAAAAAGATTAATTTATTAAAATCTAGTTATATTCTTTTTTTTTTTAAAGTAAATCTATGGTAAAACAAAGATTTTTCCAATTTGATTTCTGAAACTTTGCCTCTTCAGTTTTTTGGTTTACTTGCTTTGCATGGAAGAGAGAAAGGAAGGACTAATGGAAAGAAGGAAGAAAGAAAGAATTGTAGGCAGCTAAGAATAAAAGGTAAAGGACAAGAAAAAGAAGGAAGGCAGGAAGGGTAAGTGAATGAATACCCCTGAATGGCTACAGGGAACATTTTGAAATTATCTAATGCTGAGTAAAATCAGTTACAGCCAGTAAACAAGCCCACTCCCCTAGTATTAGATGGTGCCCCAATAACCTGGCAAATGGGATTTTTCAAAAAACCACAGCAATATTCATGACTTCTTCTATTCTTTTGGTTCTTTTGTTTCTCTTGCTTTCTATTTTTGTCAAGTGTTAGGTCATAGGGCTTACTAAGGAGATGGCACAGAGAAATCTAATTCAGCTGTGGATTGCTGAGGGGGTGAATGAAAACAGGTCCAAGCACCTGTGACTGGTTTTCATGAAATTGCATTTCTTTAAATCAGTACCATTTCAGGCTGGTCAGTTTTCGGACATTCTTTACAAAAAAACAAGCGAGAGGTACTTTTCTTTATCTTCTTAAAAATATGCTTAAACTCTAATGGCAAAAAGAAAATATCCAATTTATGTTGCCTTAACAATTAAATGGGTTACAGAAAAATAGCTCTTTGTAGTAGACAACAACTTAGTGTGGGACTCAGGCTCTAGTTGAACAGAGTCCTAACAACTAGTTTTGTGATCTTAGGTAGACCAAGGATGACCACTAGGTTTTTCTCTTAACTTTTATTTCCTCATTTGTCAAAAGGAGCTACCAGCAGTCATTGCTGTGTTGATATTAGTAATTAAGTAATAATAATAATTAATTAAAAATAAATTTAAAATAATGCTCGAAATTGCTTTTTAAAAATAAAGGGATAGACGACACAAAAGCGTTTTTTCTTGCTTGAGCATTTCCATTTTATTCTGTGAAACTTACTAAATCCTATCGAAGCTGCTCAGTGCTTGGCAATCTCCTTTCCTTGTGATTATGCTTATAGAGTGTGGGGTGAAACCAGTTAGATATTTTGACATAATCTTCTTTAACCTGTTACTGCTTTCCTGGTATGCAGTTGATTCTTGTATGCCCCGCTTTGTGTTACTGATAGCAGAGATTGCTGACTGTGGGCTGGAATCACCCACTGGGTAAGAAGGGGGTTATCTGTCTAGCGGGCCTTACTGTTTGGAGACCTCTCTATGTGGTCCAGCCTAGAGGCTTCTCTTCAGAGGTCTATGATGGGGCTTGGCGGGGAGGGAGAGTGGTCAGGGGATCACGATGAAGAGTTCTGAAGACCCACAGGCCAGCCTTGAAGACCATTGTATCAGCATTTACCTCTCAGCTTCCTCTATCCCCAGCTGGCTGATGCACAGACCAGCTACTGGATCCACTCCCTGTGCCCCTCCCCACTGGCATGTTTGCATTATCCGCTTTCCAAAGAAACTTGCTCTTCCCGGTGGTATGTGCTTTGCAAGTCTCAGCTCTGCGGGAACTCCACTTGACAACTTCTAGCAGACCTTCTCAACAGCCCCCCTATAGCTTAGGTAAACACAAAAATGTAATTCTCAACTGTCTGGAAATTGGAGTCAGGATTTCCTATCCAAGAGCCCTGAAGACAAACTGGATGGGTTTGTCTTGACTGGTTAAGTGTTCAATGTGGCCAACCTCCTCTACATCGGCCAAACCAACCAGTCCGGCAGCTCACGTGGCATGGTTTTTTCCTAAAAAAAACCCCAGTGATAAGATGGTAGAATTCAGGATTCCTAAGATTAGCACATCACCAAAGGGCCTGCAATGCCATCAAATTGTATTGATTCTTCTAGCTAGAAAAGACTAAAAATGACCCAAGAATCAAGCATGCTTATTTGCCTCCAGTTTTTAACTATTCAGGGTTAAGTCCAAATGTGATTGCAGATACATATGTATGATCAAGTCTAATAGTTTTCTGAGGAACCAAGTATAGTGGGATATAATGTTTACTGGACCCTAATACTTGTTCCCCACTGTGCGCAATCTTAGAAACCAATTTAAAAATGCTCCTGTTCAAAGTGGATGGTTCAGGTCTTGGTTTGAGGTATGTGCTACCTTGGTTATTTCTAATTATTTTTAAGATCAGATCTTCCCATCATATAATGAATTGCCTTTATGCGTACCTGTCTTCTATAGAAACAAATTAAAAAACTAGAAAGATAGCAACTATTTTCTGTTACCTCATGCTTTTAGGATTAGGACAAAACTCCACACAAATTCTAGAGCAGAGATTCAGCAAGCCCTTCCTCCCTCGACCTTACCATCCTGTTCTTGGCTCTGTGCCTTCAACCACATTCTTTTAGTTTTTCAAATATGCCATGCCCCCACCAACCAAAGGCTTTTTGTTTGCTCCCATGTTCCTTTTGAACACATACTGAACACACATTGCCTGTTCCCCATGTGGATACCTCCTACTTATCCTTCAGATATTATGCCAGGGAGGCCTTCCCTGACTTCCTGATGAGACAAAATCCTCCACTGTAGGCTGTCATCAAAACAGTTACCCACAGAGGAACCAAGATGGCGGAGTAGAAGGAGGTGCTCTCACTCCCTCTTGTGAGAACACCAGAATCACAGCTAGCTGCTGGACAATAATCGACAGGAAGACACTGGAACTCACCAAAAAAGATACCCCACATGCAAAGACAAAGGAGAAGCCACAATGAGACGGTAGGAGGGGCGCAAATCACAGTAAAATCAAATGCCATAACTGCTGGGTGGGTGACTCACAAACTGGAGAACACTTATACCACAGAAGTCCACCAACTGGAGCGAAGGTTGTGAGCCCCACATCAGGCTTCCCCACCTGGGGGTCCGGCAACGGGAGGAGGAATTCCTAGAGAATCAGAATTTGAAGGCTAGTGGGATTTGATTGCAGGACTTCAACAGGACTGGGGGAAACAGAGACTCCACTCTTGGAGGGCACACACAAAGTAGGGTGCACATCTGGACCCAGGGGAAGGAGCAGTGACCCCAGGGGGGACTGAAACAGACCTACTTGCTAGTGTTGGAGGGTCTCCTGCAGAGGCAGGCAGTGACTGTGGCTCACTGTGGAGACAAGGACAATGACAGCAGAAGTTCTGGGAAGTACTCCTTGGCGTGAGCCCTCCCAGAGTCTGTCATTAGCCCCAGCAAAGAGCCCAGGTACTCTCCAGTGTTGGGTTGCCTCAGGCCAAACAACCAACAGGGAGGGGATCCAGCCCCAGCATCAACAGTCAAGCGGATTAAAGTTTTACTGAGCTCTGCACACCAGAGCAACAGTCAGCTCTACCCACCACAAGTCCCTCCAAACAGGAAACTTACAGAAGCCACTTAGATAGCCTCATCCACCAGAGGGCAGCCAGCAGAAGCAAGAACTACCATCCTGTAGCCTGTGGAGCAAAGACCACATTCACAGAAATATAGACAAGATGAAAAGGCAGAGGGCTATGTACCAGATGAAGGAACAAGATAAAACCCCAGAAAAACAACTAAATGAAGTGGAGATAGGCAACCTTCCAGAAAAAGAATTCAGAATAAAGATAGTGAAGATGATACAGGACCTTGGAAAAAGAATGGAGGCAAAGATCAAGAAGATGCAAGAAATGTTTAACAAAGATCTACAAGAATTAAAGAACAAACAGAGACGAACAATAAAATAACAGAAATGAAAACTACACTAGAAGGAATCAATAGCAGAATAACTGAGGCAGAAGAACAGATAAGTGACCTGCAAGACAGAATGGTGGAATTCACTGCTGCGGAACAGAATAAAGAAAAAAGAATGAAAAGAAATTAAGACAGCCTAAGAGACCTCTAGGACAACATTAAACTCAACAACATTCACATTATAGGGGTCCCAGAAGGAGAAGAGAGAGAGAAAGGACCAGAGAAAATATTTGAAGAGATTATAGTCAAAAACTTCCATAACATGGGAAAGGAAATAGCCACCCAAGTCCAGGAAGTGCAGCGAGTCCCATAGAGAATAAACCTAAGGAGAAACATGCCGAGACACATAGTAATCAGATTGGCAAAAATTAAAGACAAAGAAAAATTATTGAAAGCAGCAAGGGAAAAATGACAAATAACATACAAGGGAACTCCCATAAGGTTAACAGCTGATTTTTCAGCAGAAACTCTACAAGCCAAAAGGGAGTGGAATGATATACTTAAAGTCATGAAAGGGAAGAACCTACAACCAAGATTACTCTACCCGGCAAGGATCTCATTCAGATTCCATGGAGAAATCAAAAGCTTTACAGACAAGGAAAAGCTATGAGAATTCAGCACCACCAAACCAGCTCTACAACAAATGCTAAAGTAACTTCTCTAAGTGGGAAACACAAGAGAAGAAAAGAACCTACAAAAACAAACCCAAGACAATTACGAAAATGGTCATGGGAACATACATATTGATAATTACCTTAAATGTGAATGGATTAAATGCTCCAACTAAAAGACACAGGCTTGCTGAATGGATACAAAAACAAGACCCATATATATGTTGTCTACAAGAGACCCACTTCAGACCTAGGGACACATACAGACTGAAAGTGAGGGGATGGAAAAAGATATTCCATGCAAATGGAAATCAAAAGAAAGCTGGAATAGCAATACTCATATCAGATAAAATAGACTTTAAAATAAAGAATGTTACAAGAGACAAGGAACGACACTATATAATCATCAAAGGATCATTCCAAGCAGAAGATATAACAATTATAAATATATATGCACCCAACATAGGAGTACCTCAATACATAAGGCACTTGCTAACAGCTATATAAGAGGAAATTGACAGTAACACAATCATAGTGGGGGACTTTAACACCTCACTTACACCAATGGACAGATCATCCAAAATGAAAATAAATAAAGAAACAGAAGCTTTAAATGACACAATACACCAGATAGATTTAATTGATATTTATAGGACATTCCATCCAAAAACAGCAGATTACACTTTCTTCTCAAGTGCGCAGGGGACCTTTTCCAAGATAGATCAAATCTTGGGTCACAAATCAAGCCTCAGTAAATTTAAGAAAATTGAAATCATATCAAGCATCTTTTCTGACCACAGCGCTATGAGATTAGAAATGAATTACAGGGAAAAAAAAGGAAAAAACACAAACACATGGAGGCTAAATGATATGTTACTAAATAACCCAGAGATCACTGCAGAAATCAAAGAGGAAATCAAAAAATACCTAAAGACAAATGATAATGAAAACCTGATGATCCAAAACCTATGGGATGTAGCAAAATCAGTTCTAAGAGGGAAGTTTATAGCTATACAAGCTTACCTCAAGAAACAAGAAAAATCTCAAATAAACAATCTAACCTTGCACCTAAAGGAAGTAGAGAAAGAAGAACAAAAAAACCCAAAGTTAGCAGAAGGAAAGAAATCATAAAGATCAGAGCAGAAATAAATGCAATGGAAACAAAGAAAACAATAGCAAAGATCAATAAAACGAAAAGCTGGTTCTTTGAGAAGATAAACAAAATTGATAAACCATTAGCCAGACTCATCAAGAAAAAGAGGGAGAGGACTCAAATCAATAAAATTAGGAATGAAAAAGAAGTTACAACAGACACTGCTGAAATACAAAGCACCCTAAGAGATTACTACAAGCAACTCTATGCCAATAAAATGGACAACCTGGAAGAAATGGACAAATTCTTAGAAAGGTATAACCTTCCAAGACTGAACCAGGAAGAAATACAAAATATGAACAGACCAATCACAAGTAATGAAATTGAAACTGTGATTAAAAATCTTCCAACAAACAAAAATCCAAGACCAGATGGCTTCACAGGTGAATTCTATCAAGCATTTAGAGAAGAGCTAACACCTATCCTTCTCAAACACTTGCAAAAAATTGCAGAGGAAGGAACACTCCCAAACTCATTCTATGAGGCCACCATCACCCTGATACCCAAAACAGACAAAGATACTACAAAAAAAGAAAATTACAGAGCAATATCATTGATGAATATAGATGTAAAAATCCTCAACAAAGTACTAGCAAACAGAATCGAACAACACAGTAAAAGGATCATACACCATGATCAAATGAGATTTATCCCAGGGATGCAAGGATTCTTCAGTATACTCAAATCAATCAATGTGATACACCATATTAACAAATTGAAGAAGAAAAGCCATCATCTCAATAGATGCAGAAAAATCTTTTGACAAAATGTAACGCCCATTTATGATAAAAACTCTCCAGAAAGTGGGCATAGAGGGAACCAAGATCAACATAATAAAGGCCATATATGACAAACCCACAGCAAACATCATTCTCAATGGTGAAAAACTGAAAATGTTTTCTCTAAGATCAGAAACAAAACAAGGATGTTCACTCTCGCCACTGTTATTGAGCATAGTTTTGGAAGTCCTAACCATGTCAATCAGCAAAGTAAAAGAAATAAAAGGAATCCAAATTGGAAAAGAAGAAGTAAAACTGTCGCTGTTTGCAGATGACATGATACTATACATAGAGAATCCTAAAGATGCTACCAGAAAACTACTAGAGCTAATCAATGAATTCGGTAAAGTAGCAGGATACAAAATTAATGCACAGAAATCTCTTGCATTCCTATACACTAATGATGAAAAATCTGAAAGAGAAATTAAGGGAACACTCCCATTTACCACTGCAACAAAAAGAATAAAATACCTAGGAATAAACCTACCTGGAGAGACAAAAGACCTGTATGCAGAAAAGTATAAGACACTGTTGAAAGAAATTAAAGATGATACCAACAGATGGAGAGATATACCATGTTCTTGGATTGGAAGAATCAATATTGTGAAAATGACTATACTACCCAAAGCAATCTACAGATTCAGTGCAATCTCTATCAAATTACCAATGGCATTTTTTACAGGACTAGAATAAAAAATCTTAAAATTTGTGTGGAGACACAAAAGACCCTGAATATCCAAAGCAGTCTTGAGGGGAAAAAAACGGAGCTGGAGGAATCAGGCTCCCTGACTTCAGACTATACTACAAAGCTACAGTAGTCAAGACAATATGCTACTGACACAGAAATATAGATTAATGGAACAGGATAGAAAGCCCAGAGATAAACCCACGCATCTATAGTCAACTAATCTATGACACAGGAGGCAATGATATACAATGGAGAAAAGACAGTCTCTTCAATAAGTGGTGCTGGGAAAACTGGACAGCTACATGTAAAAGAATGAAATTAGAACACTCCCTAACACCATATGCAAAAATAAACTCAAAATGGTTTAGAGACCTAAATGTAAGACCGGACGCTATAAAACTCTTAGAGGAAAACATAGGAAGAACACTCTTTGACATAAATCACAGCAAGATCTTTTTTGATACGCCTCCTAGAATAATGGAAATAAAAACAAAAATAAACAAATGGGACCTAATGAAACTTAAAAGCTTTTGTACAGCAAAGGAAACCATAACCAAGACGAAAAGACAACCCTCAGAATGGGAGAAAATATTTACAAATGAATCAACGGACAAAGGATTAATCTCCAAAATATATAAACAGCTCATGTAGCTCAATATTAAAGAAACAAACAACCCAATCCAAAAATGGGCAGAAGACCTAAATAGACATTTCTCCAAAGAAGACATACAGATGGCCAAGAAGCACATGAAAAGCTGCTCAACGTCACTAATTATTAGAGAAATGCAAATCAAAACTAAAACGAGGTATCACCTCACACCAGTTAGAATGGGCATCATCAGAAAATCTACAAACAACAAATGCTGGGGGGAGAGGGTGTGGAGAAAAGGGAACCCTCTTGAACTGTTGATGGGAATATAAATTGTTACAGCCACTATGGAGATCAGTATGGAGATTCCTTGGAAAACTAAAAATAGAATTACCATATGATCCAGCAATCCCACTACTGGGAATATACCCAGAGAAAACCATACTTCAAAAAGACACATGCATCCCAATGTTCATTGCAGCACTATTTACGATAGCCAGGTCATGGAAGCAACCGAAATGCCCATCGACAAACGAATGGATAAAGAAGATGTGGTGTATATATACAATGGAATATTACTCAACCATAAAAGGGAACGAAACTGAGTCATTTGTTGAGATGTGGATGGATCTAGAGACTGTCATACAGAGGGAGGTAAGTCAGAAAGACAAAAACAAATATCGTATATTAACGCATGTATGTGGAACCTAGAAAAATGGTGCAGATGAACCAGTTTCCAGGGCAGAAGTTGAGACACAGAAGTAGAGAATAAACATATGGACACCAAGGGGGGAAAGCCATGGGGGGGGGGAGGGTGGTGTGATGAGTTGGGCCATTGGGATTGACATGTATACACTGATGTGTATAAAACTGATGACTAATAAGAACCTGCTGTATAAAAAAGTAAATTGAATAAAGTTGGAAAATAAAAAAAAGAACAGTTACCCATCAGCCATAACTCTCATGCAAATTGCAGATTTCCTTTGCTTGAGTGATATTTTGATTATTGTCTACCTCTTCCTCCAGATTTAAAGTGTCATGAGGGCAGGTGCTGCATCTATCCCCAGAGCTTCATTGAGTATCCGGCATGTAGTGAGAACTTAGTAAAGATTTATTAATGAATGACTGAATGAGTGAATAATTGAAGGCAGAAAGTCTTGACGGAAAAAGAGAACATGAGAGAACAAGGAGGAAGGAAGGAAAAAAGGAAAGAAGAAATGGTACCAGTGTGATGTGCTGATTGATTAATTTCAAGCCGTAACATTCGTATGGTACAAATTCATTCTTCAGTTTACTCGGAAAGAATAGATGGAAACAGAAGCTTGAAAAATATAACCATCAAGACTATTTCCATTTGATCTGTTGTTAATTTAAGCAACTTATTTTTCTCCAACAAATTCTCAGTTGAGAAAGTTTGGTGATGATATCCACGCACACAAATTTTCCCACTGATGCACATTGACACCTGGGAAAGCAATGTAGTTTTGCAGATTTATTTAGCAAATAGAAAGCATCTCTGCAAATCCTTCAACCTCACCACAACAGGACTTTGGGGTCAGTAATCATGTGCCATATTTCAGCTTTTAATTTCCTCAAGATGATATTTCTTGTGATCTGAAAGCTTTTCTACCTCCCGTGCATCAGGTCTTATTTTAACATACTGATTGAGCCTCTTTATCTTACACTTCCTGCTGGGAAAATAGATGCTAGAATGTGCGTAATGTCACATTTACTTGAAAGCATCGCAGGGTAAAATTGCAGGAACCACAGGCATGGACTGTGGTGTGTATGCGTGTGGCTTTTTACCCCAACTTCAGACCTCCATTAGCAGCTCAGCCCATACATTCAGGCCGATGAATACTGTGTGTAGCTGGATTCTATTCTTTTTATTAAAAGCCTTAAGCTGATTTTTTCCCTTTAGTTTGTACTGAGATTTTTTATAAAAGACTGATCTCTGTTTTGAAACAGAGTTTTAATCTGAGCATCTCTATTTTGTCCTTATTTTCTTGGCAAATGTTTGAGAGCTTGAGCTCGGCAATTAATAGAACGGTACTAACTTCTGCCTGGCCCCTTACTATTTGTGAGACCTTATTTGTAACGGTGAAACCAGTGGTTCTCAACCAGGAGCTATTTTCAGCTTCCAGGGGCTTTCTGGCAATGTCTGGAGGCATTTTTATTTGTCAAACTGCTGGCGGGACGGGGAGAAGGAGGGGACACCACTGGCATCTAGTGGGTGGAGGCCAGGGATACTGTTCAACATCCTACAGCGCCTAAGACAACCCACCACATCAGAGAATTATTTCCCTCAGAATGGCAATAGGGTCAAAGTTGAGAAACTCTGACTTAAACACTTAAACCTCAGTTTCCTTCTCTGTAAAATTAGGACAGTGATATCACCTGTATCATAGACATGTTATAAAGATGAAATGATGCATGCCACAGTTTTATTGTATTCAATGGCTCATGAGCGTTTTAGTTATTGTTATGAAGATAATTGAGCTATTAAATCCTTCCTTAATGAGTTGACCCCTGTTTTCCTCTCTAATCGCAGTTTTCAACTTTCTCTCATATTCTCAGGGATCCCTTACAATTTCTCAGTTGTTATTCTCTTTCATCTGGCAAACTTCCTACTCTTTACCGACAATGAAGTTAGATGTCTCAATACCTCCAGCCACTCAGCTAGTCTGGAATAACCCAAGGACTCATCTAATCCCTTGGTTTATCCCATTTCAGAGCTTACTTCACACTGCACTGAATTGACTGTTATTCTTCAAAGTGTGATGCCTGCACTTGTGTCAATATTACCTTTGTTAAAACTCATATTCCTGGATTTCACCCAGGAATCAATACCCACCCGTATGTATCAGTATCTCTGGGAATGGCACCTGGCATATATGTATCTAGCTCCTAAATTTCATTCGTAGTAAAGCATGAGAGCCCCCATAATAGATGCTAAGTTTTAGAAAGGCTGGGTTAGGTTTTATTTCCCTTGGTATCTTTGGTGTGTTGTATGGTGTCTGGCACATAGTAGGCACTCAATAAATAATGGCACTATTTGAAATAGTAAATGAATAATAAAAAAACTTTTATTCTACCCTAGTCTCTTGTTCCCTTCTCCTTTTTTGGCTTTTACCTACTTGTACATCTCATTATTGTTGAGGTCCTCAAGTGTTTACATAATCAAAATCACTTATCTTTATTGTTGTTTCCATTTAATATATGGTTCAGAAACAGATTCTTAAAGGAAACAAACAAACAAAAAAGGTAAAGGAAAAAGTAAGCTGGGTATAAGACAAACCACCAACTTAACTTCCAAAAGGGAAACCAAACCGGTGAGCTTGTGTTCCCTTGTAAAGGAGGTGCTTCTTCTCTGTTGGCCAATGCTTGTTGGGTGAGGATCGGGGGACAGACGGAGACCTCAGCGTTGCCATATCTTTCCATTCCTCAAGAGCAGTCAGAATATGTTTTTATATGTATCTCCATGTTCAATGCGGGCCACTAATACAAAACTTAAGCAGACTAACAAAAACCTTGTTGGGTCTTGTACAGGCCAGACAAAATACATCTGTGATCTTTGTTCAGTCTAATGGTTCCCACTTTCAAGCTCTGCTAACCCAAGGCATGTCTTATTCATAACACACTTAATATATAAGAACAAGTAGCATTTTCTCCACTCTGAATGCTAATACCAGTGGGCCTTTTTGTTCCGGTGAAGGCTGCTACTCGTCAATGTACCAATTGCAAAAACAAATAAGGCAGAAGCAGTGCATGTCCCTTCCATGGGAGCTAAAGTTTAATCACAGTGGTGCATGTAATGATGGCTCCATAGGTGTTCTTGTCTCTGGAAATCTTTGCTGAGTCCCTGTAAGATATGACTCACAGTCTGTGGTGAGGAACAGGGTATAAATCATTTGGTCAATCTCTCTGCATCATAAATCGTGAGTGTGACAGTTTGGTAATTTAGATCAGCAGTCAACCCTGGGACTAAATTAAAGAAATCACCCTCAGCTTGAATCTGCACCTAGATTAAACAGTTGTGAGTTTCCAGTAAATATGGCCAGGAGTTCTGGGAAGATTCAGATAAGTCTTACTTTATTGAGGGATAAAAGGGGAGAGCAAAGAGGAAGTGAACCTCAGGGAAGAACTGAACAACAGAGAAGATTAGATGCAGTGATTGAAGACAAGAGCAAGTGCAGCCTGCAGGGTGAACAGAGCAGATACTTCCTCTCTGATAGGATCTGGTTTAAACAGCATAAAAATGTATCTCTTGGAGTGAGTAATTGAGATCTCTAAATTAGGGTAATTACTTTGAGTTAATCAATGTATCCATCAGCTATTGCCCTGTAACAGCCCCCTAAACCTCAGAGATATAAACCACAATCACTTAACTCTCACAAGTTCATGTGCTCGAGGCACAGTGAGACCAAACAAATCAAAACGTTGGAGTTTGGAGCAGAGAAAGGTTTATTTCAGGGCCACGCAAGGAGACCGGTGGCTCATACCCCAAAAAACACCGAACTTCTCAAAGGGTTTCAGCAAGACAGTTTTAAAAGCAAGGTGAGGGTGGGTGTGGTTAGTTGTTTCAAACTTCTCAGCGTACTTTGATGGCTGCAAGAACAAAGAATCCTTTGTTCTTGCAGCTGTCCAGCTAGGTCAGGTCAGGATGTTCCTGTAAACCTCCAACAAGACAAATGTAATTCTCTGTCCTGCAACTTTTTATCTCTATATGAATGGACTCTTAAAGGTCAGAGCCCTGAGAATAGGCTATCCTGTATATTTCAGGCTATAGTCAAGGTTCTTTTACAAATGGTGCCAAGCCGGCATGACTAAGCAGAAGAAACAGATCTAATATGGAGTCAGATTTGTTCTTCCCTATTATAATGTGTGTCTAGGGATTGCCTGAGGTTGGCAGATCTGGGCTGGGCTTGCCTCAGTGGCTCTGCCTTAACCTGTGTGTCCAGCTGGGCTTGGCCACCACGCTATGAGTTGTGCTCAGGTCTGCCTCCCGTGTACTTATTCTGATCCTTCAGGATGAGGAGTAACAGCTAACCAGGAAAAGCTCTTTTGCATGGTGATAGCAGCAGTGCGAGATACATACACAATGACACAAGCACATTTCCAGCCTCTGTTGGCATCACATCTGCTGTTATCCCAATGGTCACAGCAAATCACATGGTCAAACCTAAGGTCAGGGTGTGGGGAGGTATACTCTACCTTTAGTGGGAAGAGCTGCAGAGTCACAAGGCAAAGAGACTGGGTGAAGATCGGGGGCAATAATTCAATCTACCATAGGCTGTGTTTCCAAGTGGTGTCCACAGGTGATTGCATGGGTACGGTAGACATGGAATTAAAGTTGAACCACATAATGAAAAAGTTATTAGCCAGTGCTAGACAGACATTAAAGATTTACATAAGAATTTTCTCCTTAACATAATTCGAAGACTTTGAAGAGACTTTGAAAGGGGGTTGACTGCCTTTGCTGTCCCGGTGCTGTTTTACTTCTAAGCGATTGATGAGAGTTTGTGCTAATGTTCAGTTCAATCCAGCTTCATCAAGAGTTTGTATGCTAGTTATGAGCCTTCTTCTAAAAGAATTATATATCTATTTTAATTTCCCTTGAGAACCTCAGAATTAACTATGAGTGACAGTACATTTTAGTTGGTACCTTTGTCAACATAGGGTACACTCCCACCCTCAACAAATAAATTCATAATAAGGGGACATAACTTGGCTTTTATAATTTAAACAACTCCCATACAAAATTGCTATACACTCTCTAATAACCCACAGGATTGTCTGTGCAACTTTGAGTAAACATCCTTGGGAATTTGCAAGGGGACCTGGAGAAGTAGGGCTGCATTGTTCTAGCCACAACGGGAACTGCCGTCAGTCATCTGCAGGGGATGATAGTCAACAAAGAGTAAGAATTTGGCAGTGTTTCTCCAACCCTAACCTAAACATAGCAGAAAGTATACTTTAGTCTCTAAAGAGAAAAGATAACAGTGGGTAGGAGATGGGCCATCAAGCCATACTTCCAGCTTGTAGCATCTTATTCCCTTGTCCTGCTTTTATGCATACTAAGAAACGCTCCGATTATTAACTTGGCCCCCAAGGAGCTATAATTCTAGGAAAAAGATGATAGCTATGGTTATTCTTACAGGAGATTTCTGTGATTATGAATAAACCATTTGTCATCCTTGTTTATACACATGAAACTCATTCTCTAAGCATCCTCACTGCTGAGTATCCTGACAAAATAGAGGTCCACAATCAGACCCCAGCCTGTGGTGACCCCTTCAAAGTCATGCTACCTGGCATAGCTCTCCCTTGTCGGTGAGCTGGCCTCCCAGGTCTTCATCTTCATTTCTTCTCTTTGAGGTACACTTGATATTTCATGCTATGAAGATAATAGTGAAAGAATAATAGTTAAGTTGAAAGAGTATAAAGATAAATGGAAAGGTAAATGAATAACCTTGTAATTCACAAGATAGTTAAACTATATTTAAACTGAGGTTATCCCTTGTCATCTGATTTCTTAAGACCTTCATAAAATTGGTTCATATCCTGTTGCATTACTGGACTAGAAGTTTGAGAACATACAGAGCAGCTTACATCCCAGAAAGGCAAATAATTTGAAGTTGAACCTCTTACTAAAGGAAAAAAAAAAAAAAACTAATCCTCTGGCAACTTCAGAGAGGAAGAGAAAAGGGATAAATAATTAATTAACCCAGCTCTGCTCAATATTTTGTAATAAGCTAAATGGGAAAAGAATTAGAAAAAGAATAGATACATGTGTAACTAAATCACTTTGCTGTACACCTGAAACTAACACAAAATTGTAAATCAACTATAGTCCAGTATAAAATGAAAATTCCTAGAGAAAGCCCACGTGCAATAGCAAAGACCCAGCACAGACAAAAATTAATTAATTAATTAATTATTTTTTTAAAAAGGGAAACTTACAGCTGCAGGAGCAAGAAAAAGTCCCTAACTTATTCAAAAAAATGAAAATTAAAAAAAATAATCCTTCCATCTCCTATTCAGAGAAATTCAACCACCTCCTTTATCTCTGCTTTAACCTTCCACAGCCTGCTCCAGTGTCTTTCCTTTTCACATATAATTGTTCATCAGGATACTTCTGTAAACAGATTCATTTCCTCCCAATGGAGGAATTCTGTTGCCAGATGTTAAGCAAATTACTTGACCCTGGTACAGATTTATGTATTCTTTTTCTAGCTCTATGTATTATTGATTTCAGTTTATTCTGAACAATGAATTTTTAATGTTAGGTTTCATCATTATATATCAAAAATGTGTGTTGTTTTCCAAATCAGTCTGTGTGGTTATTCAGTCAGTTCATAAATTTCAATTAAATTCAACAGATATTTGCTATGTGTTCGCTATGTGCAAGGCCCTGGGGGCTGAACACTGGTGATAATGACTGTAAACCAGACTTAGCCCTTGGCCTCAAGAAGGTCACCATTGAGTGGAAGACCAACACCCCTGCAACACAGAGTGACAAGGGCATGATAGAGGAAGACCCCTTTACATTGCTAAAGAGACCCACTCACCCTTACGTTTGTATCATTTCTCAGGTTTGTATCATTTGACATGGAGGAAGGAAGATACATTTTCCCCAAGTTTATTTATTATGAAAAATGTCAAACATTAAGAAAGTTGAAAGGATAGTGTAATGAATACATATGCCCTCAATCTGGATTCAACAATTGATATTTTCTGTTGCTTTCCTTCTCTCTTCATTCACGCATCCACCCACCCTTCTTTGCTTCCTTCCTTCCTTCCATCCATCCATGTATGTATGTATCTATCTCTTTCTCTATTTATCATTTATCTGTTATGTGAAAGCAAGTTAGAGAAATCATGACAATTCATCCCAAACATTTCAACAAACATTTCAGTCTCCAAAGAATAATAATATTGTACTACACAGCCATAATACCACTACAACACCCCCAAAACGGACAAAAATTCTGTATCGTCTAACGTTTGAATTTTCTCAGTTGAGCCTCAAACTTTCATGGCTTTTTTTGTTCTTGGAACCTCATCCAATCAAGATTTAAGCACTGCATTTTTTTTTTTGACCTGTTAGTTTCTTTGAATATAAGACAGTGCCCTCCTGCTTTTGTAAAGTCCAATAATATTCTGTATTTTTCTGACTGTTAAGGAGGTGTACACTGTGCTTCTCTATATCCTCTATTTCTTGTAAATTGGAAGTTACATCTTGGCTTGATTAGATTCAGATTAAATATTTTTGATAGAAAACTCCACAGGTGATTCTTTGTATTTCATTCACATGAGGAGGTTCCTAATGTTACTAGCGGTGCCATGTTCGATTGCTTGGCTATGGTGGTGACCACCAGATTGTCTCTAATTATAAAGAGATGTATTTTTTCTATACAATTAATGAGTAATCTGTGGGGTGACACTTTGCATTGCTTCTTTATCCAAATCTAAAGCTTGTATCACCCACTGATGAGCCTTGTCTGAATCACAACATGGGGTTAACCAAATGGTGATTATCTAATTCTGTCATTCCTTCGGCGTAGATTAAGTAGCATTCTTATGTAAATAACTCATTTTTAGCTGCTCTTTGAAAGAAGGTGTATTTGAGTAGAGTGTGACCTAGAAACGGCAAATATTTAGCCTTACATAAACATTAAAAGCTTAAGAACTTGAAACAAATTTAGAGAAACCATAGCAATTTAGAGCTAGAAAGGGACCTAAAATAGCATATACCCCAACTCTTTCCTTTAACAGATTGGAAAAGTGAGGTCCAACTGTGTTGTTTATTTTGATCTCATAACTAATGAGTTTGCTGTAACTGAGACCTTGGAATAAAGGGAAACATACCGTACGTGGGTGGAAATGAGGTCAACACACCCATGTACAATTACTGCTCATTTGTTGGCAATATTATCTGCAGAATTAATTTTATAGGATAATAGGAGGTTGCTTTTTTCAGCCTTGGTAAATATTAGTGCACATATGCAAAGAGTAGGCTGTGAGGTTTTCATATTTCCCTACACTATGTGATTGCCAAGCTTCATTGCTAACACTAAGGAATTTTCAGCAGGCATCCACGGAGCTCATTTACGTACCTGCAATCTTCCCTAGTCTTGGCATGGTCAGTAATGTCACAGTATATTGTAGCTGGAAATACAATAACCACATCACCACCTCTTCCTGATATTTCAAGAGGACACAGTTTATTAATCCAAGGGAAATTTTGAAATCCTCCTGTGATGAGGTTTAAGTCCAATAGTTTGAGTTTAACATCCATTGAATGTGTAGCGTGATATGAAATGCCGAACACGGGCAACGAACTGAATGAGGAAAGATGGACAAAATGTTGATGGGGGAGGGGTGTGGACAGGAGGCAAATGAAAATCCAGGTGAATAATATCTGATCCCTATTCCTGGAGAGCACCTAAAGCTGCTCATCAGGGAATGGAAAGAGTGGGGGTCAGTAGAGAGCTTCTCTAGCTAGAGCAGCCCAAGACTATAAGGTAAATTGGATTCTATTTGCCAAAGCCTAAATCATCCTACATGCTCCAACAAATTTGCTCAAACTAGAAAGACCAGGGGTCTTTCAAGCGGTAGAATTTGAAGCAGTACTTAGATGGCAAGTGGGTTGAAGACTGGAGACAGAGTTGACGGTAACTGGCCTTAATTTTCCTTTTTAAACATGTATTGAGTGTTTACTATGTTGTGCGTTGTGCTATATGTTTTCTGTGCATCATCTAATTGAGTCTCACAACATCCCAGAAGCCAGTACTTTTATTATCCCCATTTTAGAGATAAGAAACTGAGGCAAATTACTTAAGGTCACCCAGTTACTAAGTGTTGGGGTTTCCCTGACCCCTATGCTTCTTCTAATCAGTAGAGATTAGTACCTTTTCTGGATGGTAAATGTTTCCTTTCAGAGAAAGCAGGAACAAGTGTCTAGATTGAAAAGGTTAAAACAGAGGAATCCAAAAACAACAGATAAATAGTGGGACATGGCCACTTTTCCCTCTTAGAATTTTGAAGTACCTTTGGACTTTCAGCCACTAAAGCAAAGAAAATTCTGGCTGGCATGACATCGTTCCCTGAAATGTAAGACTGTTGTGAGCCCAGATACCAGTAGAGTAGTGTGATTATTCCCCACTGATTAAAGACAGAGGGAAATTCAATGGCTGTGAACACTGCTAATCCAGAGTGTCACTGAACACCATAAAGGACATGAGAACAGCTAGTCCAAGGATGCTTCTGAATGAGCACAGCTTCTCAGGGTCTGCCTTCAGTTTCTCCTGGTACCATGCCCAGGATAGAGGTTAGCAGCCTGTCCTGGTTAAGGACAGGCTGAGAGACTCCTAAAAAAGAAAAAAAGCCTAGATTTTTACTGTTTCTGTTTTGCCAGGACAAACCCATGGCACTACCTGTGTTGCCATGTGAGGCACAAACTCTGCCACAAAGCCAGCCCCATGGCCCAGCCCTGATGGCTGGTTACCTTCCTCATGCATCCTCCCTCTGCCTTAGAGGCTATGCCCAGGCAGACTTGAGCAAGCCTGTCGTATTATCTGTAAAATTAGATAGTTCAGCTAACTCAGTGGTTTTAAACATTTTAGAGATGTACTTAAAAAAAGAAATATAATTATCAACAAAGCCTTCAAATAATACAGAAGCATGTAAATGAAAATAAATATCCAGTTCATCTCTGATTGGTCCTCCAGTACCCCACCCCAGAGACAGCTAATACCAGTTTCTCACATATCTTTCTGGAATTGTTCCACGCACAGTTGTTTGTTTTTCTTCGTTTGTTTATATAAACATATATTCAAAGCTTTCTGTACCTTGTTTTTTTCACTTGGCAATAGATTTTGGAGGTCATTACGTATCAGTACCTGTAGATCTATCTTATTATTATTGTTAATGGAATCCATGAAATGGCTGTGCCCCTTTCTCTAATTTGAAAACAGCTGAAATAATTCAATTTAAAACTCTTAGATCAAGCTCCAGAAGTAAAATTCATCAAACACCAAATCCTATAGTTGATGGGAGAGAATCAGTGCTTGGTTCTCCCTCATCTGATGGGAGGTCTCTAACGTGTGTCCATGGAGCCCTTTAGGACACAGTGGGGGCAATATTTGAAAATACCAAGTAGCTTGTACCTAGAGCCTCTTCCGGCTCTAGTATTCTGTGTCTGTGAAAAAGTATCACTTGCCTACCAGTTAGATTCTAGAGAGTCTTTGTCAACAGTATCAGGGAGACATTTATTTGAACAAAATACCCAGTTGATCAGGTCCCTTTCTTTGTGGTAGAATGTCTAGGTCTACAATTTGTGAGCACTATTAACAAGGAAGGTTCAGCCTGTGAACTCCTTGTCTCAAAATTAGATTCTGAAGATCTGCAACCATTGCTGGAGTCTTGGCTTGTAGTTTTACATTGAATTATTGGACTGAATTATTACATTTTGTCCTATTGTGCCTTGTCAACTGAAAATACTGTCCCAGAGAGGCAGCACAATAATATTTCATAAAGGAATCATTCCTTCAGGGATGGAAAGACCTGTTGGTAACCTGAGTCTCTGACCCACTGTAGCAAACAGTCACCCAGGATACTGAGAGGGATCCAGGCCTCACTAAGCTGCTTAAATCAAAAGGAAATAGTAAAGCTGAGACTGGCGATGTGAAGCAGAGTCTCCTTTGGGTTGGAATAGATTTAGACTCTGTGCTTATGAACTGTCTGTGCACTGATGGAAAGAATAGATACTTTACAATTGGCTCTGGGTCTAGGCTAGAAATTCTTTATTTCCCATGTCAAAGACTTGCATAGCCCTAAATAATGACTAATAATAACCAAACATTCTAGTTTAATTTCAAATTTTGTTCTGCTTTACACACACACACACAAATCATTCGTTCATTTTAAAGGAAGTGGCATGTGGCAGACATCTGTTGTTTTTGCCATCCAGAATTCATTAGTTTTTCTACTGACAGCATCACTCTTTCTTCTGGGGAACCATACCCCACACCCTCTCTCCTACTCTTTTTCCATGTTCTTCAGATGAGGTGGGCTCGGGTGGACATGTGACTGCGGTCTGGTCGATCAGCGCTGTCTATTTTCCCCACCATTGTAATTGGTCAGAGATGACATGTTCCCCAGTCAAAGCCAATGACATTCAATATAACCTTCACCGAGGTCCTTTCCTGCTGGATGTGACTTGGAAGAAAAGAGATTTGGAGATCTCGGCCACCATCTTGCTACTACACGGAACTCTGGAATGAACCTGATATGTAGGAAATGAGTACTGAAAAATGGGAAGAGATCAGATCCTGCTGTCATCTGATTCAAACCCCCAACCCCAGCCTTTTCGGGTATAGGAGTCAATATATTTATCTTTTATTTTCTTAAGGCAACTTGAGTTGAGTTTTCCGGCACTTGCTCATGAAAATGCTGATACTTCATTTTTTTTAATTCCAAATTAATTGTATTAGATATCCATCAGAGAGGGGAAATGAAGCCAGCTCCTGGGGAAAGGATGGAATTTCACTATTAAGACTATTGAATGTAAAAACAGGTGACTAATTCAGGTGTCAGAGGTTTGATCCCTCAGTCCTACTAAGTCTCAGTCTCCAGAAAAGGAAACCAAAGAATCTCTAGTTACCAAAAAAGAAGAGGGAAAAATTCTTGTTTGTTTTGTGATATAGCCTACATAGTAGCTGTTCATGGTCCATATCCCAGAAATGGTTTGAAGATCACAGGTAACTGGACAGGGAACTAGCACTTATTTTCCATCTTTGGTGGGCCAGATAGTTTTCAAAGTACTTTAACAGATTTTCATTCATTATATTTAAGAAAAAATTTTGCATACCTGTCCTCAGTGTTCTAGGCAGGCAGTGAGATATTGGTTGGTCAGTAGTGAGAATGAAATGGCTCTGTTCTCAGGGAGCTTATAGTCTAGCACATTTTATAGAACTTTCTGCCATGTTGTAAATGTCTCTAGCTGCACTGTGCAATACATCAACGACTAGCCATATGTAGCTATTGAGTGTGTGAAATATGGCTAGTGAAAAATTGACTTTTAATTGTAATTAATTGGCGTGTGCACATGTGACTTGTGTCTACAGTACTGAAATGTGAAGGACTCTAGATCATTTCTTCTTAAACTTTAATGTGCATATGAATCACCCATAGGTCTTATTAAAATACAGATTCCATCTCAGTAGGGTCTGGTGTGTGGGTGGAGGTTCTGCATTTAACAAGTTCCCAGGTGATGCCAGTGTGGCTGGTTTATGGACCACACTTGGAGTAGTAAAGGTAAATAACCATCAAAGTAAATATTATTATGATTATAAAATATGGTAAGACCATCAAGGAGAACTGGGCGCTATAAGAGAGAATGGAAACTGGACTCAACTGAATTGGAACCAGAAGTGAATCATAAAAGGCTTCAATGGGGAGGGGATTCTGGAGCTGAACTCTGCAGGATGCATCTGACCTGGTCAGGGGGAGGCAATCAGAGAGAGGGCAGCATGGGGTGGGAAGACCCTCTAACCCACTGGTAAGAGAGTTTCTCTGTGAAATAGCCTAGTCAACAGTAATATGGGTATCATTACCTTTTGTAGCCTCTTATCCGTTCTTCCTTTAGACCTCCCTGCCACATTCAGATAAGTGCCCTTCTTCGAGTTCTCATAACTTACTGTGTATTTTCCCAGCATAACCATTAACACTTTGAGTTGTAATGTCCCTCTTCTTTCTGCTTCCCACTAAACTGTGAACCCAGCATATTTCTATTCTCAGGATCCCCACAGGGTGGGCATTTCGTAAATATGTGTTGAACTGTAGCCAACAAAGATTTCGTATTTGTGTTTGTTTATGAGGTATCTGGGATTAAGGAAGTATATATACTTCATATAGACATGTATGCAGTATTTTTGTCCGAAATAGATGAGAAATATCTTTGGAGTAGAGCCAAGCCATTCATGGCCTCTGTATTACTTTTAGTTTTACAGCAGGGGATCGCTCTGGTTTTGACAAGCGCTAATTAATTCCATCTCTGGGGAATAATGGGAAATGTAGGCTTATGCTGTTTGCGCCAAGGTTATCAGTTATATTGGTTTTAATGCTTTGCCCTGCTCTAGATATAAAACATGCAGCCAAATGCACCGTCGCCTCCTCATTAGCTGTAAACAGTGTATTTCAGATTTGTCAAGCATACATATTTATTTCTACATCCAGGCATCTTTATTTATCTTCCTTGCAAGTCCGTGAAGTTTTTGCCAATAAATTAGGAAGGTACTAACTAGTTCTGAAAACTATGGCACCCAGGAAGTTTTATTGATCTCATAATTTACTGGATCTTTTGCTTAATTACAAGTTCTGTCTAGCTTGGTATGCTTTTCAAGTCAGCTGTGCATCGTAAATATGTAACCTCAGTACTCACCCTCCCTACATCTCTGGCAGCCCTGCATGAGGTCAAAGGTGTAATAGCTACAATACCCAGAGTCTCTAACATGTTTAATTAAACTATTAATCTACTTTTATCTTGGACACTAGAAAGTAGGCAGCATTGAGTTTTCAGAATTCAATGCATTTACTTAGGGTGGATTTTTTTCCCCCTAAGCTCCATCTTCAACAGTTCAGCCCTGGCAACTCGTTTAAAGGCAATTTTTTAAAAATTGTGAATGTTGGAAGAATGGCTGGATCAGTTGATAAGAAAAGGCAACATTTACAGTGATTCATGCATTTGCTTCCTGACTAAAGCACTTTATTCAAAACAAAGAAGATTGAGGCTCGCTAAAGTTGCGAAAATTGTAGTAGATCAGCCAGCAGCAGCCTCCACAGGGCCATTACTTTCAAAGCATTAGAACGGGAGTTATCTTTGTTACATAACCTATGAGAACTGGTCGAGGACAAGTCTAACCTCTTGTGGCAGCGATGACATTTTAAGTGGCCAGGCCTGGTTTTGTGTTCATTATCACAATGGAGCCTGGAAACTTGAGTCTTCAGAAACATGTGTCTGTGAGGCTTTAATTAGGTTAACAAGGTTCTCATGTGTCTATCTTCCTCCTTTACTGTGAATCAGCTGGTAGTCATCTACTACATATGTTATGCAATTAAGGAAGCAATTTGCTGCTTTTCATTCTGTTTCCTGTGCTCATTCTTGAACTGGTAAGCATAGAATTATGTGAAAATTTCGAGGATCTATTTTCCTTCTCTTGAAGCTACCCTCTAGCTCAATTTTTCACTGTTCCTTTATTCCACGAGGAATCTGCACCTTGTGTGCCTTCATAAAGGTTGTGAAAATATGACACCATGACCTTCTCTTCTCACTAATGTGCCTGGCTTTCATTTGGGCAATGATTAAGAGCAATTTGAGTCATGCATTTGAACATTCCACTTAAAAATCAATTTAGACAGGCAGTGTCCACGTAAATATTGATTATAAACCCACTGTGTTTCTAGCAAGTTAGATTACTATCGTAAGCTAAAACCTGTTTTTCTTTCCTACTTTGTGAAAGAGTATAACCAAAGCCAAATCCACTTGCAGATTGATCGTATTTCGCAAATGCTCATAGGCATAAAATTTAATTCAGATACTCAACCTGTCTTCCCTCTCACCCCACCTCCAGTCCAGATAATCAAAACCACAGCTCTTTGACATTTATGGAGCAATAGAAGCTGCATATTTCACTTTATTTTATTGTATGTTAACTTTTTGTACCGCATCCCATGTATCCTGTTAAATGTGAGCAGCTTCCTCAAAAACAAGTCATTTCAACTGACGTTTTTTGGCTTATGTTCAACATTTTATTTTATTTTATTTATTTATTTTGACTGTGTTGGGTCTTTGTTGCTGCGCATGGGCTTTCTCTAGTTGCAGTGAGCGGGGGCTTCTCTTGTTGCAGAGCACGGGCTGTAGGCACGCGGACTCAGTAGTTGTGGCTCGCAGGCTCTAGAGTGCAGGCTTAGTAGTTGTGGCTCATGGGCTTAGTTGCTCCACAACATGTGGGATCTTCCCAGACCAGGGCTCGAACCCGTGTCCCCTGCATTGGCAGGTGGATTCTTAACCACTGCACCACCAGGGGAGTCCCTGTTCAACATTTTATAGCCTGTGTCTCAGAGCCATAGGTTTATAATTTGAAATGCTGTAGACCTTACTTGTTCATCATGATTAGATGTTTCCATCTGCCATTCGACTGAACAGCAAGCTCTAACACTGAAGCAAAGAAAGTCAGTTTCTAGTTTGGCAATGACAAAAATAGTGATGAAAAAAAGAGAAATGTATCGGGTTCATCTTCTTGATGAGGGTGCAATCTGGGTTAAACTTGTGAATGACCGCTGAGTATTTGTGCAATATAGAATATAAATTGATCACTTTGAAATGTTCCTACCATCCAGGTGCTTCAGTGTTAAAACCACTAGGTTGAAAAGATAATTACCATACTTACAGCTAAAAATGAGCTTTACAAATACAGTTTTAGGTGATGTGTGAGTAGTTGTTGAGGGCTAATGTTTTGCTTTGGAGAATTTTTTTTTTTTTTTTCCTTTTTGGACTCTTGTCATCCCTTGGTAAGTGTTGAATTTTTATCCTACGTAAGCAAAACCTTGTGGCCTCTCTTGTCTACCATTCTGAGATAAAGCATCTAGGAAATTTACAGGGCAACCCTAATGTCATTGTCTGGCCCACAGAAATTGATCATTAACAGTGGCATCTCAGACGTGGAGGGTGCTCTGTTGGGGAGTAAGCCCATTAACTTCTGAGTATGCTGCCTTCACTTACACAGTCTCTGCGCAAAGACAGGACCAGCCGGCACTGCAGGGAAGACTGCGCATTGTGCCTGCCCGTGCAAGTCAGAGCCTTTGGCTGCCGCTGCCGCTTCTACCAGGAATAGCCAGGAGTAGAAAAGAGGATGCTGGACGTTGTGTGGTTGGCGAGGACCCCCAGCCTTCCACAGTGCTTTAAGCCCCACCATCAGAAAAACATCATTAGGAAAGGATTAGAACTAACAGTATGGCACCTTAGAGATTTTTGTTGTACCTTTAAGAATGTATATCTCAACTTACTTAATACTCATACCTATATTTACAGTCTTTATTTTAGCTGAGAGGGGTTGAATAACTTGCCTCAGAATACACAAGTGATCAGTAGTTGGGCTAAGATTTGAATTCAGATGATTCTGCAAACCAAAGCCCATGACTGGTTCCCTAAAAAAATGATACTCCCCCTGGTGGGATCTTTCATCGTTATCAGGCCATCCTTTATGAACCTAATAAGTAGAGAAGTAGAAAGGTACATGGGGCAGCATGGGAATGGAGTGGGCACGGTGGTGTCTTGGGAAACTGGTGATCCAAAATAAGTGAAGAAACAACCGCAAAACAAGTTCTGATGGGTGGCGTCCGCCAGTTTTCTGTGGTGCGGCCACCATGGCCAGTTTCAAGCTTCCAAAGTCAGGTCCCTGAAGGTGAATCTGAGAAGAGATGTGCAGACAGTTCCCACAATCGGCCTCCTACACCCCACTGAGCCGGGGGAGCAGGGGCCGAGGGGAGGAAGGGTGATGCATGGGTGGAGGAGGAGAGCATCCTGAGAGGGCACGGCAGGTCAATGACAGATGAGGACCCCAGCTGCCCCGTTCTTTACCGTGGTCACCGGTTCCTGTGGCAGCTCCTAGGCACCCTCTCCTCCTGGGGTTCTCACCTCCTGCGTTCTCCTCCCCTTGGCCTGGGCCTGTGACTGGCTTCAACCAACAGGCTGCTGCAGGAGGGATGCTGTGCAGCTTCTGAGGCTCAGCCTGAAGCAAACCTGGCGGTTTCTGCTCTTGTACTCGCAGAGTCATGGGCTGCTGCCTAAGAAGCCCAGCCACCCTGCTCCAGCAGGCCACGTGGGAGGGCCATGCGAGGAAGCAGAAGCCCTGACAAGGTGGAGGAGAATGAAGGAAGCCACCCCATGGGGCACGGCTGGGGCCCCAGACGTCTGACCCCCTGTCTTCTTAGCTGAGCCCCTCACCTGAGCGAAGAGCGCACCTTGAATGTCCCTGCCTTGTGCTGTCTGAATCCCTAACCCACATAATTGTGAGAAAATAAAACTAAGATTTGGGGTCATTTACGAAATAGCAATAGGCAACTGGAAAAAAATGTCTACTGATGGAAGAATCTTACTTAGACTTACCTGTGATATTTTATGGTCAGGATGGGAAGGGGAGTCATACCCCTGAAGGCACCAATGCACCACGGAAACCCAGGGGGTGCCCTCCGCCTACAGGGGCCAGTGCAGGGCTCAGAGGGGTCCCTTCCTCCTACTCTCACGTGACAAGCACAGGAGGGAATCGTGGTTGAAAGCGTTTACATTTCAATATCATCCTCTCCCTTTGTGGTGACAGGGTTTCAGTCGATGAAGAGGGAAAATAAAGAGGAAAGAGGAATTCTCGACATTATTGTTCAAGAACCAAAAATAAAACATCTCAAATCTGTAAGCCTGAGGTTCTTTTGAGTATCATGCTTATTTTGTTGACAGTTTGGTGAGGATTTTGCTCATGCTTCTTTCTTCTCTCATCAACTAAATAAGTAAACATGAAGAAGAAAGAGAAAAAGAGATTGTCCTTCCAGAATACTTGGCCTGTATCATGACTTGATGGAATATTGTAAAAGCATAAAATGGAGAGAAAAATAAAGTCCGTTGACTGAACACTGACTTAAACTGTTGTATAACCTTGATTAGCCACTGCCTATAAGCAGAGTTAACCCTGGACTTAACTATTGTGAATCTGGAAATAAACAAACATCCAAAGGTGTGAAGCCTGCATTATACCTCTAATACCAGTAACACCCCAGTATCTGGTTTTAATGGTTTCATCAGAAATTTTCTTAACATCAGAAAGATGTTGATATTTTTGTCATGAGATTAATGCCAATAGATACTGGGATTAAAATGACTTTGGAGATAAAGTGATTGATGGCATCATAACAACAGAACACATTGACAATTGTAGAGCAGTAAAAAGGCTGAAAATGAGGCAGATATATTAATTTTTATTAAAGACCAAAAATCAGCTTAGGAGAAGACTGTTTTGGCCTTGGGTAAAATCTTTATTTTGAATAAAACTCATCACATTATACTCTCCAAGGTGCCACACAAGGGCATATACATCCTCTGTCCAACTTTGTAAGAAAGACAAGTAACAAATTCAGGTTGTTATCTCAGTTCAGCATAGTTTCAGTGTCATGTTTTAAGATGCTCCTGAGTCTTGGAGAAAATCGTGAAATCGTGGCCACTGTTGTCTGCTTACCAAGGGACAGGATGCTGCAGGACTTGGGTCTCCGGTTCTAGGTTTAGCATTTGACCTTGATATGGGTCAGGTAAGCTCTTCCAGCCTCGTCCTTTTCTTGTGTAATTTGTGGGAGATTTTATCTCTCTTATATCTAGTTTATAATATTGTTTTAGTGCTCAGAAATATACAGAAATGATTGATGAAGTATAAAGAGCTGTTCAAAAGCAAAGTAGCCTCATGACAGGTGAAAAACAGTGCTACCCAGAAACTATTACCCCAGCCCTGCAGGACCTCTTTCAATAGGCAATCCAGACAATGTAGCCTTGATTTTGTGCTTTTCAGAAATATCTCTACCAATTTGGCCTTCCATGAAAATGAAACAAAATGGGCATGAATAAGAAGATACATATTTTCACCCATTTTAGATCAACTGCATCATCTGTATTAGGTGTGACCTGATGTGTTTGGGGCTCCAAGTGTCTAAGTCGGTGCTCATTTTCATATCAGACACAGGTATCCATTTCAACAGCAAGAGAGAAGCAAGGGGATGGGATGGCTAACAGATTGCCAATATTATATTATTTTCCAGTGATGATAAGGACATTGCGTGTCTTACGGCCGTTTGATGACATTTTTGTTCTCATTTAAAATAATCAGATTTCGTCCTGAAGCCTTCTAAGTAAATTTGAATGTTACGTGAGGTGTGTAATGGAATAAAAATGGAGCTACAGTGACTCCTGTTCAATTGCCAGCATGCAGCTTTTCTATTACTAGAGATGGTAGAGCAACTCTGGGGACTAAGGAATTTAGACATTATTTTGTACCAGTCTGTGGTCATATGGTTGGCCATCTCCATGATTCACCAGGTGATAGCTCTGGTGGCAGTCATTCTGAATAGCATTCCCAAAGTCTTGATAATTTGGGCTCATAGTCTTTGCAGAACTGCATCATCATGAACTTCAACTCTAATGGTAGCACAGAGCTTGTCAATCCTGTAGGAATACATGTTTCATAAAGTATAGCCGTGTATGTGACTACCTAAGTACTGAGGTCCTTGAGGCATTTCCAAATGAAAGGGGAGTTTGAGTTGTGTACATCAGGGTGGATCAGGTGGTCCAGGACAGAAGAGCTCAGCTCTGAGGTCCAATTAAGAGAAGCACAAAAGATAGGATCCACATTTCAACTCTTTGTTCTTGTATTTGAGAATTTAACTGGAAGGCTCTTTAGACTTCAGTTGAACAAAGTAGGAAGACACAGCGAAATCACACTATAATTCTCAGCTTGGTTTTATGGAACTAGGGCAACTTGTAGGGAAATACTAATTGGTCAGCATAGATCTGTAGAAATTCCATGGAGAGTGCAAGAATAATTAGATTTGATATAAGGCACTGCTCAGTAATATAGTAGGGATTAGTTGGGGCAGTACCAGAATTGCCACCGTTGTCAAAATGCACAGATTTTTCTTCATTTTTCAAGAGGAAACCTGCAAGCATACTAAAGTTGCACTCATTGTTTAGTATTGGAAACCAGTGAGAGATTTTTTTTTTTAATGCCACGTGAGGTTCTGTTGGCCATATAAGTGGAGTCTTAACCAAACAACAGATTTAAAGTTTTATTTTCTTATCACATTTAACTATCAGAAACATGACCCCCTCTTATGACTCTTCCGGTTTCTGTGAAGGAATCTGTGGTTAATGGCTTTCTGCTTCTCTTATTGTGATGGACTTTAAAAAGAGATCATTCTCTGAAAATAAGCACATTGTTTGTAAAAATGAGTTTAAATTGTCAAGCTCTGTCTTTTTTTTTTTTTTTTTTTTCCATCCTGTGTTCTGGAAATAATTCACATTAGTCATCTTTTAACAACTGTAAGTCAGGTCTTCCCTGCCATGAACTCATGCCCTGGTAGCAGTCCATTAAATATTTCCTGCTAAAAATGACCCCAGGAGATAGTAATTAACCTACTCTTGAGTGTAATAATAGAATCAGAGATTGATGAACAATTTTCCTCAAATATTTCAAGTAATGGCATAAAACTGAAAGGCCATGCATTGCTTGTCTTAAAAAAACAGTACGAAATACGTTAGAATATCATGAATAAATGAACACTTTCATTTATGAGTTTTATATAGAAATCATTGAGTTTCCCTGCTCGAGGTGCAGCCTGCATGGTAGTTAATCTTCTCATGGCACTTACTGTATAATGCAGCACCTCTCTGGGCAATCTTTTGTATTAAAATAGAGCATTTAAGCTCCTTTCCTCCACAAAGCAGTGCAAGAATGAATTGTTCAATCTTTTTTTTCTTTTTTTTTTTTGATAACTTGCTGGAAATTATTTCAAAAATAACCAAGATGGTAATTTCCATATAATATCTTTTTATAGCTCATTGGAAAATATGAAATATTTTCAAACCAGGATAAAATTATTGGAAAATGTAAAGAACCCTGCCTTAGTAAGCAGAAGACCTCTGTCTCAGCATCACCAACATCTGTGTGCCCCTGAGCAAGTCATTTCCTCTTCCTCCACTGTTATTATTATTTTAATCATTAAAGTGAAAATATTAATTCAGTGACTTCCAGTAACTTCCATTTTAAACTATCCTCCACCCTGTTTAGATCCCTTTGCTGATTTTTATTTCCATCCACCTCATCCCTCCTACTGTACTCTAATGACCTCTTAAATATTTTAGGCTCCAAAGAATTATGGTCCATCCCAGATTGGCTTGTGATTTCTTCCTATGTGAGAGAGCTGTGTCTCATCCTCACTGCAGTCATATGCCATCTCTCACTCTGTGAAGGAGATTGAATGGCAGGGGCCAGCTGCATCTAGAGAAAAGCCTGGACCCCATAACAGTCAATGGATGGGCACGACATAGGTAAAATCAGGTAGTGCAAAATGCCATTTCGGAAGAAAATTCCGCAGAGGATCTTTCAAAGGGTGAGGGAGATATTGTCTGATGAGAGGAAAATAGCACTGCCAGCTTGATGTAAGCATGCAAGGATGGCTACCACGACCAACTGTGAAAATTGTTTAGTACAAAAACCACTTCCTCACAAATCTCACAGGTGAGTCATTTAAAATGGACATTCATTCGGAGTTTGATACATAGTTGACTTAGTCAAATACCAACCCAGGTGGTTTAGCAGTCCAGTTGAGGATTTTTCAAAATGAAGAATTGTCAAAAGGAGATTTCCCTGTGAGCTCTAGGTAGTGTCCATGGACTGCAAATTTTCCTTTGCATATTGCAAGTGAGAATAATACACTCTACCAGGAGACACCAGCATGCTGTTGAAAATAAAATATCGCTATTTTTAAAATTAAGATGTGGCCATTATTTTATTTCTTGACATAAAAAGAAAAACTGAACACACATAATTATGCATAAATGTTAGGCCATTCGTAGCATTGTTATTTTGCTGCAAAAGGAGGAAGATTATCCATTTTGGGTGAAAGGGGAGGAAACTGCTCAAAGCACCTGGGACACTAGTTCATAAGCTCTATGAAATCTTTAACAAAATGAACTCCACAGTTTATGCAGTCCCCTCAAGAAAAATAGATGACTTGAAAAAATAAATCATAATGAGTAATATTATTATTATTCTCGCTGGTGGTAGGAGGGTCATTAATAAAACGGTCTTCATGATATGTGAGTTCTAATATAAAACTATAAAAATATAACAAATGTTCTGCATAGAGTGAAACACCCATATTTATGAAGCGGATTTGACGTAATTAGTAGTTACCTTGCACCATGGGGGCAAAGAGACTCTAAGTCTGCTCCATGAAATTTTGGATTTTCCGGCATTTAAAGGAGAGGGTGGCTTGGAGAGAAGGAGTAATAGCCTGTTCTTCATGTATTTTATTTGTGTGTCACCAAAGCCTCCAAAAACACGAAGAGATGGTAACCTTCTCTGCTAGACCAGGAGATGAACACAGGTGTCTGAAGGAAGCATATTAGGAATGCACATTGACAATTATTGGTTAAAATGCTTGCTCTGTTGTACATGCCAGAACTGGCCGATAAGGACCACATGTAAATGAAAATGTTTTCCCCTGAAAGTAAAATACAGGGAATACCAGTTCCTCTGAACTCAGCTGTAGCATGGGCTCTGAGACAGCTTACATGGGGGAAAGGTTGTACAATATATACAGCGTTGTATTTATGCCTCCTCCTAGTATCTTTCCAGGATAATACTCAAATTTTTATTTGCTGCTTTATAATTTTTGATAAGTAAATAATCTGGATGTTATAATAATTCAGATTAATTTAGCATGTTTACCAAGTCTGTATTCTATGCTAGGTTTTATACAAGGCACTGAAAATATGATGATGGATAAGATGTGGTCTTTTCCATCTGTGAACTCAAATTGAACAGTGAGAGCACGTTGGAGTCAGTTACAGCCCTGATAACCCTATGCTCTGAACATTCCAGACTATTCACTTTTCCCTGAACATCTCAAAACATGTTCACTTATTTTGGCTCATGTGTTTGTACACTTAGATTTTTTAGACCCAGGACCTTTTTCTCTCAAATTACTGTCTCTATTCAGAGTTTCAAAAGCCATTTTAGAAAACTGAGTAAGAATTTCCTAATATTTACTTTCTGTTCTGCTGTAACTGCCACACCCATTCCCTGAGACCACGGTCTCTACTGTAAGTTTAGTTTTAACAAGTGCAAGAGTAATTACAGGGAAGGAAAATTATTTAGATGCATAGCAAAATAGGTCTTACTGCATAGCCATGTGAACAGCTAGCTACCATACATAGACATAATGGGTCTAAGTATAAAAAGTGCAAAAAGTGGACAGAAGGCTTCACAGAAGCATTAGTATTTGAGTTGGGTTTTTTTTGTTTGTTTGTTTGTTTTTGTTTTGTTTTGTTTTTTGCGGTACGCGGGCCTCTCACTGCTGTGGCCTCTCCCGTTGCGGAGCACAGGCTCCGGACGTGCAGGCTCAGCGGCCATGGCTCACGGGCCCAGCCGCTCCGCGGCACGTGGGATCCTCCCGGACCGGGGCACGAACCCATGTCCGCTGCATCGGCAGACGGACTCTCAACCACTGCGCCACCAGGGAAGCCCTTGAGTTGGGTTTTGAAGGCACCATCTGACATTGACAGGTGGGTGTATCAGGGAGGGAACACATGAGCAAAATCATGGACAGGAGAGCATGCTTGGAGATATGAAGAATCTTGAGTGCCATGGATTACGATACTGTATTCCTCCAAATATAAGTAAGATGGAAAAAAGTGGTCTGAAATAGAGGAGAAAATGAAAATGCCTATGCTTTTTTTGATGTACATAGTATGCATAGATTTTCTGCAAATAAATTTCACCCACATGTGCTCAAATAAATTACCTTTTCCTCTTTCAGTGGGTTCTATGCCATGTGAATGTGGAGAGAGAAAGGCATGGGTTTCAGTAAAAAATAATGAGAAGAGATATAGAGGACATTATATTATTACTAAAATATAAAAACAATAAGAAATCTTAATGGTTAATAATGCTTTTTACTAAACAAGGAATGCCAACCACTGACATTTATCACATGATGCGTTGTCATGGATGCCAAGTGTTCACTGTGTGTGTGCACTTAACATGTGCCAGACATCGTGCTGGACACTAGCGGGGCAGACTAGACCCTGCCTTTTGGACTTTAGCTTCTGGAGCACAGAGTCATATACAGTAAGCATAGACAAACAAAAATTAAAAAGATATCAGATTTTGATGAGATCTGTAAAAATATAAGAATAAAATAACAATCGTGTTGTGATAGAGATCAATGGGACAACTTCCTTGAGGCAGGGTAATCAGCAGAGATGTCTAGGAGAAGGTGATATTTAAAGTACAAACTAAAGAAGAAGGAATTGGCCCTGTTGAGGATCTGAGGAAAGCATTTCAGGCAGAGGGAGCATCTAGTAAAATGTCCCTAAGGTTGGAATAGCCCTGGTCATTCAAGAGACTGAATGGAAGCCGTGTGGCCAGGCGAGTGAACCCGGGAACGGGGCAAGTGGTCTGGAAAGTCGCTGGCGGGCCAGGCAGGGAGCAGGCTCTGCTGGGTCTTACGTGGCAGTAGAGCTGAGAGCTGGGGACACGTTGCTTCCCCTGGGCACATTCTCCCAGAGTGGAACTTGTTTGTGGTTGGTGACTTCTATGAGAAGATGCCAGAGGAAGCCATGTGAGATGCATCACAGGTCAAACCATAGATCCAGCGCAGGACAGAGTCCTCTGTGCTAAGTAGGCCTGTACTGTCCAAAGGCTGAGGACCCCTCACACCTGCTCCATTCACCACATCCATTCTGGCCCTCCTGCAGCACCACCACTATCTGGGGGAAATAGCTAGAGCTTGGCCTGGAGGCAGTGGTAAGGAATGGCTCTGATGCTGAATGCAATGGTTTAAACCCACAGGATGGTTTTAAACAGAGAGGTGTATGTCCAGTTGTACATTTTGAAAAGATGTCTGTGACTGGTTTAAGAGGTAGGAAGAAAGAAATATAAGCAGGACATCCAGTAAGGAGGCTGTGGCAGTAGCACAAGGGAGGAAGATGGCTGGTGGCCCTAGGCTGTTGACAGAAGATGTGATACATAGTAGATAAACCTAAGACGTATTTTGTAGGTAATATAGACAGCTTGCACAGGTTAATTTGGCGTGGAGAGGAGCAAAAGGAAGGGAGAGATAAGAATGATTCTTAGGAGTTTGACTTTATGAACAGAATGTACTATGGCTTGATGATTGCCTGAGAGACAGATGAGGGAAAAACAAGTTAAGGTTCCATTGTGGCCATGCCAGGTGTGGGGTATTTGTAAGATGGCTTCGGTAGAGCCAAGTCGGCATATGGATATAGGAGGTGGGCATGGCCATAATGGTCTGAATGTCAAGGCAGAGACTGGACAGGAAAAATAATTTTGGAAGACAATAGCACGTGGATGACATTTAAAGCCATGGGCTGGGTGAAAGCACATAGGGAATCCTTTCTTCTTAGAATACTGTGAGTTTGGATTTTTTAACACCATAGACCCAGCTCTTTCCCTTGTATAATGCCTCCCTACATTGGCAGAATGTTGTGTACACAGTAATGAAACTATAGCCTTTACCTTCTAGGAACTCACAACTCACATGCCTGATGGCATGACCAAGGGAGATTCCATTTCTCCTCTTGTCCCTGAGCCTTTGTAATAATAATTCATACTAGTATCACAGTCTTCGGGGACTTTATATTCATCATCCCATTTTGCTTTGTTGTCCTTGCAACAATCCTTGAAGTGTGAAGGATGTGCACAATCTCTCGTTTGATGGACTGAGCAACTCTTGAAGCAGATGTTCTCATCCCTCCTTTTAACAGATGAGAATATGGGCCACAAAAGGTTAATTAAGCAATTTCTCCGGTTGAGGTCACAAAAGTAGTGAGTGAGATTGGCAGAAGAAAGATACTTCTGACTCCAAGTGTCCAGGGCATCTAGTTTTAGATGGAACTTAACTGAATGTATCAACTTTTCCAAAGAAATAGAGCAGCCATTGAGAGCAAGAGCTCTAGATTCTGTCAGAATTGGGTCAAATCCATGCTCTCCACTTGCTAACTGGGTGACCTTGGAAGTAGCATAGCCTTCATTGACTTGGTTTCTTAATCTGTAGAATGAGGATGCTAATATCTGTCTCTCAGGTTATTTGTGAATTCATACATCCATGCATTTACCCAGCCGTCCACTAACCAATGAATTCATTCACCAACCAAATGTAGTAGGCACCTACTCTGTGCCAGGTACCATATAAGGCATCAGGAAAGCAGCTGTGCAGAAAATAAAGCTGCTACTCTTCTGAGACCACCATCCTTGGTGGGAAGCAGTCAATGACCAATCAACAAAGTGATAGAGCCCAGTAAGATGGTGACAAGAGCTGTGTAGAAAGGATGGTGGTGTTGAGGATCATGAAAAGTCAGGGAAGCCTTCTCTGGGCAGGGACCTGAACAAGGATCAAATGAGATACGACACAAAACATGCTTAGCATGGGGCTAGACACCCATTTCTGAGCCATGCAATCCTGGGAAAAGGAGAGTCAGAAAGCAGACGGTGGTACCCAGGATTGCAGGCCCTTCACCCAGCCTAGGCAGAGCCTCTGCCTTTGGAGTTATTTCATCCACTGACTCTGTTACGAGATAGTCTCTGGCTGCTTTAGCTGATGTCCTTGAATACGTGATGAATCCAACTGCTCTTTTTTCTGAATCTGTGCTCACCAAACACATTCTAATCATGATTTAACCTCCCAAGTAAGCCTGCCCACCTGAAGAGAATATTCTGATCATATAGACTTCAAGTGCTCAGCTTCCGTTCATAGCTCTTTCTCATTATACATTGAGACAGAGGCCCTCTAATGATGATTTGGTTTCCCATGTAGCTTGGCCACATGGAACACCTACTCCTGCTTCCACCTATTCCAGGGTTGAGAGGGGGAAGTGAGGAGGGGGAAACTCCACTCTTGATGAGCCCAGCTGCCGGGCAAATTTAAGAGCAGAGTCCCCAAATGTAGTTGTATCCCTGGGAGCAGTGCTTCCCCTCACCTCAACAGCCCTGGAAGGGCAGAGGTGAGCAGGCTGAGGGCAGGGGTAGGTGGTGAGACCCACGTGGCTCCTTTCACGGGAGGGCCTGTAATCGTAATGATAATAGCAACAGGATTCACATACTCAGCAGATACTGCGTTTCATACTTCAGACCTATCATTCCACTTAAGTGTGCCCATCCTGCAGGCCACTGCATGGATCAGCTGGAAACCTCTCTTCCCTTTGATTCAAACCCACATGTTTTCAGAAATGTTTAATGAAGGTTTCTGGCTTTTTGGCTAAGCAGACATCACGCGTGAACCCATCAGTTGCTCTCTAAATTCTGGCCCAGGAATTTTCTCTTCTCTCTCTGAGCTTCACGCCCAAGATCATCTTGTACCTTCGTCTCGTTAGGTGGGTGGGGGTATCTGTTGTTTGCTGCCAGCTGATCCATTCGTTCTGTGGCTCAGTGGATACAACCCTTCTCCAGGAAGGACCTCGATGGTTGGTGGTTCATGCGGTCCATGGGGATTTCTGTTCCTCTACTTGCCTGCCTCACTCCCTTCCTACCCTCACGACCGGCTGTTCTGTCTTTGGAAATGAGCAGAATCTGGAACTTCAACTCCACCCAGTCATTAATAAGTTGAGAAAACCGAATAAATACAGTTGCAACTCCATTGTTAAAAATAATATCCCATCACTGTTTTATTTTCCTACATGTTGCCACTCTTTTTTTTTTCCTTGAGTGTTTGGTATTTCTGCCAAGCCCAAATACATAAGATTATATGTAAGACATATTTATTATATAAAAATGAGTGTGTTTTTTCCTTAACTCTCTCAGTAATTCCATGTCTTTTGGCCCAATTAATTCACCATAGCAGACCTCAAGTTCTTTTTCTCCAAAAACAAGGCAGCTGTATTAGAGTAGTGGTTTTCAATGTCTTTTATGTGGTGGGGAGCCTGCAAGCTGTGGTATGCTTTGTGGGATACCATGAAACATTAACACCAAAAGCTAGACTTAAAATAGCCAACCAGAATTTTGTGACATCCGAAAGACTATCTTATGTAAGATTCTAATAGAGGCAAAGTTAGCATATATGAAGATGCAATTCATTCATTCATCTATCAAATATGTTATTGAGTGTCTGTGCAAAAGAGTCTCAAACTAGCCTCCATCAGACTCACCTGAAGGTCCTATTAAAGCACAGCTTGCTGGGGCCTGAGCAGAATTTTAGCAAATTCTCAGGTGATGCTGATGCTGCTGGTCTGGGACCACACTTGGCCAGCCACTGGCTGGGATTAGTAAACTATAACCCATGAGCCAAATCTAGTCCATCCTTCTTCTCGTAAATTAAGTTTTATTGGAACACAACCATGACCATAAATTTAAGTATTGTCTATAGCTGCCTTTGTGCTGTAATGGCAGAGTTGAGTAGTTGGGACAGAGAGTATAAAGCCTGAAAAGTCTAAAATATTTAGACTGAAATATTTACTATCTGGTCCTTTACAGAAAACGTTTGTATTCTAGATTATCTGGAGAAACTTGGACAAAAGTACAATACAGTCGTATCATCATGGAGCCTACATCCTAACATGGCGCTAAAACTTTACTGAGCTTTGAAGACAAAGTATAAGGAGAGGTCTTAACTGAAGAATTCTACCTTCAGTTATTCATAACCTGGTTATTATTTCTTTCTTTCCTTTAAGGATTTGCATTAATATTTTCATTCACTTTTCCATAACTCTAGCCCATGCTCCAGCCTCTTCAAGTCTTCATAATGAAAACACCCTCCAAATGCATTTTCCTCTCCATACTTTTCCCGTCAGTGTCTTCTAGGTAGCATTTCCAAAATAAATATCTATCTATTAAGTTATAATAGTCTTCAGAATAAGCTTTTTTTGTTGTTCCAATTTTTCCACATTGTGATACCAAACCACAAACACTGCTTTATCTACCACTCGAGATTTCCCGAAGTTGCAGGCTCTGCACCGACCTGCTCAGAAATGGAACCTGGCAGGCGTGGCAAGGCAAGTATTCAACATGTGATCACAGGTTCTGCCACTGGTTTTCTCCCTCATCCAGTCAAGAGCAACTTCACTCCTCTAATTTCGCCTCTGAGTTTACAACCCCAGATCTATAACCTCTCCATCAAAGCCACACCAAGTTTACTCACTATCTTCCAGATCACTTGTTAGTTATGTTTTCTTATAAGTAATTTATTATTTATATTAGTTTTTATTCATTTAAGTACTAATATTAGCTATTTATTACTAATACCAAGTTATCTCCAAACTACGTGCCTTCAAACAACAATAGATATATTTTTATCTCCTATTTTCTGTGAGGCAGGATTTGGAGAGTGGCTTATCTGTGGGGCTTTTGCTCGGGATCTTTCATGAGGTTACGATGAAGATATTGGTCTGGATTACAGGCATCTGAAGGTTCTAAGTCTACAGAATCAGCCTGTAGCAGATGGCACACTATACAGCTGGCAGACTGATGCTAATCGTTGGTTGTAGACCTCAGTCCCTCGCCACATGGCTCTTTCCTTCTCATGGCACAGAGGCTGACTTCTCACAGAGCAAGTGAGCTGGGAAAGCAAGGCATAAGCCACAGTGTTTTTAAGATATAGCTTCAGAAGTCACACCCATCATTTCTGCATTATCCTATTTGTTAGACAGGTCAGCCCTAATCAAAGTGGAAGAGGATGACCCAGGAGTGTGAATATCAAGCGATTGAGAATCGTTGGGGCCATTTTAAAACCTGGAAACCACATGGTTTTAACTCTCTCCTACTCTAGGCAGGGACATAGCCTTCACTCTATTCTCCCTATCTAGAATGTTCTTTCTCTTTTTTTTTCCGTTTCCTGAATCATATCATCTCTTAATGCTCATCTTGGTCCCATCTTCCCTGTGACAACTCTGAATCCTTTAGCCTGAAGAAATTGCATCTTCCTTTGTTCTCCTGTGGTCTCATTATCCTTATCACACATTTTAGCAACTACTCACAAACAGAAAATAATTCTTATTCACAAATGAATAAGAGCTCAGCTCTTCCTAAGGAAATCCTTTAATACTACAAAAAACCTAGGGGAGGCATTGAAAAAATATCTTAATTACAGATTGAACTGCATTATATTATATAACATATTATAAGTGATACTGACGTGTGTATGATATACTTAAGAGATCAATGTCTACCAGACCAGTACTACTCAAACTTAAATAATCATATGAAGCCTGTAGGGATCTAGTTAAATGCAGACTGAGACCCAGTACGTATAGGGCAAGGTCTGAGATGCTGCCTTGCTAACAGGCTCCCAGGTGGTGCTGATGCTGCTGGTCCATGGAACACACTTTGAGCAGCGAGGTACTAGAATATGGGCATAAAATAGAATATGAGTTGAAAGGTTAAAAAAAGAGAATTAGTGACCTACTGTATAGTACAAGGAACTCTGCTCAATATTATGTAATAACCTAAATGGGAAAAGAATTTGAAAAAGAATGGATATATATATATATATATATATATATATATATATATATATATAAAACTGAATTGCTTTGCTGTATACCTGAAACTATCACAACATTGTTAATCAATTATACTCCAATATAAAATTAAACGTTAAATTAAAAAAAAGAGAGAGAAGTAGTGAAGAGAATCATGGCTATGTACAATCACCAGAGTTGGTGAGGCATCGATATTTGAAATCGTGACTCACACCCAAACTTCTTTATTGTTCTGGTGAGCTATCCTTTATTTTTATACGTACATATATGTCTTACCTTGTCCACTTTTTTTTTTTTTTCTGCGGTACGCGGGCCTCTCACTGTTGTGGCCTCTCCCGTTGCGGAGCACAGGCTCCGGACGCGCAGGCTCAGCGGCCATGGCTCACGGGCCCAGCTGCTCCGCGGCATGTGGGATCTTCCCGGACCGGGGCACGAACTCGTGTCCCCTGCATCGGCAGGCGGACTCTCAACCACTGCGCCACCAGGAAAGCCCCCTTGTCCCCTCTTGATTCAAGGTTCTTTTGCATCAAGTATGGTCATGTCACCCACACAATTGATACACAGTTCCTTTTCCTGAGTACATATTCAGTAAATACCTACTGCTTGATTGCTCTGCTACTGATTCCCAGCCAGCCCTATGTTAATTCCCATCATTACTTCCCAGGAATCTCTCTTCCCAAAATATTTCTGTTTTCAGGGTAGGGGTCTCAGAATGCTTTCCAGTATAAAAATTGATTTATTTGATTTGTTTAAAAATCCTTTGTTTACAATTATAATGTAGTATAATACATAATACCATTCCTGCAAATCAAACAAAACACTAGTAAGTCTAAATGCCTATTAAATTAACATGATCAAATTAATGGAAATTAAATGATCAAATTAATAGAAAAAAATTCTGACACACAGTTACACTCCAAACCAATTAAATCAGAATCTTTGAGGGTGAACCCAGGTATAGGTATTTTTTTTAAAGGTCCCTGGGTAATTCTAATACAAATCAAAAGTTGAGGACCAGGTACAAAGGTGCAGCAGGGACAGTGTAAACTTATTTTAAATCCCAGATTTCTGTCTGGAGAACATTAAGTCACGGAGGTCATTTGTCGAGATTCATTCAAGACGGCAGAGTACAAGAATGTGCTCTCACTCCCTCTTGCAATAACACCTGAATAGCAACTAACTGCTGAACAATCATTGACAGGAAGACTCTGGAATTCACCAAAAAAGATACCCCACATCCAAAGACAAAGGAGAAGCCACACTGAGATGGTAGGAGGGGCACAACCACAATAAAATCAAATCCCATAACTGCTGGGTGGGTGACTCACAAACTGGAGAACACTTATACCACAGAGGTCCACCAACTGGAGTGAACGTTCTGAGCCCCACGACAGGCTTCACAATCTGGGGGTCCAGCAACGGGAGGAGGATTTCCTAGACAATCAGACTTTGAAGGCTAGAGGGATTTGATTGTAGGACTTCAACAGGACTGGAGGAAACAGAGACTCCACTCTTGGAGGGCACACACAAAGTAGTGTGCGCATCGGGACACAGGGGAAGGAGCAGTGATCCCATAGGAGACTGAACCAGACCTATCTGCTAGTGTTGGAGGGTCTCCTGCAGAGATGGGGGGTGGCTGTAGCTCAACGAGGGGACAAGGACACTGACAGCAGAAGTTCTGGGAAGTACTCCTTCGCATGAGCCCTCCCAGAGTCTGACACTAGCCCCACAGAAAGAGCCAAGGTAAGCTCCAGTGTTGGGTCGCCTCAGGCCAAACAACTAACAGGGAGGGAACCCAGTCCCACCTATCACCAGACAAGTGGATTAAAGTTTTACTGAGCTTTGCCCACCAGAGCAACGGTTAGCTCTACCCACCACAAGTTCCTCCAAACAGGAAACTTGTACAAGCCTCTTAGGTAGCCTCGTCGACTAGAGGACGGACAGCAGAAGCAAGAACTACAATCCTGCAGCCTGTGGAACAGAAACCACATTCACAGAAAGACAGACAAGATGAAAAGGCAGAGGGCTATGGACAAGATGAAAGAACAAGATAAAACCCCAGAAAAACAACTAAATGAAGTGGAGAGAGGCAACCTTCCAGAAAAAGAATTCAGAATAATGATAGTGAAGATGATCCAGGACCTCGGAAAAAGAATGGAGGCAAAGATCAAGACAATGCAAGAAATGTTTAACAAAGATCTAGAAAAATTAAAGAAAAAACAGAGATGAACAGCACAATAACTGAACTGAAAACTACATTAGAAGGAATCAATAGCAGAATAACTGAGGCAGAAGGACAGATAAGTGACCTGGAAGACAGAAAGGTGGAATTCACTGCTGCAGAACAGAATAAAGAAAAAGGAATGAAAAGAAATGAAGACAGCCTAAGAGACCTCTAGGACAACGTTAAATGCAACAACATTCGCATTATAGGGGTCCCAGAAGGAGAAGAGAGAGAGAAAGGACCAAAGGAAATATTTGAAGAGATTATAGTTGAAAAATTCCCTAAAGTGGGAAAGGAAATAGCCACCCCAGTCCAGGAAATGCAGAGAGTGCCGTACAAGGTAAACCTAAGGAGAAACACACCGAGACACATAGTAATCAGATTGGCAAAAATTAAAGACAAAGAAAAGTTATTGAAAGCAGCAAGGGAAAAATGACAAATAACGTACAAGGGAACTCCCATAAGGTTAACAGCTGATTTCTCAGCAGAAACTCTACAAGCCAGAGAGGAGTGGCATGATATACTTAAAGTGATGAAAGGGAAGAACCTACAACCAAGATTACTCTACCTGGCAAGGATCTCATTCAGATTCCATGGAGAAATCAAAAGCTTTAGAGACAAGCAAAAGCTAAGAGAATTCAGCACCACCAAACCAGCTCTACAACAAATGCTAAAGGAACTTCTCTAATTGGGAAATACAAGAGAAGAAAAGGACCTACAAAAATAAACCCAAAACAATTAAGAAAATGGTCATACGAACATATATATCGATAATTACCTTAAACGTGAGTGGATTAAATGCTCCAACCAAAAGACACAGGCTTGCTGAATGTATACAAAAACAAGACCCATATATATGCTGTCTACAAGAGACCCACTTCAGACCTAGGGACACATACAGACTGAAAATGAGGGGATGGAAAAAGATATTCCATGCAAATGGAAATCAAAAGAAAGCTGGAGTAGCAATACTCATATCAGATAAAATAGACTTTAAAATAAAGAATGTTACAAGAGGCAAGGAAGGACACTACATAATGATCAAGGGATCAATCCAAGAAGAAGATATAACAATTATAAATATATATGCACCCAACATAGGAGTACCTCAATACATAAGGCAACTGCTAACAGCTATGAAAGAAGAAATCGACAGTAACACAGTAGTAGTGGGGGACTTTAACACCTCACTTACACCAATAGACAGATCATCCAAAATGAAAATAAATAAGGAAACAGAAGCTTTAAATGACACAATAGACCAGATAGATTTAATTGATATTTATAGGACATTCCATCCAAAAACAGCAGATTACACGTTTTTCTCAAGTGTGCTTGGAACATTCTCCAGGATAGATCACATCTTGGGTCACAAATCAAGCCTCAGTAAATTTAAGAAATTTGAAATCATATCAAGCATCTTTTCTGACCACAGCACTATGAAATTAGAAATGAATTACAGGGGAAAAAACATAAAAAACACAAACACATGGAGGCTAAACACTACGTTACTAAATAACCAAGAGATCACTGAAGAAATCAAAGAGGAAATCAAAAAATACCTAAAGACAAATGATAATGAAAACCTGATGATCCAAAACCTATGGGATGCAGCAGAAGTGGTTCTAAGAGGGAAGTTTATAGCTATACAAACTTACCTCAAGAAACAAGAAAAGTCTCAAATAAACAATCTAACCTTACACCTAAAGGAAGTAGAGAAAGAAGAACAAGCAAAACCCAAAGTTAGCAGAAGGAAAGAAATCATAAAATCAGAGCAGAAATAAATGAAATACAAACAAAGAAAACAATAGCAAAGATCAATAAAACTAAAAGCTGGTTCTTTGAGAAGATAAACAAAATTGATAAACCATTAGCCAGATTCATCAAGAAAAAGAGGGAGAGGACTCAAATCAATAAAATTAGAAATGAAAAAGGAGAAGTTACAACAGACACTGCCGAAATACAAAGTACCCTAAGAGATTACTACAGGCAACTCTATGCCAATAAAATGGACAACCTGGAAGAATTGGACAAATTCTTAGAAAGGTATAACCTTCCAAGACTGAACCAGGAAGAAATAGAAAATATAAACAGACCAATCACAAGTAATGAAATTGAAACTGTGATTAAAAATCTTCTAGCAAACAAAAGCCCAGGACCAGATGGCTTCACAGGTGAATTCTATCAAGCATTTAGAGATGAGCTAACACCCATCCTTCTCAAACACTTCCAAAAAATTGCAGAGGAAGGAACACTCCCAAACTCATTCTATGAGGCCACCATCACACCGATACCAAAACCAGACAAAGATACTACAAAGAAAGAAAATTACAGACCAATATCACTCATGAATATAGATTCAAAAATCCTCAACAAGGGGCTTCCCTGGTGGTGCAGTGGTTGAGAATCCGCCTGCTGATGCAGGGGACACGGGTTCATGCCCCGGTCCGGGAAGATCCCACATGCTGCAGAGTGGCTGGGCCCGTGAGCCATGGCCGCTGAGCCTGCGCATCCAGAGCCTGTGCTCCACAACGGGAGAGGCCACAACAGTGAGAGGCCCGCGTACCATAAAAAAAATCCTCAACAAAATACTAGCAAACAGAATCCAACAACACGTTAAATGGATCATACACCATGATCAAGTGAGATTTATCCCAGGGATGCCAGGATTCTTCAATATATGCAAATCAGTCAATGTGATACACCATATTAACAAACTGAAGAAGAAAAGCCATATGATCATCTCAATAGATGCAGAAAAATCTTTTGACAAAATTCAACACCCATTTATGCTAAAAACTATCCAGGAAGTGGACATAGAGGGAACCAACCACAACATAATAAAGGCCATATATGACAAACCCGCAGCAAACATCATTCTAAATGGTGAAAAACTGAAAATACTTCCTCTAAGATCAGAAACAAGACGAGGATGTTCACTCTCGCCACTATTATTCAACATAGTTTTGGAAGTCCTAACCACGGCAATCAGCAAAGTAAAAGAAATAAAAGGAATCCAAATTGGAAAAGAAGTAAAACTGTCACTGTTTGCAGATGACATGATACTATACATAGAGAATCCTAAAGATGCCACCAGAAAACTACTAGAGCTAATCAATGAATTTGGTAAAGATGCAGGATACAGAATTCATGTACAGAAATCTCCTGCATTCCTAAACACTAATGATGAAAAATCTGAAATAGAACTTAAGGAATGTCCTATAAATATTAACAACTTAAAAAAGATGTGGTACATATGTACAATGGAATATTACTCAGCCATAAAAAGGAACAAAATTGGGTCATTTGTAGAGGCGTGGATGTATCTAGAGACTGTCATACAGAGTGAAGTAAGTCAGAAAGAGAAAAACAAATATCACATATTAACGCATATATGTGGAACCTAGAAAAATGATACAGGTGAACTGGTTTGCAGGGCAGAAATTGAAACACAGATGTAGAAAACAAATGTATGGGCACCGAGGGGGAAAGCAGTGGCGGGTGGGGGTGGTGGTGTGATGAATTGGGAGATTGGGATTGACATGTATACACTAATATGTATAAAATGGATGACTAATAAGAACCTGCTGTATAAAATATAAAATAAAATTCAAAAAATAAAAATAAATAAAATGTAAAAAAAAAAAGGTTGAGGACCACTAGTTTAATTCATATCCTACTAGAGTTTAAAATAGAATAATTATATTTTTTATTATTGTGCCCCAAAGCATATTTTTTACAATATGTAATTTGGAAATGTCAAGGAAGATCAGTTCAAAGCAAATGTTACATTTTCTTTTTTTTGTGCCTACAGGATGTAATTGTATCAATTTATGAATAAGTGTAGACCTACTGTAGTAGTTTTTATAATCCAGCACAGTCTAACTTTTTCTTAAAATAATTATGCTTTCTTAATCAAACAGAAGTCGTTGATGTAGGTTGTACCTTTTTCTTTTAAACAAACGCACCAGATTATTTTGCCAAATTATTCTAGCTATTATAAAACATGAAGACATTTTGCAAATATTTTATTTCTGCTAGTCAAAGTCAGCCTTGGTTCTAAATAGGGCACTGCTCAATGCCTGCCTCATAAATGCTAGCATCGTGAAAAGATCACTGTGTCATTTAAAAGTGTTTTCCTCAGAGGAAGATAATATGGCTTATTTTGCTTATTCAGTGTCAGAAACTATAAAAGATAAAATAAGGACAGCCTAGTAGAGTTGATGGAGCCCTAAACATAGAGTCAGAATACCTGGCCTCTCCATGAAGCCCTGCCTCTTAGAAACTGTGTGACCTTTGGCAAGCCTCTCAACCTGATGGTCTCTAGTATTTTATTTGTAAAATGAAGGAGTTGAAGTAGAAGGCATATGAGATATTCTTATCACTGGAAAGGGGTAAGGTGAGGGAGTAAGCACTTGGAGTGCTTCTAAGTCAGGCAGTGTGTGAAGTGATTTAAAATAATTCTCATGGAACTCTCAAAAAGTCAGTGACCCTACTGGAGAATTTTCAAGTGGGCAGACACAGAAGTCACTAGATTGTTAAATTAAGCTCATGAAAAAAAAATCAGATAACATAAAATAAAAAGACAGTAATGCTTTGATTCTGATTCTCTCATAGTAAGGGAATTTTATACATTATTAATTCCAGCCACTTTGTTTTTACAGATGAGGAGACTGTAGCCTAGAAAGCTCAAGTGACTTCCTATTATGGACACATGAAATACACACTAGCAAAGAATGAGGATTTGTCCAGTTTAACAGTGCAATCCTTTACTGAAGCCAAAAGCTTTGTCATCATCATAGTTCAACATTTTATTTTGCAGAAGGGAAGAGGTGGCTCTAAGACTTATGTTCATGGTAATTCAGGATTTCTGAAGCTGGCATCTCAGGAAGATTTTCACAAGTGGCCCATGATGTGATACATGGGTCCTGATGTTACAAATCCAGATTGGCATACCAAGGCTTGCCATCATTGGGTCCATCTAACTTGGATGCTTTTCTGGACAAATATTTTTTGTAGCTGGATTCACAAAAGTTGTTAGCCTTCCAGGTGAAAAGTCATGGTAATTCCACTGCCCTAAGAGTCATAGATAGTAAATTACACAGTAACATAGTAATGTCCTATATAATACATATGTACAGTCATACACATTACACAGACATATCACTGGGACTGTGCACTCACTAAATGATAGGAGAAGCACCTGGGAAGGTTGTACCTCCCATGAGGTGGTGAGACCATGGGATGGAGTTCTACCATGTCGGTCCCCGGTGGTCCAGTGGGTGGAGGTGAAGAGGAAGGGCAGGCTGGCTCTTGTAGGTGCCCCTTATTTAAGAAGTGAAGAGCAGTGCTTCCTTGGAAAAATATGTTTCATTTAATCTAGGAACCACTGGACTTCTTTAAATGACAGTAACAAGCCGTTCTTTAGAATTAAAATATAAACACACACCCGAAGCCATATAAAAAGAAAAGTACCTGAAGCAGTCCATAAAACTTTAAATTTCAGTGGAGTGCTAATTTAATCAGGGAAACTATAGCATTTTTGCTGTCTTCATTAAGCACGTTATATGGTCTCTGACAATTCTGACTCTGCATCCAAAAGGGAAGTTATACTCTCCTTTTATCCTTAACAGATGTGGGCATCAAATGTTTACGGGCGTGAAAAAATCTTTCCATTAAAGGAAACCCTGTCAAGTAGCAGGATTTTCTTCTATTATGCTGTTTTATGCACAAAACATTTCTTTTGAAACCTCTGAGGCTACATAAACGTTAAAGAAACAACGCAGTATTTTCATAGCACATGTTTGTCACTGCCGTTTTTGGCAAAATCTGTCCTATAGCGATCTTTGGTTTAGTGATTTCTAAGTTGCCTCCAGTCTTGACCTTCCAGGGGCTTCAAGGACAGCGGTGCTTTGATCCGTGGAGACCATTTTGGGGGCTCCAGCTTTTTGCTAACACACAGGCAAAGTTTTCTTTTCCTGTAGTTTTATTCATCTTTGTCATTTCCTTCCACACTTCTTTCTAGAAATAGAATTAAATCGTATTGGGAATAACAAGGAGGAAAAATAATTCATTCACCTTTTATTGTTTTAATATCTTGTATTTGTGTCACTGGTAATTTATGTTTCCTAATCCTTTGTCCCTCCGGTTTATGTTCTCCACGTCTATCAAGGGTATTGAATGAGTTAGAACCAGTAAATAGGCTTTCAGGGAGATTGGGTGGCAGGGGCGGGGGAGGGGGTGCGGGGGGGAGTGAGGAAGAAGTGAATGAGGTTTGTTTTCTCAGTGATCTTTCACTTTACTTTCCAAAGCAGGGAACACTGTTTGCAGGCTTCTGATCAGTTTCAAGGAGTACAAGTAATGCCCAGTAGTTTATATATTACCTGTTAATTGCTCAAATACACAGGAAAGTAAAAAAGGTGCTTTTTGTAGATGGAAAGCTCTGGACATTTGACAATGATGCACTTCTCGGTATATTGAGAACCATTTATCTTCCTGCCCAGACCCACCCCACCCAGCCTTGACTATCGTGTTAGCTACTTTCATTTCTCCCTGCGTGGCACTGGCCATCCCGGGGAGAAAGAACCACCGTTTGCTTTGAGCTCCTCGCTCGGTGTAGTGATTGCCTGCGCGTCCCGTCGTGACTGCAGTGGGCACCCGCCTTAGGGAAATTGAGTGTGCTTTTCCTTACCATTACATTTGGCTTTTGTGCTTGGATTTCACAGGGAAAATAAGGTAAATGTTAGGATATGCCCTGATGCTGGTACATACTACATTCTTTCTGGCACACACTTTCAATCCACTCCTCACAACTGACTTGAATCAGTCTCTCCTTTAGCGTCATATCATTCTTGCCGTGAAAGTTATTTTTCTGGATCCCTGTGTGTTACTGATTAAGAGAGAAAAACTGTGACGGGGTGGGCATCGGACACCGTTGCCTGAATATCGCTAGCATTATTCTCCTCTGGGCCTCCTTGGGTTTGGAGCATTTGATTTGGATTTTTCCTACTCCCTTTCTTTAACTGTGTGACTAAGAAACTGGCACATTCTTCAATGATTCTTGGTTATTCTCTTTGAAAAAGGAGGCAAAACAAGTATATTATTTCCAGAGAATACCCCAGCCCGGTTTTTTGAGGATATCACCTTCTTATTGAAAGTAATCTGTCTGTTCAGATGTTGCCTCTAACATGGGCACTTGTTTTCAGGTATAGAACAGCCATCTTCAAACTTTTCCTAGAGAAGGCTAGAGAGTAAATACTTCAAGCTTTGCAGGTCCTATAGTCCCTGTCACGGATGCTCAACTCTGCCTTGTCCTGTAAAAGCAGCCGTAGACAAAATGTAAATCAGCATGGCTGTATTCCAATAAAACTTTATTCACAAAAACAGATGGTAGACTGTGCTTGGCCCACAGGCAATAGTTTGTTGACCCTTGGTGTAGAAGATGATTCTTGGAGCCTTTGGCATAGCTGGTTTCCATCTGCTCTTAGTTGATTCAGATTTTGCCAAGGGTCCTGTAACCTCCCACCTGCAAATGATTTCTGCTGATCTAACGATACCTCCTGTTTTTCACTCTATGTGTTCTATACCCATCACCAACAGAGTAGCCAAGAGTCAGGAGAGTTTTTGTTAAAAAATGGAGGATCCAGAAGCCCACAGTCTCTGTTGTGCAGCTTATTTTGTCATCTAGGCTTTGAAAGGGCAGCTCTCACTTTGGATCCCAGGCCCTGTCTCCTTTGCCAGCTTCCACTATTTCAGTCCTGGGAGGCTGAGATCCTGCAGTCTCCTAGCCTCACGTTACAGCATCACTAGCCCCAGTAATAGGAACACCAACCACGTGCTAGCCCGTGACAACACAGAAAACTTTCCACATGCCTTACCTGATATGATCCTGGCCCAATCATTTGAGGCCATTATTATTATTTTTATTTACTTTTTTATTAATAAGAAAATAGCCCTGGAGAGGTTGAGTGAGTTGCCCAAGATTCTGCAACAAATATGCAGTGAATCCAGGTTTCACCTCCAGGTGTCCTAAGTCCTGGGATCTGCCCCATCTCTGGCACTGTTCCTCAGTCCTGATTCACTGAGGGTCTGGCTTTCACCATTCCTGTTTCACATCTTTTCTCAGATAGATTTGTCAATATCCTGAGATGCCAGACACCATTCTCTGGAGAGAAGAGGAAAGGTACAAAATATCCTTTGAGATATTGAGAATGAGAATGTTTTAAAATATACAGTACTGCCCACCAGGACCAATGGTCATGGAAGACAGCTCTTAGGTCAAAGATACAGTGTCTGTCTCTTCGCTTAGAGTTAAGAAAGACCAGTACTATCCAGGGGCACCCATGTCAGCTCTGGTTCCCAGTGCTGTTGTAAAATGACCGAATCTTCATACTTTATGAACACTGGGGCTGGGCTGCGGGGACTGGTCTGGTCAGGGGTAGGTTGTAGGAGACTAGGGACCGAAGTGAGATGGTCTCACCCAAGCAGAGTAAGAAGGCAAACGTAGAAGTAAATGGTGATGTTGAAAACTCGCAGTTCATGAATCCAGGAGACTAGGAGGGAAGGCTGAGGATATTAAGACTAAAGAAGGTCAAAGCAGGTGATGAAGTTGTGGTATGGAACCAGGAGTCATGCGCTGGTAAACACACACACACACACACACACACAAATGAGGAGTAAAGGAAGAGAGAATAGGTGATAGTGGTGGCTTATAAGCAAGTGCCCCCAGGCTATTCTACCTGGCCTGTATTAGTGTGTTGACTATGCATATTAAAGAGAAACAACCAACCAATCAAACAAACAAAATTCAGTCATCCTAGGCCAGCTGATGGTCTGCTCAGCTCTTGAGCAGGGAGAGCTAAGACTTGACTTAAGTAAATCTAAAAGGATTGTCTTTTCTTCTTCCTGTGCTGTCTCAAGTAGAGAAGTTCATTGGAAAGTCTTTGCTCCACCAAGAAGTCCTGGGCTTCTGCCCTTTACTGTTCCCAACAAATTAACTTAAATCCTTTGCTAAAGGACGTTTGGGCCACCTTCCTCCAACAGCTCTTTTCCTACATCTGAAGTTGAAAAGGATTTGAAGAGAAGAGAAATAAGTGGGCAAACGCCAAAGATGCTTAAGAAATCAAGCATAGGCTCTTTCTTGTTAAGAAGAAAAGTCTTAGGGGAAATAAAAAGAAATAAGCCAAATGGTTTCTAAATGAGATGTAGAGCTTTTAGGCTCTTAACACAACCCTCATAATGAATCACTCTGAATCAAGTTTCGGTATATTCCTATGAAACCTCAATAAAATGCCCAGAGGAAAAACATAGCACCTTTGTATAAATATGTGCCATATATGTGTATGCACATAGAAATATGTATATGATGTAGATATGTGTATATCTGTGTATGGATAAGTATATACAGTGTGTGCATATATACATACATATATATATATATATATATCTTTAATTAGTTTATGTGTATATACTTCCAAATTTTTAAATTTAAAACTTGTTTAAAACTCCCAAATTTTTTCAGTTAAATGCTCATGAATTTGAAACAGATCAAGAAGTTTCCTGGTTAATTGGAATTCCACTCTATTCAACAATGTATTGTAATTGTAATTACACACACATCGTTACACTGTTACAGGAAAATGCCAGTTAAGATGTTGTTTAAGACACAATGTCAAGAGCTTACAGATTTATATTAGAAATTAATTAGTTACTTTGGCTTCTTTGCCAGAATGTAGTTTTATGTATAAAATTCTACTATGTCCAGTTATTGTAGAATGATGAGAAAACCAAATCCACTTTGAATTATCTTTACTTTTAGCGTGATTTTTAAAAATTTGGGGACCGCTCTTGAGCATTGTTGAAAAATGTGATGGAGTGCTGTCTTTAGGTCATGTGGGCAAATTTGTATGTCAAGGATCAGTGCTGCCAGAGAGAACTTTGGTCAACTAAGGCAATTCTGAGCTTACCTTGGGAATTTTTTTTTTTTCTTCTTGCCTAAATAAAAATGTAAACTCTGGGGCTTCCCTGGTGGCGCAGGGGTTGAGAGTCCGCCTGCTAATGCAGGGGACATGGGTTCGTGCCCCCGTCCGGGAAGATCCCACATGATGCAGAGTGGCTGGGCCCATGAGCCATGGCTGCTGAGCCTGCGCGTCCAGAGCCTGTGCTCCGCAATGGGAGAGGCCACAACAGTGAGAGCCCCGTGTACTGCAAAAAAAAAAAAGTAAACTCATTAAAGCAAAATAAAAATCAACAAAAGTGTATAATGTTAAAATTGTGTATCATATTATATATATAAAAATGTATATGAATTTTATCACATAAAAAGATAAAATTAACAAGACTCCATCTACACCAAATTGTTGGTCACCTATTAGAAAGGAACCAAACAGTGTTTGGGGTTTTTTCAGTCTACGAGAAAAGGTTTGTTAATAAATCAAGCAGTATTTAAAGAGACATGTGGCATATATTTTGTTAGCTTACTATGCTCTATCAGCACTGCATGTAGAGACACTTCCTAAATGTATATAGCATATATCTTAATTGAATAATGTTGATAATTGGTGCTATTTATTGAGAGCTTATTCTAATGCCAGGCTCTAAACTAAGTGCTTGATGTTTTTGTTGTTGTTATAGTCATTTAATTGTCACAGTCTTAGGAGTTAGATCATTTTATCACCCTCCTTTTATAAAAGGATTAAAGACTGAGGCTCTCCCTCATTCAAGGTCACCATGTATACAGTAATAAACAATTTCATTAAGATTATGCAAACTTTTTTTTAGATTACTACTCCACACAGTACGTTGTCATTTTCACTCCAAATTATGCAAAGTGTTACAGCACTCTACATTTTAATAGCACAGCAGATAAACTATTATGTGGTTTTCATTCATTACAGATACTGGGCAAGAGAAGGCTGTCTGCTAATTCTCATTCTATCAGCCCATAGGAGCGACTATCTTAAAAAGTTGCCCCAAATATCTGCTCAAAAAAAATGCTTCTTGATTAATTGATTATTGATGTTACTTTGCAGTTAAAAGGCTTCTTTCACAAACTATTGAAGCAAGAATCTCGCTATGGATGGTTTTATTCCCTAGCAGATGTCTCATTCTCCAGATACGTGGACTTTTCAGCCAGTTGAAAGTGTTTTAAACATGGCTAATTCTAGATACGTGTTCACATTTCGATTACAACCAAATGTTCCAGACCCTTCCCTGTATTTCACAGACTCACTTGGAAAGGCGCCACCAAGGCCAGCTGGGGAGCCGCTGGAGACCAAGTTCAAGGGTTAATACTCGGGTGGTCAGCAGGGGGCGCCGCCTTTTGCAGTCAAGACTGAGTTTCTTAAGGTCCACAAGTTTTATACTCTATCACCAATTCTATTTACAGTGTTTTTAAAACTTGTTTTTTTGTTAAGTCACCTTATCTTTTTTCTCTCATCACAAAACGATTCTGCTTTATAACAAAAAGCAATAAAAGAAACAGAGAAAAAGAAAATCTAAGAGTGAAAGCCATCAACGGGTTTTTTTCTCTGAGCACCACTTCTTTCAGGGATTATCCTTTGTAACACCTTCTAACAGGTCCTATCTGAAATGAAGGCTGGGGAAAAAGAAACTTTACATGATTAGGAAAGGATGAGAATTGAAGATCCTGAAGTGTAACAGGAAATGAAAATATAGTGACAGAAAAAGAAAAGTAATTCTCAGTTGGCCAAAACATTATTTTCTGTTACCTGTTCACACTTTCTTGTGGACAGTTCTTTATTGCTTCCTCATATCCCATTCTTCTAGTAAAAGAATATTACTGTGATCAGCTATGAACCAGCATGTACTGAGGAGACCATCTCTTGATTGTAACTGTTTTTTTTATTAGCTAAGTACTAAATGTACCCACTGAAATAATTATAGTGGTTTTTAATTTGTCCCTTTAATTTTAGGGAAAAACGTTTTTTAAAAAGTCTTTTCTTCCCTAAGAAGGCTAGGGCCAATAACTACAGTTGTAATTTCTTTTTCACTAAAGCCCAATCAATTTGATCTCTTTTTCTCCTAAATTAAAAAATAGCTGAGGCCAGCAAAAAGCCATAATTGGGTCACTAATTAAATGTCAGACCTCTGTTTGCCTTGTAGAGTTGAGGGCTAACTAGTTGAAGAAAAAAGAATCATTAACTGATAATGTGACAACATGTGTGGAAGAGGTGAGGGATAGAGCTGGTATATTCACAGCTGGATAGAACTATTTACTTATGTAACTCCATGATCTATGGAGCTAAATGACTGGGAAAATATAAAACACTGGACTGTGCCAGAAGTTTTGCCTCCAGATGTCTGAGTCCTGCAGATATGTGTTGGCTCTATCCTGTGGTTTAAAGAACAAAAGAGCAGTGAGCACTCAGCCTGGATCTACAAACCTGAGAGAGGAGGACGTACCTGCAAAGGAGAGTGTAGAAGGAGCAGCCCATGAGCTAGGAGGAGAAATAAGGTAGCAGGACATGGCTTGTCATTGTGGCCTGAGGGTTGATGACCCAACTGGGTCAATGGAGGATGCTGGGGACAGCTGTTTCGATGGAGTTGTAGGAAGCCTGATCAGAGTGGACTCAAGAGGAGAAGAAATGGAAAGAAAAAATACAGGCAACTCTTTCAAAGAGCTCTGCTCTAAAAAGTTGTGGAGAAATGGGGCGATAGTCGGCAGGGAAAATGGGGTCAACAAGAAGGGACAGAGTGAGGATAAGAGGAAGGCTTTGACATGTTGGACCGAGGTCTCCTAATAACATGACAGTGTGGATGCTTTCATTTCGTTTTCTTAGCACGTGAGAAACTTATTCTTTAATCTCATTTCCTTGCATCAAAATATGGCTACCCAAAGCATTGGCTCCTGCTGACCAGAGATAGTTTTTTTGTTTGTTGTTTGTTTTATTGATCTTTTCTATTATTTTCTTTGTTTCTATTTCATTTATTTCTGCTCTGATCTTTATGATTTCTTTCCTTTTGCTAATTTTGGGTTTTGTTTGTTATTCTTTCTCTAGTTCCTTTAGGTGTAAGTTTAGATTGTTTTTTTGAGATTTTTCTTGTTTCTTGAGGTAGGCTTGTATAGCTATAAACTTCCCTCTTAGAACTGCTTATGCTGCATCCCATAGGTTTTGGATCATCGTGTTTTCATTTTCATTTGTCTCTAAGTATTGTTTGATTTCCTCTTTGATTTCTTCAGTGATCTCTTGGTTATTTAGTAACGTACTGTTTAGCCTCCATGTGTTTGTGTTTTTTCCCCTGTAATTCCTTTCTAATCTCATAGTGTTGTGGTCAGAAAAGATGCTTGATATGATTTCAATTTTCTTAAATTTACTGAGGCTTGATTTGTGACCCAAGATGTGATCTATCCTAGAGAATGTTCCGTGTGCTTTTGAGAAGAAAGTGTAATCTGCTGGTTTTGGATGGAATGTCCTATAAATATCAATTAAATCTATCTGGTCTATTGTGTCATTTAAAGCTTCTGTTTCCTTATTTATTTTCATTTTGGATGATCTGTCCATTGGTGTTAGGTGAGGTGTTAAAGTTCCCCACTATTACTGTGTTACTGTCAATTTCCTCTTTTATAGCTGTTAGCAGTTGCCTTATGTATTGAGGTACTCCTATGTTGGGTGCATATATATTTATAATTGTTATATCTTCTTCGTGGATTGATCCCTTGATCATTATGTAGTGTCCTTCCTTGTCTCTTGTAACATTCTTTAAAGTCTATTTTATCTGATGTGAGTATTGCTACTCCAGCTTTCTTTTGATTTCCATTTGCATGGAATATCTTTTTCCTTCCCCTCACTTTCAGTCTGTATGTGTCCCTAGGTCTGAAGTGGGTCTCTTGTAGACAGCATATATATGGGTCTTGTTTTTGTATACGTTCAGCAAGCCTGTGTCTTTTGGTTGGAGCATTTAATCCACTCATGTTTCAGGTAATTATCGATATGTATGTTCCCATGACCATTTTCATAATTGTCTTGGGTTTGTTTTCGTAGGTCCTTTTCTTCTCTTGTGTTTCCCACTTAGAGAATTCCTTTAGCATTTGTTGTAGAGCTGGTTTGGTGGTGCTGAATTCTCTTAGCTTTTGCTTGTCTGTAAAGCTTTTGATTTCTCCATGGAATCTGAATGAGATCCTTGCCGGGTAGAGTATTCTTGGTTGTAGGTTCTTCCCTTTCATCACTTTAAGTATATCATGCCACTCCCTTCTGGCTTGTAGGGTTTCTGCTGAAAAATCAGCTGTTAACCTTATGGGAGTTCCCTTTATGTTATTTGTCATTTTTCCCTTGCTGCTTTCAATAACTTTTCTTTGTCTTTAATTTTTGCCAATATGATTGCTTTGTGTCTTGGAGTGTTTCTCCTTGGGTTTATCCTGTGTGGGACTCGCTGTGCTTCCTGGACTTGTGTGGCTATTTCCTTTCCCATGTTAGGGAAGTTTTTGACTGTAATCTCTTCAAATATTTTCTCTGGTCCTTTCTCTCTCTCTTCTCCTTCTGGGACCCCTATAATGCGAATGTTGTTGTGTTTAATGTTGTTCCAGAGGTCTCTTAGGCTGTCTTCATTTCTTTTCATTCTTTTTTTCTTTACTCTGCTCCGCAGCAGTGAATTCCACCATTCTGTCTTCCAGGTCACTTCTCCGTTCTTCTGCCTCAGTTATTCTGCTATTGATTCCTTCTAGTGTAGTTTTCAGTTCAGTTATTGTATTGTTCATCTCTGTTTGTTTGTTCTTTAATTTTTCTAGGTCTTTGTTAAACATTTCTTGCATCTTCTCAATCTTTGCCTCCATTCTTTTTCCGAGGTCCTGGATCATCTTCACTATCATTATTCTGAATTCTTTTTCTGGAAGGTTGCCTCTCTCCACTTCATTTAGTTGTTTTTCTGGTGTTTTATCTTGTTCCTTCATCTGGTACATAGCCCTCTGCCTTTTCATCTTGTCTGTTTTTCTGTGAATGTGGTCTTTGTTCCACAGGCTGCAGGATTGTAGTTCTTCTTGCTTCTGCTCGACCATAGGTTAGTTACGATCATGAGTTTTAAGTGACTATTACATTTCTTCTTTAGGCTGCATTTATACCAACAGGTAACATCAAGGGTGTGGAGATCTTTTGGATTTTAGGAAAATACAGTATTTGTTCCAAGAGCTGTAACCCAAGCTCTGCTTACCGAGCCCTGTGCTCATGAGGGGTGTCTGTCTGATTCTCACCAAGGTCATCTTAGGACTTGGTAGAACAGCAGAAGTTCTTCCTCAAAGCTGGCTTTCAGTCTCCACTTCCCAGATGGAGGAAGCAAGAAGTGTTCTCTTTCAGCTGTCATTCCAGTAGTCTCCCTCTTATATCCATGACATTTATGGGGAAAAACTATACCCCAAAACTGTATGGCAGGGTGGCAGTAAATCTAATGAGAGCAGGAGAGTGTGTCTGAGGAGAATGGAAATCTCTCGCTCAATTTTCAACACAACCTTGTCTAAGGTTCTTGGTTATTATCATCTTTCGACTTTGTGGCCCTTCTCTGCATGTGAAGATGGTCGTATTAGCCACCAGAAATATTTTCAAAGGACGTTCTGCACATTAAACGTTCTAATTATCCTTCTTCAAGCCAGCATCAGTGCTGATTATGAACCAGGTTTATAATCCTAACTGGCCTGAATTTTTTTAATGCAGTCCTTCAAATTATCCTTCTGCAGAGATGAATCTTTTCCAGAGCATTTAATCCTGCACACACAAAGGGAAATACCCCTGCTTATTCATAAATCCTACTGAACAAAAACTATATTTCATGTTCAGGCTGTAAATATCAGAAATTTATGGGTGATGGTTTCTTAAGAAATAAGCACTGTAGGCTCTGAAATGACTGGCAGTTCTATCATAAGGGATTTTGAACAAGCTTTGAGGCAGAGGCTCCTGGAGAAGAATTTATGCACTTTGCCAACTATAAAGAGGTTCTGGAGCAAAATATTAGAAATTGACTTGTTCTCAACATGCCACGAGAGTCATGATTGAACTTTGGATTTTTCTGTCTATAAAATAAGCATCTTTAGAGTCATCTATTTGGTGATTAGCTGTAATATGTTTTTCCTAATTAAGGAAAATCCATCCAGCTAGCTCCACCACAGACTCTTCTGAAACCTAGTTTCGATTCTCAAAAGTGACAATGATCAATTTCAACCAAGCTTCAGTGAAATGACCCAGTTAATAAATTAAACATAATCACCAAAAATTAAATTTTGATTTCCACAGACGTTCATAAAATGTGATTTTTTTTCGCCAGTTGAACAAATGCATCTCTGCATTTTGCCAAGTTTCATCTTTGAAATTCTACACATTGCCTGACTCCCTCACTTTCCTTCCCCTTCCTTTATGGTAATCCCAAACTGCCCTAACCTAGGGTTTTAATTGATAAAACCAACCAACCATCTGGTCACCTTTGTATTTAATGCATTGGCTGACTGAAACATCAGCACATCATTAGAGATGCAATTTGTGTTTTGCTTAGCATCTCAGTCATAGATTTGCTGTCCTAGAGCTGGCTGGCTTAATCAGCTCTTTGCTTTGGATCACTCTGGACTGTGGGCAGTGAGAAGTATTCCTACATGAGTCTTCACTGAGAGGTCCCTCATCCTATTTATTATACCCCTTTGTTCATCAAAAGGACAAAAGCCTGGCAAGTCCTAATTAATGCCTGTTATAAAGGGATGATTGTATAAAGCCATGACTTCTATTTTAAATTCCCTAAAATATAAATGTAATTAAGTGAGAGGGTTTCCTCAGCAGGGTGAGTACAGCCTTCAAAACCATCCTGGTTCATTGCTTAGTTGTTTCCTTCCCAAGATGAGTCACGGTGAGGTTGTATGTTTCCTTTCTCAGAGTTGAGTCTTTCCACTGAGCTTTGGTTAGATGTTAAGGGAAAAGAATAAAGCATTTCCAAAAATCCAGACAATGTTTTTAAAACCTCAAAACCCATCCATATGGAAGCTTTTGGCCAATCTATGTTATGCCTTGTAAACTACACATGTGCTGGCAGATTCCTCTGTAAAGACCTTAATCAGCTTGCCACAAGCGTATCTGCATCGCTAAATGTACATTCTTGGTGTTGGCTTGTACTTAATGCTTTCAGGAGAGCATTGCAGTGATATACACATGAACATATACTGGAAAGTTTTTCTTCAAAAAGCAACTTTTTTGAAGTTGCTTTTCGTTCACGGACCTCGTGGAATGGTGTGGGAATTATCTTGCAGATGTTTGTGGGTTTGTTTGCCAAAATCTGTTACATGATCATTTTGCTAAAAGACCAATTTCTGAACATATTTTAAGCTATGCTTTCATCCTTGACCCTTCCTTGGCCTCTATTGTTTTTAAATAAATGTATTTTTAGTATAAATGAATATGTATCATTATAGATAATTTATAAAATACAAAAAAGGAAAAAAATCAATATTTCCACAATTCAAAGAAAACTACCATTAACATTTTGATGTATTTTTGTAGATTTTCCTGTCCTATGTTAATGTAATTAACCATGTTTATCGTGAAATAAGAATGATTTTATAACACACTTTAGTGAAATTTTCTGTTACCAGATTTATCCCCTCACAGTGTGTGTATGGTTTGTGCAACATAGCAGAAGAGTACATAAAATACATTTGAACACTTTAAAGAATAATTATATGGCAAATACTCCTTGTAACCATCATTGTCAAGAATCGCCAGAAACACAGAAACCTCTGATTACATCTCATCTTTCTTCCATAAGGATAGCCGCTCTTTGGACTTCTGTGATAATAATTTTCTACATGTACATCCCTAAAAGCTTACTTTTCCTGGTTTTGAACTTTAGGTAAATGTAATCATGATTTTATGTTTTCTTTTCCAAATTGCTCCTTTTGTTCAAATATCTATTTGTGAGATTCATTCAGGTTGTTGAATCTACATGTAGTTTACGTTTAACACTGTGTAGTGTTCCATTGAATGAGTTTGCCATAATGTATACATTCACCTTACTCTTAATGGGCATTTGGGATAATACCAGTCTAGGGCTCTTGTAATGACGTTGTGGATAATTCTGGACGTGTCTCTTGGGGAATATGTGCGAATTTTCCCCCAGTACCTATGAGTGGAATTGCCGAGGCATAGATCTCTTACATTTTACTAGGTGATGCCAAACTGTTTTCCAAAGAGGTTGTGCCAGTTGCCACTTCCAACCCAGGTCCATAACCTCACCAATATTTGCTATTATCAGGCTTCTAAAAATATGTTGAGAAACTAATTGTTTTATAATTTTACCTCAAAATATTATTAACTTGCAGTTCTCTAATTACTAATGAGTTTGAGCGTATTTCTGTATCACTGTGTGTTAGTCACTTGCATTTCCTTGGTGAAACGTATCTTTGGGTCTTTTGTCCTTTTCTTCCCCCCATTGTGCTGACTGTATTTTTCATATTGAGTTTTAGGAGTTCTTTATTTTTTCTGGATGTTAGTCCTTTACCAGATGTATGGGTTATAAATATCTTTTCTGATTCTGTGGCTTGTCTTTTTACTCCTTTTTTTTTTCCTTTACTCTCATCATGGTATTCTTTGACATGAATTTATTAATTTTAATGAATTTGAATTAATCCATTTATTTATGGGTTGTGCTTTTAATATTCTATTTAAGAAAACCTCCCCACTCCAAGGTCATAAGGATATCATCCTATGTCATTTCTCTAAAAGCTTTGTAATCTTGTCTTTCATGTTTACATCTTTAATAGAACTACTATTGTCAAGTATGAGCTAGAGATACAATTTTATTTCTTTTCTACATGGATGTGCAGTTGCCTCATTGAAACTTACTAAGAAGTCTGTACTTGCTCCTTGGCTCTTTCATGTAGCAAATATCTATGTATGTGTAGGTCTGATGCTAGGATCTTTCTTTGAATTCTTCCGTCAATATCTCTTTGCCTTCGTTTTTACCCATGAAGGTACAGGTTTTCTTTTAAATGCAGTTTAAATTGTGGTAAATTATTCTAGAACTGATTACTACACTTGTCTAGCCATCTCTAGGACAAGAACAGAAGCAAGGGCAAAATGAGAACTTCAGGAAATTTTTATTAAATTGTTGAACTAATCATTGGGCAAATTGGTCCTTGGGTGGATTGTGTTTCAGTGAACTGGGGTCCCTTTCCCAGCCTCCCTTTGGCCTAGACCCTCCTGCAGTTGTGTTTCTAATGTGATGCCTGGCCATAAGGATGTCTTTGCTATCAGCTTGACAAAGGCACTGGACCCACACACTGGACCTGTGAGTAACTTGTCCTCATATACATCCTTTTAATGAACACATTTGAACAGTCAGGGCATGTGGCTTCTTAGTTCAAAATGAGTCTCTGAATTCTTCCTTTTCTCTTTCAACTTTAAGGGCTCCAACTGCACATGTGCAACTAAAAATAAAGGTTAAAACTAAGAACAGCTGATGGATACAGTTTTACATTCCATAATTCAGGTTATGATATATAGGGAAATGGCAAGAGATAACTAAAACTAGTCTCAAAATGAAAGTTGCTTGAGGGCATCTCAAGTTCACCACTGCGTTCCCAGTGCCTAGAGCAGTGTCTGGTACACAACAGAGGCTTAATTTTACAACATGCTTCCTTATTCAGATTTCCAACAGGAGTCTTCTCTTAGAGAAGATCTCTTCTGCAAAAGTCTAGTGTCTAGCAAATTCAGAAGAGAGTAGCATATTATACCTTTCTTTTCCTACCTCCAGGGCATGCCTGATAAGAAAAGTAAAAGTCTCAAAAGATACTAGAATCTTTGCTTTTCATCCTATTTTGTTTTGTAGCTATGGAAATCTTCCTTAAACCTGATAGGTAGCAAAGGTAACATTCTCATGTTCCCAGCCTCTAGGTGGGAAAATTTAACAAAAATAACAAAGATACTGATGACAATAACAACAGCTGCTAGCACTTGTGTAGTCTTCACTATGTGCCAGTGTGGTCTTATACTCTTCAGAGGAAATATCTCAGGTCTTCCACAGCACTCCTGTGGAGTTGGCACTTTAATTCGCTCCATTTTACACATGACGGGGCAGAGGCAAGGAGAGGTTGAATGACTTATCCTGGGTCATCCAGTTACTAAGAGCAGCCTAGAGTTAATACCCTGATAGGCTGGTGCTAAACTGTGTACTCTCAATGGCTATTCTATATCGTATTTAGGCAAGCCAGTTCCAGTCCACCTCCAACCCTATGCATTACATAGACATAAACACACCAATAGATATGAGAATTAGGGCTTGAACTGGGGAGATGTCATTTTATTTCCATGATCTGGATTTCTGTCTTATTTCCTTACTTGAATTCAATTCTGTCACCTTGAGACATTGGAGTCAACCATAGATCAAAAGGACACCACATGTGACAACCATTAGAGGTCATTAGGTGATGAATAGGACATAGCTTTCAAGGAACACTGTCTAGCCAAGAAAATGCAAGTACCAAGAACTATGTGCTAGGACATTTGTGTTAGAGGAGAGGTGTATACAGAACACAGCAGGAACACACAGAAGGAGTACTTAACTCTGATGCGAGTGGGAGAGAGAGGAGCAGAAATGTCAGGCAAATTTTGCAGGGTGTGTTTTGAAGGATGAAAGGGACTTTGACATGTAAGAAAGTAAGATATTGGTGTCAACGCTCTTTGCAAAGGTGTCAAGCCCCAGGAGAGGTTGGCATGCTGGATGAATTTGGCAGGGGGTGCATTAGAGGAATGATCCAAGACAAAAGTGCAAGATGGAAGGTCCAGGGTCCATGTAGAGTCAGCGAATTGGAGCTCTGCAGGGCTTGAAGTCATATTCCAAGCTTCAGACAATCCTCCACTATCCAAACGAGTCACCATAACTGATGAAGGTCAACAAGCCAGAGAAGTTAAATAACTCATCCTGGGTCACCCAGTTAGTAAGATTTCATGTGATTCAAATAAATTTGCTGGGAAATAGATGAGACATTAGGAAAGATAGTGGCCTCTGTGCAAGGTGTTTTTCTGATACTTACATAGCACAGTATTTTGTTACCTGAAAGTAGAGTGAATAATTGGGATGTCTTCAGAAAATAAGAATCATCTTCAACAGGATGACTTGCACCTATTTCCTGTTCCTCTCATATTATTTCTTGTTCCTCTTATTATTCCTCTTATATTATTCCTGGGTTATGTGTCTCTCTGTAAAAGTTCCCTTTAATTAATGAATTATACTGACATACTTTTGCAAGTGTTTTCTTTAATACACACCTACCCTTTTCCATGATTCAAATAAGTATTTGTTCTACTCATTTTTCATAATATTCTCGACTAGGATAGCAAATAACTCAGTTCTGGGAAAATGCACCAATAACTATCTTGAACTGTAGCAACAATAAAAATGAGAGTTTTAACTGAGCAATTTGAATTTTTAAGTGAAATATTTGTGCACAGAAGCCCATGATGTCACCACTAATGGCTAATGTATTTGTTTGTTTGACTCATAATGAATATGGGAAAATTGTTTTGATAAAGTTAAATTGCTTTTAATAAAGACTAAAATCCCTTTAATTTAGTTTAACAGAAGCCACTGTTTTGGCAGTTTTTCTGGAAGAAATGCAGAAGTGGGTTCTTTCAGAATTTCCATGCCAGATTTCAACACTTTGCATGAGAAATCTGAAGGGAACCCTTAACATGCTGGATTTCATGTGGAACAGTTTTAATTTTTGGTAGTCAGCTCAATAAATGGAATTGACTGCTTTTAACCTGGGACAATGACATTCTGCACCCAGGATCTGCCACCGGCTCTGTTATCACTTGTTCTTTTTCTATTGGAAAGAATTGGTGAAAATTTTTAGTGTAAGTTTCCATTTTCTGTCTTTCGTTATGTACTTGTTTTATCACTTAAGAGAGCTACAGAATGAATTTAAGGAACAAACCCAAGCCCTATCTCTGCTCTTCTGCGTGAAATGAGGAAGTCATTTTAACCTCAAACCATAGTTAGAGGACAAATCAATGGAGACCATATATTCTCCCATGTCCCCCAAGGAGTGTCCCAAACCCCCACATTTATTTAACATGTCTTTATTTGACACCTATTACCTGCTCTAAACTATGTAAAACTCTTAAGTGGATGCTATGGGTAAAAGTTATGGTGCCATGGTAGAGAGAAAGGGGCCTGGGCTCTAGGATACTAGCTGTAATAGCCATTTACTAGCTGAAACTTATCTGAGCCTCAGTTTCCTGTCTATTACATGAGAATTGTCATACTCACTTTATTTAGTCACTACAGTAGTTATACATGTAACACAGATACCATTGCACATGGTAGACGCTCAGTACTTGCTGGTTTCTTACTTTCTGTAAGTCGTGAGTTTTGAGTCACGTTGGAGAGACCCACATCCACAGTCAGACAAGAATTCAAAGGACCTTAGAGCAAGTCCATATGTATTGAATATGGCATGATTAATTGTGAGAGTGTTAGGAAGGGAAGACTTGTGGGTCACCAACACAAATAGAGTTGCTGTTTTATGGCAGTGAGGTGATTGGGTGAGACTTCTTGAACTTGGCAAAATTTGAGTTGGACCTTAAGGGTGACTACAGTCCAGATGTATAAGCAGGAAAGAGAGGAAAGTCCTGGTTTGGTATAGTGTGTGAGCAGCGTCTTGGGGGTAGGACTACACATGTCACAACAACTAAGAGTAGAATAATTTGACTTATAATTTGACTAGAGCAGATAAAGTAGATTGGTAAATGGGGAATAGATGCAATTTTAAAGTTAAAGATTAGTTTGTGGAAGTTAAAAATGTATTATTTATGTAATGGGAGTCACATAAGATTTTTGAGTCGAAGCTGGTATTTTTAAGAAAACTAGTTTTGCTTTTCAATGCAGGATGAATAAAAAATTGAGTGACTAGAGTTTTAATAACCAAGACCTGAATGAATTAGGCTACTGGCAGAAGCAATAGGAGAAAGAAGTGTAGAACTTCAATGAAGGAAGTACTTTGGTTACTGAATGTATATGGGGGTGAAAATGAAAGAAGAAAGTAAGATTGATCCAAGCATTCAGTACTTGTTAATTGGGAAAATGAGAGAAGGTTGAATTAATTCTGAAAGATGAGTGTTTGATTTTAGATATGTTCAACTTGATATGATTTCAGGTCATCCAGATAGAAAGCTCTAATCAATAGTTGGCATATGGGGAGAGAAATTCAAGACAGCAGTCAGGAAATCAAGATGTGAGTTATTCATCCTTATAGAGTAATTAAAAATCTAACAGCAGATGAGTTTTCTTAAGGCAGTGTTTTCCAACCGTATCTTTTTCTTTTAATTAATTTATTTATTTATTTACTTATTTATTTACTTATTTATTTATTTTTGGCTGCGTTGGGTCTTCGTTGCTGTGCGTGGGCTCCTCTAGTTGCGGCGAGCAGGGGCTACTCTTCGTTGTGGTGCACGGGCTTCTCATTGCGGTGGCTTCTCTTGTTGCAGAGCACAGGCTCTAGGCACGCGGGCTCAGTAGTTGTGACACATGGGCTTAGTTGCTCCACGGTATGTGGGATCTTCCCGGACCAGGTCTCAAACCCGTGTCCCCTGCATTGGCAGGCAGATTCTCAACCACTGTACCACCAGGGAAGTCCCTCCCAACCGTATCTTGTGTTAAACATATTCCATCAACAGTAAAGCTATATTGAGACACTGATGCATGTGCTGCATGCCAGGCACCCTCCTGAGTGATGAGATATAGTGTGAACACAAGCAAAGTTCCACTTGTGGAGCAGTCAGCACACCATCGTTGATATGCATGAAAATATTCAGTTCCTTTTGATAGCTATAATGCCATGTCTCTCAAGGAAGTCGATTTGCATGGAAGTGAAGAACAGTGGCATTGCTCTTAAAATAATTCTAAATCAAAATTTTTTAAGAAAATAAATCATTCACAAACACTGATAACTTATAGGAAGTAATGTACCCATTGATAACCACTGTACCTCAACACCTTGGATGAGAACCTTTGCTTTAAGGAGAGATTAGGAAGATTAGGAAGAGATTAGGAAGATTAGGAAGTGACTCAAAACCGAACCTTGGAGAATGGACACATGTAATGGATGGGAAAAGCAGCCAGTAGATTAAATGAATCAAGGGATGGATGGACAGACGGACAGATGGGTAAATAAAAGTAGATAAGTAGAGATTAGACAATGGAGAGGACCGAGAAGAGAGCCAATTGGGACAGCGCCACTGAAGCGGAGGGAAGAAAAAATTAAGAGGACAAGTTCCACAGCATTCAGTGATATGGACAGATCGATAAAATGGGAATCGGGGAATTGAAAGCTCATCGATAAACTTTTGAAAGAGTCAGTTCAGCAAAACAGAGGAGTTACGGAAAATAACACTCACAGGAAAAAACAAGGCACAAAATGACCCAAAGTTTTGTCTTACACAACTTACTTACAAACAAGTGATCATTTGGATATGGGAAAGAGAAATAAAGATCGTCAAGAAGATAGATAAGGTGTAGTTGGGAAGGTGTACAGAATCCCAGAAGCGGAGGCATACCCAGTAGAACCACCTAATGGTTGTGTTGCAGGTGGTGACTCGGCGTCTAGCAGAGGATGTCAGGTCCTGGGACTTAAGTTTGAAATAAATGCTTCGTTGGGGAGCAGACCCATTAACGCTGGTATTAGATGGGGAATTGTCAGCCAAAGTTGTTTACGGTGATGCTTGTTATAATCATTTTGGTACCTGGGTGAAGGGTGCATTGCATATACGTGAAATTTTTGGCAGAGATAGTGGTTGAAAGATTAATGCAAATCTAGGCCAAAAATGATAGAGTTTTGAGCTATGGTAGTAGCCGTGTGGTTGGAGAAAAATGGATTCATGAGATACTTAGGATTAATGTGGCTTGTGACAAACTGAGTATGAGGGTGAGAGATTGGTTGAAAGGAGGTCTCTGTCAACAAATATCGATTGAGTACTTAACCTAAAATCAGTCTCCCAAGGAGAAGGAGTAGGCTTGCTGGTGTTGGTCGGAGGAAAAATGAATTAAGTTTTGATGATGTTGAGTCAGAAGTGTATTTAAAACAAACGCTAAGTTGGAGATGCCCTGTCACAACTTGAAATATTAATTTGGAGCTAGAGAGTGAGAGAGAGAGAGAGAGATGTTCAAATCTGGATTTGGAAGTCATCATTTAATAAGTGCAATCTCTAGCCAGAGAGAACATTATCCAGTGATAAAAGAGCCAGTATCAGATGACATTTAGAGGTAGGGAGACACAGAAAAGAGGTATACGAAGATGCAAAAAAATGAGCCAGCAGAAAGCAGTAGTCTCACAGAAGCCGCGAGACAAGTTTCAGAGCAAAGACGCAGAAATTTTAGGTAAATGGGGACTACACAGTATTCACTGAGGTCATTAAGGACATTTTCAGTCCAGCACTGAGTATGAAAGCTAGATTGCAAAGCGTTGAGGAGGAGTGACAGTGAACATTAAAATGTTAGCATAGACTCCTTTGTAAAAGAAAATATCAGAAGCCTATTAAACAATTATGAGGTTCCGATTGACACTGGGAAGCAGTAGTGGGCTAAATCTGCCTTGTCCTTTAGCAACAAGTAAGGATGAAAACCAGGAGAAAAATTACATGATGAAGATGAGATAAGGGTAGAAAATGGCATAAAGGAAGGGCAAAAACTGTTTGGAGGAAGTTGAAGACAGGCTTGGAAATATGAAATTATCCTTCCCTTCTACCTTTGACTTCAAGGATGGGTGTAGAGTTGACATAATAATAACATTATATTTCAAGAGCTTAGAATATTGCCTAGCACATAGGAAAGACTCATTTTCACTGTTAGTTAAGATATGCAAACTGCTGTAAACAACCATAACTTCAGTAGCTCATCGTAACATGGTTTATTTCCCCTTCAGGTCATAGTCTAATGCAGATTGGCGAGGAGGCTGTGTTTCATACAATCGTTCAGGATCCCAAGGTCTTTCCAAGCTAGTGCTCTGCCCCCGCCAGGGTCTTTGAACCATCCAGTAGATCCTCTGTGACCAGCTGTCAGACAAGGAAAGAAACAGGTTGTGGAAGAACATGGAGGAGAATAACTTGAAGGCTTGGAAATGCTCTGGGTGCTCTTTGTCTGTGTTCCATTGGCCAGAAATTAGTCACATGATTCCTCCTAACAGGGGAGGCTGGAAAATGTTGTTTAATTGTGGGCTCTGGAGGAAAAGAAACAGTTTTTTGTTTTTTTTTTTTTTGCGGTATGGGGGCCTCTCACTGTTGTGGCCTTTCCCGTTGCAGAGCACAGGCTCTGGACGCGCAGGCTCAGCAGCCATGGCTCACGGGCCCAGCCGCTCTGTGGCATGTGGGATCTTCCCGGACCGGGGCATGAACCCACGTCCCCTGCATCGGCAGGCGGACTCTCAACCACTGCGCCACCAGGGAAGCCCCAGAAACAGTTTTGATAAAACCAAAAGCATTCTCTGTAACTGCTATTATGGTTACTGTTATTGTTATCTATGGCAGAGTCTTAGTCAAATTAATTTCCGTAGAGTGGAGAAGTGATAAAAGACAAATGGTTTGATGGGCAGTAAGGGTGGGAAAGATAGACCCATGAACATGCCAAAAGCAAACTCTAGGAAGCTGAGGAAGAAGCACTCATCCCTGAGAAGAACAGCAAGCCCTAGGAAGAGATAGGAGGACATTATTACAATCTTATACTTCTTGTCCAGACCTCCCCTGCATTTCTGACTCACAGTCAACTGCTACCCTACCTTTCCATTTGGGTGTTTAGAGGTATCTCAAGCTTAACACAGCCAAAACTAAACTGATCTCCTCACACATACCCCCGCCCCAGAATTCACTCTACCTGGAGCCTTAAAAAAATATCAGTTTGATGCTAATGCCTTTCTTCCAGGTATTCAAATCTCAAGTCTTGGAGTCATTCTTTTTTTTAATGTTATTTTAAAAAACATTTAAAAAAATAATTTTATTGAAGTACAGTTGACTTACAATATCATGTAAGTTTCAGATGTACAGCACAGTGATTCAGTGTGTGTGTGTATATATATATGCATTTTTTTTCAGATTCTTTTCTCTTATGGGTTATTACATAATACTGAGTACAGTTCCCTGTACTATACAGTAGGTCCTTATTGTTTATGTATTTCATACAAAGTAGTGTGTTAGTCCCAGCCTCCTAATTTATTCCTCCTCCCACCCCTCTTTCCCCTTTGGTATCCGTAAATTTTCTTTCTGTGTCTGTGAGTCTCTGTTTTGGAAATAAGTTTATGTCTTTTTTTTTTTTTTTAGATTCCACATATAAGCGATATCATATGGTATTTGTCTTTCTCTGTCTGGCTTACTTCACTTAGTATGATAATTTCTAGGTCCATACATGTTGCTGCAAATGGCATTATTTTATTCTTTTTTATGGCTGAGTAGTAGTCCGTCATATATATGTACCACATCATCTTTATCCATTCGTCTGTCGATGGACATTTACATTGTTTCCATGTCTTGGCTATTGTAAATAGTGCTGCAGTGAACATTGGGGTGAATGTATCTTTTCAAATTACGGTTTTCTCCAGATATACGTCCAGAAATGGGACTGCAGAAGTCATTCTTGACTCTTCTCTTATGTGAACATTGAACAATCAATCAGGAAATCCTGTTGGCTCAACGTTCAAAATACATTTATAATTTGATCACTTTTGCCCCTCCACTGCTGCCATGCTGTCCTAAGCTTTGCCACCTCTCTTTCCCCAGTCTCCTTTCGTCACGTGATCACACCACACCTCTGCTCAGCGCTCCCCGGTGGTGCCCACCTCGCTCAGAACAACTGCCTGAGTCCTTATGCTGGCCTGCATGACTCTCAGCTCTCAAATCCTGCTGCCTGCTTTTGACGTTCTGCCTCAGATTCTAGCCTCCTTGCTTTTCCTCACACATATCAGATAGATTGCTGCTTTGGGGTCCTGGTTCTGGATGTTTTCACAGCATGAAACCTCTATTCCAGATATTCACATGGGTAACTTTCTCACCTCCTTCAAATCTTCGTTCATATGTCACATTTTGAACAGGGCACCATATCTAAGAAAGCAACATCCCCCGCCAGTAACTCTCTAATCCCCTTAGCCTGCTTTGTGTCTGTATTCCCCGTAGCACTTTCACCCTCACACAGAGTATATGTTACCTGTTCATTGTATTATATCTATTGTTTAGTCAGCCTCCCAACTCCTCACCAGAATCTTAAACTTCATGAGGTCAAGAGTCTTTGCCTTGTTGTTCCCTGATATATCCTGAGTTCCTAGACTAACATCTGGCTAGGATGCTCAGTAAATACTTGTTGCATAAATGAATGAGTTAATGAATTGACTGAGTGATCAGTTTTGCCTTGAGCCTCCATACCTCCTACATACCCTGACAAACAGTAATTTACTTCAGCGCTTTGCAGGTGATTCTGGTGATAGTGGTTTGGGGCCCAAGACTACAGACAACTAGACTTTAATTTGATTTCTTTGGTAAGGAATAACTTTTTTTCATGAATTACTGATTTATTTTCTTTAGTTTAGCAGTATAAATATCCACTGTGTTTCAAATGATGTCTGAAAACTTAAAGGCCATCTAATGGTTGGGAGTGGAGAGAATGCATCACTTCCAGCTACAGTGATTTTCTATCTCTGACTCATCTGAAAAAGCCTTAATTGAGTATTTATTCTTATGCTGCAAGATCCAGAAAATCTTAACTGCCATTAAGCTGTCTACAGAAGCAAAACAAAATGGAGAATTAAGGCAATTATCGGGATGATAAGAACCATAGAAAACATGTTTGCCTCAATCTGGATGTTTCTGAAGAACTTATTTTTGACCTAAATTATGTGAAGAGTAATCCCCTTTTCAGTGTCCATTTCATTTTTCACAGATAGATAGTAATTTAGTCTAGAGAGGGAACAGCCCATAATATAGGGAATCAGTGTAAGAAGAAACTCACCATCCCAGATGTGTTTGGCTGTGTATTCTATTTTTACTAAATTTTGTTGCCAAAGAAAATAGCAAAAAAAAAAAAAAACCCAAAAAAACAAAAAGAAGACTTAATAAGGAATTTTTGAAAATTAACAGCTGATTTACTGAAGTTGGGCTTTGACACCTGCCTACCTTTTGATCTTAACTAAAACAACTCTTCAATTTGAATTTCTTTTAGCTCCTGTTTAGGCAGTAACTTTAGATCCATCTTTTAAAAGCCAGAGGGTAAATAAAACAAGATATTAATCATCATACGTTCGTTCCAATGCAAACACAGATACAACTGGCAGAAGTGTGGGCTGTTTCTGGTCTACAAGAATGCCAACTCCCTAAGGTATGTCAACTGTGTGATAATGGAGAATTTGCAGATAAGTCCATCCATTGCTCTTGTGTGCTTATTAAGTGCTTTGTCAGGTCAAACTGTATTTGTTTGATATCTTCGCTCTTTTTCCCCAAAAATATATTTCCCAATAAGACTATTCAATTTAGAATTTCGTATTGAAACTACCCCACCACTAACAACTTCAGTGATGAGAGGAGAAGGACATTTGCAAAGTTGTTGAAATGCTGTACCTGCTGAGAAACAGAGCCCTCTGTGGCTAGCCAGACCTGCCTCTTCCTCACATATGAGCATGTCAGTGAGGCAAGTGACAGAACCCCACAAGGGTCCCAGCTGATATCAGGGGTACACATATGACCTCAATTATTCACTGATCTCAAATGCTATCCTTTGCCATTGGGCTATGAAATAATTGGAAGAAGTTAAAATCAGGCAGAGTTTATAAATTTTCAGGATGTGATCCAAACGAACATGGAGGTTAAGTCTATTTTAATGCAGCATTGGAAGAGAGGTTACTGAAATACAAAAGCATCCCCTGTGTCTATGCTTCAGCAGTCAAGACCTCAGTTTTTCATTTTGTCTTTTAAGGCCCCACCTAATTTCATCCTAATCTACCTTCTAGCACTCTCTCACGTCCCTCTCCGTTATGAGATTTCTTTTTATTTTATTTAAAAAATTTTCTCCAGCATTATCGAGATATAGTTGACACTTAACCCTGTGTAATTTTAAAGTGTTGAACCTGTTGATTTGATGCACTTCTATGCTGCAAAATGACTACCACCATAATGGCATTAGCTAACACCTCCATCATATCACATAATTAGCATTTCTTTTTGGTGATGAAAACATTTAAGATCTGCTCTCCTAGAGAGAAACAGATCTCTTGTTTCTACAAGTTCAGCTGTTTTAGATTCCACACATAAGTGATATCATACAGTATTTGTCTGTATTTCACTTAGTGTAATACCCTCAATTTTCATCCATGTGGTCACAAATGGCCTGATTTCCTTCTTTCTCATGGTGGAATAATATTCCATTGTATTATATAATATATCTTCTTTATCCATTCTTCCATTAAGAGACACTTAATTTGTTTCCATAACTTGGCTATTGTGAATAATGCTGCAATAAACATGGGAGTGCAGATATTTCTTTGAGACTATGTTTTCATTTTCTTTTAATATATACCCAGAAGTAGGATTGCTGGATCATGTAGACATTCTATTTTTAATTTTTTGAGGAACCTCCATATTGTTTTCCAAATTGCTGTACCAATTTACATTCCCACCAGCAGTGTACAAGGGTTCCCTTAGATCCCCATCCTCTCCAGCACTTATCTCTTATCTTTTTTTTTTTTTTTTAACTGGGTTGGGTCTTCGTTGCTGCACGTGGGCTTTCTCTGGTTGTGGCGAGCGGAGGCTAGTCTTTGTTGCGGTGCGCGGGCTTCTCATTGCGGTGGCTTCTCTTGTTGCAGAGCACGGGCTCTAGGCATGTGGGCTTCCGTAGTTGTGGCTCGTGGGCTCTAGAGCACAGGTTCAGTAGTTGTGGCACACGGGCTTAGTTGCTCCGCAGCATGTGGGATCTTCCTGGACCAGGGCTCGAACCTGTGTCCCCTGCTTTGGCAGGCGGATTCTTAGCCACTGCGTCACCAGGGAAGTCCCTCTTATCTTTTTGATAATAACTAGTCTAACAGGTATGAGGTAACATCTCACTGTGGTTTTGATTTGCTTTTCCCTGATGATTGGTGATGCTGAGCAGCTTTACATGTCCCTGATGGCTATTTGTACATCTCCTTGGGTAAAAGGTCTACTCAGTTCCTCTGCCCATTTTTTAATGGGATTGTTTCTTTTTTTTTTTTTGGTTTGTTTTTAGTTATTGTTGTTGTTATTGAATTGTATGCGTTCACTATATATTTTGAATGTTTACCCCTTATCAGATAGATGGTTTGCAAATATTTTATCCCTTTCCATAGGAGTTGCCTTTTAATTTTGTTAATTTTTCTTTGCTTTGAAAATGCTTTTTAGTTTGATGTAGTCCCACCTGTTTATTTTTGCTTTTGTCATCTTCCTTTGGTTTCAAATTAAAAAAAAAAAATGTTGCCAAGATAGATGTCAAGATTACCACCTGTTTTTCTCCTAGGAGTTTATGGCTTCAGGTTTACATTTAATTCTTTAATCCATTTTGAGTTGATTTTTGTGTATGGTGTAAGTTAGGGGTCCAGTTTCATTCTTTGGCATATGAATATCCAGTTTTCCCAATACCGTTTACTGAATAGACTACCCTTTCCCTGTTGTGTATTCTTTGCTCCTTTGTTGTACATATATGCATTGTGTTTTTTTCCCCTGGGTCTTCATTCAGTTACATTGATTGCAACAGATCTTCTGTGTCTGCTTTTAGGCCAATACCATGTTGATTTGATTACTATAGCTTTTGTAATATAGCTTGAAATCAGAAAGTATGCTGCTTCTAGCTTTGATCTTCTTTCTCAAGATTTCTTTGGCTATTTAGAGTGTTTTGTGGTACCATAAAAATTTTAGGAGTTCTTTTTCTATTTCTGTGAAAAATACCAGTGGAATTTTGATAGAAGTTGCATTAAATGTGGACATTTCTTTGAGTAGTATGGATATTTTAACAATATAAATTAATCCAATCCATGAACACAGAATATCTTTCTATTTGTGTCTTTCTCAATTTTTTCATCAGTGCCTTAAAGTTTTCAGTGTATAGATCCTTCACTTCCTTGGTTAAATTTATTTCTAAGTATTTTATTCTTTTTGAGGCTATTGGAAATAGAATTGCTTTCTTAATGTTTCTTTCTGATATATTGTTTTTATGAGAAACACAACAGATTTTTAATGTTGATTTTGTATCCTGAAACTTTACTGGATATTTTGACTAGATCTAAAAAATTTTTGATGGAGTCTTTAAGGTTTTCCATTTATAGTATCATGTCATCTGCAAAGAGTGACAATTCTACTTCTTCCTTTCTGATTTGGATGCCTTTTATTTCTTTTTCTTGCCTAATTCCTCTGGACAGGACTTCCAGTACTACGTTGAATAGGAAACCTGAAAGTTGGCATCCTTGCTTCAATCCTGATTTTAGAGGGAAAGCTTTTCACCATTGGGTATGATGTTAGCTGTGGACTTGTCATATATGACCTTTATTATGTTGAGATGTTTCCTCTATATCCAGTTTGTTAAGAGTCTTTATCATGAAAGAATATTGGATATTGCCAAATGTGTTTTTTTTCTGTATTTATTGAGATGATTGTATGTTTTTATCCTTCATTTTGTTAGTGTGGTATATTATATTGATTAATTTGTGGATGTTGAACCATATTTACATCCCTGGAATATAGCTCACTTGATCATGGGGTTATAGTTATTTTTAATACTTTTGACTTTTAACCTTCATACAAAACTTATAAGTCATATACCCACCACTATTTATAGCATTAGAGTTTTTTGAATTTATATATTTACATTTACCAGTGATTTTTGTACATTCATATGTGTTTTTTGTTACTAATTAGCATCCTTTCATTTTACGTTGAAGAAATTCTTTTAAATTTCTTGTAAGGACAGTCTTTTAAACTTATTGTAAGGCCAGTTTACTGGTAGTGAGCTTTCAGCTTTTCTCTTCCTCAATTCTAAAGGACAACTTTGCCAGGTAGAGTACTCTTAATTAGCAATTTTTTTTTTCTTTCAGTACAGCATACCTTGAGTTTGTGTGTGTGTGTGTGTGTGTGTGTGTGTGTTTGTGTGTGTGTGCTTCACTTGATTGTACTTCACAGATATTGTAGGATTTTTTTTTCACAAATTGAAGGTTTGTGGTAACCCTGCATGGAGCAAGTCTATCAAAACCATTCTTCCAACAGCATTTTCTCACTCCTTGTCTCTGTCACACTTTGGTAATTCTAGCAATATTTCAAACTTTTTTATTGTTATCATATTTGTCATGGTGATCTGTGATCAGTAATCTTTGATGTTACTGCTATGGCTCAATGAAGGCTTCAGATCATGGTTAGCATTTTTTAGCAATAAAATACTTTAAGGTGTATTTATTGTTTTGTTATACATAATGCTACTGTACACTCAGTAGACTACAGTATAGTGTAAACATAACTTTTATATGCACTAAGAAACCAAAAATTTCATGTGACTGGCTTTATTATGATATTTGCTTTATTGTGATGTTCTGGAACCTAACTTGCAACATTGCCAAGGTATGTCTATACTTTGAAGATATTATACAACTCCCTCTGGCTTCCAAAGTTCCTGATGAAAATCTTCCAATAGTCTTAAGGGGGTTCTCTTATACATAACAAGATGTTTCTCTCCTGTTGCTTTTAAGACTATCTCCTAGTCTTTCTCATTTGACAGCTCAATGTCTGAGCATGGGTTTCTTTGGATTCTTTCTGTTTTGTGATCCCCAGCCTTCCTGGATCTGAATGTCTGTTTCTCAAGTTTTCAGCCATTATTTCTTTGAATTGGCCTTCTGCCCCTTTCTCTCTCTCTTCTCCCTTTGGAACCCCTATAAGCATTTATTGATACACTTGGTGGTTTCACATAAGTCCCTTCAGGTATCTTCACTCTTTTTCATTCTTTTTTCTTATTGCTTCTCTGATTTGATGAATTCCAGTGCCCTGTCCTCAAATTCGCTGATTCTTTCCTCCCCTTGGTCTTGTCTGTTATTGAACCCTTCTATTGAATTTTTCAGTTCAATTATTATATTCTTCAGCTCTGTCATTTCTCTTTGTTCTATCTCTGTTGAAATTCTCACTTTATTCATGTATTGTTCTTCTGTTCCCTGTGAGTATCTTTATGACCATTATTTTGAACTCTCAGATAAATCATTTAGCTCTGTTTCAATAAAATCTGTTTTTGGAGTTTTAGCTTTTTTTTGGGGGGGGGGAACATGTTCTTCTGTTTCTTCATTTTCCTTGACCCGTGTGTTGGTTTCTGTGCATTAGATGAAACAGCCACCTCTCCCAGTCTTGATACAGTGGTCCTGTGTTGGAGATGAAGCTCATCAATCAGCCCAGCCTGTTCTCATGGTTGCCTCTCAAAATTTTGTGATTGTTCAAGCCACCATTTTTGTCCTTAGTGATTCCCAGTAGTTGAGAGTGTGCCAATACCCACTGATGTTCCAAAGGGGAGGATCACTTTCAGCACCTGGATGCAGACAGCTTGGAAGCTGGACCCTCAGACAGCAGCTGGAAGAGTATGTAGTTAGGTCCCTTTCAAGGAGTAACTGGATCATGGGGATTTTTGCCTTCTTCCTCTGTACTGATTCCAGTTGTATAGCTGTGGGGTGAGGGTGCTTCTGAGCCTGTTAAAAACTTCTTGGATTCCTATAGTCCTCTCTGGCTATCAGATGATCCAAGGGCCCATCCCCCAGACATCAGCCACAAAATCTGGGGCACTAGATGTGTATATAAACTCCTTCCAGGGAGATGCTGGCAACTTAGAGCCAGCTAGAGGGAGATGGCAGAGGAGGTGTTCACAGGCTTTCCTGGTCACTGGGGAGGGTGGCAGTCAGCTGCTAGATGTGTGCTAATTAGAAGCCTGCATCAGGCAACAGCTTTTGAAGTGTGCAAACAGACCCATTTTAGGGAAAGACTGGGAGATGGATGTTTTTGCCTGTTTCCTCTGTATTGAGCCCTGGGGGGATAGCTGGTTAAGAACTGCCTTTTGTTTGCTACAGTACTGTGGGACTCATGAATGAAAGGCCCATTGGGTAATGGAGCCAAGCATTCTGGGAACTTGTCCCTTGGGTGGCAGCTGCAAAAACTGGAGTACTGACATGTACACAACCTCCTTCTAGGGAGGTACTGGCAATCTGAGGCAGACAGGAGGGAGAGGTTGGGGGAGGTGTCTGGTTGCATCCCTGATGTCCAGGGAGGATTGCTATCTGCCTCTAAATAAGCGCTAAATTAGAAGCCTGACCCTCAGGCAGCAGCTTCCAATGTGTGAAAATAGACTCCATTCAGAGAAAGACTGAGAGATGGGCAATTTTTGCCTGTTCCCTCTCTGTTGAGCCCTGGGATGATAGCTGCAATGCAGCTCATGCCTTTTAATACCTGCTTCATTGTTTGCTATAATCTAGTGGGTCTCATGGATGCAAACCTTGTTGGTTTTCAAAGCTAGGTGTTTGGGGGACCCATCCTTTATTTGGGAGGCTTAAAAGTTGGCACATTAGATGTGTGGTCCAAACCCTTTGCTCCTCAGGGAGAAGCTGGGAGTTGGGGGCTCCCTCCTAATTGTATGGCACTGTTTTAGGGGTGGGGTTTATGACTGAGACACTGAGAGTGTTTTTCAGCCTTTCCTACCCATTTCAATGTGAGAAAATTCTCATTTCCTGATGTGTAAGAGTCACTGAATTTCTTTTAGAGGGAATTGTTCCATATGTGAAGCTATTCATTCATTGTATCCGTGGGAGGGGGAGAGTTCAGGAGCCTCCTATGTCACCATCTTTAAAGACTACTGAAGAGTTCTCCGTTATGATGCTTTATTCACATTGACTAATTTAATTTCTTATCACTGGAACATCCTTGAGCTTTCTTACCTCCAGGCATCTGTATACATTCTTTCCGTTGCTTGGAATGCCCCTACCTGTGTTTCTTTTTAAGCAAATCTAATTCACACTTCATGGTCCAACTCAAAACCCTTCTCAATAAAGTTCTCCCTTTTAACATGGTAATTTTAATTGCTTTCATCTTTGAAGTCACATTGCATAGCTCCTTTATCCCTTCTTTCCCTCCTTCATTAGACTCTGTCTCTCAGTTTCTTGTTTTTCTATATTTTTACTTCTTTTAGTCATGAAATATTACTTACAGAGAGAAATGAGCATAAATCTCACATTGTAACAAGTACTTCTAAAATGAACTTCTGTGTAATAATCCCCATGGAGAAGAACTAGAACATTGCCAACACCCAAGAAGCCCCCACGTGTTCTGTCCAACTGATAGCCCCCTTCTCCAACAGAGCTAAACCCTTCCCTTTAGAGTTTTACTATATATATGAATTCCTGAACACGATAGTTTAGTTTATATCTCTTTTTGAATTTTACATAACTTTAAATTGTGTATTTTCGGTTAAAAAGGTGAAACTAAATGCTAACCACCCCAACACACACTAATACAGTATATATTTGGGGTCTTTTATTTCCTTCAGTATTACTTACAATATTGAGCACATAAGTGATAACCGCTACAGTTAGTTTTATGTCTTTGTGGCATCTATACGTACTGTTGACTTGAACTGTTGATTAACTTTTGAATTAATATCAATAACTTGTCTGTTTTAATACCTTGCTTCTTCGAAGTCAGTGGTTCATCTTAAATTGTTTTAACAGTCCCCTGTGTTGCTTCTTAAGTTTTTTTTTCATTTTATTTAGTGCATTCAGACAACTGTTGCTTTTTTATGAAAGATTATGAAACAATGTTGAATGATCATTTGCAAGGATTCTCACTCAATAACTCACTATTACAATAGCCCTTTGAATTTTCTTTGTAGTGCTTCTCACTATTTCATATTATATTGTTTATATGTTTTGTTGATTATTTTCTACATTACCACAAATAGAATATTAATTTTATTCCCTAAAGTTTAGGACAATACCTGTCACAAAATAGGTGCTAATGAATATTAATTGAATTAAGGAAATGAATGAATTTTTATAAGAATCAAGGAGTTAGAACTTTTTATGACATGAACTTATTATTGATATCTGTCATCTTTAGAAACCCTATTCAGTTCTCAACTCCTGTATTTCTGAAAGACATTTATTGTGAATTTGGCTAATTCTTTTATTTCTTGAGAATATAAACCTTCTCTGAGTCCAAAGTTTGGTCTGGAGAGTGAACAAGATCAGTTGTTACCTCTGACACAGGTTTAAAATGTTCTCCCTACAAAATGAAGGATGATTACATTTAGAGCTTTTTTTATTAAATTCAAATAATAACATGATTAAGGTACTAATGTTTTCCCACAGTAAAAGTACGGTTTTTATTACTTTGTCATAGTATATGATATATTCCTATTTGAAAAAGATAGGAAAATGACACTTGGTAGCTAACAACTATTGCACTGAACTCTTCAAAGCTATAAATCATTTTTTCATTGAAGGGTAGCATATTTACTGTTTTCACAGTTTGAGAAATTTATTAAATTTAACTTTGTTTTCTTGAGGACAAAAACGAGATATTTCCATTTTATCATCTTCTCATAATGTCCTAGTGTTGTCCATAGGAATTAACCATTTGGCAAGTGGTTATATTCCTTGAGCATAAATTTCTAAGAAGTGACAGAAAACTATAGCTTGGGAGGCTCCATATAAGGAACAAAATATACTGTGGAAGCATCTTATGTCTCAGTCTAGAAATTTTCTCCATATATTCTGAAGGTCTGTGGAGGAGTAAGGGGGAGTATTATACAAGTGGGGGAGTTGCAGCTCTCTTATCTATGTAGCAAATTGTCTTTGTCTTTGTGTTATTTGTATGCATGAGTTTTTTTTTATTGTTGTACATGAAAAGTTCTACGGAAATAGCTCATTGTGCCAATACACACAGTTTCTATATCCATTCCTCTCTACTCTGCAGTAGAGCCGCTGAAATTACATCAAGGGCCCATGAATTCCCATGGTCCTGGAGCTCAGGATGTCATCTTTAACTCGGGGTATAACTGTTTAGTTCAGGCTTTGTCATCTAGTTGATGACAAACAACAAATGGATATAAATAGAGATGTTTAATATTTGCATTAGCACTTTTTAGTTTGTGGAAATCTTTGCAAAACATCTACAGCACAGCTGTTACCTTGTTGATGTCCAGGGTGGCAGACTTTCCTTCCCAGGGCTCTAAGGGCGCTTAGCTGACTGCACTGCTTCCTAAGCAAATATCAACCATATACTAAAACTTTGGGAAGTCAAACTTGGTTCCTCCTTATGAAAAGCTTTGGTGTACCTCATTTCTATTATCAAGTACTTTCTTCTATACAAGACTTTGTGAAGAGGAATTCCAACCAGCTTGTATTATAGACATCTTAGTACTTTTAACCCAAGGAAAATATATCATGGTAGAAGGAATTCTTTAAACTACCTAACTGCAGCTGTTTCAATAATTTTTAGATTTTTTTTGGAGATGGTGGAGAGAAGAGTTAAGTCCATAGTGTTGTCCCTGTGATCAATTGGAGTAAAATGAAAAACCCTGGGGCTGTCAAGACAAATATCTTCCCTTTAGCTATGATTTCTCTTGTGGCCACAACAGATGAAGGATCACATCAACCACACACACACACACACACACACATACACACACACAGCACAGAAACACACACATGGCTTTTTATTCCAGTGTGGGCAGTCCAGTTACAGATCCTGACCAGTCTTACGAACTTCTCTATCAAAGAGTGTGACTTCAAAAAGAAAAAGAGTGTGACTGTGAAGGTAGATGATTTGCTGCCTGATACAAGATGCTCCTTTGCATTGCATGGTTGTCTCTTGGGTGAACCATCTTTGTTTCTGAGCAGAAACAAACTCCAATGTAGTTTCCTGCATTAAGCTTTGTAGTTACCCCTCTGCAGTGGGGTATTCCATTTTCCTTGGCTTTCTTGCATATTTTTTCTTCTAGTCCTTAGGAAATTCCTCTCATCCACAGTATCTCATCAAAGCTCTGTTTCCTTCATAAAGTGTTCCTATTTAATTCCAGTTTGCACACTGTACCCTTGCAGTGTGTTGAGCCAGACTTAAATGTGGAAAAATGAGCTATAGGAGTAAGATTGAGCTATCGAGAGAGTGCTTCTGGGTTAGAGTGGGAGAGGGAGTTGGGGGGGGGTGTTGGGTGTGTGTGTGTGTATACACATACAAATATATACGTGCGTGTATATATTATATATGTTCTTTATACATGGGAAACAAATTAATATCTTTTTGTGAAACAGTGCAATTGACCATGTGTGGATCTTGAAGCATTTCCTCTGGGATGACAAGTTACAAAGAATATGAAATAAGCAAAAACCTACATGTACCTAACAACTTAAATTTAAAATTTATAAAGTAGGGGCTTCGCTGGTGGTGCAGTGGTTGAGAATCTGCCTGCCAATGCAGGGGACACGGGTTCGAGTCCTGGTCTGGGAAGATCCCACATGCCACAGAGCAACTAAGCCCATGCGCCACAACTACTGAGCCTACACGTCTGGAGCCTGTGCTCCACAACAAGAGAGGCTGCAACAGTGAGAGGCCCGCACACCGCGATGAAGAGTGGCCCCCACTTGCCGCAACTAGAGAAAGCCCTTGCACAGAAACGAAGACCCAACACAGACAAAAAATTAATTAATTAATTAGAAAAAAGAACTTTAAAATTTATAAAGTAAAGATTGACAGAATTATAGGGGAAAGATGACAAATCCACAGTCATCTTGGGATATTTCAGTATCTCCCAAAATTTGATAACTCAAGTAAACCAAAAATATGCAAGAAGAGAGGAGATACAAATGACTTATATAATACTTAACATAGAGAGTGAATGTTATATATCACATCATTACACCTATCTTAGTATTATAGGCATAATTTGTAATAGATATTTAAATGAAAAATATTACATATTAGAAAATGAAATAATCAGCTATGTTGTTTTCTCTATATGACCCTCAACTAAAGTTGTTGGTTTTTTTTTTTTTCTTTTTACATATAGCCAAAAACCATGGTCCCGTTGGGGAAAAAAATCAGAAAAATTGTTTCATTAGCATTTCATAAACAACCTAATTTAAGTAGAAATAATGTGGTTAATCTGTTAGTATTATCTAAATAGAACACAACAGACAGGTAGTGCATTGGGCATTATGTATACACTAAAGAAGTGGTTTTCAAAGTTAGCCTACATTGGAATCGCCTGGAGGGCTTCTTCGGACAAGAGTGTTGGGCCCACCTCCAAAGTTTCTGATTCAGCAGGACTGAGATGGGGCCCCAGGAATTTGTTACCTAACAAGTTACCAGGGGATACTGATGCTGCTTATTGGGGACCACACTTTGGAAACCACTAAACTAGAGTTCAGAGAAGCACCAATTTATCGAACATAACTCAAGTGGCTCAGAGAAGTTCCTTAGCCTTCCTGATATGCTTACATTAAATATCTTTTAGAATATTCAGTATTTGAATAGACTTTCCCACAAATGGGAAGTCCATTTAAAACATAAAAGCAGCGTGCGTCAATTGGCTAAGTAAGAGCATTAGCAATGGTCTAGGTTATTCCTCCCAGTTTTGCTTTTTATTTTTCTACCTTTTACTTATATAGTCTAACCCTTGAGCCTCAGAGTTTGGGACATCTTAAGTGGTTAAATAAGGCATCCCTAGGAAACTAGATTCTGATGAAATCTCAGTCGGTGTTTCTAAAGCATGTGAGCAAATGGCTGAGGCATCAGAATTTCCCATGGTACATTTCAGACATGGGTTGACATAACAACAGTCCTAAGTGTATAGTACAAAGCAGTGTTTTAAACTGGAACAGCAAATGTGAGAGGAAGGACACATTTGCAATCCTGGTTTGAAGAGAACAGTCAGAATGTGAACTCTATGGAGAGATGCTTGTTTGTTAACTACCAAAAATGAGAAGGCTTTACATTTCAGATGATGCTAAACTTTCTCCATCACCCAAAGCCCATATGCCTTTGCACCAGAATATGCTCTACCTTCTGATTCGTCTCTAAAGGATTCAAAAATCTCCCTAGAAAAGTTAGTTCTTTTCCTAAGTTTGTCTCATACGTACTTTCATGAATAATATAAAACAGTATTGTACAGTGGCTACTGGCTTACCTGTTTCCTTCTAAACTGGAAGATCCTTGAGGGCAGAGAGCATTTATTTTTGTCTTCGATTATCATGCACACAACATTGTGCCTAAGTATATATCTGCTCAGTAAATATTTGTCCAGTGAAAGCCCTTCTAAAGCAAAGATCTCTTCTTGTCCATCAGTCAGCACGTCATCCCAGCCTTATACTGGATTATTATTTATGAAGTTAAACTGAAAATGCACAGCAGGAGAGTAACCCTAATGTCTCCCAGTATTAGATTTGTGGGAGAGAAATAAATTCCCAAACCAGATAGGACCTTATTCCCTGCTGAACCACTCTGTGGACAGGCAAATAAAACCACCTGCTCTTGATCCAATACAGAACAGATGGTAGCTGGTGCCACAAGGAGCTGTCCTTGCTGTGCCACCTCTGTCCCCTTGCCACCATCTCCCCACACCATCTCTGCCCTCCATCACTGCATTTTATTTTGTTGTTCCTTGTTAACCTTTGGCACTGGTTAAAGCCACAGCCCCACGCTGCCGCCATGGGATGTAAGTTGCCAGCCCCAACACAAACCCTGTCTCTGAAGAGGCACTTGGTTGGCAGAGTGAAAACAGAGTGACGAGATGCCATCTGCATTTCCTACTACAGAGCTCAATTAGTTGATTGATTTGTAACACTTTAAAAAACATTTTCTAGGCAAAGCAAATTAGGAGAGTGTTTTATAATGTATTCGGTTTAATTAAGACTGCGCTAAGTGGAGTACTTTGCTTCTTGGTTCCAGAAAAAAATATCACAAGGAAGTCACATACTGTATTGATTTCTAACCCCCCACCCCCAAGAAGGAGTAAAATAACATTGTTAAAGGTTGCATCATCTAGAGCTACACAAGTGCACCTCTTTAAAAGGTTTTCTGTAATTGGAAAGTAGAAGATTGGATGGCAAGAGAAGACATTAGGATATGGCTTGAAATAGGGAAGTGGCGGGGGGAGCTGGTAACAGGCTCTGAATTTGAATAACCAACACCTGCTCCTTGTTGCACTGAAAAATGCTTTTATCATCTGGAGGGGAAAGAAAATCTGAAAACATTCCAGATCAATTCAGAGGCTTAGAAACAAGTTGGAAATGCTATATATATATGTGTGTGTGTGTGTGTGTGTGTATGTATGCATGTATGTATATGTATGTATGCATGCATGCGTGTGTATGTATATATGTATGTGTATATATGTGTATGTGTATCTATATGTGTATGCATGTATATATATACATACACACATGCAGGTCTTTACTAATAAGGTAAATGCATAAACAACCTCCTGGTATGACATTTTTCCGAGTTTGGATAATTTTACATGTTAATCCAGGTTCTCCCTCTCACATCTTTTTTTTAAATTTTATTTATTTTTGGCTGTGTTGGGTCTTCATTGCTGCACACGGGCTTTCTTTAGTTGCGACGAGTGGGGGCTACTCTTCCTTGTGGTGCGCAGGCTTCTCATTGCGGTGGCTTCTCTTGTTGCAGAGCACGGGCTCTAGGCACATGGGCTTCAGTATTTGCAGCATGGGGGCTCAGTAGTTGTGGTGTGAGGGCTCTAGGGCGCATGGGCTTCAGTAATTATGGCATGTGGGCTTCAGTAGTTTTGGCATGTGGGCTCAGTAGTTGTGGCTCACAGGCTCTAGAGCACAGGCTCAGCAGTTGTGGCGCACGGGCTTAGTTGCTCCACGGCATGTGGGATCTTCCCGGACCAGGGCTGAAATCCGTGTCCCCTGCATCGGCAGGCAGATTCTTAACCATGGCGCCACTAGGGAGGTCCCTCCCTCTCACATCTTGCACTGTCCCTACAAGGCTGCTTTCTCTGAATTCCTGTTGCCTGTCAACATTACCAAATGCAAGAGGGCTTCCAAATTGTTAGTCATCTGACTAAACCCTCAAATTATTGGAGACATTTGCATGGGTAATTATGATTTTTTAAAAGCACTTTGTTTGCATTGCTCTTGTCTCAGTTTCTTCAAAGCCAATTACTGAGAAATTGATTGGATTGGTTTGATTTTTGAAATCATTTGGAACTTCAGAACACATTCCCTTTGCATAATTTTTTTGAATGTGAAACCAAAACAAAACAATGAAAGGAATACCCTGTGGAACTCTGTAGATTTCTCATCTTCAGAACTTGTGTAGCATGCTACTAAGTGATTAAAATTAGTAGTAGAACAGGAATAGTTATTTTTCGGTAGAAGAAGAGGTCAAAGTAGACCAGTTGAATGGACGGTTTCAGCTGCATCTCACTTGGCTAAATCAGTAATACTCAGCAAGGCAAAGTTTCTCCTGATTCTGTTGGAGTTCTCTCCTGCCTGGAACCAGAAGGATGCTGTTAATACTACTGTCCCATATCACAGAAGATTCTTTTTCCTATCACAGATATTTTATAATACTTCATTACTTAACTTCTTTTGGGGGGATTGAAAACTGACCAACAATGTGAGTTCTACAATCCACTGTAGGAAATACATCCATAATGAGGTTCTGACTTCTTATCTCTCGTCCTTCCCAACCTACACACACAAAGGATCTCAAAATAATGCCTCGACTTTGTCCATTCACTTTTTATAAGGTATGCCATAAATTAAACAGGAGAAACAATTACCACCAGTTTCTTAAGGTAGACAATTGCTTAAAAAATATTGTGGGCAAATACTTGTTGGGTATTCATGTCTTAAGCCCGATAGTATTCTGTGTAAACTACCAGCAGCTCATCTCTCAGTGTTTGCTATGGGTGAATACCTCAAAAGGACTTTTCAGATTAACACATTCATGTGATTCTATTCTTAAGAGGACCTCTAGTCACCCTACATTTCCGTAGACAAAGATGCTAAAAGATACCTCTGTGGGAACCCATTGATGCCATAAAGTATGTTTTCATTAAACATATAATGAATCCAAGCCAGAAAAGAAGGAAGACAATGTAGTAGTTCCAATTTTAAATATTACTAATGGGACTCGGAGTAAAAATAATTGCTATTTAATTACAGAAACGTGTACTCCGATGCACAAATGCCTGATAGAGGATAATGACATTGGACACCAAAAATGTTCTGTGGCCGCTGGGAACATTTGACAGTAATTTATGTGTTTAATTGAGTTGCCTGAAAAGCTCATCGTGCAATTACATGTTCACTTAGGTGCTCAAATAGGTACTGAAAATACCTATGTTTCACTTGTACCTATTGCCCAAATTGCTGCTGCAAAAACTGTTTCCATTTACTTCTGTGTGGGACTCGACATATGATTGCACTTGGTTTAAAACGCCTTCTGCCCTTAGGTCTGATGGCTCAGCTGCTCTGAGCACTGTTGCGATACAGACTATTTATGGAACAATATTGCCCTCTGGCAGTGAGGCAGCCAGTGGTTTTAATAACTGTTTTATGTCATTTTGACAGCTTTTAAACTAGTCACACCCAGCAGTTTAGGCCAGAAGGGAAACAGTGAATGCCTGCAGGAGTTTTATATTACAAAACCTGTATGTGTGTTTATACAAGGAAGACGCTACAATTCTTGCTTTAAAGAAAAGCTGCATCCCCAAGAGGCAGACTGAATTTTTTCCTGTAAAGCTTAGAAAAGGGCATAATAACCACAATATTGGGCTCATGGTATAAGCCAAGGAAATAACCATCTCCCTTATAGAAATTCACGGGCTGGAGCGCCACAGAGATCAACCCTGTGAGCTGATCACAAAGCTTCTTCCAGCACTGCTTGTTCAGATGCTCGTGGAATCAAAACAGAACTGCGGGGTCACGGCTGATCCTTTGGATTGAATCATCTTGAGGAGTGTCTGGGCTTCGTGAAAATGACCCAGAGCTGCTCACTGAAGCTGGAGAAATCAAAGACGGGGCAGCAGCTGCCAGTTCCTGGAGGGCATCTCAGCTGCTCTCAGCCACTTACTCAGAGTGAATGCCTCCCAAAAGCCAGGTGGGCTTTCCCAGCTGCGGCTGGCATTACACGGGGGGACTCTGCTATGTTTAGAAGTGCAGCTTCCTCACACAGCTGAGAAAATCACAGCTCTGGAAGCAGCCTCCTTTCCAGCCCAGTGGGTTCTGCTGAAAGCATTTCTGGGATGGCAGAAGGCAACTCTGGTTCTCATATCGAGCGTTGCGACTGGAAAGTCAGGCCTTGCAAGGAGACTCCAAGCATCCCTCCTCACTCCCCCGATCCTTCTTCCCCCTGTAGATTGGTCCTCCATCTCTGGGGCAGAGTGCAGGGGACGGGCCAGGAGGACCCCTGAGGAGAGGGAAGAATAGATAAATGTAGCAATTCAGGCTTTTACTTCCGGTGCACACCCAGCAACACCTTCTAGCAAAATGCCTGGAAGTACTCTGCACACTAATTTTCAGCTAATATTTCCTGAATGTGCACAGATGCTGTGGTTTAGAAAGGACAGTTTTTGCAATTATAATTCAATAATGCAGAAATTAAAGATTTGGAAGTTGGGCTTCCCTGGTGGCACAGCAGTTGAGAATCTGCCTGCTAATGCAGGGGACACGGGTTCGAGCCCTGGTCTGGGAGGATCCCACATGCCGCGGAGCAGCTAGGCCTGTGAGCCACAACTACTGAGCCTGCGTCTGGAGCCTGTGCTCCGCAATAGGAGAGGCTGCGATAGTGAGAGGCCCGCGCACCACGATGAAGAGTGGCTCCCGCTTGCCACAACTAGAGAAAGCCCTCGCACAGAAACGAAGACCCAACACAGGAAAATTAATTAATTAATTAATAAACTCCTACCCCCAACATCTTCTTAAAAAAAGAAAAAGATTTGGAAGTTAAGATATGAAAAAAAAACCACCAAGAAGCGTTAGTACTATAGAAGGAGAGAAAATAATTGTGCTAGATTCAGAAAACCGAGTTTCAATGAAGCCTAGAAAGGAATGTAAAACTCCTGCAAATGCTGAAACGAGAGTCAATAACATAATTAAATTTATTATGTATAATCATTTAGATTAAAGTTTTGAATTTTTCTAAATTGTCCTTTTTAAAAATGTTGTTAAATTGTTATCGTTCAAGTACAATCTCAATGGAAAAGGAATGGATTTAGCTTAGTAGAAAATTAAGACAATTACCTTAATTGTGCAAGAAATAAAAATAGCTTCAATTGCACGCTCAACTGAGAAAAAAAAGTTTATGTGAGTCTATTTTAGCTGACTCAAGAATATATGCTACATGTATATCCACACCTTACAAGGAAAATGCCAGGAAAACCTCAGGGTTGTCACTGAATGTGAAACAAAGCAGACAAGGAGAGAGGGTTAGGGCTGCAGTAGGGTGAACCCACGTTTCTAAGCAGACACAGCCCAGAGAAAGCTAGAAAGCCCCAGCCAACCATTCACTACTGATCCTACCACGCAACTTATTTTCCAAATGATTTCAAAAGAAACTAATGACTCCGAAAGCAAAGCAACTCATTTTCCCTGGGAAATGGCTGCAGGAAGAGCTTTGATTTCCTCCCCTGCACGTATTGTCGCAAAGTTTTCCCCAAAATTCCCTACTTAGGCACTACGTTTCAGTTCACAGAGGTTCTCCTTCCAAGAGCTGTGTGGGACAGGAAAGATGCAAGAGGACACACGGTGGACACTTTTCATTTTGTTCTGTTTGGTTTCCTTACGTGGTCAGAGGGGCACGCTTCACATCTAGAAGCGTAATTTAGGGAATAAATTGAGTATGCCAGCGTTGATAGAATAAGAGCCCCAGCTATTTCTAAGTTTGAATACTAACAATGATAATATCAGTAATGATAGCATTGATAGCAATGATAATGTCACTACTTTTTAGAAGATTTTGATGGACTAACTACTGCTCATAAATACATCTCTTAAGAATCACAGAATTCCTGTGAGGCAAGTGTTATTACTTCCAGTTTACTCATATGGAAAATAAGGACGAGGGAGGTTATGTTGATTGTTGAAGGGCCAGAGCTAGTAAGGATTTGAACTCTGGTCTGTCTGCCCCCAAATCTATGTGTTATAACCTTGTGCTACTTTTATTTCTCCAGATTAAAAGAGGAATAGGTGGTCTATGGTAGGTGGTGTTACTGACCATGATTCCTAACGCTCCGTGTACCCACACCCTTTGCCATGTGACTTTGGAGCTGCTTCTACTAAAGGAGAAGAGTCTATTTCCCCAACTCACCCCCTTTGATCTTGGGTTTAGCCATTTGACTTGCTTTGGCCAATAGAGTGAGGCAGAGGTGACAGCATGCTGCCAGCTCTCAGCCCAGGCTTTCACTAGCCCTGATGCCTCTGCTTGTTCTCTCACTCCCTGTCATGCCTTTGAGAAGACCATGCCCTGGTTAGCTTGCTGGTCCGAAGAGGAATGCAAGGGACATGTGGGACTGAGCTGCCCTGGTTGACCTGCTAATAAACCTCAGATGATCCAGAGATGCATGAACACTAGTAAATGATCATTGCCATCTGTTTTGGAGTGTTTTCATAATTACTAAGGCAACAGATACCCCCTTCTGTGGTCTAGTTTGCAGAATATGTGCTGAATGAATGGGTATGCACACACATACACACATATGTATATACACATAGCTAATTGAGTATAGGTGTTGGTGTCTTACATCCAGAAAATCATTTGGTGCAAATATTTTATTATCAAAGGAGAGGGAGTTTCAGTATTACTTTCCTTTGTAAAACTATTCTGTTTCTTTCTCAATTCCTCCATTAAATGCCAAGGAGATGTTTTAAGACAGTTTAGCTACTTAGCTCTGGCTTTGGCCTTTGGTGGATTTTTCCTGATAACTGACACTTAAAGACACTCTTTGGGCTGCTGACGCATCTCAGTAAGAGAGAGGCATCTTGACCCCTGCAGGGCAGCGACAGTCCAGCGCCCCGCTACCAAATTCCATCCTGGTGACTCTCAGCTGTAGGGCTGCCCGAGGTGTTTTTGACTTTGACTCATCACTGTTGATCTTGTTCAATGTGAATTGGGAAGTAACTTTGCAACATCAGAGTCTGCCATCAAGTGGCATCATGTCATTTTATAAGACACCAGGCAAAGGCCAAACACAGAAGGAAAAAAGCACATACATACATTCACACGCACATAGGCACATACACATTTCACAAGGCATTTGAAGCTGTTCTCAGATTGTAATCGGGTCAGAGTTTTGGGTAACTTTGGCTTTTGGTATATTGACCTATGTGGTGCTTGAAATGATTATTGATACAGTCATAGCTATATTCTTAGACTATGACTAAGTATATAAGATGAAGTGGAGAGCTGGCTTAATTTTGACAGAAATCACATTCAATTAATCATGCCTTAAAAAGGTAAAATTTTGTCTTAATATTCTGCTTAATATGGTTCATGTTAATCTCACTGAGAAAAGTGAATTTGGGTCAATTGTTACAAACAAAGGCAAGCTGATGTATTCAAAGGCCAGAGAGTTTTATGGCCAATTGATTCATTTAAAGTAATGTTTGCTTTTCTAATGTATGTGTAAAAATGTACATGTTATGATAGTAGGAAATCTGTGAAATACGCCCTAATTTTCTAATATCAAAGTAGGAAATTAACATAGTTTTATTTGATATGGGTTAGAATTTCAGTAAGATTTGTATAATTTCAATAACATATTAAAGAGTTTCATTTTTCAATGGAAAGATTCCAGGGTTTAGAATAGGATATGCACTTCAGCCTTGGTGATTTGAGGGGGAATTACAGTAGATGTTTTCTCTGGAGGGGAAACTGATCAAAAGTGGTCAGCCAGTTGAAACAAAGCCCTACTATTCCACAGAAGAGAAATGTGTGAATAAGGAAAGGCTGAGTGTATCATGTGTATCATAGGCCATTTTTACCTTGTTAAACTTGCAAACCAACTAGATACAATCTAGTATTTATGTTCCATTTTGTAGTCCTTCTATGTCTTCTATTTTTTTTAATTTTTTGCGTGATATCAATCTGGTTAGATGAACACCGCTAATACGTGGCATCTTTAACATGTCCTGATTTAGTTGACTGTTACAAAGGATATTTATTGGTTCTGTGTTCATCCATTCAATACTATCTTGAAATCCATCGTTCTCTACATGGATGTCTAATGGGCATCTAAGAATTAACTGTCTGAAGAAAACTCTTGACTTGTCTACTTCTACCCAAAACTGTTTTTCCCTAGTCTTTCCCACCATCATAAATGGTCTCACCATTCACCCATTTCCTCAGGTCCAAGCCTAGGAATCATCCTTGCTTTCTCTCCTTCCCTCGCACCTCGCCTCCAATCCATGTGTGAGCCCTACCAACTCTAACTTCAAAATATATTTTCTCCCAGTGTCACAGTAGTTCAAGGCACCGCCATCTTTCATTTAAGCTGTTCATGGGTTTCCCTGATTTCACTCTTTCCCCCAATATTTGCTTCTAACACAGCCCCCAGAGTGTTTTGGGTTTTTTTTTAAGCACAGATTATATTCATTCCTTGCTCAGAACCCTTCAGTGGTTTCCTAGCACCTGCTGAATAAAATCTAAATTTTTCATCTCAGCCTACAGTGACCTTTAAGATTTAGTCCTTGCTCTTCTCTCCAGGGTTTTCTCCTGCTACTCTCTGCCCTGTTCACTCTATCCATGCTGGCCTTCCTCCTCTTCCCCAAACATTCCATGCTTCTTCCCCACTCAGGGCCTTTCCACTGCTGTTCCTTCTGCCTGGAATACTGCCCCACCCCATCTTCTCTGGCTCACTTTCTCACTTCTTCCAGGTTTTGTCTCAAATGCCACCTCCTCACAGAGATGTCCCCTAGCTGCTCGATCTAACACAGCCCTCCAAGCTCTGCACACTCTTACTCTTGGCCTTCACTGTAGTGCAATCTGCCCCCATGGACAGCTGGATGGGTGCTTCTTTCCACGAAGCTGATTCTGGCTGCAATTGCTAGCTTTTAACAATTATTACTTTTTGATATGTGGACAAAAGGGCTCCCGCTGCCAGTTCCAACACTGAGCTCAAGGCTCTATTCTTTCCTGTTCAAATTTATAATTCTATTACCACTTTCCTGGCTCCTCACATATGGACCAATGTGACTTCCACATTATAGTGATGACTCCCCTGTTTACCCATGATGTGTGTTCTAATTTGCATTACAGAAACACTCATTCTAGCAGAGTGCGTGGTATCAGTTTGTAAATGCATGAGAAATGGCACAAACTGGAATGATACATGCAGATGATTGCAGTAGGAGAATTCTCATTTTTCAATCCATACATTCTACCTTTGACTGTTCTTCATATGCTGTTTGCATATGTTTATGTGTTTCTTCTGTTAGAAAACCAATAGTTAGTGAGACCCAAAAGTGAAATAAAGTGAACATGTTTACAAAAACAAGAAATATGCCAAGTGAGATATATCACAGATATGTGTGTGTGTGTGTGTGTGTGTGTGTGTGTGTGTTAATAGATCAGTTGATCCATCTCCTCCTTGGCATAACTTAATCCAGTATTGTTTCACATCACAGTGACAATCTATACGGTACAAATATTTATCCTTTTATACTTTCAAGAGAAGCAGAGGTAATACAAATGTATATACTTGTGTTTTTTACTTCCTTTCATGGAACCAGTAAAATATTCAGGAGAGACAGAAAGAGGGAAAGAGGCAATAAGGGAGGAGGGAGGAAAAAGAAAATAAATATCACTCTCCTTCCTCTACTTGAAGACAACTATGTGTGTGAATTTCATTTGTTAATTATTATCCTACCCCCATCCCTAGTGAAGCCTCCTTTTTAGTGTGTGCCTTGACATTGATTTTACAGGTCCAGAGAATATCTCTAATTTTTCTGCTGCCTGGAAATCCCCAAACTGCATCTCACAGTTCTCTCTAGAGCCTTCTAAAATCTCTGTATGTTCCCTTTGGCGATTTCTAATGACCCTTGTGATGTTGAGATTTCTTTATGAGAACCAAAGCTCTGGCCATCATCACAAGCCTTGTCTGTCAGTGTCATTTCTTCTTATGTTTTCCTCCTCACTGGTTAAACTCTTAGCATTCTTTCTTTAGACTAGACTCAAGCTGGCTTTTCTAAGAGAAAGACATTTTTCTTTTGGCGACCCGACTTAATATTCCTTTTCAAAGATGAGGGAACATTTCCATCTCTCTTCTAGTCCTTAAGTAAATTGGTTATTTCATAAACAGTGGGATAAGCATTCACAACTGTCAAATTTTAAAAAATTCAAGTGAAGTCTTTTTTTTAATATCTCTTATTTTCTACTGAAGTTAAGGGTAAGCATTAATACTGGTATCTTTGGCTCTCTGATAAGAAGGTTCCTTTTCCTTAAAAAATTGGAGTACTCGGAACCACCCTCAAAGCTAATCTGAAGAAGAATGATTCCCCAAAAAAAGATGTCTTCAGAATCAAGCTTTGTGGACTTGACATAGAAAGATTCCCAAAGGAAAGAGATGACTTGACCCATGTTTTATTACTTAGATAACTAATGGTGATGATGGACAATTACAACAATCCTTTTCTTATGCAAGACACTGCAATAGTTACTTTTTGCTACATAACAAGCCACCCCATAATATAATGACCTAAAAAGCACATGTCTCTCCATGTGCTGCCTCCACCTCCAGCCCAGGCTTGTTCACAGGGTAGAAGGGATCCACCCAGCCAGAGAGGGCAAGCCCCAGGGCGCAAGCACTTTTCAAGTCTCTGATTATGTTGTGTTTGCTACTGTGCCATTGGCCAAAGGAAATTACAAGTCCAAGCCCAGATTCAAGGAAGGAACTCTCCCACCTCTTCATGGCAGGAACTGCAAAGAATTTGTATACATTTTTGGCATCTACTATAGACGCCAAAAATGAAAAGGTGACTTCTCTTTTCTATTATAAAGGTTACAGAGTAATGCAAAAGTCATACTTTCTGTAGACAGTGAGTAATTACATTTTATGTGTCCTCTTACTCTTTTTGTCAAAGCGTGTATGGATCATGTTTTGGGAGGAATAGCAGAACACTTGTGGTGCACCGCATTCTAACGATGCTGGTGACAATTTATTCAACCCAGGACAGCTGCCTCGGGTTGTACAGGCTGTGCACTGCACAATGTAGGAGATGCTGTTCACACCGTATTCTTAGTAATTTTGCATATTTGTGATAGTAATTTCTTGGCAAACAGTAGTTAAATTTCTTGAGGAAAGGACATTTATTTCTACATCTTACAAAAGTGACTTTTTGGCTTGTGACTTATGCTGACAAGCCCATCCTTTCTGAAATGAAGAGAGACTTGTTATAACAAACGGTGAGGAAGTCCCCAGCTTGCATAGATTATCTTTAGCTGCTCATTTCTTTCACCTTGAAGTGCCTGTCTTTTTCCATTTCCTAAAGGGCAAAGCCATCCCAGTCTTAAGTCTTGTAGATTGTGTTTGTTAACATTCCTATTTACAAGTCAACAATTTCACAGTTTTAAATTACATTTTCTATGCTGTTTGATTCTCCAAATCTGGAGTTGTTTCTCTCTCAACTCCACTTTGCTGGAAGTTCATCACTAAAAGATTTTTCTTTTTCTGTTTTACTATATATATGTATGTTTCTGCTACTTCCTTTGACTTTTGATTGCCAAAGCCACTCATAACCCTCTGTGTTCCTGGAGGTTGTAGTGTTGTCTGTTGGAATCAGAAGCTTTAAGGTTATTTTGGAGATCAGGATGCGCTACAATCAACTAAGCATATCTAGCGAGCCTCTATTTTCTGCGGGTTTAATGATGCATGTTGAAGTTCATTTGAAAAAGTCAGCTGTATATTTCAACACAAAATGTTTTATTCTAATACAGAAATACTTTATTATTGGGGTTTTTATGCTGTATTTGTTCCATTTATGCAAACCATTTATATGTACTAAGAATCCTTTCAGGAGATATTTTACAATCCTTAGTGGGGTTTTTTTGTTTTTTTTTTTTTTGCGGTACGCGGGCCTCTCACTGTTGTGGCCTCTCCTGTTGCAAAGCACAGGCTCCGGACGCGCAAGCTGAGCGGCCATGCCTCACGGAACCAGCCGCTCCGCGGCATGTGGGATCTTCCCAGACCGGGGCACGAACCCGTGTCCCCTGCATCGGCAGGCGGACTCTCAACCACTGTGCCACCAGGGAAGCCCACAATCCTTAGTTTTTATCTAAATTACAAATTCCATTGTAGCAACTTTGGAAACTTTGGCATAAAACCACAGTGCAATTGTTGGATAAGGAAGGGGTGCAGATAACTTCATGGTTTATTTCTATGTTAACCAAGATTTTCCATCCATTGAAATAAGTATCATGGAGCATTCAAAAATATGTATCTATGAGCAGCCGCCATTCATAAAACTATATGTTAGAGTTCGGTATGGTATTAAAATTGGTTGCAAAAGCAAAATGAAGCAATAAATAGGAAATAAAAGGTGTGTATGCATGTGTCTGTGTATAGCATTACAGTCATTACAAAAACTAACACTGAGTCTCTGTCTTAACTTCCTCTGAAAGAGCTTAAATTTCTATGTAAGAGTGAATGAGTGACAAACAGGGAAGGTCAGAAAGTGCTTAAGCTTGTTCATCTTCCTGAGAGGATGTTAGCGGTAAATTTGAAACACATGTATTTTTCACTGGTAACTGGCTCACATTCCTTAAAATATTAAAGTCCCCAGGTGGACGCACAGATGTGTGTGCATACACACAAACATACATACACACAAATATTTGCTTTATTTTTGCATTTGAAGAAGGTTTATCTCACAAGTGTTTCAGTCAGCTATTAGCATAATAATGCTGCCTAACAAACTAGCCTAAAACTCAGTGACTTACAGCAAGAAGCATTTATTTACTTTTAAATTTAGATTGGCTGAAGCAGCTCTGCCTCAGGTTGGTCACTGGACCTTGTCCTCTGCCTCAGGTTGGACACCTGACCTTGGCTTCAGACTAAGGTCTTGAAGGAAGAGCTCAGTTCCATTCCATGTGTTTTATTCTAAGGTTTAAGATAAAGGGACAGCAACTTCCTGGGACATACCCTCCTCATGACAAATAAACACAGAGCCAAGCCAGACATCCAAGCATATTGAAGGCTTCTGCTCATGTCACATCTGTTGACAGTCCTTTGACGAAAGGAAGTCTTGTGCTCAAACTCCAAATTAGTGAGGCATGAAAATGTTTTCTGTCTACAAGGGCATGAGAAGAGCCATAAATATTTACAAAACAATAACCTGGTGTTTCACATTGATCTAAGAAATATTATAAACTGAAATTCCTATAGAGACTGGCAGGAACCATTTGAATAAAACAGTCTAGGTGGGGAATGAAGCAAATAGCCAAGGGAAGACACCCTCAGGAGGAGACAGCAGAAGCTCAGCTTCAAGGATCATTGCTTTGCAGGAATTCCCAGGGACTTTCTGCCAACTATTTGATTTTTAGAAAGAAGACATAGAAATTCAGAATCTTATGTTAAAATTTTTCATTTCTAAGTGTTGGAAATCAGTTTACTTTTTAAAAATTACATTTGAGCCAAACAAAAAAATGTGCAGACCAGATGTAATGTGGAGACTGCCATTTGCAATCTTTGATCAGAAGTCTCTTTCTGTTACCAATACACAACCCTGTAGTTACACACTTAAGAAAGTTTTAAAATCTTTCTTTTGTGTCCAACAGCAAGGCCACAATTTCACCCTACCACAAGTAGGATTAATATTGGTCAGCCTCTTTGGCCTATCCCTCTGTAGGGCCTCCTAAAAATTATATATATATATAGCATATAATAATACAATATTATATTACTAGAGAGCCATGTAGTTACACAGTGCTTTCAAGTACCTACCTTGACTTAATCCTTACAGAAAATGGTGGTGTTATCATTTTGTAGATGAGAAAACTGGAACTCAGGAAGATGGTGATTTTTTTCCAAGGCCGTAGCAGAAGTAAGACTCTAGGTCATTTAACTCCTTCCCACATGGTGAGGAGGTTAGATCATCATAGATCTACCAAACGCCAAAGCTATTTTGGCTACTGTTATGATTTGATTCTAATATTTAGTATGTAGTAGAGTGGTACTTTTCAATATCTTCCCTTTTATAGGCTTTTAAATCCTTTCTTTGATGGAGAGCTAGTGAAAGCCCTACAAGATAATCATGATGTTGCTATTACCCTGTTTTACACTTTGAGTTACATCTGCTCTTTAAATCTTGTTCCCATCAGATGGTTCAATAATGATTATCTTGTCTAGAAATAATTGGTTTTGTTTTGTGGTTCCACTTGACCCCCAGTGACACGATGCAACTTTAGAATGTCACAGATTTTAAGCTGTAAAGAGATAATGCTACTTTTTTAATAAGAGAAATATGATGATTTAGTGTTTAGAACATATTCCTAAAAATGAGGGGATAAAGATTGATTCTCCTGCAAATCAGCAATGCAGTTTTCAGCTGTGACATTTCATTTTACTCTCTGGATTGTCTGAGGAAAGTAAGATGATGCAAAAGCACTGGGAGCTCTTTAGAAAGACACAGTTTTAATCCAGGTTCACATTACTAATCAATCAGATCAATTCCCCGCTAACTCATTCTAACAATCCAAGCTCTGCTAGCCAAGTATATTTCAGTGATTTACTTTCATATTTAATAGAACTGTGCAGTATTTCAATCGCAAATTGATAACCTGAACATTATAAAGCTCAGTGTTCAAGGGTTGTTTCTTTTTTCATGAAATTTGCTGATAAAAGGCACCCTTTTAGGAGGTGCTGAGTGTATCTCCCAAATTACAAATAAAGCAAAATAATGAATAGATATAATGAACAGTATTGCATTTGAAAGAAGTTACTAATTAGTTCCAAAGCAAAGTTTACAAAAGAAGAAGATGACGGGGAGATGCAGTTTCCACTTAATTTCCTTTCCCAGTATTTTGCTGCTGTTTTGTTATTAATTTCTCCCTTGGAGCAACTAGTCAGTCTTCCATCAAAGGGAAGTGATAGTGATGTATGTTTTGCACATAGTAAAATCTGTTTGATCATGGCTGCTAAAAAGGAAAATATTTTCTCTCCTTCCCTCTTCCCGTGTTTCTTCGATGAAATAAAATATCTTCCCTTGGAGGTCAGAGGATTCTGCCATTTCTTCTTCCTGGGCTCTAAGACCATTGTAACCACCTGCTTTGAAACTTGCTTTGTTTTGGGAGGAGTTTTAATAGATGGTATTAACTGGTGACTAAAGGGAGTACAAGTTATCTATATGTAAAAGCAGTGATGTTATAGGAAAGTCTAAGCCATTCAAGAGAGTTATGTTAATTGCTCTTTCAAAACACTTGGTCCCGTGGCATCATCGGAGCCTCAGGCCTCCGGGGCTCACTTTCTTCTCAGTGACTCCACTTCATGTCTTTTCCTGTTTATACTGTGCCGTTTAGTTTTCCAGTCCCCTTCTGTTTTGGAATCTCGATGGCTGTTCCTTGGTGGATCCACTGTCTACTTCCTAACACATTCTGGAGGCTCTGAGGTGTCCGAATTCCCCTAGAGGCTGCTTCAGGCTGAGTGGCGAAGAAAGGTCCAAGGCTCTCACTTTGGAGCAGGTCTTCCTAGCTGGAGAGCCAGGCAAAGACGTTAGGGGCAGTGGCCAGGGAGGGAGAGGACAGCCAACTAGACTACCGCCACCCCCGCCAAGTTTTCATCGCCCTCCTCTCAGAAAGGACTGTGAAGAGAATCAAGTTGCAGAGGAAGAAAAGGAATAAATGTAGTTTGTGTGGAAACAGTATTATTTTCCCCTCTCTCCATCTTCTGCAGGAAAAAAATATATTAATGACTATAGGAATGTGAGCAATTTTAATTGACTTTGAATTAACCCTGTTCCTACATGCATTTATATGGGCTTATGCCCCAATGCCATATCCTGTGGAATAGCCAAACCCTTTGTGAATGCGTTGCTAGGTTGTGAGATATTTTTGGCTAATGAAAGAATGGTAGAGAAATGAGAATTCACCCCAGGGTATCTTGAAGAGATCAGGCTAACTAAGAAGATGAGACCACCCCCTGAACTGACTGCAATATTTCTTGAATTTGAGGACGTTTTTTTGGAATCCAAAACGAAGAATAAAGTTGGATTCTCATAAATACTAAGATAACTTAATGATTGGGATCACCCAGACATAAAGGAATGAATTATAACAAAAGTGGAAAAATGTTCATAGTTTCACCCAGAATTAGGGCCAGATTCATAGGTGTGAACCTGAGTATAGAATTTCCGGCCTGATAGCTTATACTTGAAGCCCTAGGGCTTCATAGGTCCTGCAGGAATGCTTCATTTGGACAGCATAAGGTTGCCTCCATTTCCACAGAATTTTATTTTATTTTTAATTTATTTTTTTGATGTGGACCATTTTTTAAAAGTCTTTATTGAATTTGTTACAATATTGCTTCTGTTTTATGTTTTAGTTTTTAGGCCGCGAGGCATGGGGGATCTTAGCTCCCCGACCAGGGATCGAACCCGAACCCCTTGCATTGGAAGGCAAAGTCTTAACCACTGGACCACCAGGGAAGTCCCACCTCCACAGAATTTTAAAAATCAAATGGAGTTATTGAAAAGGTTTAACAGTTGAACATTTCACATAAAAATCCAGATTTCTGGCTTCTCTTGGAAGACCTGGACATACATGCCCAAGAACTGAACAGTAGCTACTTGCTGTGGTAGCAGCCTTCTCACCAAGTCCACGTGGTCACGTCCAATCCACCTAGCCCACCCCCTAAAACACCTCACACACATATATGTGTCTGACTGTTGGCACCTTTGACCTACTCTCCTGACCTGCTGGGCTGCCATTGCTGCTGTGTTTATCAGACAGCCTTTATACTGGCCCGGGGTGTTCTCTGGAGTGATGGGCTTTGTTTATCTGTGAGCCTTCTCTCATTCAAGAGCCAGTGGGATCCACCTTGGTGCCTCTGCTAGCTGACACTGGCTACTCCCGACCTAAGTTCTCTACCCCAATCAGTGCTGACCCTTCTTCTTGTGGATCCCCGGCTGTCATCTCGACCTTGCTCCAGACCACCCCAGTGTCAACTTAGCAGTCATTTAAATCAAATCACATAATACAACAGTTAAACAGCTAGGCAGTGATCATATACATTGATGCTGCTAACCCTACAAGGGTGTTCTCTTCCTCAATTAAATAGCGATAAGAACATCCCCTTTCAAAAGTAAACATTTGTCGATCTGCCCAACAGCAGCATATTCACTCCACAAATAAGTTTCTGTTTTACAGGAGGTTGGAAAAAAAAGCAAAACTAAATTTCATGCCTTGATTACTCAACAAGAGAGAATATTGATGACACAAGTTGTCCTGAGCGAGGTAGTGATTATATTTAAGTGCCACAGAAGATTTTCTTGGAAGAGATTGCAATCACTATAAGTACTTAGCATTGCATTGCTTACATGAAAAGACTGTGACTGTTGAGATGAAAAGAAAACTCCTTAATGTAGATTAGTTGATCTATTGTCCATTAACTATGAATGAAAGTTGAAATTCAGCTCATTGCGATTCTATTAAAACAACAGTCCTTGTCTGAGAATCTGCCAGAATATCTGCTGAGCTTTTTTTCTGGGGTGGTTATTTGCGGAAGTTATAGGAATTTAGGGACAGTTTCATATCGCTGCTAGGATAAATATATATATATATAAAATATATTTTATATATATCTGAATATGTAGGTAATGTGCGTGTATGTCTGTTTCTGAGTCTCTCCTACTTCAACCACAGCAGCATCTACTCTTTTATTTAGTTTTATATAATGGGGTTCCATGTAAGATTATACTTAAAAAGAAAACGGTGGTGTTGATAAGCAATACCAGCTGGACTAATCTAGTCCAGCTCTCCTGTTTGCTGCATGAGAATATGAGACTAAGATACATTACAAGACTTTTTCGAAGTCAAGTACTGGTAGTGGTCAAGCGAGATTTAGAACACAGGGCTCAAAACGCCTGGTCAAGTCTTTGCATTTTATTTGGCTAATATTTGTGGATGATTTGCTTTATGTAGAAACTGTATCACACCTGAATTATCTCAGTGAACAATCCCACTAACCCCATGAGCTCAATATCATCCATGTTAGAGAAGAGGATAAAAGTACTCAGGGAGCATAAGTGATTTGGCAAGGTGACATAGCCGAAAGTGCCGTCAGAATTCGAGTTTAGCTTAATCTGTTTCCAAAGCCTTTAAATGTTGTTTTAAGCACTTTACTGTCCTCATAACCATTTTTATCCAAGATGGTGGAATAGATCATAAAGTCAAATTATATGTGAATTTCCACATCCATGCACAGAATGAAAAAAACATACTCGATCATGACATTTTAATTACCCTGTGCTATTCTAAACTCCATTATTGAAGAATTATCAGGCTTGAAAAGATCAGCTCCCTGAATCCAGAGCCCATGAGGTTGGAGTTGAGAATTCTGCAGGTGATTATGGACATTGATTCCTCCTGATCTGAGAAGGCAGTAGAGAGCAGCTTGGTGTGTTGATGTCACTACTAGTCAATACGGGGTATATTGACAGTGAGCCAGAGCCAGGAGAGGTGGGGAATGGTACTTGACGAGTAACCCTGAGAGACCAACTGGAAGAGAAATCCAATAAAGCAGAGTGTGGAAAAGTCACAGATAAGGATTTGGGTGGCATTGTGCTCACCAGCCTAATCTGGAAACAGTCTTAGAGGAACTGTACCTTAGTTGGGCTCCCCTGAAAACACTACGGCAGGTACTGAGTTATCATAGTAAATTCCCGATGGATAAGGATGGATGGCACAGGCAATGCCATCTCCCTGGTTTGACAAAGACATATAACTCAGTCTCTCGCAATTGCTAAATAAAGGATGATCGTTTCAGCCCCTGCTCAAAATGGCTAGAGTTCACTCCTAAAACATGTGGGGCAAGCCACTTCCAGTAATGTGCTCTCGCCCTGCCCCTTGAGGGGCTCCTTCTGTTTGGCTTTGTCTGCACATAGGAAAATAAAATGGCAAGTCAGAGGGGGACACAGAGGGCTCCTGCCCTTGAAAACTATGTGTCTCCACCTGGGAGGATTTGATGAAGAGTTTTATAGCATTAGTTCAAGGGTGCGATTGCTGACAAGATTAGGGTGTGTGTGGTGTGGGCGGAGGCTGCAAGCACGTCATCTTATCCCAGGTGGTTGGTCTCCTAATCTCAATGAGCTTCTCTGGTCCCTTTGATCTTTTTTTTTTTTTAACATCTTTATTGGAGTATAATTGCTTTACAATGGTGTGTTAGTTTCTGCTGTATAACAAAGTGAATCAGCTATACATATACATACATCCCCATATCTCCTCCCTCTTGCGTCTCCCTCCCACCCTCCCTATCCCACCCCTCTAGGTGGTCACAAAGCACCGAGCTGATCTCCCTGTGCTATGCGGCTGCTTCCCACTAGATATCTATTTCTATTTCTATTTGGTAGTGTATATATGTCCATGCCACTCTCTCACTTCGTCCCAGCTTACCCTTCCCGCTCCCCGTATCCTCAAGTCCATTCTCTAGTAGGTCTGCATCTTTATTCCCTTCTTGCCCCCAGGTCCCTTTGATCTCGGCCTCAGGTGGTTTCCTGGCTGCTCCTCCCTTGATTAGCAACTGTTAAAATCTGCCCTCTGGAACCCAGGGAAGGTCATGGAGGCTGGACTCTTGCCTACAAGAAACTGGGGACAAAAAGGCTTCCACACTCAGGGGCCCCACTGGGTCCGTCTCGGTTTCATTATTAATTATGAGAACCTTTATTCAGGGTTAAGTAAAAGTCTCAGATCTCTGTTCTGTATATTCATTTATTTCTCAGATGGATGAAAATGTTGTTGGTTGTTTTCAACAAGCACTTCCAGTACAATTTGAGAGAATTGCCCACTAAAAAAGAGGAGAAAGAAAAGCCATTCGTGGCTCATGTGTTATCTTACAAAATGACCTTGACTTTCTGGAATAGTATAATAGTTCCAGGTGCCAAGAATTCTATGCAGTCTGATCAAATGAGGATCATGGGGCTCTGAGTAAAGGAAGAATACATAAAAACAAAGAAGGAGAGGGGAGGAGTGGAAGAATAAGCAAATACGAACGAGACAGGGACAAGCGGTGATGATTCAAGTTAATCTGATCCTTTAATCGTCAGATCCCATGGGAAGCCTGGGAGCTACCTAGAGACTTAATATTTAGAGGACATTTGGAATTAACGTCATCCTCATTGTTGAAAATCTTCCTGGAGTTGTTTGCATGTACCTTGATACTGATGCTCTAAAAAGCTATCTTATCCTTGTATGTATTAAATTGCAGAACAAGTAAACTAGAGGTACTCTTGAATTCTGATTCAGCTAAGCAAGTATTTGTGTTTGGTGACTCAGTCTAGGATGGCTCCAGTGGTTCAACCAAGGGTTCTGTTATTTGGCTAAATAGGTAACATGGGCTGTCCACTGGTATGTTTTTCTTTGCTTAATTTACTGTAGTGCTGTGAAACGCCAGGTGGAAAGGGTCCCCATTTATCCAAATACTAAGTAGCATCAGGAAAAGTGTTCTCATCAGCAGCCAATGGCACTTAGAGGTGTACTGAACAGGCTGGTCAAAAAAAACAATGACAGGTTCAGGAAAATAGCTCAAAAGAAGTCACATCTCCTGTTACTGCTTCCCATGAGAACGTCTCTGCCAGTTAAAGAAATAGATCTGTATGACTCTCACTGTTGTAGAAAATACAACCAGCATGTTTTCCCCTGGAGCTAGCTTAGAAACCATTGCAGCTGTTCTGCGTTGTACCTGGAGAGATTCTTGCTCAGTCTGTGTTGGAACCTTATCGATACCTGTTATTGCCATGTACTGCTATACCTTTCTTATAAGAAAAAAGGGAAAGATAAATTATAATGTGTTTTAGCACAGAGGAGTACAGAGCATTCAGCACAGAGAAATTGCTCAATTACAAAATTACCTCTTGTAAAATTATATGTTTTAAAAGATTCTCTCTCTTCCTGGGGAATCGGCCTCTGAATATAAATCTTTAAGTGAATTAATACTTAAATTCTGTTAAGTACCTCTGTAATTAACCAACATTCTGTGTCCTAGCCCCTTTCTGCCTCTGAACTTAGAGTCTGGTGGGTAAGACACACACTAAGCAAGTAAAGAGAAAAATAAGTGCTCTAACAGAACAGAGAACAGTGCTGCCACAGGAGAGAATAAGACTGGAGATGGTTTAGCTGATCCCTGAAAGATGAAAAAGACCACTGGGAGAACAAAGGAAAGAGAATCAGCAGAGCATAGGTGGTGCAGAGAGGCCTCATGCTTGGAAAAGGCTGAGTGGGGACCTGGAAGGAGCCCACTGTGCCTGGAGGGTGATGAAGAAGAGAGGGAGGATGGATGACATCCAACAGGTAGGTGAGGCTCCACCAGCTCGGACCTTGAGATTACCGCGACTACAGTGGTTTAAGGCAGAGGATCTAAAATACCTAAGTACCATTTTTAAAGGTCATTCTAAATACTTTTCGGTGAATGAATTTCTAAAGTGCAAGGGGGAAAGCGGAAGCCCCTTGGGAGGCTACTGTAGTTATTTACCAAGAAAATAATGATGTTTTAGATTAGGATGGTGTCCACTGACATAGAGATAAGTGAACAGATTCAACAGGCATTTTGGAGGAAAAATTCAGGGATGTGTACCGACGATTGAATATGAGGAAAGTAGGGCTATGGGACATCTCAGGAATCCTCCTGGGTTTGTGATCTGAGCTCCTGAGTTTGTGGTCTGAGTGCCTGGGTAGCTGTGAGACATTTACTGAGTTAGGGAGAACGTTACTTACGTCTTGCATTTTTTCCTTCCTTTCTCCCTCACCCCTTCTTCCCCCCTTTCTCTGCCAAATCTTATCTGTCTTTTCAGAATAATTATGGTCAACAAACATATATTGAGCAATAATAAAAATAATGAGTTAAAAAATTGAGTTGTTCTAAGCATAATACTTGCCCAACTCATTTAATCCTGACAACAGAACTCTACGGGAGAGATCCTACCTTCCAGATAAAGACTGTGGAGGCACAGAGAGCTTAAGAACATGCCTAAGGTCACACAGCTACTGAGCAACTGCTGGGAACAGCAGACCCTTGTCTTTACAGAGTCATTGTCTACTGCAGATGGCTGACTTATAAACAAATAGATACAGTATAGTGGCAAAGTTGTTATAATAACTGTACTGATGGTGTTCTGTGTGATCCAAGTAGAAGCACCTGATCTAGTCCTGGGCCGATACAGTCAAGACAGGCCTCCTAGAAGAGATGGTACCTGAGCCGCACTTTGAAGGAGAGATGAAAATTTTGCAGGTGAAGTTAATGAGAATAGAGAAGGTCTTTTGGGATAAAGGTACAGAGGCAAGAGACGTCATGGGTGAAGTTGGAGGAGGGACAAGTAACGGGATAGTATTGAAGCAGAATTGAGAAATATACTGGAGAGACAGATTACAGAGAAATCTGGAATTTGTAGTTGGGTCATGTCTTAATTTGCATTTTACATAACTCTCTCTACTGACAGCAGAGAGGATCAGTTGGGGGTTGGATCAAGTCAGAAGTCTAGGACTCCAACTTGAAAGCTTTTTATCCTTTATTTTTTCTGTTTGGTTTGACATAAAGCAATGCTATTAGGGATGAAGAAAATAGGAGGGATTTGAAAATTAAATGAGAAAGCACATAGGAAGTACTTATCAGAAAGTGTGGCATATACCAGTTATATGAGGAACGTCAGTTACTTACTAATGTTAGTTACTGTAGTTACTGTTTGTATATGTGTTGCTACTTAACAAGCCATTGTAAAGCTCACTGGTTTAGTACAATTAATATTTATTATTAATTAGTCACTCAAGGCTGCATTCAGCTTGCACTGTGGTGGGATTGAACTATAGGAACAGTTCTTCTTCCCTGCAAGCCTCTGTTCACATGGCCTCTGTTCATCCACTGGTCTATCCTGGACAACATGGAAACCACGCTTTCAGAAAGTGGAAGAAGCTGCCAGTCCTTTTAATTGCTGGTCTGGGAAGTCCTAGAGCCCCACTTCTCCCACCTCTAGTTGGTCAAAGCCAGTCACAAGTCCACCAATTCATGGAAATGGCATCCTCCTGATGGGAGGAGCCACGTGGCGATAGGAATGGAGTGAATTTCTCGTGATCATATTTGGATACCACGTACCACAGCTACTAACGTTAACGCCAGTTTAATGTTTCAAACAGCATTCTTTGTCTTTACCTCTTACTCATTTCTAACTTGGAAGTCTCCCTTTCTATCTTACGTGATGTTTTAGTGTGTTTCCCTCATTTACCCAGAGAATACAAAATGGTATCCTCTTCTTCAAAATTATGCTTGTCATTTATCCTCTATATTCTTTGTTTTTTAACTTCCTTTTTAGTTGCTGAATGTTTTCCCCCGTACTGGCATATGCATGTGCAGTGTATGGCTTAGGTTTTTTTGACAGATTCTTGAGCATGACAGGTCTGTACAATCTATACATATCTTCTCTTTGTCCAAACAGAGTTTGACTAGGTTCTTCTTGACACAAGGGAAACTTCAGTTTTCTCCGTTTATCTACAAACCTTTAACTCTCAATGTTGAGAACTGTGTGTTGGACGTTTATAGTCATCAAAGTAGAAAGGCAGCTACAACCCCAGCTGATTTAGAAATATTTTCTCTGCACAGTTTTTGTCTTGTTTTTTTGCAATGTATCAGGATTTTGTGTTCACCTGACCTTATTTGTAGATATACCCTGTGGTTCTCACCACTTTCATGCTGGAGTTTTTACCCACCTCTTTGGGGAGCCATTACACCTAGTAGGGGTACTTACTCAGCTAATTAAAAGTCTCTTCCTGATTTAGTAACTGATGTCAGTTAAAAGTCATGGGAGAAAAATTTCCACCATCTTTGTACTCAGTGACGCCTTAGGTGAGGATTCAATTTCTTATCCAGACTAGGACATTTTGTAGGATAAAGGGGCATTGCTAATATAACAATATATGATAATAATAAATAATACAGTAAACCGGAACTGTCTCAGGAAAGCTGGGCTGTACAGTCATCCACGTGAGGTCGTACCGTGGCATCCAGTGTGTGTTCAGTTTCCCATCTCCCCATGCTAGACCTTCTTCTTCAGATTGTACCCCTCCAGACTGATGGGTTTTACCCCAGTGAGAGTAAGCTTATACTGCCATTATTAGTAGAAGCCAAGGTGGAGAAAATCTACTTGAACTGGACTCATGCTTTTTCTTTTCATTTCATCCTGAGGTTGATCCATGATGAGGAAAGAAATTCAAGCGGGCCACCTGTGTCTCAATTCCTGACTCCTTCAAACTTTGAGGATATTGAGTATCTTGTACTTTTCTTTCTCAATACTTCCTGTCATATCCCCTGGAAGGAAAGTTACTTGTTAGTTGACCTTCCATGCAGTAGTCTCAAATGTCAAATCTGTGGCAGAGAGCCAAGTGTATGAACAATTCTAGTGGGTTCTGTGTGTGACTCTGCAGTGTGAAAAAGCTCTGAAGCTGTTTTTAGCGGGGAACATCTCCCACCCCCCAACACAGGCATATTGAGAACCGTGGTCCTCTTTGATGTAGTAATGAGGTATGCTATAACAGGTCTCTGGCACCTTGCACCAGGATCAAGAAAGGTGAGCTGTATGGAAGGAATTTATCTATTTTAATTTTATATGTTATGAATGACATCTGAATAAACTTACTTTTTGAGGCAAGATGCCCCAGTGGACCAGGTCACACAAAGAAGAAATGTGTGGATCTGGTTATTAATGCAAGTTTGGTCCCTGTAATAATTGTGCATAAAATAATTCTTGATTACATTACTTATTACTTGATAACATTACTCATTTTTATCAAAGAGCTGTACAAGTACTTCATTATACCTGTGATTTTTAAACTGACTGCTTCTGTAAATGAAGTTTTACTATTTCCTAATCAACTTCCCCTACCAAATTGCTATTCTTTTTTTTTTTGAAAAGTAAAATAATGAGGATGATTAATTCATTGGTGGGGAAAAGGGAATAGATAAATCGATAGACATGATTAAACAAAAACAATAAGGTCTTAGTGGTAAAACCTAGATGGTATATGGGTGTTCACTGTAAAATCCTTTCAGCTTTTCTGGGCGCTCAGAACTGACTTTTGCCATCTTGGTGCTCTGGGTACCAAGTGTCATTCTGAAAGATAAATCTAAAGATTCTTTGCCTGGAGTTATAAATCTCAGGTCGCTAATATGACCTGGCATTGGTAGAAGAGAAAAACTGTATTGAGGCAAATCGAACAGAGAAAGAAGATGAGCTTTGGGCGGGGGTGGATATGCAGATGAGTAATTTCTGTGTTCTGTAACCAGATCTCTCAGCTGAGGGGTGTTACCTGAAGTGAGAGGGTGTGAAGGAGAGAAAGGAGGCAATGGTATCAGAGAAAAGCACAGAGAGCCCTTCCCCGGGGTGCTGGCTGTGAGCCTCACTGACACAAGCCCTCAGATGTCCAACACAGCCAGGCAGCAGCTGCAGGTGTCCCACCATACCCATCCCACCATGCTAACCCTTCCTTCCCAATACTATTCTGCACAAAATAGCCAACCTACCTCAAAAATAAATAATAAGAACTAGCAAAAGACAAAGGAGGGAAAAAAAAAAGAGTGAAAGTAAAATTGCGAAACGTGAGTAAAAGCAGACAGAAACAATACATCGTAAGAGTAATTACACAAAGAAACAGAGGAATATTTTAGAAAATAGTCCTTCGTATTCTCAAAAGCACAAGTGAACATGTTTTTCCAAAAATAAAGCTCTAAGAAGAGATAAAAGTGTTCAAACAAAAAGTGTTAATATTTCAAAGCATAAAAGCAATAGAGAGATAAGCCACATTAAATATAACAAAAGGAGAAGCTAGACTAAATTTTGATAAAGAACTGGGAGATAAGTTTTGTATACTTAACATTTTAGAAAAAACAAAGTCAAATAATTCTAGATTAGATAAGAGGTATAGAAGAAAATCAAAAATACCTAATACATATATAATTGACACTGAGAACAAATGTAAGAAAAAAATGTATTTAAAGATAGAATGAGAAAATATCAGTTGAATAGAAGATCTTAATTTGTAAGGAAAAACAGGAAAGTTTGATAAAATTATCAATAGAAAGGCACTGTAATATTGAAATTACTGAACTACAGGTATAAAGAAAAAAATTACATTTCTGCATAAGCAAAAACAGTGAGTAGATGAGGTGCTTGATGTAGTATTTGATGCCAGAAGAAAGTTGATCAGTGTCTACAAGGTTGAAGGAAAAGAAATTATGGTGGAAAAAGGTAATAACTCACTTATCCTTTGACTGTAGAGCCAAAGAATAGATCATCAAGTGAATAAAAACTGAGGGGCGGGCTTCCCTGGTGGCGCAGTGGTTGAGAGTCCGCCTGCCGATGCAGGGGATGCGGGTTCGTGCCCTGGTCCGGGAAGATCCCACATGCTGCGGAGCGGCTGGGCCCGTGAGCCATGGCCGCTGAGCCTGCGCATCGGAGCCTGTGCTCTGCAACAGGAGAGGCCACAATAGTAAGAGGCCCGCGTACCGCAAAAAAAAAAAAAAAAAAAAACTGAGGGGATTAAGTCCTCTTGGGCCATTTTTGGTGAAAGGGGAAAGGGGATGTAAGAATACAGAATTCAGCCAACTAATAGAACTTAAATTTTAGGAATAAAGAGATAATAAAGATAAAGAGTGTCACTCAATAAATATATTTAAATATAGAAAGATGAAACAACAATAAAAATAAGACATATGAATTCTCATTTTTTAAATTTTCAAATGATCTTGTCCCCTTTTTGTTCTTCTTCTGATAAGAATTACCTCCCTGAATTTTGCAGAAAGTTTACATCTCAAAAATAAAGGGAAGGAATGTACTTTCCTCCAAGAAGGACTTGGGTTTTATAAGGCCAGAACACTTATAAGCCTTTTCAGATACATCAGCAAGGTTAGTTGCTTATCAAAGGATTAATATACCCATCCACCTCTGTTGGCATGTTTTTCTTTCTCTCTGGGTACATTTAGCTTAGGGGAAAAGGCCTAAAAAACATTCCTATTAAACTCTGAATATCAGTTTTGGTCAAGAGTTCAGTCAGACAGGGAGCCACCTATCTTATTTTCTGCCTGTTACAACAAATCTTTCAATGAAGCTATTTTGGAATTTTGAAACATTTTGGAGGCCTCCTGCATACCAATTAAAATAGGTATCCCATTCTGTTTGTGTGATTTGGAAGTCCTTGCTTTTAAGTGTGCTTTTAAAATCTCCTCTAATTAGAACATTTCTCATAATGGCCATTGTAATCCTAGGTTGTAATTTTCTTGAGGGCTGGCAGCAGATTGGTTAGACTGTAGTCACAAATGGAGTTTAGCCTACAAGTCCAGCTGCAAATAGGGTGCAACACAGTTTTTTAAAGATATTTATAGCTTCTAGGACCATAGATCTTACACATTTAAGATTTTTTTATTTGCCCCATTTGTAATAGTTCTCTCTTTTTTTTTTTTTTTTTTTTTTTTTTTTTTTGCAGTACGCGGGCCTCTCACTGCTGTGATCTCTCCCGTTGCGGAGCACAGGCTCCCAACGCGCAGGCTCAGAGGCCATGGCTCACGGGCCCAGCCGCTCCGCGGCATGTGGGATCTTCCCAGACCGGGGCACAAACCCGTGTCTCCTGCATTGGCAGGTGGACTCTCAACCACTGTGCCACCAGGGAAGCCCCTGTCTCTTTTTAAAAAAAGTTTTCTTAAGTGCAGGGCAGTTGTACTTCCAATGTCCTGATATCTTTTTTTTTTTTTTAACAATAGTTGCAAATGTCTGAAGACAAATAGGAAGGGGTTTGAGCGAACTTTGATTTTTGTTCTAATTACTGACCTTCCATCTTATTAAAGAAGTCCCTAAAGCTACATGTTGTGTGTGTGTGTGTGTGTGTGTGTGTGTGTGTGTGTGTAAATATATAAATATATATGTATATACTTCCACTTTTTAATTTGGTTTTAGGATGAGAGCTATCTAAAAATTTTCCATTTAAACAAAGCCAATTCAAAGGACCATCTGGCCATTGATACGTAGGATCTTATATTAATCTCAAATAGCAGCTTAAACCAAGAAACCTTTTTATGGCTTAACCAAAGACACAAGAGACACAAAGGATGCATCCCTCATAAAATCCAGAAAGTTCACCCCCAGAATTAGTCTAAGAAAGCAAAGACCTTTGTTGTCCCTGGAGTACTCGCAAGACAATGAAGGTTGAGATAACAAAGGCCCCTTGTGGACCGGGCCCCCTTATGATAAATTCCCTTGAGGGCTGACACAGCTGGACAAAGAGACGCCAATTGCAAGCTCAGGTTGTTGCCTGTGCTTCTGACCAACTGGCTACAGCTGCTTGGAATCCTAGTCTATTCTACTGGCCACCAAATGCACTCTGCTAAGCGCACCTTCCAGATAGTGGAGACCAGACAGAATATTCTCACTGGTCATAAAGCCAAGCTCTCAAGACATAGAACAAGACAAACTGCACAACAGTCACAAAGAAAAACAGTGACCATCCCTGGGAGGAAAAAGATCAGTCAGATTTTTACCAGAGCTGCTGCACCCAAGAAACTAGCTCCACAAATATTTTCTCCTGCTAAGGCAAATTTAGCGGGAGAGCAAAAGGACTCTCACCACTTTTGTTTCCACCGAACCCTGCAGATAGAGAGGAAGGGAGGAAGATTTCCTCTGCCCTTCAGATTCTTCTGGCTGGTCTAAGAATTAAATGGACATGAGACAGTAACAGGAGAAAATTTGATTGAATTTTATATGTATGTGGGGCCTCATACGAAAAATGAGACACCCAGGACAAGTTAGGTAATTGAGGCTTATGTGCCATCTGGAAAAAAAGGAGAAAGCGGTAAAGGTTTAGGACTTACAAGGAGAGGAAAATAATTTACAAGAAGATGAGAACATCAAATGTTTGGTAAACAAATGTTTCTCGTGCTATTCAGAGACAATGGGACACTATGTTTTGTAGTTAAATCTGGTGGTAGCTCTCTTCCTGAGATAGGCCCTCCTACCTAAATTATTTAAGGAAGTTAAGGGAGAGGCCAGAGCTCTTCCTGAGCCTTTTGTTTCTTAAAAACAGTCAGCCTGAAATAATCCTCATGGTAAAAATGCACATTGTGGGGTGGCAAACTGTGCTCCCCTACAGCACAGAAGTAACTTTGAGGATAATTCTCTGCTCCTTTCATCATGTCTATGGGCAGCCCATTTGTGTGTGACCAGTTACTTTGACTGGGGGATCATCTTTAGCCACTGAGATGGTAAACTCACTGCAGTAGCCACTTCTTTCCAGTTCCTGGTAGCTTAGACACAAATTGAGTGGTTTACTGAAAAACTTAGGGACACCTGAACATTTTATAAGCTATGACACATCTTATTGTCATTGCTGAGAGTCATGGTTTTTCTGTTGTTGTCTGTGTCAGTTTTAAGGCTGACTCCAAATTCCCAGAGCCACAGAATGTAGAATGTTGCTTTTCATAAATGTAGAGCCGAAGTTCACGTGAGTCGCTCAGAAAGGTTACTCGGTGTTTCCTCTCGGGATGGTGTTTAAAATGTGATTCACAATGTTTGTAAATTGAGTTACGATGGGGCCCAGGGCAGGTTGCCCCAAAATATGCCTATGTGGCATATTGATTATTTCGAATTAAAGTTACTTGAGAAACAGCTGGTGCCAAAAGAATGCTCAGACCCTCCTGAAAGCGGGAAATAAATCTCCCAGGTGAAAGGTACCCTCCCTGCACCAGGAGGTAGAGAGACATCCTTCTCAGCAGAGACTGGGAATTCAGGGCTAGAAGCCTATGTAAACAGACTGCCTATGTAAACAGATTCGCCACTAATTAGTACACAAGCATAGTTAGTTTGCCTTGTCTATTCCTCATAAATGTATTGTTTCTTTGACTAAAAAGTATAAAAGTTGCCTTCTTTGGTCACTTCTTAGGTCCTATATCTGTGAGACCTCCGTATGTATGAAATTAAAATTTGTTTTTTATATCTTTTTCTCCTGTGAATCTGTCTTGTGTCAATGTAGTTATTAAATAAAAGAACGTAGAAGGGAAGGGGGAAATCTTCCCCTCCCCAACAGTTGCATTTTCACATGATGACCTTCTCACCAATATATTTGTGTAACTTTGATGTTAGTGGATTAGGTTTGTGTTGTTAAGGTGGAAAAAAATGTGTTACTGGGAGGTAATTACCATAAATCTACTTAATTATTGATTTCTTCAACATAGCAGGGCTGACATTTTAGTAGTATAATGAAGGAAAAGATATGCATTGACCGAAGGGGCGTAATGTGCATAATAAATGCACATTTTAAAGGGAGACATGATTCATTTTAATAGATATGTGGTAATTATCCAGGAAGTGTGACTGCTTTCTTCATAAATGACATTAACTATTCACATCAAATGACAGAACTATAATATGTAAGGGTATTATGAGGGTCTTCAGAACCTTAGCTTTGGCTATGGGATACATATAAAACTTCATGTTTACCAATGTCTTTTTTCGTGGTTTCTCTCTTCATTACCCTTTATCAAAAGCACACTCTGTTTTGAAGTATTTATACTGGCTTGTGCTTCATTCTTCATTTAGAAAAGCAGATTTTTGCTTTGCATATTTGTCTAATAACTATAAGTAAAGGCAGCTATGCCTCTCCTTGAAATGGACGACTTCGTATTTTACACGGAATAAAAAGGATCAGCTCAGGACGACCACAGAGTTCCCAGCTTTGCGGAGTCTTCACTTGGCATTCTTGGTTTATCTGCCTTTCTGATTTCCAGCCACAGTGAGCACACATCTGGCTACATGGTAATGAGCCCTTAAAATGACAAAAAGAAGTGCTTACACATCCAAAGCAGCGTTCGCCTCTAAAGAATAGCCTTTGGTGAAATATATTTTGAACTGTCTTTTGGATTGCCTTCAGAGTCACTGTATGAAACCCACAGGAAAGGATGCCTCATTTAATCACCGAGGCACATGATTTTTGACGCAAAATTGTATGACCAAGCTGGTGAACCACCGTATCAGGCAAGCTTTGTTTGAAATAACATTCAGCCACTTTTCTTACGTTATAACATGAACACGAAGGAGAAAGATTTGTCACCGTATAGATGATTCAAAAGAATGTAATGCAGATTCTAAACAGTACCCAAAATAAAGTTTCAGAAATATCCTCGGCCATGAAAGGCTATTTAGCATCTAAGAAAAAAGTGGGATATAGAATAATTGAAAAAAATCTGCAGAATGGAAAGGAGATAGCAAAGGAAAAATTAAAATGATGATTATTATTATTAGAAAATGGAAACATATTTTCAGGTTGATAACTCTAAGTACTTTTTTGGAACCAGAGCTTAAAAAAAGAAGAAAACACAAATACACAAAATTAAAAATGGCATCAAGGAAATGTTATATTGGAAATCGCTATAAAGTGCATTTAAAAATTCCCAAATTTTTAGGAACCTAAAAATTAACAAATGTGTCCCCAGAGAAGAGATGAAACTTCTAGTTGATGAGTAACTATGAAAATTATTTAGGAAATGATTAAAAAGTTAGAGCAAAAAGAAATTTCCATAGTCAAATGGTTTTCAAAGAGTAGTTCTTGTAAATCAGCTCTTTTTTGAAAATTTAAAAATTATTTAAGCTTTCCACACATAAAGAATGCCAACTTTCAAGATCTTTGTACAATGACATCACAACATTTAAATAGAAATCTGATTCAGATGACAAAGTACAATATTCGTACTTACTACAATCTCAGTACAACCTTATTAATGTTAGGGCAGAAATACTAAATGTTAGCAAGTAGAATAGTGGTACATTAAAAGAATATTATACCATTTACCAAGAATATATATTTCTCAAATAAATATCTAGCAACAAGTTTAATGGTGAAACATTAAAAGTTTTATTTTCATATCTAGAATAAGAATTAGATAGTAATGCCTACCATCTCCACTATTAATATTGTTCTAGAAATAGCACCTGAAATTTACATGAGAAATGATAATTTAAGGGGTAAATATTGGTAAGGATGAGACAAACATTAATTGCTGCTTATATTATTGTATTCCTATCAAATCCAATATAATCAACTGAAAAATTTATAAAATAATTAGTTAACATATAAAATGTCACTAGGAATAAAATAATCAGTTTTGGCTTTTCATCTGTTCTCTTTGGTCCATTTAACTATACCTAGAAAGTAGGTATTTTTATATATTTGGAAGAGTTTTATGAAGTATTATTTTATCATTAATTTTGCTTCCTCTTTGTGATACTGTCCCATTATTATTTTTAATGTTTATTTGTGTTCTCCCTTTGTCATCTTCATTATGCTTTATGTTCTTTCGTTTTTTAGCTTATAAGGGGAGCTGAATTTATAACGCTCAGCCTGATTATTTTTAAGAAATAGCAAACACAGAAGAAGCTCTTAAAACAGAGTAGAAGTTACTCTTTTGTAAGAGCAATTTACATTTACAAGGGAAAACTCTATTTATAAGTGTGTCTCCCTCTCTGTACCAGGAAGGGAAGGATGACTAAATCTCTAAAAACTCTTATAGAAGGCAAAGACTTAACTCTGTGTAACAATCTTACCCTGTTCACTGTGCTTTTCCTGGTAACCTCTTATAACTGGTCTGCCCCTCCCTTACCAACATTTTTTGTCTTTGGCTGGAGATGTTATTTAATGTGGTGGCTTGGGCCATTTGGGAGAGTTACTTGATTTTCCTGGGTCTTTCCCATGTGTACAGGAGGAATACATGTTATTAATCATCAGCTAATCATCTTTTTATTACAGAGGTGTCCCAGCAAATAACCTAGAAGGGTAGAGGGGAAATTATTTTTCCTCCCTCACGCTAAGCTTTTTAGATTTACTAATCAATTCTACTGTTCTTTTTATTTCTCATTAAAAACAAAACAGGTCTTTCTTGTCACTGTTCTTTTCATTTCGATAGATGCATTCAGTTGTTGTTCTGAATTCTTCACTGAGACCTCAATGGTCACTCCATTGGCCGAGGCATTTCTGTAACTTCATACTTAAACATTTATTTAGAATTAACACTCTTTTTTGGAATATTCTGAATGGTAACAGATCTTCCTCTATTTATTTTCACAGAGTAATATAAGGAAATGGTTATATTTGTCTAAACAAAGCTTAGCTGATATACTGGTTCACCAAGCAAGGCCATGTCAATCAGTGTTAAAAAATCGTGTACCACTAGGAAGTAAATGGGACATTGTCTTCTGTGGGCAATTCCAAACTATATATATTGTAATATATACATACATATATACGTATATACACGTATGTATACTCAAAACACTTTCTCAGCAAAGCCTGTTCATGTCTCTTTTCAGTAGATAACATTCATTTAGATATGGTTTTTGCATGTGTTTTTAAGAATTCATTTCATGAATCATGCATATTGCAGATATATGGTGTCAATTTAAAGAAAAATTCACAACATGAGAGTTCTAAGTTTAAGTTTTATTCAGGGTCTTACTGAGGACTACAGCCCAGGAGACAGCTTTAAGGAGCTGCTCCAGGAGGTAGGGGAGCAACCAGTATATATATGAATTGTTTGGCTGGGAAATACTTGTAGTCAGGCATACATCTTGGTAAAAGACTACTAATCACAAAGAACAGATATTCAAGTTAATGATTTTAGTGCTTTTCTATGTATGGGAAGTTGCAAGTATCTGGGGCCGTTGAAATTCTTCTGAGATATGCATCTAACTATCTAGCAGCCCATTTATCTAAAGCACAGAGGGCCCCATCCTGTTTCTTCATCCTGAATTCCCCTCAGAGTTTACTTTCCGAGGGCAACTGCAGTGGGTTGTGACTTAACCCTTGTATAAATGGTTGATGACCGCTACTCTCTTGTTCTTTTTCTGTTGTTCACATGGAGAATGATTTTAAAAATTAGTAGCTTTGTATACAATCAATGAACAGTTAGAAAATACATTGGGAGGAAGAAACCATTTATCACAGCAGGCAAAAAGTAAAATACCTAATATTGAAGGTAACCAGAACTGTGAAGGATCGATAGGAAGAAAACTGGAAGCTCTAATGTTACGTAGAAGATGACTTTTGTAAAACTAGAAATTGTTGTATTCTTTTGTAAGAAACAGATGTGCGTTGACAAGGCTCCATAAAGTATAAATTCAGTGTTAACATTCCATCTAAACTTATTTCTGCACTTCACAAAATGACACAAAGTTCGCCATGAAAAATAAACAAATGAAAAATGCCATGACATTTTTCAAGAAGAGGAATAAATGAGATAGAAGTAACTCTGTCTAGTATAAAAACTGGTAACGAAGATGTACTAATTGAAACAGCTTGAAAATAGAGAACCAGTAGGTTATAGGAGAATGTCCCTGAATTCTCCGGATCAGAGGTAAAGGTGATATTCAAATCATTGGGAAAAGAGAGCTTGTTCACTAAGTGATGTTGGGACAAGCGACTAGCTGTATGAAAAAAATAAAAACTAGATTTCAGTCTCATTTCTTTTACTAAAGTAAATTATGGAAAGTAAAAAGCTAAACTATGATGATTTGAAGAAAATCATAGGTGAATTTATTTAGAATTTTGGAATTGGTGGAAGTTTTTTCCAGGAAAGATACAATACATAGAGCATGGACAGGAAAACATTAACAACTTTATAAAGTTATGACCAACTTTAAAAAGTCCAAACTAATAAAAATTACAGTAAAAACAAGTGACAGGCCAAGACTAGTTTTCTTAATTTATAAAAATTTATACAAATCAGTGAGGACAAAATATGCCTAACCCAAGAGAAAATGGACAAGTCACTGAAAAAGGAGTATAAATGGCAAATAAAAATATAAAATGACCATCTTCAACCTCATAATTAAACAATAATGAGATGCCATATTTAATCAATCAGATTGACACCAGTTAAAATAATTTTGATAAGATCCAGTGTCAGTGATGATCCAGAAAAATAGACGCTGTTAGTAAACTGTCGCTTGAAATGTAAACTGGTGCACGCTCTTTTTCCGACATTAAGGTCATATGCACCAAAATGTAAAATATAAATTTCTTTATGATCTTGAGTCAGCCCTGCTACGAACTTATTTAAAAAAACGTACTCACACATGTATTCCAAGATGCACCAGCAAAAAACTAAACAAAACAAAAGTACCTGTGTAGTTTTAGCAGCATGGTAAAACTAAGAAACCAAACCACAGATAGCAGAAATAACCGTGCCAGAGACCTGGCTGAACTATTAAGGTGTGTGGCATATCCACTGAAAGGGTTTATAATCTTCTGAAGCAGGAAGTGTGTCTCTAAGTGCAGAAATGGAAAGACCTGTTTGAGAAATGATGTAGTTTAAGAATTTAAAGCAACAATCACAGTGTGTATAAGTAGTTCCTTTTGTATAAAGAAAAATGGTGTATGTGCACGTATATGTGTGCATGTGCATGTGCGAGATTAAAATATAACTGGAAAGACATAAGAAATTGAACTGTGATTGCCTTTGCGTAGAATAGTGGTTCTCAGATATCAGTATGTGTCAGAATCACCTGGAGGGTTTGTTAAAACCCAAATCCCACCCCCAGGAGTTCTGATGCAGTGGATCTGGGGTGGAGCCTAAGAATATGCATTTCTAACAATTTCCTAGAGGCTACTGATGCTGCTGGTCCAGGAATCACACTCAGGACCACAGTTCTTGTGGAAGAACTAGGCTTCTCAATTTGATATCACCCTGTTCCTTTGATTTTTAAAAATCGTATATGAATTTCTTTTCTTTTTTTTTTTTTTTTTTTTTTGAAGATCAAAATGTGGCAATCTGGTAGAGAACAAACATATGGACACTAAGGGGGGAAGTGGCAGGGGTGGGAGGTGGGTGTGGTGAGACGAATTGGGAGACTGGGATTGACATATATACACTAATATGTATAAAATAGATAACTAATAAGAACCTGCTGTATAAAAAAATAAATTCAAAACACAAAACGGGGGCAATCTGTGTAGTGAGATTCTGGAGTATTTTAACCATCTTTATACTTTATCATATTGAAAAAGCAATAGTCAAATATTATTATTTATTATTAGTTTTAAACCTACCAAATAAAATTAAATCCACTGCTTGTTACTTAAATATTTTGTCAGATTATCAATTTCCTTAGCAATAGACTTAGTGGGATATTAAATCTCTCCCACCTTTTAACCCTCCTAAATACATCATTGTGCCCCAATTTGAACTCTGAAGTTAAGCTGGCTGAGATAGTACAAGAAGCCAAAATATTTTGAGAACGCTGGGATTCACATCCTTTCATGATATCAGGTTTAATGCCAAATATATATATATATAAGACAATAAAAGAACAAAAGAACCATTGTGATGTTCTGTAAAGTAGGAGTAACAAATATACAGTATGCGAACGGTATAATAGGGCACCCTTTAAGATGACAAACAAGATGACAAATTCCTGAGGAAGAATTGTGGTGTTGGCATTTGCTGTCTTCCTTGTATTTCTGTTAATACATCTTTATGATTATATTGCCACTTCTGGTTCAGAATTTTATAAAACTTTAGAACAATAACAACAACAAAAAGAATTGGTTGTCCAATTCTGTCCTGTTCCCCTTTTTGTTTTAACAGGCCATACTTCTATAACCTTCTCTCTGTGTTATTTTTGTTTTGTTCAGATGGTTTCACTTGTTCAGTATCTGTTGTATAGATCCCCATAGGAGCATTATATAACATATGGGAACAAATACAAAATAGCTACAAATTGGAATCCCTGTTTGCCAACACCCGTATCTTCTGATGGGACAGAAAACCTGAACAAACAGGCATTGCACTAGACCGTGTCGGCAGCAAAGCAAGCCGTGGTCGGGTTACCAACGGAATGGATTCTTGTGTTTTGTTTTCCGTACCAAGGCCATTTTTTCCCTTTCCCGTAAAGATCAAATCTAGTGGTTCATTAGCTATTCTGGCTGATCTCAGCTTCCTCTGTGCCTGCTCTTCTCTTCCCAGCCCCACACTCCAGGAGTTTGCTAGAACAAGGTTAATACTTAGAATCATGGTCAGGAGCAAATCGATTGCAAGTTGAGAATGTAAAGCTTGTCTGTCACCATCTCCTCATGGCCTCAAGTTAAGCAGGCAGTTTGCATCAACTGAAGCTTTAAATTTCTTTTTTAACTGACACCTATAGCAGAGAACACTATTTCCCTCAAACCATATGCCACTAACACCTGATTAGCTATGATTAGATAGACTGATATGCCAATGAAAAGAGCTGAACCCTACAGCCAGCTCATATGAATGTGAAAGAAATCACGTTCCTCTTCTTTCCTACGGCTGTCCCAACTAGTCTGCCCTTATTTAATTTACTAAACATTTAATGGACTCCTGTATTGGGTAGGAATGAAGAAAAGATTTGCATGCCGCACGATCCTCGAATTTGCCATTCATCTAGATTTTGATGTGAATAGTACCCCAGGGGGTTATGCAATTACAACCTGCCCAGCCACACAGGACGCTAATCCAGGCCAAAGTGTGAGGGGTGGGTTCATGATGATGAGATAAGACATCATCTGTCCTCTGAAGAGCTCATATTTGGGGAAAGGGTAGGTAGAGGAAAGGAGTCGTAGCCACCGCTTACTACAACTCATAATTCAATTATATTTATGTGATATGGAGATCTAAATAAGGAGTCTGGAATCAGCAAAGGGGGTGTCAGGAATTATGCTTGGGGTGGGGTTTGAGAATCAAAAAGGGCTTCATAAAGAGGGTGACATTTGATTTGGGCATTTCAGAGTGAGTCGCACTTCGAGGGGGGCAGAGTGGGAGGGTGGGACACAGTGTAGCTGGAAACAAAAGAAATGCCGCATGTGTCTGGGGCAGCTGCTTACTGAGAATGATTTAAACACTTTGTCTCGTCATCTGAAGAACACAAGCCATGGCTTCTCCCTCCGTGAAAGACCATTCTTCTCTAACTTGTTTAATCTGTAGTCTTCATTTATTAAGATACGTGTGGCTTGTCTTGGGAGTCTGAGTAATCACTGTCATTGTATAAGCGCATACGTTTGCATGGCATTATAAGAATGTCAAGTTGTCTTTCAAAACTGGACCTGGATGAAAAGCCCACCAGTGCCTGGGCTATCTCGGAGTGCTGATTGTGGGAACATCCGGGGATGGCATTCACTCTACTGTATGGGTGCATTTCACTCACCCCAAAAGGCCTCCCGTCCACAAAAGACCGGACAGTCCTTACCTCTCATTCATAATGTCACATTAGCATTTCTATTCTCGTGCTCTGTGGTCGTAGGAGGCTGGGAGATGTACAGAGAGACAGTTCTCAACCTGTAGACACAAAAGGGGGACTTTGAGCTCTCTGAAGGACACCATCTCAGGGGGAGATATCTGTTCAAAGGCTCTCCTTTGCCCTCCAACACCTCCAAAGACTGAAAGGGGAGTGATTTGGGGAAGCAGACATGGATGGATGTACGCATGGAAGGAATAAGGGATGTAAAGAAAATGGTGCACATACACTCTGCCTCATCTAAGTCATTTTCCACAGTGGTGGTGACTGTATGAAGTCCATGTTAACATTCAGAGACTCTTTCTTCTTTGATCCCGGCGACTATAATTCTTGCTGAGATGCCAGGCAGACGGACACACTTTCAGGTTCAGGCCAGGTTCACTGAGCTGTCTAATTTCAGAAATTTTGAACCTCTTTGCCACAAATAGCATTTGAGGCATCTTTTCCTTTTGATCTACACATTTGCTACAAGGTTGTGCCTTTTGAAAACTTTGGCTATAACCTAATAAATGTTTGTGGAATATGCAATTAAATCAAGAAGTCACTTAATATTAGCAGTGGTTGGTTGGGAGAATGGGCTCTGAAATCAGATCCTCTGGACTGGTATGAATGGTATACCAACTGAAAAAGTCACCTTTTTGATTTATACCTTAGTCTCCCCATCTGAGATGGGGAGAAATGGGGATTATGGCTAAAAACTGTGAGGTCATATGAGAAGAGTGCCAAAGCATTTGGCAAGTGGTTGATAAGTCTTAAATGGAATTATCACCAAATTTGGCTGCTACATAACTTGAAAGGATTACTCTTAACAAAATGAATTGATATAAATCTGGCCAGAAGCTAGCGTATTTGACCTGTCATATGGCTTATAGTGCCTCTTCAAGGCCGAATTTGCAGTGTGAGAGTTTTTTGAAAATATTGAAAATGACTGAGAGATTGGTATGCCTATTTTGCTTGTTGGTGTTTTGTTTTGTATGCCTATTATATGAGTTAGAAATCTGTTTGCCTGCAACTAATAGTGGCCTAAATAATTCGTGGTATATTTTCTTATGGCCTCGATTCCAGTGCTCAACGATGTCCCCAAGGATCCAGTTCTTTTGTCATTTTCTTCCAGCAGCCTTGCCTTTTAGGCATCTATCCTTAGGCTAGTTACCCCATGGTTATGAAGCAACTATGATTTCCAGGCCTCCAACCAGCATTACAGGCCAAAAGGAGGAGTGAGGGGTCATCACTAGATGATCTGTCATTTTTATCAGTAAAGCAAAAGCTTTCCAAGAAGTACCCTCAGCAAACTCCTCCTTCCATCTCAATGGCCAGAACTGTCAGAAAGCTATGCGACGCTATAAGGGAATCTGGAAAAGCAGGTAACAGGATTGTCCTGTGTAGCCTAGCCATAATCCCAGCTAAGGCTGGCAATATTGTAGCCTCAAAAAAAAGATCAGGGTTCTGTTAACATAGAGCAGTAGTTCTCAAACCTCATTGTGCATTTCGTGAACCTAAAGAGTTCACGAAAACAAAATGTTCTGGGCCTCACCCCCAGAATCTCTGATTCAGTAAGTCTGGAGTAGGGGTCAAGTGTTTGCATTTCGAACAAGTTCAGTGATGCAGATGCTACCGGCCCGGGCATGATACTTTGAGAACCCCAGTATAGAGTCACAGACTTTTTCTGTAAAGGGTCAGTTAGTGAATATTCTACGCTTTGTCTCAGAATGTAGTACAGAAGCAGCCATAGACAATATGTGAATGAATGAGCATAGCTCTGTTTCAATACAACTTTGTTTACAAAACCAGGTGTGGATTGGATATGGCCCATGTAATGTGCCAACCCCTAGCAAAGAGGATGACGGGGATGAACATTGGGCAGTTTTCCAGTTACTGTGGTTGCATAACAAATCATTCCATTTTATTATATTCACGGATTTAGTGGATTATAAGAGAACACAGTGGGGATGACTCTTCCCTGCCCCACAGTATCTGGGGCTTCACCTAGGAAGATTTGAATGACTGGGATTGATTTCAGTGCTTGGGGACTGGAATCATCTGGACATTCTATTCGTATAGCTGGCACCTGGGCTGGGATGACAAGGTGACCTGCTCTACTCTGACCATGGACCAGGACACCTACATGTTGCCTCTCCCTGTGACAGGGATCCTCACAACATGGTGGCTGGGTTCTGAGAGGGAGACTTCCATGAGAATCAGGGAGAAGTTCATGGTCTTCCATGAGCTAGCCTTGAAAGTCATGAGCATCACTGGTACTCATTCTCTTGGTGAAGAGTGAGTCACAAGTCCACTCAAATTCAAAGGGAGAATGAGACTTCATCTTAATGAGGAAACAGCAGGGTCACATCATAGAAGAGCATGCAGGATGGGAGTTAGTATTATAGCCATCTATGGAAAATACATTCTGCCATAGGCAGACACACAACAGTGTCTGTCGTATCCCCACTGAAGGATTCTTGAGGCTCTAGAAGTCCTCATTAGAAACCACTGTCCTAGCATCAGGGCACAGAATGGAGGTCCAACAGAGCATCATATGGAAGCATTTCCAGGGCTGACCACTAAGTCTGACATGGCCAGCGCTGCTGCTTTTCCATGTCCCCATTAGCTGTCAGGTCATCCACATCTTAATGATTTCTCATGTTTGCAGAAGCTTGACCAGTTCTGCAGAGATGGAAACAAAACAAATAAGCAAAGAAAAAAATCCAGAGGAGATATCATCCAGTATCATTATTAAGCAAAAACCTTGAATTTCTTTGTGTGTAAGAATAATGCTGAAAACTGTAAAGTCCAAGGCACTACTCCCCTCCTCAAAGAGCTTATAATCTTTGGAAAGATTGGGTCTATACTTTAAAAAAAGATGAACGTCAATAGAGAGGTATACATCGTGTGCCAAAAGAAACACATTTTGATGGCTTTAAAATGAGGCTGAAAGTCAGTCATCTTAGCCGAACAGCTGAAAAAACCAACGTAGTGAAGGGATTTCTTAATTTGCACCTTGAAAGACAATAGAAAAAGGGGATGGATGGATGGATGGATGGGTGGATGGATGGATGGATGGAAAGGAAGAGAAAGTATATTTCAAGCAAGAGGTACCTAGCTCCCAATAATGCAAGAATGGGACATGATAGGTCTCATTGGAGTTGGGGAATAGATCATTATGACCCTGCATCAATACAAATTCTGCCCAAAGGTGGGTGAAAAGTCCTTATGCTTGTCTCACTTTGTTTTGGAAGCACCCTAATAGTGTGCTACTTGATACTTAAGAATCTAACAAAAGGGTCTATTGTAATTCTATATATCAGTGATTTCCCTAGTTCCAAATATTGACTGGTTCTGCAAACCATGACAAATTTTCATTTAAATAACATTTGATAGTACATTTTTCTGTGAAATGTGAAATGCTTTAAAAAGTTTGCCTTTTGGCCTGGCAGTAAATACTTATTTTGGAGCACATGCATTGTCAAAAAGTCACTAAGGTATGTTAAGAAAGTCTTCCCTAGAGTTGAGTAATATAATAAGTAGTCCACATCTACTTTCCCAGCTACAGTAGACAATCAATACTTGTATCAAAACTAAAGCCATGGTCTCAAGAATTATATGAGCAATTTTCAATGTTTAGAATTTTCCATATTTTTCTAATTTAGATAGGGCCCATCTCTTTTTAAACACTGTGTTTACTGACTGCTTACTGTACAGAAAGTCTGTCTTTAAAAAATCAGGTATAGAGAGGATACCAAAGACACAGAACACATGATCATTAGCTTTATTTAGTTATTTTTATTGGAGTATAGTTGATTTACAATGTTGTGTTAGTGTCAGGTGTACAGCACAGTGATTCAGTTATATCTATCTATCTATATACTTTTTTCAGATTCTTTTCCCTCGCAGGTTATTACAAAATATTGAGTATAGTTCCCTGTGCTATACAGTAGTTCCTTGTTGGTTATCTACTTTATATATACTAGACTGTATATGTTAATCCCAACCTCCTAATTTGTCTCTCTCCCCCTTTTTCCCCTTTGGTAACCATAAGTTTGTTTTCTGTGTCTGGGGGTCTATTTCTCTTTTGTAAATAAAAAGAAAAGATCCTATCATTAGCTTTAGAGAATGCGTGTCATACTTATAGCAAGGTGATACTAATAACGATACTCATATTGAGGGCAAAACGATTAATAATTAACATTTGTCAAATAGTTGCCACATGTTATGTGCTGCCATAGGTAGTATCTCATTTAATCCTCAAAACAACCCTTTGATATATTACCATCATCTCTATTTTACAGATGAAGAAACCAAGGCTGCTAAGATTAAGGTCCTTGCCCTTGGACAAGGTGGTGGAGCTGGGACTGTAACCCAGGTCCAGTTGCCTTCAAAGTTGATGTTCTTCCCAAATTACAGTTTGATTTACAGAATGTGTCAAGTTTAAATTACTCAGCGGTAGTGAAACAACCAAAATGATTATTGTACCTGTGTTGAGGTGGTGTCCAATGGACAGGCTGAGCTCATCCTAGAGGTAGTGAGTGTTGATCAGAGGTTTAGAAGCCATTTCAGGGGGGAAACTGGCAGAAGGAATATCAATAGGACATTTCCTTTATGAGAATTGAATGATCAGACTGTGAAATGGAGATTAAATATACTGGATTGGCTGGAGAGAGGAGTTTAGCAACGATGGAATTGGTGGTGGTCTAGTCGAGGAGCTCCCTGGGGACCACTGACAGGACTGCGCAGCTCGGTCACTGCACAAAGGCACACAGATGAGAAGAGAAGGCGGGTGATGCTTGAACCTAGCTATGCGTCTGGGGCTGAGGCTCCGTTTTCCTGGAGAAATATGTCAGCGTTTACCTGTATCTCCTTGGCACTCAGTCCCGTGAATGCCAGTCCAGCAATGTTCAACTTTAAATAGCTGTGACTCTTTGCCCTGGGGCCTCCTCTCACTTTCACAGGCCCTTCAGCCCCTGTGTGAGGCAGGCTGAAGAGCTGGGATTTAATACCCCCTGTGTCCAGAGTTTGGCCAAACTACTCCATGATATTGCTGCTGCAGCATCCACTTTGTATGGCCAGGCAGCCTACAGGGGCCTTGAACTGACACCAGGTAACAGCCCACAGAATCACAAGCCAATGTAAACTGCTGATGTGAATGCCCCAGCAGCCCTGTGGGCAGCAGTCTCCCCTTGTTCACCCCTTAAGTAAGACACCTGCACATCTTACCAAAATCCCACTCTTTCTGGTTTGAATTGACCAATCCAGCCTTAGCCTGAGAACCTCAAAGCGCTTCACTGATGGACCCTCATAAAGGATGTGCCCCAGGTCCTGCAGGGCTCTCTCTCTGCCTACACTCTGCCTGCACCTCCCCATGGTGCCCCTTGAGGTGTGCCCTGTACTTTTTCCAGGACCTGAGCTATAAACGTCTCTATTTCAAATCCTCTGTGCTCTTTTGTTAAAGTGCTACCGTCTACCACCCCAGGGCTCTACTTAACAAATGTTAAATTAACAAAGTCCAGCAGCCTTTGAGTGGTTCTCAGCCAAGATCAAGGGCATGGATTTATACAACCCAGCTCCCTCAGCAACTGAGGATAATTCTGAGGCATTTTCTACACCATCTCCGACAGTTCCCCAGTGAGACCAACCCTAGTTGCACCCAGTGGGTCATATCCTCCAGTGCATCCTTACTGACTCACTTCCCTACCTCACTTTCCAGCTTCCCCACTGATGCTTCCAAAGATCACTTCCCAAATAAACTACTGAAACTTCATTCTGTCTCTGGGGTCTGTTTCTGAGGAAACTCAATATAAGATAAAGACTGACCCTGAAAGGCACAGTGTAGCTTAGCTGCAGCAATGGGGATCTGAGAAGCCGGATAATTACTTAAAATAGGCAATGATATAGAATTGCTGCAGGCTATTGAACAGGGATGGGTGTGTTGTTTATAGAAAATGATTCTGCTTTCTGTTTTCTAGAGTGCTTTGTACTGAGGCGAGGGGGCAGCTGGGGGTGGGAAAGAGCCTGGAGCCTAGGGAATTGAGCTTTGCCACTCTTAGTGGTTCTCTAGGGGGGCAGACAAAGAGCGTTTGGATTAGTTGGGAGAATGTTAAAACAAAAATAGGGAACACTTTTGTTCCCTAAGACGTGAAGGAGAATCAGTGGGGATGGATGTCGACTGAATTGGTGATGGAGGAAGCAAAACTAACCCGCTTGGAGAACTGGGACAATGGCAGTGTCCTTCACAGTTTCGATTTATGCCTTTGTAGCCCTGCTTACAGAGTAATATTTATTGGTCTTGAGACTATCCTAATGAAGCCTTATGTAGTTCATCAGAATGGGATGCATTTCTCTCAAAGATTAGACCTTGTGAAACCTTTGGAGATATAGTCAGTGTTTCATATGATTTTATGGATTCTTCTCCAGCCCCCCAATACACATATATATCTTTTCCCTGTACTAAAATCCTCAAACCCGTCTTTTCTCTTTATGAATAAAAAGATAGGTTTTTCTTAACAATAGACCCTGTCATGAGTAACCAGAGCTACATTTTTAATATGTCCAAACCAGGACCTGTTTAACAGTTGGTAGCCCGCCCTCAGCATCACAGCCAATGGCAGCCTCACTTACACTTGCTCAGTGAAGGTCCTGAGATGTTCCCTGCCTAATGGCAGAAGCAACCACACTTTCACCCCCTCTCACTTTGCACAGCTTTTCAAGACACTTAACATCCTTCAAGTGCCTGGAAGCTTACAGAATATGCTCTTCACACACAGCTCCCCTGATCGGCACAGCTTCCCAGAATGTATGTTTGTTTATTACGTGTCAGTGAGGATTGATTTATGTATGGCTAAGAAGAAAACCTAGTGGTCTTCAGTGGTCTCTGAGCTCTAAATGAAACTTCACCAGACAGTGATCAGTGCCTTTTAGTTTTTTAATTATAATTTTCAGCTTATTGCTAACATATCTAGTGTGGGGAAAAGGGCATACAGTCCTACATGATGTAATTTTGTGACATTTAAAACTGCTAAGGACAATGAATGTGTCGTTATTTGAATGAGCCAGGTGAAGGAAAAACTCCATGAGCTTAACCCTTCCATTGCAGATAAGGGATTTTGAAAAGAATGGAAATTGATAGCTGAAGTGACATGTTTGAGCTGTTCCTCCCCACTCTGGAAATAAGCCCAAGATATATTTATCCATTGACCCCAATAAAATGACCGATCTCCAATCGGAGGAGACCGTGACATTTGTTTGGGCTTTTCTTTTCTTTTCTTTTTTTTAATTGAAGTATAGTTGATTTACAATATCGTATTAATTCCTGCTATGCAACAAGGTGATTCAGTCATATATATATATATATATATATATATATACACATACGCATTCTTTATTATATTCGTTTCCATTAAGGTTTATCCCAGGATATTGAATATAGTTCCCTGTGCTATACATTATACACAGTAGGACCTTGTTGTTTATTCATTCTCTGTACAGTAGTTTACATCCTGTTGGGCCTTTTCTTTGTTTTTTGGTTTTAACATCTTTATTGGAGTATAATTGTTTACAACGGTGTGTTAGTTTCTGCTTTATAACAGTGAATCAGCTATACATATACATATATCCCCATATCTCCTCCCTCTCGCGTCTCCCTCCCACCCTCCCTATCCCACCCCTCTAGGTGGTCACAAAGCACTGATCTCCCTGTGCTATGTGGCTGCTTCCCACTAGCTAGCTATTTTACATCTGGTAGTGTATATAAGTCCATGCCACTCTCTCACTTCATCCCAGCTTACCCTTCCCCCTCCCCGTGTCCTCAAGTCCATTCTCTACATCTGCATCTTTATTCCTGTCCTGCCCCTAGGTTCTTCAGAACCTTTTTTTTTTTAGATTCCATGTATATGTGTTAGCATATGGTATTTGTTTTCTCTTTCTGACTTACTTCACTCTGTATGACAGACTCTAGGTCCATCCACCTCACTACAAATAACTCTGTTTCATTTCTTTTTATGGCTGAGTAATATTCCATTGTATATATGTGCCACATCTTCTTTATCCATTCATCTGTCGATGGACACTTAGGTTGCTTCCATGTCCTGGCTATTGTAAATAGAGCTGCAGTGAACATCGTAGTACATGACTCTTTTTGAACTATGGTTTTCTCAGGGTATATGTGTTTGGCCTTTTCTTAAGGAGAGAATATGCCAGTATTCTGTCCATACAGATCTATGCGTGTATTTCCAGAACATTTGTGATGGAAAGGAAACGCTGTGTTCAACTTGACGGGCTTCACTCATATCATCTCTTCCGCTTGGAGATACAGCTGGTTACCCAGACTCCCACCAATAATCACCCTACAGACAAGACTAGGATCCCAGGATTCGTAGAGAAATCAGTGAAATGAAACATCATATCAGACATAGTTAGCATCTGCAAATTGACTTTTTGGTTTAATTCAGTCAAATTATTATTAAATTATCCCAATAAGTATCCATTTGAGTTATTAGAGTGATACGGAAAAGCTAGATGCAGTTAGCCTCCGAATCTTAATGCCCAAAGCAAGGCCTTTGTTAGGCCATAACTTTGATGACTGAAAAAGGAATAAGGCTCTGGATCAGTATGTTAACGATTCTGTGAATTTAAAAGGAAGATCCATCTTCTGAATTCATAGTGGGTCACCTGCTTCCTACTTTCAGACACACACACACACACACACACACACACACACACACACACACACACACACACACACACACACACACACACCCCTCCAACGTAGAATATGTAAAATGAAGATACCAGGCTGCACTGTCCGATGCAATAGCCACTAGCTACATGTGTCTATTGAGCCCTGGAAAGATGCTGAGTCCAAAGAGAGCTGTGTTATAAAACACGCAGTGGATTTCAAAAACTTAGTACCAAGAAAAGAATGTAAATTACCTCTTTGGTAATTTTTTATATTAATTATAGGTTCAAATGATAATATTTGTATAGATTCAGGTAAGTCAAATATAAAATTAATTTTATTTTTACTTTTTAAAATTGTTATGAAAAAATTTAAGTTATATATGTTACTAACATAATATGTCCATTGGACAACTCTGGAAATAAGGAACATAATTATGTGGGTGGATTTTTCTCTCCTTTACTACTTCAGAAAATAAAGTGAGCTTCTTACTTACAGTTCGTGTTTTTCCCTTTAATTCACCCAACAGCATCATACTTCTCTGATGGAAAATGATGACAATAAAGCCATCTAATTAATGAGGCCAACTGCTTAGAAATGTTATTTCATAAATTAAATAGTTTTACAAATATAACTCTACACACATACACAAAATTATTAATAAGGTATTTGTTTTCCTACAAACTATGAAAATTCAGCATACTTCAACTTCATTAGGATTTTATTTATAACAATATTATTTTTATTATTATTTGTGTCAGTCTTTTCCATTAAATTTTGTTTCATTAATAAAACAAAAATTTTTGAAAAGGACCCAATTATCATTTAACTGAGGTTCTAAATGTCTCATTTAAATGATACAGGATTTACCACAAAATTAAATAATACTAATTTGTAAGAGCATCTTTGTAACTTTTCAATACTGTAAAATATGAAATGTGTTTTTTTTATCAGTTGGGAGACTCTTATTTCAAATTTCCCTGTGCTAAAGTGTTAGCTTGGGTAGAAGAATTAGTTGGTAAGAACGGATTCATTAAATACCCAATGACTTGGCACTCAAGAGAGAGGACAGGAAGAGATAGAACATATTGAGATGACATTATCACCAGCTCCATCTGGAGCTAGCCATCTCCCATAAGTTGGGCGTTCTTATAATATATAAGCCATTATCCTAAACTACGGAGATATAAAGACATATGAAGCATACGTCCTCCACTGTGAGAAAACGTAATATAGTAGAGAGATTGGATCATTAGGCTGATAAGTACCATTATTCTTATCTAGATTAATCCACCCTTTTTTCTATATATATAGCAGCCATTTTCTATGGAGCAGCCAGTGATTTTTTTTTTTAAATAAATCTTTTTGTTTTACTCCTCCCACTACCACTACTTAAAATTCCAGAGTGAATTTCCAGTGCACTTGGAAAAAAATCTTACTAAAGCCCACAAGACCCTGCATGATGAGCTCACCTTCTCCAGTTTCACTCCATACTCCCCATCCCCTTCATGCTCAACTCTCCAACTGGCTGCTGCCTCAGAGTCTCTACCTTTGTCATCATTCTAGAACTCTTTCTTAAACCTTAAGAATAATGGAAAATAGAGGGAGATTCAGCTCCTGGATACCTCTGAGTTAGGTTCTCTGGCTACCCTTCTCTTATACTCCTGACAGTAAACTTATGTCTCAATTTTCCTATTTAATTTTCTTTACAGTACTAGCAACTAGCTAAAATTATCTTTAAATTTATTTAGTTGTCTGTTGTCTGTCTCTTCTCGCTAGAGTTGAGAACACAAGCTTGCTTTCTTTGATAATCTTTTCCCAGGCACATAAAAGACCCTCAGTATTTAAACGATGGCTGGTTGGCTGACTGGTTAGCTAGCTGGTGGGCTGGAGGGCTGGATGGAATATGACGGAGTCTAATAGTATCAGAGCAGAGGGAAATCAGGGAGCTGGGAAGGGAAGAGAGGTGGCACCTAATCCAGATTAGGAAGCTAAAGAAAAATTTCTGAAAGATATAGCACCTTCGCTGGCAGAAGAAGTGTCAGCAGGAGTTGGCCAGGCAGTCAGCAAAGGGCTTTATCTTCTGGGCAGATGGACAAGATCCTGGTGGCCAGAAGGAGGCTGCCACGCTCAGAGAACTACAGCAAGTTTAGTCAAGTTGCAGCCAGAAGTGGCATAATGTTGAGATGTGAGGACAGGTGGGCAGAGCCGAGATGTGCAGGAGCCCAGCAAGTCATAAAAAGTGGTTGTGTGAGAAGCCTGATTTGGACTGTATTATAAAACCAAACGTCTGAATGTTCTGCAGCGTGAGGCATGCTTTGAGTTTCCGCCTGCTCACTCCATCTCAGTGTTTAAGCTTCTCATGAGACTGGCAGCTGAACAAAGTCAGGGGCTGTCTCCCACCTCTTGAATTCTCCTTCTCATCTAACTCTGTGCCTTGTGCAAGGTAGGCTCGCAGCAAATCCCTGTTGAGTTAAATCAAGTCTTTTCTCACATTATTCTAGAGGCTGTTACCAAAGTGACATTTGAGGCTGTCTAGATTATTCTGAGACATCACACAAAGTGCAAGAATAGCCCATGCTCCATTGGTCCTCCATAATAGTTACTTTGAATTAATATGGAGGCTGGACATGCACGGTAAACTGACAAGCTCCAAAGCCTTGCACTGTGGAAAAATACCACCTTGACAATAAAGAAGGCCCAGGAAGGACCTTTTTGGAGATGTGGATAGTGCATTAATATTGATATAGTTTCCTGAGTTGGAATCGAAAAAAGAAAATGAACAACTTCCTGGCATACTGGCTTTTTTCAAAATCAAGGAGTCACCTGGAAAGGCTGCATTCTTGCGGGAATCATCAATTCTGAAATAACGGCCCATTTTCCAGATTAGACTTCCTTACATAGAATTTCAGCAAGGTATGCAAAGACATCCGTTTGAAGGACTGTCTAAGTAGAAACCAAATCTTGGTGATCCGAATTCTAGGATTGGGCGACGTTGTTTCCTTTGCTTTCATCTCTCTAGTGTTGGAAGGGAAAATGGTGCCTTGATTGTTCACCATTCTATAAATTATTTCCTGGAGTTGCATTGTTTACAGCAGCCTGAAACAAAGAGCCTTGGAATTTGGTTCTGATTATTATGACCGAGAATTGTAAATAAAATGCAGGAATGATATATTAATCATGACGCTTGATATACTTAGTTGGAATGTTAACAAGTTTAGATTCCCCGGAAGTATCTCAAAGCCTCTCCTTAGATTTTATATGGTTGACTTCTTTTTCACTTATTGCAGAAGGATATATTTTTCTATATATTTTATTAATTTTCTATGTCTTTATTATTAATGTTTGGAACATATTCCCTTAATGATTAGCATGTACTTAGAGAAGCACAAATTAAAGCCGATTTGCAGAAACCCAGCTTGAATAATAACAACTCAAAGCCGTTAGATATGTCTAAAACTGTGGTGTAACCACTACCTCTTCTCTTGCTTACAAGATTCGCTACTTCTTAATCTCACTGGTCTTAAATGATGAATGCTCATATAAAAGGCAAAACAAAGGTAGCCCTGTAGAGTCACATTAAGTCTACAAGTCAATTACTGATTTCTTAGGAGAAATCCTTGGCCTAGGGAGGCACAGACTGAAGAAAGTTTTGCTCCTTGGGAGATGACAACTGAATAGAATTGAACATGTTATCAAGCCTTGAATACTAAACCATCCTGAGCTTCAGATGTTTTAGAAATGCCGGTGTGATGTGTGTGCATATAGGGAAGAAATTAAATAGCCCAGGTAGTTCACAATCATGTAAAATAACTTGGTTTACATACTGTTGCTTTTCTTACAAGTTTTTGTCTTTCCATATTCAGGTTGTTTTTGGAAATATATTTTAAAATGAAATTGCCAAGTAGGTGTGAAAGAATTTTCTCAAGGGGAAAATAACAGCTAAGAGACAGATCAGTCTGTCTGCCCTGATGCCCCTAATCAAGTTAAATGAGGACAGAGATGGAAAGAGAAGAGGGTCAGAAAAAGTGAAGATCCAAGGGGATAAAATCTCGCCACTGCAGGAGATGCTGCCCATTCCCTGTTCACATTCCTTGGACCTTAACATTTCACTGTTCTCCAACCAATTTCCAGCTGCTGGTACCTGTAATTCTGTACCTGAGGGGTTTTTCCCATAACAGTGGAAATCTCTACCAGTAGAAGATCCCATTGGGACCTTGTGCTCAGTCAGTGATTCTCCAGTCTGTAAATACTCCCAGCTTCTCTGCTCTTAGGTGTCACAATTTTAAGGCATCTATTTCATACCACTTCTCAGCATTTCCCTTGCAGCATTAAGCTCCAGTGGTCCATTGTGGCAATTGGCTTGATAACTCATCCTTTATTGACTGCCTTCCCTCCTTTGCATCATCACTTCACCACTCTCTCCGTGCTTCCTGGGATCACCTCCCAAATAAACCATTTGAACTCATATTCTAGACTTAGGGTCTGCTCCTCTAGAACCCAAACTAAGACGTGTTTTGTAAATATTTTCTGAATGTAGACCAACTCTATGAATGGGAAGCTTAGGCCTTAGCATAGTTCTTACACAGAGTCCATGTTCAGAAAATGTTTTATCAGATGAAGTGTGATGCTTATGCCTTGGGCAGTAGTAGAAAGGTCTTTATCCAGCTTTAGGACAATGGCAGAATATGTGGTGCTTGAAGCCATCTGCTTGAAATCCACCTACTTACACAAGTATGCAGAGGAGAGAAGAGTACTGTATCCACCTCAGCATCTGGGAATAATTTATCATGGAGGTGCAACTCATAAAACCAGTCATTCTGGACACCTTACTCCCTTTCAAATGAGAATTTGGTTCCAAATTTGGGCATGGAAGCTGAGTATGCACTGACTCATTTCTTGAGAAATGTGAATATGAGAGAGGAAAGACTTTATCACTCTATAGCAAAGTGGAGTCTGCCAGAGTTGGGTAAAATGCACATAACTTATTTATGAACACCTCTCTAAAGCATCTTAAAGCTTAGGGGATAAAGAACTCAGTGGGTTTTCACTTGGTTATTTGCCCCAAGGCTAAAACTTGTGGCATATTTCAAAAGTTTTTTTTTTTAAATAGTAAAACAATAGTTCTTTTTAAAGTATAATCTAAAATGGCACTCCAGGCCTATATGCAACAGCTGGTGTTCATATGATACTGTAAGGTGCCTCCTCTGAACTCAATCTCAGCCTCCTCTGGGTAGAAAAAAAATTAGAGAGAGTGGTAAAAAAAAAAAAAATAGGAAACTCTTCTACTTGAGTTATGTCTTCCTTTCTGTAGTAAAGTGAAACGTTTGAAAATTGTCCGGATAATACAAAGCCTTGAAATTTTGTTACCCAAAATATACAGATAACTGAGGGAAGGATTTCCTGAAACATTAATTACCTCAATGATCTGCATCATGTTGAAGTCATATGTCTGACTTTTAGTCAAAGTGTGCAACTTGCATTTCTTCCCTCAGCAACCAGTTGTCACTCATGAGCTAGAAGTCAACAAGGTTTGTTTTTTCCACATGTTGATTATTAGATTGCGAAGCCTTTAAATCTGAAGACTGTGTCAATAATTGGTTAACTGGAACCTGAATTCTGACGGGGTTATTAGTATGCCACACTGACATTATTTAATCATTATTCACAGAAAAGCCATTTTCCTTTCCTAATCTCTCTGTCATGCATACATATACATACATTAGAAGAACAATAAAGACCCTATTTGGCCTATAATACTTTACTCATAGGCCTAACTGAAGTGATATGGGGAGAGTTCATGGTAGGCAGATCAATGAATTGATGTAAATTATCTGGCAGGTAATTCAGCTTCTTGTCCCACTTAGCAGACGGTGTCTCATGTAAGTGTCCTGTGCTCCAGAGGTGGCCTGCGATGACTTTTGTATGCTAAGTCAGATCCATTGAGCCGCAAGATTATACTGGAACCAGACTTTCCCACTAATTTATGTGGACCGGACTATTGCAACTGAAATCTTCTGGCAAACGTGAAACTTGTACCTCTCCACGAGTGGCATAGGCTTCAAACTCTCATCTTTTTCTAATTTACAAGAAAATTTGGGTTTTCAATATCTAGAAGCCATAGAAATATGCAAATTGCAGCCACTAAGCTATACTTACTAGATAGAAATAGACATATATAATCGTAGACTTTATATCCTATCAAGAAGACCTTGAGAATCCCAACACCTTCTTCCTTTTACTCTGCTGATACTTGACAGACAAGCTTATGTCTGATACTCTGATAGCATTACCTGCCCTCTGATCAGTTCAGTCCTGGACAGTAGAACTTCCATTAGCTCTAGTTTGTGCTGGTATTAGGACATTAAGTCCAAAAGCAAAGAAAGGATATGGCAGGATCCCTGTCTATGCTGTACTTAAGATCTTGGTGGAGACAGAGGCTTTAACCTGTAAAAAAAAAAAAAACCAAGAGAATTTTGTGAAAATAGATAGAAGCATTTAAAACTCTGATAGTGGTAAATTGATAAACTCTGATGGTGGGAACTTTGTCTAACGACTTAAATGAGGTGCTATGTTTCCTGCCTGCGGGTATTCAAGACGTGCTTGTCCACTCACAGAAAAAGGATGCTCATTACCTTATCTGTGGAGCTCACTGAGACCAGAGGCGAAGGCTTTGTAAATTCCCAAGATTCTTCTCACATGCTGTGGGCTCCATTCACATTTCTTATTAAAGAACTTTTATTGGTTGGTGTTTGATTTGGTACTGCGCACTAAAGCCAGAAAGTCAGCTGGAGAGGGTGTACTTCAAGTATTCAGTGCTCTTTCCACTAAAGCAAAAACAGACTTTTTTTCTTTTTTAATTTATTTTATTGAAGTATAGTTGATTTACAATGTATTAATTTCTGCTGTACAGCCAAATGATTCAATTTTACATGTGTATATATATGTGTATATATATGTTCTTTTTCATATTATTTTTTATTTTCCGTTATGCTTTATCACAGGATGTTGAATATAGTTCCCTGTGCTATACAGTAGGACCTTGTTGTTTATCCATTCTCTGTATAATAGTTTGCATCTGACAATCCCAAACTCCCACTCCATCCCTCCCACCCACCCCACTTGACAACCACAAGTCTGTTCTCTGTATCTGTGAGCCTGTTTCAGTTTCACAGATAAGGTCATTTGTGTCATATTTTAGATTTCACATATAAGTGGTAACATGGTATTTGTCTTTCTCTTTCTGACTTACTTCACTTAGTGTGATAATCTCTAGGTCCATTCATGTTGCTGCAAATGGCATTATTTCATTCTTTTTATGGCTGAGTAGTATTCCATTGTATATATGTACCACATCTTCTTTATCCATTCTTCTGTCAATGGACATTTAGGTTGTTTCCATGTCTTGGCTATTGTGAACGTTGCTCCTGTGAACATAGGGATGCATGTATTTTTTGAATTCATGGTTTCGTCCAGATATATGCCCAGGAGTGGGACTGCTGCATATATGGCAACTCTATTTTTAGTTTTTTGAGGAGAATCCTCTGTGCTGTTTTCCATAGTGGCTGCACTAATTTACATTCCCACCAACAAAGTATGACGGTTCCCTTTTCTCCACACCCTCTCCAGCATTTGTTATTTGTCGACTTTTTAATGATGGCCATTCTGACCTGTGTGAGGTGGTACTTCGTTGTAGTTTTGATTTGCATTTCTCTAGTAATTAGCGATGTTGAGCTTCTTTTCATGTGCCTGTTGGCCATCTGTATGTCTTCCTTGGAGAAATGTCTATTTAGGTCTTCTGCCCATTTTTTGATTAGGAAATTCTGTCTGAACCAGTTAATACAGCTCGTTACTCATTAAAAGAATGAAAGAGATAAGCTGTTTTATTTGGAATGTCCTACTGTCCCTCTGATAAAACCTTGTTGGGTTCATCGAAAAACAATGTTCGAATCTTCCTCACGATGGGTCAGTCTCCTGAATGTACCCACCGAAGGGTAATTTCTTCAGAGCAGATTTTGCTGTGGCAGCTTGTAAAAAGTGGTACTCTCTCCTAGAACTCACGTTATTCAGATTCAGATGGTGTCTAATGAGTTCACCCAAGCTACAAATCCCCACCTTTCTTCTGATACCCCATTCTTCCCCATGACCTGTATCTAACCAAGTTCTGTGAACTCCTCCTCCTAATGTCTCTCAAATCTCTGTCTACCTCCCCATCCCCAGCGCCAATATCTTAGGTTAGGGCACCATCCTATGTTTCTTGGATCACTGCCACAGCCTCCTAACTAATCTCTCTGCCTGTATCCTTGCCATCCCCCCCGCCCCCTCTAATATCCCATCCTCTAGAGCCCTAATGCATTTTTAAGAATTGCAATGCCAGTTGGGCTGTTCTCTCCCTGATGTTCCCCATTGCTATCAGAATAAAGCTTCCGAGGATCCTTAGCATGGCTTGGGCTGGCCCTGCCCACCTCTCCTGAGTTACTTATCATTTTATGCCTCCCATGCTAATTAACTCCTGGACTCCGGGTCCTTCCCCAAAGAGCCGTGCTTTCTTTTTCCTCAAGGATTTTTCCCTTCGAGTTCCTTCTCTTCTCTCTCTCCTTTCCTTGGTGAATCTCTGCTCATTCTTTAGGACTCAAATTGCGTGTTTTGTCCCACCCTCTAGTGCTTTTTTCTGTCCCCTCCCCTCAAGACTGACTTTAGTATCCTGCTGATACACTCCTGGAGCAAGTGCCCTGTACTAATCAACCCTGACACGGCACTGACCACGCTCTAATGAAAGCACCTGTTAACTTGTCTGTTTCTCCCCCTGGGAAGTCAGAAACTGTGGCTTTTCTCAGTTATATATTCCCAGCAGCTGGCACTGTGCATCTGTTCTGCAAACATTTGCTGGGCAAATGTAGTCAAAGGTCATACAACTAATAATTGGGGGAGCAGGGATTCGAACACCAGTTCTTTGGACTTCAAGCACAGTACTGTGGTATCCATACTGTGTTCTAATGGTTCCAGAGAAGGCAGAGTTTGTGCTTCAGGGTTGAGGCTAAAATACCTCCACCACCCACACCACTACCTCACTTCCGTTTTCCAGTACATTCGTTGGAATATTTTAAGAAGGAGCGATGTGCCTCCAACCAAAATCTAATTGAATGTTTTATACTAAATCTTTACCTGTTCTCAATGGCCTGTTAGAACTGGAGATAAGTCATTTAAAAATCAGCTTTAACATGTATTTTCTTTTTTTTTTAACATCTTTATTGGAGTTTAATTGCTTTACAATGGTGCATTAGTTTCTGCTTTATAACAAAGTGAATCAGTTATACATATACGTATGTTCCCATATCTCTTCCCTCTTGCATCTCCCTCCCTCCCACCCTCCCTATCCCACCCCTCTATGTGGTCACAAACCACCGAGCTGATCTCCCTGTGCTATGCGGCTACTTCCCACTAGCTATCTATTTTACGTTTGGTAGTAACACGTATTTTCTTAAATGTGTTCACGGCCACCTTTCTTCCCCAGCAAATTTTGCTTGTAACAGACCTCCCAGTAAGGATGGCTTTTTAAACATTTTTAAAATCATGCTTCCTTTCTCTCCATTATCTCTGTCTCTCCCTACAAAGTCATCTGAGCTTTTCTAATGTAGATCTGGTAATTCATATTCATGTTATACCAACATGAAAAAAATCCCTCCCTCTGTTTAAACCTCAGAGCCCAAAACTGCCTGAATGCATTGTGCTCAGCATTGGGACAAGGCCACCACTGCTCACACTTCACAGTGGGACTCCTTTCTGAGAATCTTGCCGCCAAATAGATCAACTGTCGTGCATCTTGTGCAAAGAAATCATAAGTTCTTGCAGTCGCTCACTCGCTGTTGATAAGTCAGCTGAAAAGAGTCCAACAATGAAAAATTAATGCTGTTAGATATTCGTGTGTGCTAACATCTATATTAATATGTACTCTGTGTATTAATACATAAATATATGCATTATTTATACATGAATTTATTATACATATTTACATTAAAAAATCAGTAAGAAGGGTGAACATTTTTCATAAGTCTGGTATTTATAAAGAACACATTTTGTGTTCATTTTTAATTAGCAAAATATAACCTTAAAAGCTTACGGTATTGGGTTTTGCTTTGCTTTACATGAGCAAGGTGGGTAAGGAAGGACTCATGATCTCCCACTTTGCAAATTAGAAGCCATCCCTCGATTTGGCAGTTTACTCTCTGATCTGAAGATTGGCTATGTTGAGACATCTATGTGAACAAGTGTCTTCCCTCATAAAGACTACAGTTTTAGACCACGTGATGTACATTACAGAAGTAATCGGATCTGCACTGGAGTGCTGCCCATCCATAAGCCAAAATACTAAGCTGCCCCACCGACAGAATCACTGACATTTAGGATGAGAAGTTCCCTTGGAAAATATCTCATTTAACCCATGCATTTGCTGGATGGGGAATTTGAGATACGGCTGTGATTGTTTCAGAGTTGGAATTTAACACCAAACCTCCTACCTTCTTAAAACTTTTCTATCATGTCTTTCCTGCTATATATATGTTGTTTATTTTTCTAAACAAATTATATAACATACATTCTATAAATTGCATGCATCCTTTTTCCCCCTTAGAAAAAATTTTTTTTGAATTTTATTTTATTTTTTTGTACAGCAGGTTCTTATTAGTTATCTATTTTATACATATTAGCATATATATGTCAATCCCAATCTCCCAATTCATCCCACCACCACCCCACCCCTAAACTGCATGCACCTTAAGGGCACAACTTGATGGGGTTTTGCAAAAATACCCTATACCCACCACTCAGTCAAGATACTGAGCAGTACTAAGGCTCTAGAAATGTCTCTCACACTCCCTCCCAGTGTAACCACTCCTCTTGTTCCACTCTGCAGTTTCTATCCCCGCAGACGTGTTTTGCCTGCTCATACTCGGGGAATCGTATAGTATTTGTTCTTTTGTGTCTGCCTTCTCTTGCTGAAAATGATATTTTCTTTTGTTTTTTGCTTCTTTTTTTGCCTCCACATTTTTCTATGTTGTCATATGTACCAATAGTTGCTTTCTTTTCATTGTCGAGGAATATTCCGTTGTGTAGTTATAATGTAAGCTCGGGTTTGTTTTTTTAAAATTTTTTACCCATTTTGATGTACATTTGAGTTGTTTCCAGTTGAGCTATGTAAAATAACACTTCTCAAAATATTATTGTATATGTCTTTTGGTGTACATAAGTATTCATCATTTCTATTGGATATATATCAGGAGTGGAATTATTGGGTCCTAGGGAATATGTATTTTTAGCTTTAGTATAGGTTGCCTAAAACCTTTGCCAGAGTGGCTGCACCAATTTACACTCTCACAAGTAGAGTATGAAAGTTCAGTTTGCTCTATATTCCTTCCCAACTGATGATGACATTATTATTTTTAGCCATTTTGGTCCCAGGAGTATCTCATTGTGGTTTTAATTTGCATTTTACTGAGCATCTCTTTCTAAGCTTATTGGCCATTTGAATATCTTCTTTTGTGGAGTATGTATTCCATTTTTTGATTGCTTCTGTAAAAATGGTTTATCTATCTTTTTATTAATTTGAGGGGGTTCTTTTCGTACTCTGGATGCAAACCTCACGTGATATTGCCAGTATCTTCTCCTCTATGGCTTGCCTTTGTAGTCTCTTAATGATGTCTTTTAATGAACACAAGTTCTTCATTTTAATAAAATCCAGTTCTTCTCCTTTATAGTTACTCTGTGTATTTATTCCCTTAAAGCATTGTTTACTAATCTTCATAGCATTAAATTGTATATATTATATTATTTGTATAAATATTTCAAAATGTCTTCATTTACTCTGTTATTTAAAAAGTAGTTTTTAAATACACAGCAATTCTCCTCCTATATTCTATTAGTACCACATCTCCCATGACATTGTGCCAATTCCTTGGTTGTAATTGAAATCTACATTTAATAATTATTATAGAACTATTAATATTTTTAAATTTAGTTTTGAAGATCAGACAATGTATTAGGTGCTAATAAGAGATTTCTTACCCTGACGCCACCATGATACATTTACATTAAATAAAATCCAGACTGGCCATTTGAAAATACTAATTTATAGTTTTCTTATTGAAATGAGTTGTACATACTTATATGTATACATATGAAGAGTGTGAAAATTGTGTTATTTTATAGCACTGCATCTCTCAACGTGATGTACGATATTTAGAGCACTTGGTCTAAGACGTAGGAAGAAAGCACGTGAAGCACACTGAAATTCTGTCAAATAATTACTGCATGATTGCTTTGTTGCTTTTAGTTAAGAAGCATTGAAAAATGAGTAGGCTTATTCATTATCAAAAACATCAGAATGAACTTTATGGATCAGGAAATTGGGAACAGGTAGGTCAAGTGAATTGGCCAAGATCATGATACAAATTAAATCGAGATCCCGCCAGGGAAAATAATCGAGCTTGAATCCTTGGGTCTATCCCTACATCTTTATGGCACATATTAATACCTATCAGACAACGTTTAAAATTTGAGGAGTAAGTCTTGCTGCTAATGTATTAATACAAACTATAATAATGTTCTGTAAGCCAAATGATGTGTGATGCATTCTAAACTTCTGTTTGAATATTGGATTTTCCTTTCATTCTTCCATGGATAATTCATGGAAAAGATATAGTTAAATATATCGATGTTTGAAGTCATAACTTAAGTTACATTTATTAACAAGAATTTATAAAATACAGGAATGGAGCTGAAAGTTGCTGTACAATTAACTGTTGTCTTTTAGTATATTTTTCTAATAACGGAAGAACTGACAGAAAAGTAGGAAATGTAATTACTTTTGCCTGTTAAAAGAAGTCTTAACATTATTTAACTGATAACGGGATTGAAATAAATTTACTTTTGCTAAAATCCCCACTTAGCATTTACATAGTTAGATATATTAGCCACGTTTTATATAATATATACATATATATATTTGAAATTACCCATCAATATTTTATGGAGTTTTCAGTGAGGGGAGGAGAGAAGGAGATTTTAGAGATTAGGAGAGGGCTATATAGTAGGAAAGAACACAGAAGATATAGGAGATAAGGGAGGCAGAAGAAGCATATCTGCTCTCGTGACAACTTACATGCTGAATTGCATTGATTTCTCTGTGTTATGTGATGCTTATTAAACAGGACTCCATTGATGATCCTTCGGGTCATGAACCAGCCAGCATGTTAGTTTCCACGATCACACCTTCAAATAAACTGCTGAGTTAAAATCTATTGAGAATGGCTTATGGCCCACAGACAATAGCTTTTTTTCTAAATATATTTGCAAATGACTCATCAATGTTTGCTTGGGTGTTTTATTTAGAAACACCATGGATAAATATTTGAAAGAGTATTGCTAATGACAAGGCAAAAGTGAACTATAAAGTGTCTCTAATGACTACTTTAAAATCTGCACTCTGCAAATAGAGCTGACTAAAGAGCGAGGAAAATGTAAGATAACAGCAGGTGAGCTCTTCATGGGATGTGTGCGTGTTTGTGTGTGTGTGGAGATGTCTGTGTGAAACAAATCATATTTGTAAACTAAGGCCCATATCTGCTGAATAGAGAAGAGTTTCATTGAACAGACACATCTGCCAGGAAAATCTGGGGTTGTAATTTAGGTTTTATAGTCTGGGAATGACTAGATTGCTTTTGAAAGCACTACTTCTCCAGTGTTTTTTATTTTATTCTTTGATCAAATATGTCAGCCAAGGAAGAAAATGGTCATTTATTTCTTTTGAAAGCAGGAAAAATAAAGAGATTTACATTAAATAGTAGTCATCACAATGTTCATAGAAGTTTCCAACTATTTATCAACATGCCTGCTTTCCAACTGCAATTTGCTTAATTGGATTTGCATCTTCAGTCACTTTGCGGTTTCCACACTGAGGTGGCAAAGTTGTTCCAAGCTGTGGGCGGCTGGTCAAATGTGCATGCGGCTGTGTAATTGTCAGAAAATGTCCTCGTGTCAGATGGGGCCATGGCCTAGAGTATAAACAATCCTGCTAGTGCTTCTGCAGCATAGGAAGAGACAGCTCCACTTCATTAGTGAGATTACACTGGCTATGGATAACTGGCTGTCTCAATCATCTGCAGGCCAATCATGAAGCCATTGCCGGGGTCACGGGGCAGCCCAGTCCAATTCAGTCGTTAAGACAACTGGAATAACCAGACTGTAAAACGGTTGGTCTGGTTATTTCTTAATGGTGTAATTGGATCGACCACAGAGATCCAATTAATTGCTGAGCCATCGGTGGCTGGTGGGCTCACTGATGAGCTCAGCCGTCAGTGATGGACTTGAATTGATTGTACAGCTTCCTGATCGATTGTACAATTTGCAGTTACCACGCTGCGGATGGGGTGGAATTGATTTAATTCTCGTGATTTCATTGAACCCATAGATGTACAGCATATTCATGTGTGTGTGCGTGTGTGTGTGTATGCTTGTGTGTGTGTTATTTTCTCAACAGTAATACATTTGAGACATCAGTGATGAATAATGCTATTTTAAGATATGCCTATTTTATCTCGCCTAAGTTTCATTAGAAAATTCTATTGACTGTTACAGAGATCTGTAGGGAGGGGAAATGCGAGCTTCAATGGAAACTGTGTATTTAGAAGGGGGGAAAGAAAAGCATCCTTCACTCTTCTATGTTCAGTGTGACAAAGCCCACTGCATGGTTACTGCAGCCTATTCATGACATAGTAATGTCTGATCTCCTGTTTTGCTGAGTTGCTTATAAAATGTGCTTGATGTCCGTGTGGTGTGGCATGACAAAGTAAATAATTGCTATAATACATTTATGGAAAAACTTGGAGCGTGAGCTCCCCAACCAATGAGAGAAACTGCCCATGGCAGTTTCCCTTCAAAAATAAGCATTAGCTGCTCCCACAAGCTCTTCTTGGCTAGGGCTGGTGTGTGGGCTTGATTCTCTATACCCACCCCCCACTGTGCTGCCTAGAATAGGCACTCAGTAAGTATTTGTTGAGTAAGTAAAGTAATATGTCAAAAGGAATTTCTTTGTGACTAATGGATGCCAAATGAGTATGAAGAGGTAGGTAACTGTTTATGTTTTCACTTTTGAGGTGAGTTAGTCCCTCTGTCATTTCCTAACAGTGGTCCAAAGACAGGTGCCAATCTTAGACGATATTCTCACCAGGCCAAAGTAAGATGAGAAAAACATAAGAATGAGGGTTTTAGGAGATTAAAAATGTCCACAAAATCTTCCTCATGACCCCCACTGAGAGGCAGAGTCTGTTTTCCTTTCTCTTAAATGTGGAAGGACCCGTGACATCTGTGACAGTTTAAGCCTAGACTTCAGGAGTACTGGAGGTTTCTACCTCCTGTAATGGGATGCTTGCTCATAGGACGCTCCCTCCCAGAACCCAGTCACTGTACGATGAAAAGTTCAAGCTGAATGCAAAGACCATGGGTAGACGCTCTGGTCAGCAGTCACCGCTGAGCTCCCAGCCAACTGCCAGCCGACTTGCACCGAGCCCCCAGCTGAGCTCATTCAACGCACACGATTGAAGAGATAATAAAATGGTTATTGTTTTAAGGCACTAAGTTTTGGGTTGGTTTGTACTCAACCATAGATACCTGTAACCATGGCATATATTCACTTGCGTAAGATTATCAGCTCCTGTTTCCTGAGAAGGATTGCCTGTTCTAGGACGCTGCACTTCCTACTTTGTTAATGTTAAAATGTCCTTTCTTTCTTCTCCCAGCTTTGTTGAGGTGTAATTGACATATAACATATGTTTTTAGATTCCACATGTAAGGGAGATGATGCAGTATTTGTGTTTCTCTGTCTGGCTTATTTCATTCAAGGTCCATCCATGTTGTCACAAATGGCAAGATTTTCTGATCCACTGATGGACATTTCTTTTTGGCATGATGGTCAGAATAAACAGCAGTGATGTAGATAGATGTATGTCTTTAATTGGGATAATAAAAAATTAGGATACCTGTATAGCACCCAATGGTTGTAATGCATTTTATTTATCTATGGAATTCAAAACCTCTGCCGGAATTCAAAACCTCTGCCCAATTACAACTTCATACGCTCTGCAGAAATTCTCTGTCTTCCAGGGCCATAGTTAGCCAACTTCTGCTCAAACAATTCCAGTGAAAACAGTTGACTCATCATAAGTCAGCATGGTCTATCTTGAAACATAAGTACTTTTTAAGAAATATTAATCTGGGCTTCCCTGGTGGCGCAGTGGTTGAGAGTCCGCCTGCCGATGCAGGGGACACAGGTTCGTGCCCCGGTCCGGGAAGATCCCACATGCCGCGGGGCGGCTGGGCCCGTGAGCCATGGCTGCTGAGCCTGCGCATCCGGAGCCTGTGCTCCGCAACGGGAGAGGCCACAACAGTGAGAGGCCCGCGTACTGCAAAAAAAAAAAAAGAAAAGAAAAGAAAGAAATATTAATCTTTGGTATTAATGAGGAGTTTTCCACAGATTTTGTTAACTTTTAATCTAAAGAAGTACTCTGATATTTGTTAATCATGCATATCAATATATTTGCAAGAAAATTTGTCCCTGGACATTCTACTCAGATAATTCATTTCAAACTATACTATTTTACAATATGTTGTTATTGTCTCTTGTAGGAGAATAAGCTGGGGTTGGGGGCTGTGGAGTGTGAGTAGGGTAATGGAACAGAAAGAAAGGTGAAAAGCAAAGCATTTATTGAAAACTTACCATGTGTTAAGTTCTATCTGTATATTCCATACTCTCAAAAATTTGGAGGTTTTAGAGGTTCTATAATGCAAACATTTCTATTCTTTACAAATTAAACATTTTATGAGTAGACATTATCTTACTCAGAACCATTTTTATGCTTTTGAAGAGGGAAGAAATTTCACCCACCTGGCAGCATTATTGCTGTGAAATTATTTTATTCACAGTCAATGGATTTGTTTTCTACAAAAAAGCATAAGCAAAGGCGTTCCTGAACACAGATTCTTTTATTAAACCATTTTTTTCAAAGCGATGTTTAGTATAATGCCTTATAAATTACCTTTCTGCAAAACATAAAGAGGAAAAATGTTCTGTACAGTGGATACTGAGAAGAATATAAGTAACAAAATAACACGTGATGAAGTTTATCTTTGAAATGATACGGCTTTTAGTTCTACTATCTGTTTTTGTTATGTTCCTTCTAAAATTCTCAGCATTTTTAATAATAAAAAGTGTGGCTGACATATGGATTTCAACTCTACAGCCCTAACTTATTCCAGTACTAATAAGTGGTTAAAGGAATAGTAAGTGATTTGTCATCTTTAATGAGAATATGGAGTTCTAAATTATGGTAAATGACAAACTAATTGCCTTAAAAATAGTAGAACTTTTCCTTTGGATGGCTGTTTCAGAAAGCCATTTTCTTCTTCAGAAACTATTTTCAAAAGCTACCATCTTCCTGATGGATATAATCTTTGCTGCTGCAGTCATTGGTGCTACAGCAAAACTTTTCAAAGATAAGAAGAAAAACAATGGCAGTGTTTCAGAGAGTGTCAGTTGGCCTCAGAATAATTTTTCAAGGATATTCATGACTTATGCTCTATTTCCAAAAAGAGACTTTAGATCTTTTCAGTAAATATTAAAAGAGATGATCATATTGAGGATATTCGTTAGAAAGGAGGATCATTAAACGCCACAAATACCTTTTTTCTATTACACACCTAATAAAGAAACAAAATATTCTGCACAATCCTAGCCTTCATAGGAAATAAGACAAAAACTGCAAGAAGTTTCTTCAAAATCCCCCTTAAGAAATGATCTCAAGTTGTCTTAACGGCCTGCCTGGTAGCATCATCAGCTGCAATGGAAGAGAAAAAATGCTCTGTTTATGTACATACCTTTAAAAGAAGACTGAATAGTAATGTCTGTTGTTCATTTCCTTTCCCTCTTCTGCTTGTGGAGATGGGGTTGGGCTGGGAAGGGGAGAGGTTTGGGAGAGGTATCTAGAACTAATTGCTGGAATCAACCATCCAGGAAAGTGATCGGCACATCATAAACTGTCAGCCACAGGCTTGTGGATGTGCTGACTACCTTTTCATTCTAATTGGCAGTCAAGGCTACACTAACTAGATCTTGCGTAAAAGAATGGATATGCAAGGCTCTGAAGTGTGCACTTCCACAGTGGTGGGTAGAACAAGCTCGGCTGCCTGAACGATAGTGTTGCTGGGTCCTGGATGTGTGACTTCTGGGGGATTTCAGAGGGATTTCAGCCCTGTGGTCCATCTGCACCCGCCTGTCACTAATCATATCAGCGTCATGCTAGCACAGTGGCCTTGTACCCTTTGTGCATTACCAGAGAGAGTCTGGAAAAGCACAGAATAAATATGGGCAATGCTTAGATCAGGACAAGTGAGGTCATTTTTCATTGCCTTTGTTTGTTTTTGGTTATAAGTGTTTACAAGTTTTGTTGAAATGGGGGAAACTTAGAGGACCAAATTTAAGTTTGCCTCTCCTGTGTGCCAGAAACACTGTGTTCTCCCATCAAAACCCTCAAGCTCAGTTTAGGAGTGCAAGGTAACAAATGCTGACATTGGTTCTTAAGGGGAAAAGATTAGATTTCTGTCAATTTACAGCCATGAACAAACATCAGAATTGAGATCAGTTTTTCAGATGAGTTTGTAATCACACATGAAAAAGCTGAAAGGTTTTCACAGTTCTTCTTACTGTCCTGTACTGCACTATATGCATTGGTATATTGGGTACATTCCAGGGGACCATCTAAAATGTATTTTCTGGTTTTCCTTATTATTCTTTAAGTTACTGGGTGTTAGTTGCCATATGTTGCCTGTGTTCAGCCATACTCTGTGTCTGCTTTCATTGGAAAAGTGGTTAGCGCATAATACTTAGTAGGCACTTAAATATATGTTGAATGAATGAATGAGGATGAATGACTGGATTATATGCTTTAACCTCAGGACCTACTTTAACTGTAGAAACGTTCTTGTGAGCCATGACCTTTCGATCGTTTATAAATACCATAACTTTTTTAAAGATAAATGAGTATTATGTTAAGAAGCTGATGTTTCACATGCCTGTTATTTGAAAGCAATTCTTTTGAATTATGCTTAAGGGTTATTCAATAAAAAATTACCTTGTGCCAAAGGCAATATGTGAGTGGCAGAGATTGTTCTAGTGTTCATCTGATTTTTATAAAGAAAAGAATAACCCTGAAGTTGAAAATGAGATCAGAGTGGAAAGACATTTAAAGCAAAGGATAATGCTTTTCCTCAGAAAATTTTCCTAGAACTTAGCCTATGCTACTCAAAGCTGTTACCTAACAATCGGCTTCCTCCCATCCTGTACTCAAATGGTAATATGTCCCCTAACTGTAAGATATTCCCATTTTCCCCTATCCTGAGAACTCCATTGCAGCAACTTGTCAGCAAAACAGCCTATTCTGTGTTGTCTGACGAGTTCATGGTTTAATTAGTCCCCAGCTACAAGCGAAGTAGAATTGAATCATGTAGGGGAAACATGGCTTTGAAAACAGAATGAAACAAACACATCACCATCCACACAAGCTGTAGAAATCATACATGATATTAAATGATGACTGTAATCTCCTGGCCTCAGCCCTGTGGCCAACAGGCTGTCCTAAACATGCTATGTGAAGATTCTTGAATTGGTGGCTTTGGGGGAGCAGAGGTTCATTCAAAGCCACAAATAGTGGAGAGCTCATCTTTGATCTCTTTAAATTAAGGTCTCCATTTAACAAAATTATTCATCCACTTCCTTCCTTCCTTCCTCTCATTCATTCATTCGTTCATTCAAAAAGCCTCTGAAGAGCACCAGAAACACAGAGGAAGAGTTCCCCACACTCACACATCCAAGCTCCTTCGGGGGACAGTGGGGGACAATGGACTGAAAGAGTGACTCAAACATGGCAAAATGATATGGTAAGTGTTAGACCAAGCTATACAAGGGCAGTTGTGAGCGCACAGAAGGGAAGGACCTCATTCAGCCTAGAAGGGGGAGATAGTTAAGGCAGGGGTGAAATCTTAAAGGACTATTGAAGAAAGAAATTTTGAAAGAAGGAAGGAGAAAAAGACTTCCCAGACTCAAGGCATAGCACACGCACTGCAGCAGGCCAGACACATGCATGTTCCAGAATCTGCAGGCAGGTGTGTGTAACTGGAATGTATTACAAGATGGATTTGAGAGGACCGATGAAAGGTACCAGACACTTAGGGGCCTTGTGCTCTCTTGAGAGTGAGGTTGATGAGCAGCCGTACAAGCTTATGGGACCCGTGGCCACAGCAGTCGATGTGGATAGAGATCATGCCAGGGGCTAAAGGGTTTCTCCCTAGTGCATCCACATTCCAAATGAAAACCTTCCTAAATCAATGGGAATCCGCTTAGACACAGAGCAAGGAGAGGCATGCACAGCATACAGTCTCCAGGTAGGATGGCTGACCTGGGGTAAGTAAGTGAAAGCCTCTTAAATCTCTGTGGGTCGATCCACGCCAGAACGATTCCAATCTGCCATAAAGCCTTTGAGATAACCAGGCTGGTGTTATATAACATCTCATGACCAGGGCTTCGTCTTTGTCTCAATCATGTCCGTTTATATAGTATATTTCCCTGAGGAGCTGTAATGCATTAAACCCCGTGAATCAGGCGGTTTGGCAGAAGAGACTAGATACAAACTGAGTGACGTAGAATGAGGAGAAGCGGTACCAAAAATGTGAATGAAGATGCCAAAAGGGGAGTCTTGTGCACTGACCTGGGAGGATCCCTTTGTTGTATGTGGGCTTGCAGAGTGATAGAAAGCTGTGATTCTGGGGTCAGAAGATCTAGACCTGTATCGCTTGTTACTGGGTATGGAATTCTCTGAGCCTGTTGTCTCAACTTAAAAGTGATATCATGAACACTCAATAAAATAATATCCATCAAATGAGATAATGTATATCAAACCATTTGCAAACCACAAAGTGCCATGTACATTATGATTATCATCTGTGTACCTCATAAATACATAGGCATATGTTCCTGCTTTGGAACTTTAGTTCTTAGAATATTTACAGTGTGATAGTATAATAGCACTTATTCTGTTCAAAGAAGGGCCTTTATTGGGTTATCTGGTCTTCAGTGTGTTTGGATTTAAAAGCTCAAAGTATGGGCTTCCCTGGTGGCGCACTGGTTCAGAATCTGCCTGCCAATGCAGGGGACACAGGTTCGAGCCCTGGTCTGGGAAGATCCCACATGCCGCGGAGCAACTGGGCCCATGAGCCACAACTACTGAGCCTGCGCATCTGGAGCCTGTGCTCCGCAACAAGAGAGGCCGCGATAGTGAGAGGCCCGCGCACCGTGATGAAGAGTGGCCCCCGCTCGCCGCAACTAGAGAAAGCCCTCGCACAGAAACGGAGACCCAACACAGCCAAAAATAAATAAATAAATACAAGCTCAACGTATTTACATTATTTGGAACCCACATGAATTCATCACGGGAATTTTTTTTAAATAGGAAGACATTAGATGCTACTATCAACCAAGGTCTAAGGTTATGAAGGCCATTAAAAAAATACAATACTACTGCCCTGAATTTCAGTGACAGCTCCCCTGTGGATGTCCTCTCATGGATCCTGATAACCATAGGTCATATAAGCTGCATTTGCAAAGAGGGGCTGGGGCCGAGCTCTGTCATGGTCCTTGATCAAAGTTATATCAAGGAAGGGGTTGGTCCTAAGACTGTTTCTGGGAGCTGCAACTAAGGACATTTCCCCTGCCTTAGTCAAAGAGACGTGCTTGCTTGCAGAAACTGCTTCAAGGACTGTGAATGCATAAAGAGTTGGTGCAGGCTCTGGAGGGAGGAACCTGAAGCTTGTATGCCTCTCCCCTGGCTTGCCCTGCCCGTTAACGTGTTGTATGTAAAACATCTGCCCTGCTCTCAGGGGCCCCTGCACCAGCTCCCCCTCTCTCTCCATTTGCTTTGTGCTTCACCCACTTCAGACTCCATCCTCCTGTCTTTCTGGGCCCAACTTGGAGGCCTTGCTTGCCTGTCCCTCCTCCGGCCTTCCACATCACACCCGGATCTTCTCTTCTCCCTTGACATGGCTTCAACTGTGCCCACAGTTGCACCTTCTCCCTCCTGACTTCATGAACAGCCCTGAACCCAGGACACCAAGAACAGCCCTGGAATTGTGACCTAGTGGCAGGAAGCTGTGACTTTGCCCCTCTAACATCAGGTGCCAGAGAGCTAAGCCAGTCCCAAATCCCAGGCCTTTGTCCTAGAAGCAATCTGTCTGAAGAAAAAGAAAACCCATCTCCGGGTGACGTATCCTCAACTCCGGATTTCATGTGCCGATATGTTTGTGTCGTTTAGCAAACTCTCACAGAAAATGTTAGCTAAATGTCACTCTGGTATCTCTGGGGTTTGTTGGACTTAATATATAAGCCTTAAACTGAGGCTGGAGCTGAGAATTCAGATGAGTTCTACCTACATATGTCCTTTGTTGGAGCTACATGATTTGGTTTTACCCAGTGGTGCAAAGTGGAAAAAAAATTCCAATACAGGAAATACTAATGTCGGTGGCCAAATAATATGTGAGGGTTGTAGTTTTCTTAGCAGTCCTCAGTGAATTTTTACCTGGGAAAATGTGTGTGTGCGTGTGCGTGTGTGTGTGTGTGTATTGGTATTCTAAAGAAATACTGAGCTAGAGATGAGGGAAGGAGGCTTCCCATGGGGAATCCGGAGTCTGAGACTCTCAGTGGATGCTGTGATGTGCTGCCTATCACATCACATCCTGCTTTCAGGGCTAATGGAGACAGTCCAGTATGAAACAGTGAGACACACTAACAACAGCAAGAAGCCATTACCAGCCCTGGGAGGGAAGGAACACAGGTGGCAGTGTTGTTACCAGCCTAGACGCCAAGGTCATCAGACAGGAGCTGGGACCATGAGTGGATGGGCTGCCCCGTATGAGCTGGGAAAAGCACAGCCACAGCCAGAGACGCCCCTGACCAGAAAGAGCTTAAATTGCCAGCCGTCTGTCAGTGATTACCAGGAATCTACAGGGACAGAGTAACCAGGGGTATGTGGGTCCCTGTGATGCAGAGCAGAACAGGGCCAAGAGCTGAGGGCAAACAGGAAAGTGACACCTCCTCAATCGAATCTCTGAGAGTAGAGTCTGGAATCTGCATTTTCAACAAGTTGTCTGGGTGATGCTTACGTGCACCAGCATTTTATAACCTTCCATAACATGGAAAATTCCTTACCTCGTCAGGCTCTTCTGTAAGGCAGCATGAGATAAGACAACTATAGCCATCAATTCTGATGGTAGGAAAGGTTGAGGTTTTTTTGGCTTTCCGCCTCTTCTGATTTTTTCTTTAACCAAATATAATAAGTAGAGTAGATAGAATATATGACGAATTTGCATTTAATAAAAAGTTTCTCCCTTTGGCACAGCCCCTTAGGAACTCCTAAAAGTTAACTATTAAAATGTCGTTGAACAGTAGTCCAAAATGTACAGAAGTGAGGTGCATTTATCTGAAATTAGCTCCACAGTGTAGGACAACTATTTTCAGCATTCATCGTTATTAATGTCTATAATTGATGGCTAAAAATAGAAGCCTCAAATGAGAAGAATGTCCAAAATCACACTCACATTAATTGTGAACTGCTCAGCCCATAAGCATGTTAGCTAGATTCTCCCCACACTTTGACTTCTTTTCTCACCTCCTCTCTAGACTGTATGTCATTAACTCTTGCTTAAGGTTTTAAACTGCCTCCCATGTAATACACATGGCAATTTTTATGTATGGAAATGTTCTATGTGTGTGAGGGTATGGGAAACAGATGCAAACATTCTGGTTTAATCTGGTGGAATTTCATGGCAAATGAGCTCAAGATGCCTTAGGGGGGAAACCCTGTATTGGCTTTAGTTGTTTCTAATAACAGGCATTGGGAACTGTGTTTTTGAGTTTGTATGTAAACCAGGAAGGTAAACAATATGGAATGAGCATAGCAGAGAAAGACAAATACTTAAAATAGGGCTGTTGCTCTTAATGGAGAATAAAGATTTGAGGAGTCAAGTACTTGACTCGCCAAGTAGAGTTGACTCATCTTTAATAGCTAACTTACTTTTTTAATATAAGAAATTAACATCATTATAAATTAGATGTGTGTCGCTCGTCCCCAAATTTGTCTCATTAGAAACATGGCCAGTGACAGATGATCATCCTGGAGCCAATCATTCTTCTCATCACTGGCTTCACGGTCTGATGCGAACCAAGGGGAGGCCAGCATGTGTAACAAACTGCGTTACGCTTCCCCTGTCCCTTCACCAGATGACCTGGGGTAACTCCTATGAAGACTCTGGTCTTTGGGTTCCTTAACTAAAATGACAGGATTGTAGTTAACTGATCTCTCAGTCCCTTTGGAACATACAATTCAGCGAGACTATACTATAGAAACTTACCTGTGTCCTGTTATAGGTATTTCGGATCTTCTCTTGGCTACTTACCGTCAATCATGCAGAACGATTTGCTGTTATTTAAACACACTGTATATTTTCCAACATTTGTAAATCTCCATTTCTAAGACCATTTCTAAGACCAAGATCAAATTCTAAGACCAAGATCAAATTCCAAAGCTTTCATTGCCTTATTCATTGGCCTGATTAGATTCACTTCTTTCCCCTTTGTGCTCCCATAGCTCTTCCTATATACATTTCTTGATTCTTATCACATAGAACTCTGTCCAATTTTAAGTAATTTTTTCATTGACTTTCCTCTGCAATTTTTTTACAAGAGTTTCAGAAGGATAGGTGTTAACTCTTCTCTAAATGTTTGATAGAATTTGCCTGTGAAGCCATCTGGTCCTGGACTTTTGTTCCTTGGGAGTTTTTTAATCACAGTTTCAATTTCAGTACTTGTGATTCATCTGTTCATATTTTCTATTTCTTCCTGGTTCAGTCTTGGAAGACTGTATCTTTCTAAGAATTTGTCCATTTCTTCTAGGTTGTCCATTTTATTGGCATATCGTTGTTTTGTAGTAGTCTCTTATGATCCTTTGTATTTCTGTGGTGTTTGTTTTAACTTCTCCTTCATTTCTAATTTTATTGAGTTGATCCCTCTCCCTTTTTTTCTTGATGAGTCTGGCTAAAGGTTTATCAATTTTGTTTATCCTTTCAAAGAACCAGCTTTCAGTTTCATCAATCTTTTCTATTGTTTTCTTCATCTCTATTTCATTTATTTCTGCTCTGATCTTTATGATTTATTTACTTCTACTGACTTTGGATTTTCCTTGTTCTTCTTTCTCTAGTTGCTTTAGGTGGAAGATTAAGTTGTTTATTTGGGATTTTTCTTGTTTCCTGAGGTAAGATTGTATTGCTATAAAATTCCCTCTTAGAACTGCTTTTGCTGTGCCCCATAGGTCTTGGATCGATGTGCTTTCATTTTCATTTGTCTCTAGGTATTTTTTAATTTCCTCTTTGATTTCTTCAGTGATCCATTGGTTGTGTAGTAGCATATTGTTTAGCCTCCAGGTGTTTGTGTTTTTTACAGTTTTTTTTCTTGTAGTTGATTTCTAATCCAATAGCATTGTGGTTGGAAAAGATGCTTGATACGATTTCCATTTTCTTAACTTAACCAGGCTCACTTTGTGGCCCAGCATGTAATCAATCCTGGAGAATGTTCCATGTGCACTCGAAAAGAGTGTGTATTCTGCTGCTTTTGGATGGAATGCTCTATAAATATCAATTAAGTCCATCCGGTCTAATATGTCATTTAAGGCCTGTGTTTCCTAATTAATTTCTGATAGCCAACACCAAAATTGTCAGCCATGTGAGTGCTATCTTGGAAACAAATCCTCCAACCCTTGTCAGTCCTTCAAATGACTGAAGCCCTAATATCTGACTATATCCCCATGAAAGGCCCCCAAGCCTCCTAGCCAATACATGCCCAAATCCCCTTAGAAATTCAGAAATAATAAGTGATTATTATTGTTTTAAGCTACCAAGTTTGAGGGTTATTTATTGTGTGGCAGTAGACAACTAATACCAATTTCTTCTTCCCCCCTTTCCCTGGGAGGCAGTATGATAGAGTAGAAGAAAATGGGTCTGCTATTGAAACCTTGTATGCTACTTAATGTCAATATTAACAATGTATTATTAATAAATTATTGTACTATTATATTAAACTAATAGCATTGTCACATTATTAATTCTAATGAACATATTCAAATTATGGTATGGCATTACTATATTAAAACAGTAATAATATCATTGTTATATTATTAAAATACTAATGTTTTGGTGGAAATACTAACAATATTTTTAATATTAATTATTACTTTGTCGACTTTTGAGAAACGTTGTTGTCCCTGTTTGAACAGTGAGGAAACTGAGGCTTAGAGAGGTTAATTTGTTCAAAGTCAAACAACCAATAGGATACTGAGCCCTGATTAAGCCGAGATCTGTCTTAAGATGCAAACACTAGCACCGCAGCTTTTCCTCTCCTCATCTGTACAGTTAGTACAGCGATAGTTAACCTGTGCTGGTGTGTGAGAATCGAATAAGATAAAACTAAAGTTCCTTGCTTGATGCCTAAATAATGCACAAGCAACAAATGTCATTTTGTCTCCTTTTCCTTCACAATGTACCAGAGCATTTCTACCAGGGCGAGTCTAAGTTCCCAGGAACCCAGGCCAATAGGCAGAGCTGTCAGCAGCAGCAACCCTGGGTGGGAAGATTGACTGAGTGTCTCTTTCCACCCAGGACTCCAGGTGTCCTCTGGGTTTGTGAACTTGGGTGCCTCTTCTTGAAACAGTGTTTCAACTCAATCTCTTGCCTTTCTCAAACTCAGAATAGATACTAAGAACAGTAATGCTCTACCTTTTAATAGCACCTTGGAGATCACAGAGCTGTTTCCTTTCCCTACATGTGAGAGAGTAAATGGAATTGATGCAGATGGGAATCCCACTGACTACAGAACAAGAGTTGGAAAGTATTTTCTGCAAAACCCCCTTATGATTGACATACATGCTTCTTCCTTAAAACCTCTGTCTTCTGCAAAAGCAATATCATTACAACCAACTGGAGGTCAGTTATACAGAATTGAGTCATAGGAGTCATTATCTTTGGATTATGTTTTTTTCTCCTCTATTCACAATCAAGGCATGATCTTTTCAGAGAGAGGAAAATCACCACATCCATCTACTATGGCTGGGTTAGCAATGTGTGGCTGGCCAAAAAACATTCACTTACCTGCATATATGCTTTAGTTTTAAAATAGTTTCTGTAATTTTATTGTAACTTGCAATGCTCCTTTTATTTGCTTTACAAATTGCTTGCAGAGAATGAATGATGCATTGAAAGGGAGTGACCATCCATGGTAGTTTTGACATGAGAGTGGCTGGCGGACTTCACCACTTTAATGTGATCTGGCTGAGCTTGAGCTGTGCACTGAGAAAAGCAACGCCATGTTATGGGAAACCTCAGGAGTTTTCAAGGAAGCAATATGGGTCTAATTGGGCAGAAGCTTAGCAAGTAGACCACAGCTATTTCTCTGTAGAAGGTCCAACAGTATACTAGAGAGATGATGCCTGTGAGGATTGCCTTGCTAAATGAAAACCAGAAGAAACCTTAGATGTCTGTTCTTGAATCAGAGAAATAAGGGGTTTTGGCTTGAGTTCAATGAAGATATCTGTTTTTCCTTGCAAAAGTATGGACTGTCTGCACCCACACACACATGAACTTGGTCTGTGTGTTTCTCTTTACATTAATAATATTATAGGTTTTGATGGACAGGGAGAACAAAGACATTAAAGAAACCCTTTTTAACCTTTAAACAAGATTAAACATCCAGTGTTTCCCAACTCGTTTAACCATAGAAGCCTTTGCAAAAATGTAATATTCATTGTGATTTGCCATGTGAAACTTGCTTGAGTAATCGGGTCTTTTAACAGAGACAGAGAGTCTATGGGAGTGAGGCACAGAAAACCTTGTTGAATGGGGTCCTTTGTGTCAGAGTGGGCTGGTCCCTCAACTCTCTCCTTGGGTCACTGCCTACAGTCCTGCAAACTCCCATCCTCCTCTGAGAGGAGCCCCTTCTTCTCATCCCAGGAACTCCTCCAGGTCTCTGACGAGTGAACCCTGTGTGGTGCATGGGCTCATACCCATCCTCTGGTCACTATCTCCAGTGACCTGTTTCTCTGACTCACTGCCTTCTGCACCCATTTCTTCTCAAATCACCAAGGCCAAGTCTTTCTTTTCCACCTTCCTTGAATTGCTAGAAACTTGGCTTTCTCCAAGCCATTGATAAAACAATTTTACTGACTTATGACTTGGTTTCTGAGCTGCTTCTCACCTGAGACACCTCATCTTCCTCTTGGTAATGAAATCTCTGGTCTATCTCTGATGACGTGTAACAGAAGTAGGTCCTAATATCCTGGTTGTTGGCCCTAAACCCCTCCTTGTCATTTGAATACCATGTGATTTCTGTGAGCCCCCTAGCCCATTACCAACCTCTTGGCTTCTCACTCCAACCCCCCTGGACCTGCAGTACAAACTGAAAATGATCAGACATCCCAGATTCATCAGCCACTGAACCATTTGTACCACTGATTGTTGAGTTTTGTAGCACTAAGTAGTATCTCACTCCAGCCTCATGAATTTGTCAGACTAAAAAGTTTGAGAATAACTGGTATGTAACATTTCGTTAAATACCCCAAGGATCTGCATAGGTTAATTTTCTTGTCAAGGTTGGACAGTTTTCGACCCAGAATATCAACCCTGTTGTTTCTATGGGGCTATGATACATTCTATCCTTTCCTTTTAACTTAACACTTACACCCCCTTTCTGATAAGTTACACAGCAAACTCTGAACACAGAAGCCACCAATGGTCTTTAGTTTCAGAGAAGTTATTTTATATTACAAGTGAAGAGAAGGACGTTGCTTTCATCCTCTACTGCTCTTCACATTTCTTATCTTTCTACACAAAATGTTTAATGTTTCCATCTTGTGGAGCCCTTAATTACATCATTAGCAGATGTGATGCAAAAATTAAGCATCAGTTGAGCTTCTTCTGGATTACACACATCCTTAAATTCTGTTTTCAGATCATTGCGATTTAACTTTATGATTTATATTAGAAATATGGCTTTGGGAGTTCATTTCATTATTCTTTAGCAATTGTATTTTATCCACTTAGCTAATTCTGTGGAGAGTTTGTTTTGATGAGAAGAGGTTGCTCAGTGTAGCCACATCACAAAACCTGTGAGATAAAATCCAGTGGGCCCGGCCAGCTTTTGTTGAGTTCTTGGATCCTATACACACAGAAGAAGCATATGAAAATAAAAATGATTAGCATCATTTTACATTCAAAATGTTCTGATTTAAGACAGATTGAGTCTTTTAAATAAATACAGCAGGAAAATTGTGAACTTGCAGCTTGCTTTTATTTGATAAAGTATTTGTAAAGCCAAGACTGCTTCCCTAAATGTCAGTTGTTACTGCAAAAGTACGATGGGAGGCCCAGATGCTCTGAGGAACCACTTTGATTACTCATATGTAAGAGTATGTTTATTGTGTGTTTATATATACATGTGCATACATATGTATATACCTACCGATATGGGTATGGCTAGGCTATAGATATATGCACTGATTTTGCCTAAGTTATTGTCTGATGTGTTCTTATATAATATTCACTTCATTCTACATGAAGAACTCTTATTTATCCTTAAATATCAAATGTTAGAGCAGACCTCATTCCCTCATTCCTCAAGAGAGGCTCCCTACGATATATCTCTCCAGGAAGAGAAGTAGAAACATCTCTCTAGAGGAAATAGAGTGTTGCACTGAAAAGCAAGGACTATGAAATCAGATTCCCTGAGTTCAAATCTTTTATTACCTTGGAGGATCGAATCATTGGCCCCAGTTCTCCACCATTCCCCATATCCACACCCTTTGCACAGTATCAATGTGGGAAAAAAAATATGTCCTAATTCCTTGACTTTGGCTTCAACCATGTGACTTCTCCTGGCCCATGGGAGGGCACAGGAAGTGATCCTGTATCAGTTTCAATGTTGGGCTTTAAGAGACCTTGTGTGTTTTCACTCTCTGCTCTTACAGTTTCGCCACTAACTTAAGAACATCCCCACATAACTTGTTAGTCCAGAGAGGGCAAGAAACATGTAGGGCAGAACTGAAATAAAGCAATATACTCTCCCATGGCAAGCCATGGAAGACTTTAGAACACATTGAATGTTACCTACATTGGTTACATTTATAATGAGTCCATACACACGCTATGTCTGAGAATGGTTTTGTTTTTGTTTTTTGTCCTTAGAAAGAAAAGTAAATATACTTTTCAACCAAAAAACTTCTGAATCCTATTTAAATTTTAGTCTTTAAATTTTTTTTCATAGCATCGTAAACCCTCATATTTGTATTTCACTTTTATGTTTCTCAAAGCACTCCATCTTGTAATCTCATTTGATTCTCACATCATCCTGGTGAGATAGAATGGCTTTATCTGCATTTTACATGTTGGCCTTGATCTGGGGTGGCTCACACTCTGCTGTGAGAAGGAGAAAGGGCTGAGCAAAAGGCAGTGTGAGAACAGGAGTAGGAAGGCAGAGGAAGGTCCAGGGGAATATGAGCAGATTTAGTTTCTTCTCAGGTGTCAGGATCCAGTCACAATGTTGGGGGAGGGGTGTCCCATGTGAGCGGGGAGGCTTAGAATGATCGTAGAGGCCCAGACAGTGGTGCGTGATCGGGTTCTGGTGAAAGTTTGTTTGTTAAGGGGTAGATAGTTTGTACTGTGTCCAGCTAGACGTCCAGTCCTAGGAACTAGAGCTGGCAAGAAGTAAACAAGGGGGTTCAGTTCAAACCTTGTATCCTTTCATATAGCTATGGGATTTGGGTTCAATTCAAGGAAAGAAAAATAGGAAGCCAAGACTAGGGAGGAGGAATCAGTAAAAATTGGGCAGGTGTGTTGGTTCAACTAGGGGAGAGGTTGAAAAGCACTGGGACTCAAGGGAAGGGTCAATGAAATGAGGTCTGAACCAAGACTCTGTTTCCAGCGTCATGATGGTGTAATCCAGCATGAGAAAGATGCAAAACAAGATTTGACTCTTTCTTGATGCTACCTCTAAGGACTAAGGACCACTGTCAGGGTGGGCTTTGTGGCTTACAGATTCTAGTAGGACTGGATCTGCAGGTGTCTGGCACTCATTTGGGATGCCTAGGACATACACTGGTGGAGGCATTAGGAATGGTATAGCATCAAGAATTACAGAATTTGAGAGTAAGCCAGCCCTTGGAAACTCAACTTAAACCTCTTTATTTCAAAGGTGAGAAAAATAGAGGTTCTGAGTGAGTCTGTGATTTGTTATCAAGACCCAGAAGCAATGAGCCAAAACTCCAGAGGCTTTTTTTTAAATCCAAGTAATTTTACGTTCCTTTTTTTTTTTTTTTTTTTTTTTTGCCTCTGGAAGACCCCCCGCCCCCCGCCGAGAAATTGATCACTGTTATTTTACTTCTCATTTTCCCTTGCTTCTCACATTAATGGGAATTACAGAAACACATCCCACAAAAAGCATCGTATTGGTTGCCTTGCTATTTTGAACATTATGAATAATTCTGGTTTTAAATTCTATTGTTACTCATTTCTAATGCTTGAATAGAAGATAGATGGGTGGGTGGATGGGTGGGTGGATGGGTAGATGGATGGATGGATGGGTGGGTGGGTAGATGGATGGATGGGTGGGTGGGTGGGTGGGTGGATGGATGGATGGATGGATAGCTGGATAGCTAGCTAGCTAGATAGATAGACAGACAGACAGACAGATGACCCTGAACTGTAAGTGAATTGGACAAACTATACATCCCAAGGCTGTATGGGACATGTCATACTCTCTACCTCCTTTGCCTCAGGAGTTTGCTTCATCTCTTAAGAAATCAACATCCGGCCTTGCTAAATAAGCTAGACAATTTATTTTTTAATATGAACGTCCAATGCCCAAAAGAACTTGACTAGAGATGAACTCCCTTCTGAAGCAGAATTGTTTGCTGGAGTAAGCATCGGGAAAGGAGACAGGAAATAGAAGACTAGATTTTAATCTTGACCCTTTTCCTCCCACCTGGTGGCACTGAATCACCATTGAACCTCTCTGTGCTGCGCTCACCTTATTTTTGAAATGGGGCCATTCATCACACCTCTGCTCTAGGTACCGCAAGTGTAATAGTGAATTAAAAGAGGTAATGGACATGAAAAACACTTTGACAATGAAACAGAGCTTTCTGCTGATGCCAACTCGCATTGTTATTATGCATTTATCATTCACCATTTTCCAATTCTTACCAACTGATGGGGCTAGAACAGGTTCAAAGAAGGCAGGGGCTCATTTCTGAAAGGTGACTCTAATTTGATATTTAGGTAAAGTATGATTAATGCTCTTTCTAAATGTACAGTGTAAGCAGAGTAACATTTTTCTTGTGGACGGTGTATACCAATTCGCGTTAGTGTGTTGGTACAGTTATGTTAATTCTATGTGATATTTTCCCTCCAGCGATTTTGCTTTTAAAACAGCATAATAAAGTGGTTTCTGCTAACTAAATAGGCCTATTCACAATAACTGATACTTAAGTGAATTTATACGGCAGATATTTTGGTGTTGCAGACCAAATTAACTAGCTGAAAATCCATTAACTTCAAGTCTCCAGATGGATATTTAGGATAATTTTTTAGTACAAATGTAAAAGTCATGGTAGAATTTTCTTTGGCATATGTGTAGAATTTCTACCATGGGCCCATTTAAAACATCAATGTCATAATAATTACAGCAAAAATAACAAAGCATTATGTGCACGATCAGGAAGCTGCAACTGAAGATCCAGCCATTTCAGGAAAACAAAAGATACGTAATTAGCATTTGCAATTTGCATTGCTCCCTGATGCCCCTGAATTTTATGGCAAATCATGCTGTAACCTACATGAATTAGACATCAGTAATGGTTGTGGTTTCATGGCATTAAAGTAGGAATATGAAGGGTCCTCTTTCACTATTCACCCATCCCCGCTCCCGCCTTATATGCATAATCTCAACCCCACCCCTGACAACCCACTTCACTTGGGTATTCTCTCTTGCCAATCATCAATCTACTTCCCCCTGCCATCTGCCTGCAGATATTGGAATGACAAAACTTTACTTTGCTTCAAGAGAAAACTATGAATAGAAGCAGAAGCTTAGAACATATAGAAATTCCACTGGTGTTACCAACAAAGGGACTGACAGAATCACTCAATGAAGAAATCGACCAGGACTGCATTTGGTGACATTATACGTATTCCCTATAGGAACTGACCTGCCCAGACTTATGATAGATGCTAGGATAGAGTAATTATGAGGACCCTGCAGTCAGGAAGCTTATAGTCCAGTTGGGCAACATGATAGTCACATAAAATAAAAAATCCAGTAGATCCAGTAGACATCCCTCCTTCCCCTGGGTCCCTGTAATTGTTGACATTTATTGAGTACTTGCTGTGTGCATAGCACTTAATACAAATCATTATTTATTCCTTGCAGCAGCCTTCCGTGGTAGGTGAAAGCATAATCCCCATTTTACAGATGTGAAAACTGAGCTTCAGTGAGGTTAAGTGATTTACCCAAGGTTATGCAGCTAGTAAGTGGTGGCAGCAGGATTTATAAGCAAGCTCTGTGCACTGTCCACCTGGCCTTGTAATATTTGTGTCAGGGCTTACCTCCTTTGTCTAGGAAAATCTCTGTGAAAACAGGAAAATTTCTGTCTTAGCCTGTATCCTTACCTTCTGCCATTGTTTGCAGAATGAATGTATACATTTGACTCAATATTTATTGAGTGCCAGCTCCATATTTGATACACAGTGACATGAGAAAGGACAAAAAAACTACAAGGCAGTACAAAAAGGCCTCATTGATGAACCAAAGTACATGCCATCCGCAGATTTTCTTATCAGAATTAGCCTGATGAATAGCGTTTCTATTGGAAGCATAAAAGTATGTTGCAGGGGGCTTCCCTGGTGGCGCAGTGGTTGAGAGTCCGCCTGCCGATGCAGGGGACACGGGTTCGTGCCCGGGTCCGGGAAGATCCCAATGCCTCGGAGCGGCTGGGCCCGTGAGCCATGGCCGCTGAGCCTGCGCGTCTGGAGCCTGTGCTCCGCAATGGGAGGGGCCACAACAGTGAGAGGTCCGCGTACCGCAAAAAAAAAGTATGTTGCAGGGAAATGTACAAAAACATCATCAAATATTCTGATAAGATAATTAGCACATTAATGGCATTCACTCTCACTGTAGTCTAATCAGCTAATGAAACTACTGTTCTCAAAGTCAAGGTTTGGGGGCCGCAGTGAGTTGAAAAGTGTCCCCCCCCAATTCACGTCTACCTGGAATCTCAAAATGTGACCTTATTTGCAATAGAGTGTTTGCAGATGTAATTCATTAAGATGAGCTCATACTTGATCAGAGTGGGCCCCAAATCCAATGACTGGTCTTCATGTAAGAAGGCCGTGAAGACCACGGGAAGAACCACTGACCACCTGCATAGAAATGCCCAGGAATGGGCTTCACTGGTGGCACAGTGATTAAGAATCTGCCTGCCAATGCAGGGGACACGGGTTCGACCCCCCGGTCCAGGAAGATCCCACATGCCGTGCAGCAGCTAAGCCCGTGCGCCACAACTACTGAGCCTGCGCTCTACAGCCCACGCGCCTAGAGCCTGCGCTCCGCAACAAGAGAAGCCACCGCAATGAGAAGCTCACGCGCTGCAATGAAGAGTAGCCCCCGCTCGCCGCAAGTAGAGAAAGCCCGTGAGCAGCATCAAAGACCCAACTCAGCCAAAAATAAATAAATAAATAAATAAATTTATGTATATAAAAAAAAGAAATGCCCAGGGGTGGGGAATACTCATTCAAAATGGTGATTCCTGGGCACCCTTCAAACCCACAAATCATGCTATCTGTGAGGGCGGTCAAGAATCAGCATTGTTACTTGACATCCTGGAGGGTTTATGCTCACTAACGTTTGAAAGCTGTGATTTTGGGGCATGTGAGGATGTGTAAGGCATAGCATCGTACTCTCTCTTCGGGGCTTACTTTTTAGTCAAGGAGCCGAGTCATATAAGGTAATATAACAAAGGATCATCTCACTTGTGTCAGTAACCTGCTATACGCGTGCAGAGGAGCAGAGGTCATTGTATATAGTAGGTAGGTGTGCCAGGAGTTCACACAATTTTATTGTGGCCTCCAACTTCAGTACACACTGAATGCCATGGAGAGGTGCCTGGCGGGTTTGCATTCAGGCCACGAAACTTTGCTGAATAATTGGCAGCTGTCACTCTTAACAGTTACTATGTGATAATTACTTCACACGTATCATCCCTTTGAATAGTCTAGACAACCCTGAGGTATCAGTCTACAGTTAGCCCTATTTTACTGGCAAAAATACTGAGGTTGGAAGAGTTAAGTAATTCACTGGAAGTGACATAGTAAATAAGTGGCCTAGTCCATATACAAAATCTGGAAGGTCTGAATTTGAGGCTCTTCTCTTTCTTCTTTCCCGTTTTACCCCAGGCTCCAGAATAGAGCACCTTTCTCGTTAAAGCCACATGGCTTGTCTATAACTGAGCCTTGTCAAAGAATAGGTAGATTTGAAGTCACAGGGTAGAAATGCCATCTCTTGTAGCAGACCCAATTTTACACAAACATCTAGGGAAAGAAACATTTTTTATACTAAAATCGGCATGAATATATAATTGAGCAGCATTTTAAAAAATTAAATGTGATTTTAAGATAAAAGTTGTATGTTAAGGAAATGTTGCAATAGCCAGAATTTCTCAGACCATCATCTGTGAGCTGGGGTGTAGGAGGATCCCCATTTAGAACTCTCAGCATTCCAGGCTACTTTAGGTCAATATTGTAAAGTGATATCAGAGACCCCTGCCTCCCACCCCCGCTGATTTTTGTCCCACACTGGGCTGCCTGGGATGTCACAGACTTCCGTTAGTTTGCTTTTATCAGTTTTCAGTTGATTTCTACATTAGTTTGCCCCTCCAGTACATTCTACAAAGTGGAAACACTCATACAAATGTATTTACTTGATGGAGCACCAATGTCCTCTAATCTGAGCGCCCTGACTTCTGTTTCTACTGCATTTTCCCAGTGGGTGGCAATGAGACTAGGTTTTAGTTCATTTCGGCAGAAAAAACAGTAATCTGGTTGAACACCAAAGAGAAAAAATGGTCTTTCCATTACTGAGCAAAATCAAGGATGCCGTAAGTCTTATTTAAACCCATGACGAATGCAGTCTAGAAAGGCTCCATTAACCATTTCACACCCACTGGCTACAGAAGTATGGCTAAAGATTAGACTTGGTGACCAACTTAGAAAACACAGAGGCTCCTTAGTGCCTAGAATAGATGGTAAACCAAAATGGTAGGAGAGAGATCCTTAACACCAAGGGGGGAAAAACTAAATAATTACCTAAAACCCAGCAGGTTTCTCAAGGTAGGCCGCAACATAGTTGAAATATTTATGGCTTCTCCACATCCACTTTCCAAAATGTTTAACTTAGGAGTTAAGTACATTTTAAATAATTTGTTTTCCAGAATCTGCGTCTGTGTTTCACAACTTGGAAATTAAATAGTGCAATAGAGTCCTGGTTAAAGTTCTTCAGTGAACACATCATCCGTGGGTCTTTCCAAATACTTTTTACATCTGTTAAGAAAATTAAATGTTGGCTTCCCCTCCCCAACCTTCCAAAAAGTATAATGTGGAGAATTGTTTTGTTTGGTTTATTTTTTTTAACATCTTTATTGGAGTATAATTGCTTCACAATGGTGTGTTAGTTTCTGCTTTATAACAAAGTGAATCAGTTATACATATACATATGTTCCCATATCTCTTTCCTCTTGCGTCTCCCTCCCTCCCATCCTGCCTATCCCACCCCTCTAGGTGGTCACAAAGCACCTAGCTGATCTCCCTATGCTATGCGGCTACTTCCCACTAGCTATCTGTTTTACGTGTGGTAGTGTACATATGTCCATGCCACTCTCTCAGTTTGTCACAGCTTACCCTTCCCCTCCCCATATCCTCAAGTCCATGCTCTAGTAGGTCTGTGTCTTTATTCCCATCTTACCCCTAGGTTCTTCATGACCTTTTTTTCCTTTTTTCTTAGATTCCATATATATGTGTTAGCATATGGTATTTGTTTTTCTCTTTCTGACTTACTTCACTCTGTATGACAGACTCTAGGTCCATCTACGTCACTACAAATAACTCAGTTTCGTTTCTTCTTATGGCTGAGTAATATTCCATTGTATATATGTGCCACATCTTCTTTATCCATTCAGCTGTTGATGGACACTTAGGTTGCTTCCATGTCCTGGCTATTGTAAATAGAGCTGCAATGAACATTTTGGTACATGACTCTTTCAGGATTATGGTTTTCTCGGTATATGCCCAGTAGTGGGATTGCTGGGTCATATGGTAGCTCCATTTGTAGTTTTTTAAGGAACCTCCATACTGTTCTCCATAGTGGCTGTATCAATTCACATTCGCACCAGCAGTGCAAGAGTGTTCCCTTTTCTCCACATCCTCTCCAGCATTTATTATTTGTAGATTTTTTGTTGATGGCCATCCTGACCGGTGTGAGATGATATCTCATCTTTTGATTTGCATTTCTCTAAGGATTAATGATGTTGAGCATTCTTTCATGTGTTTGTTGGCAATCTGTATATCTTCTTTGGAGAAATGTCTGTTTAGGTCTTCTGCCCATTTTTGGATTGGGTTGTTTGATTTTTTTTGCTATTGAGCTGCATGAGCTGCTTGTAAATTTTGGAGATTAATCCTTTGTCAGTTGCTTCATTTGCAAATATTTTCTCTCATTCTGAGGGTTGTCTTTTGGTCTTGTTTATGGTTTCCTTTGCTGTGCAAAAGTTTTAAGTTTCATTAGGTCCCATTTGTTTATTTTTATTTCTATTTCTCTAGGAGGTGGGTCAAAAAGGATCTTGCTGTGATTTATGTCATAGAGCATTCTGCCTATGTTTTCCTCTAAGGGTTTTATAGTGTCTGGCCTTACATTTAGGTCTTTAATCCATTTGGGGTTTATTTTTGTGTATGGTGTTAGGGAGTATTCTAATTTCATACTTTAACATATACCTGTGCAGTTTTCCCAGCACCACTTATTGAAGAGGCTGTATTTTCTCCACTGTATATTCTTGCCTCCTTTATCAAAGATAAGGTGACCATATGTGCATGGGTTTATCTCTGGGCTTTCTATCCTGTTCCATTGATCTATATTTCTGTTTTTGTGCCAGTACCATACTGTTTTGATTACTGTAACTTTGTAGTATAGTTGGAAGTCAGGGAGCCTGATTCCTCCAGCTCCATTTTTCATTCTCAAGATTGCTTTGGCTATTCGGGGTCTTTTGTGTTTCCATACAAATTGTGAAATTTTTTGTTCTAGTTCTGTGAAAAATGCCAGTGGTAGTTTGATAGGGATTGCATTGAATCTGTAGATTGCTTTAGGTAGTAGAGTCATGTTCACAATGTTGATTCTTCCAATCCAAGAACATGGTATATCTCCCCATCTATTTGTATCATCTTTAATTTCTTTCATCAGTGTCTTATAATTTCCTGCATACAGGTCTTTTGTCTCCTTAGGTAGGTTTATTCCTAGATATTTTATTCTTTTTGTTGCAGTGGTAAATGGTAGTGTTTTCTTAATTTCACTTTCAGATATTTCATCATTAGTGTATAAGAACGCCAGAGATTTCTGTGCATTAATTTTGTATCCTACAACTTTACCAAATTCATTGATAAGCTCTAGTGGTTTTCTGGTAGCATCTTTAGGATTCTCTATGTATAGTATCATGTCATCTGCAAACAGTGACAGCTTTACTTCTTCTTTTCCTATTTGGATTCCTTTTATTTCTTTTTCTTCTCTGATTGCCGTGGCTAAAACTTCCAAAACTATGTTGAATAAGAGTGGTGAGAGTGGGCAACCTTGTCTTGTTCCCGATCTTAGTGGAAATGTTTTCAGTTTTTCACCATTGAGGACGATGTTGGCCGTGGGTTTGTCATATATGGCCTTTATTATGTTGAGGAAAGTTCCCTCTATGCCTGCTTTCTGCAGGGTTTTTATCATAAATGGGTGTTGAATTTTGTCAAAAGCTTTCTCTGCATCTATTGAGATTATCATATGGTTTTTCTCCTTCAATTTGTTAATATGGTGTATCACATTGATTGATTTGCGTATATTGAAGAATCCTTGCATTCCGAGATTAAACCCCACTTGATCATGATATGATCCTTTTAATGTGCTGTTGGATTCTGTTTGCTCGTATATTGTTGAGGATTTTTGCATCTATGTTCATCAGTGATATTGGCCTGTAGTTTTCTTTCTATGTGATATCTTTGTCTGGTTTTGGTATCAGGGTGATGGTGGCCTCATAGAATGAGTTTGGGAGTGTTCCTCCCCCTGCTGTATTTTGGAAGAGTTTGAGAATGATAGGTGTTACCTCTTCTCTAAATGTTTGATAGAATTCTCCTGTGAAGCCATCTGGTCCTGGTCTTTTGTTTGTTGGAAGTCTGTTTTTTTTGTGTGTGTGTGTGGTATGCGGGCCTCTCACTGTTGTGGCCTCTCCCGCTGCAGAGCACCGGCTCCGGATACACAGGCCCAGCAGCCATGGCTCACAGGCCCAGCCGCTCCGCGGCATGTGGGATCCTCCTGCACCGGGGCACAAACCCGTGTCCCCTGCATCAGCAGGCGGACTCTCAACCACTGCGCCACCAGGGAAGACCTGTTGGAACATTTTTAATCACAGTTTCAATTTCAGTGCTTGTGATTGGTCTGTACATTTTTTCTATTTCTTCCTGGTTCAGTCTCAGCAGGTTGTGCACTTCTAAGAATTTGTCCATTTCTTCCAGGTTGTCCATTTTATTGGCATAAAGTTGCTTGTAGTAATATCTCATGATGCGTTGTATTTCTGCAGTGTCACTTGTTACTTCTCCATTTTCATTTCTAATTCTATTCATTTGAGTCTTCTCCCTTTATTTCTTGATGAGTCTGCCTATTGGTTTATCAATTTTGTTTATCTTCTCAAAGAACCAGCTTTTAGTTTTATTGATCTTTGCTATTGTTTCCTGCATTTCTTTTTCATTTATTGCTGATCTGATCTTTATGATTTCTTTCCTTCTGCTAACTTTGGGGGATTTTTGTTCTTCTTTCTCTAATTGCTTTAGGTGCAAGGTTAGGTTGTTTATTTGAGATGTTTCCTGTTTCTTAAGGCAGGATTGTATTGCTATAAACTTCCCTCTTAGAACTGCTTTTGCTGCATCCCATAGGTTTTGGATCGTCGTGTATCCATTGTCATTTGTTTCTAGGTAGTTTTTGATTTCCTCCTTGATTTCTTCAGTGATCACTTTGTTATTAAGTAATGTATTGTTTAGCCCTCCATGTGTTTGTATTTTTTACAGACCTTTTCCTGTAATTGATATCTAGTCTCATATCATTGTGGTTGGAAAAGACACTTGATACGATTTCAGTTTTCTTAAATTTACCAAGGCTTGATTTGTGACCCAAGATATGATCTATCCTGGAGAATGTTCCATGAGCACTTGAGAAAAATGTGTATTCTGTTGTTTTTGGATAGAATGTCCTATAAATATCAATTAAGTCCATCTTGTTTAATGTATCATTTAAAGCTTGTGTTTCCTTATTTTCATTTTGGATGATCTGTCCATTGGTGAAAGTGGGGTGTTAAAGTCCCCTACTATGATTGGGTTACTGTTGATTTCCCCTTTTATGGCTGTTAGTATTTGCCTTATGTATTGAATTGCTCCTACGTTGGGTGCATAAATATTTACACTTGTTATATCTTCTTCTTGGATTGATCCCTTGATCATTATGTAGTGTCCTTCTTTGTCTCCTGTAGTAGTCTTTATTTTAAAGTGTATTTTGTCTGATATGAGTATTGCTACTCCAGCTTTCTTTTGATTTCCATTTGCATGGAATATCTTTTTCCATCCTCTCACTTTCAGTCTGTATGTGTCCCTAGGTCTGAAGTGGGTCCCTTGTAGACAGCATATATATGGGTCTTGTTTTTATATCCATTCAGCCACTCTGAGTCTTTTGGTGGGAGCATTTAATCCATTTACATTTAAGGTAATTATCGATATGTATGTTCCTATTCCCATTTTCTTAATTGCTTTGGGTTTGTTATTGTAGGTCTTTTCCTCTCTTGTGTTTCTTGCCTAGAGAATTTCCTTTAGCATTTGTTGTAAAGCTGGTTTGGTGGTGCTGAACTCTCTCAGCTTTTGCTTGTCTGTAAAGGTTTTACTTTCTCCATCAAATTTGAATGAGATCCTTGCTTGGTAGAGTAATCTTGGTGGTAGGTTTTTCTCCTTCATCACTTTAAATATGTCCTGCCAGTCCCTTCTGGCTTGCAGAGTTTCTGCTGAAAGATCAGCTGTTAACCTTATGGGGATTCCCTTGTGTGTTATTTGTTGTTTTTCCCTTGCTGCTTTTAATATGTTTTATTTGTACTTAATTTTTGGTAGTTTGATTAATATGTGTCTTGGTGTGTCTCTCATTGGATTTATCCTGTATGGGACTCTCTGTGCTTCCTGGACTTGATTAACTATTTCCTTTCCCATATTAGGGAAGTTTTCAACTATAATATCTTCAAATATTTTCTCAGTCCCTTTTTTTTTCTCTTCTTCTTCTGGGACCCCTATGATTTAAATGTTGGTGTGTTTAATGTTGTCCCAGAGGTCTCTGAGACTGTCCTCAGTTCATTTCAGTCTTTTTTCTTTATTCTTCTCTGCAGTAGTTATTTCCACTATTTTATCTTCCAGGTCACTTATCTGTTCTTCTGCCTCAGTTATTCTGCTATTGATCCCTTCTAGAGTATTTTTAATTTCATTTATTGTGTTGTTCATCGTTGCTTGTTTCATCTTTAGTTCTTCTAGGTCCTTGTTAAATGTTTCTTGCTTTTCCTCTATTCTTTTTCCAAGATTTTGGATCATCTTTACTATCATCATTATGAATTCCTTTTCAGGTAGACTGCCTATTTCCTCTTCATTTGTTAGGTCTGGTGGGTTTTTATCTTGCTCCTTCATCTGCTGCTTGTTTTTCTGTCTTTTCATTTTGCTTATCTTACTGTGTTCGGGGTCTCCTTTTTGTAGGCTGCACGTTCGTAGTTCCCGTTGTTTTTGGTGTCTGTCCCCAGTGGCTAAGGTTGGTTCAGTGGATTGTGTAGGTTTCCTGGTGGAGGGGACTAGTGCCTGTGTTCTGGTGGATGAGGCTGGATCTTGTCTTTCTGGTAGGCAGGTCCACGTCTGGTGGTGTGTTTTGGGGTGTCTGTGGCCTTATTATGATTTTAGGCAGCCTCTCTGCTATTGGGTGGGGGCTGTGTTCCTGTCTTGCTAGTTGTTTGGCATAGGGTGTCCAGCACTGTAGCTTGCTGGTCGTTGAGTGGAGCTGGGTGTTGGTGTTGAGATGGAGATCTCTGGGAGATTTTTTCCGTTTGATATTATGTGGAGCTGGGAGGTCTCTTGTGGACCAGTGTCCTGAAGTTGGCTCTCCCACCTCAGAGGCACAACCCTGACACCTGGCTGGAGCACCAAGAGACTGTCCTCCACACGGCTCAGAATAAAAGGGATAAGAAAAGAAAGAAAGAAAGAGAGAGAGAGAGAGAGAGAGGGAGAGAGAGGGGGAGGGAGGGAGGGAGGAAGGAGAAAGAAAGAAGGAAGCAAGGAAGGAAGGAAAGAAAGGAAGGAAATTAAAAAAAAAAAAAGGAAGGACAGAACCCTAGGACAAATGGTGAAAGCAAAGCTGTACGGACAAAATCTCACACATACACACTCACAAAAAGAGGAAAAGGGGGGAAAATAATGTATCTTGCTCCCAGAGTCCACCTCCTCGATTTGGGATGATTCGTTGTCTATTCATGTATTCCACAGATGCAGGGTACATCAAGTTGATTGTGGAGATTTAATCCGCTGCTTCTGAGGCTGCTGGGAGAGATTTCCCTTTCTCTTCTTTGTTCTCTCAGCCCCCGGGGTTCAGTTTTGGATTTGCCCCCGCCTCTGCGTGTAGGTCGCCGGAGGGCGTCTGTTCTTCGCTCAGACAGGACGGGGTTAAAGGAGCATCTGATTTGGGGGCTCTGGCACACTCAGGCCGGGGGGGAGGGAGGGGCACGGAGTGCGGGGCGAGCCTGCGTGGCAGAGGCTGGCATGACGTTGCACCAGCCTGAGGTGCGCCGTGCGTTCTCCCGGGGAAGTTGACCCTGGATCCCAGGACCCTGGCAGTGGCGGGCTGCACAGTCTCCCCGGAAGCGGGGTGTGGATAGTGACCTGTGCTCGCACACAGGCTTCTTGGTGGCGGCAGCAGCAGCCTGAGCGTCTCATGTCCGTCTCTGGGGTCCGTGCTTTTAGCCGCGGCTCGCGCCCGTCTCTGGAGCTCCTTTAAGCAGCGCTCTTAATCACCTCTCCTCGTGCACCAGGAAACAAAGAGGGAAGAAAAAGTCTCTTGCCTCTTCGGCAGGTGCAGACTTTTCTCCAGACTCCCTCCCGGCTAGCTGTGGCGCACTGACCCCTTCCGGCTGTGTTCACACCGCCAACCCCAGTCCTCTCCCTGCGCTCCGACCGAAGCTGAAGCCTCAGCTCCCAGCCCCGGACGCCCCGGCGGGTGAGCAGACAAGCCTCTCGGGCTGGTGAGTGCCGGTCGGCACCGATCCTCTGTGCGGGAATCTCTCCGCTTTGTCCCCCACACCCCTATTGCTGCGTTCTCCTCCGCGGCCCCGAAGCTTCCCCACTCTGCCACCCGCAGTCTCTGCACGCGAAGGGGCTTCTAGTGTGTGGAAACCTTTCCTCCTTCACAGCTCCCTCCCACTGGTGCAGGTCCCGTCCCTATTCTTTTGTCTCTGTTTATTCTTTTTTCTTTTGCCCTACCCAGGTATGTGGGTAGTTTCTTGCCTTCTGGGAGGTCTGAGGTCTTCTGCCAGCGTTCAGTAGGTGTTCTGTAGGAGTTGTTCCACGTGTAGATGTATTTCTGATGTATCTGTGGGGAGGAAGGTGATCTCCGCATCTTACTCTTCTGCCATCTTTTCCTGTCTCTGAATTGGTTTGTTTTTAACAAATAAATCATCCAGTTAAATTCATGGAACAAAACCATACTTAAGGTGGAAAGTTTAGCGTGGATTTTGGCAATGTTATTTTAGGAATGTATCTCTTTAAGCAATTGAGTAGTTACTCCAAATTGTGCCAATATGCCAATTACATTTGCACATCTTTGTAATTTGGGCACTTCCCCTCCTGCTGAAGGGTGGTGGAACAGAACATTATTGGATACAGCCCAGATGTGAATAAAGCATCTTTTTCCAGCTGAAAATGCAAACGAAGTCTTTACTTTTACTGCTCTTAAATTTTGACCTGTAACTGGCATCCGTGAAAACCAGGAATCAGCCGCTGCAGCATTTAGCATCACAGATGCTGTCGCAGAGTGAAGTCTAAAAAAGAGATTTTTAAGGGATTATAGCCACAGACGTTATATAACAAGACTCAGTATAATGTGTGGGACATCTGTTGGCTATTTTCAGAAAGCCGTCATTCTATTACCCTCTATTAAAATAATCTTAGTGGATACTTTCATTGTTCTTTTTTCCCCATGTCCTCCGAGCGATTGAGAAAGTTGACATGCAGTTGACATTTCTGTGCTCTAGTCTTGTCTTTTCTGTTTTTGTTTTTGGTAGGCTGGTTATTCTTTTGCTGTTGTTCTAATTGTTTTGGTTTTCTTAAAAAGGAAAAGAATAAGATGGTTACTACAAAATTAGGATAGTAATAGTTATTTCACACATAGTGTCCTGGATGACCTGAGCTTACGCAGGTGAAACCACATACCTGAGACTCTAGCAGAGAAATGTTCAATAACTATCAGTCCTTTCCCTACCCTTTCCCTGAGAAGATTTTGATATTCATAATGGATTTGGTTTTAAACTGTAGAGTTTAGAAGGCTGAATTATACCTTAACATTGTAGTACCTGAAGGTAAATACTTTTGGAATTTCAAATCTCTTTATTTATGTTTACCAATACCTATCTCTCTATCTCATGCAAAGGTACCAATATACCAAGCACACTGACTCTATGTCAGTTAAGTCATGATTGTCTGGCAGGAGTGGGGTTCCAGCCCCCATGGAGGGTATGGAACAGTGCGCCAGGGAGGATTGAAACTACTGTAAAGCAGAGCTCATCTTCTTCAAGGATCCGAGGATCTGTAAAGATTGGGAGGAGAAACATTGTTTCCATATGCATACAAGTGTGAGCATTTTATACAGTCCATTAAACAAAAGACCATGTGACAAAACTCAAAATTAAATAAAATTTTGCAGGAGCTACTTTGACACCACCTCAAGCCCCTGAGAGAGACTTAACAACCTTGAGGGCATTCTCTGATAAACGCCTGAAAAAAACTTAATTGATAAGACCACTGAAAGTTGTATTTGATTTTCAAAGCATGAAGTGGGGACCAACCTTATTTCAGCCTGTCAGGGTGATGGCAGTGTGGTTGAGAAGGACAGCATGGAGGGTGGAGGAAACACAGAGGGTCAGAGGGGGAGAGTTAGGGCTGCTTCTTTGAGAGAAAAAGCCGGGGGCCAACGTTTCCATCTTTTTCTCAAATGGTGTTTCATTTTGGGGTCCATCAGTCAAGGAGTTGTGGTCATCAAGCCGTTCAAAGCCTACTTGTCCAGTGCAGCAGTGTAATTGAGGCCTTTTTTCTGTGTACCCTTCAGTTTACGTTGATTGTTAGATGGAAAAAGGACTAAAGTAAAAGGTGGTATCTCCCCCAGGGATTTAGTCTCATTGCACATGTTCCTTCATCTGGCATTTCAAGAGAGTCATTGCAAGTAGATAAAAATAATGCGGCAGACTCACAGATGTAGAAAACAAACTAGTGGGAAATTCCCTGGCGGCCCAATGGTTAGGACTCCATGCTCTCACTGCTGGGGCCCGGGTTCAATCCCTGGTCAGATCCTGGCCACTAAGATCCCACAAAGTGAGGGGCAGGGCAATAAAAAAACAAAAGAGAGAGAGAGAACAAACAAACTAGTGACTACCAGTGGGGAGAGGGAAGGGCAGAGGGGCAAAGTAGGGGTAGGGGATTAAGAGGTACAAACTATTATGTATAAAATAAGGATGTATTGTACAACACAGGAAATATAGCCAATATTTTATAATAACTATAAATGGAGTATAATCTTTAAAAACTGTGAATCACTGTATTATACACCTGTAACATAAATAATATTGTACAGCAACTACACTTTGATAAAGTATATATATAAATACATAAATATATATAAATAGTATACAACATTATTATACATGTCATATATAATACATAAATACAAAATAACAGTGCACGCTTTGGAGCGGATAGCGCATGACGGAGGAGTTAAAGAGAGAGAACAGAGGGTGGCTGGGAGGAGAGACATAAATGGACCACTCTCTTTTCCCTCCCTTCTCTGCTATACACTCCACAAACCACAGAGGTGCCACTCACCCACACACCCAACTGCTGCCACCACCCAGCCTTCCGGGGCCTTTTGGATAGAACCTCTTTGGTTTGCTCTTTCTTATTGTATGAGACACAAACGTATGGAAGATTATTCAAGAGTGATTGTTCTCTTAGGATTTGTCTTTCGAACAAAAAGATGCTTTCCTGCGGGAGTGGGAAGGACACCAGCTTGAGAAAAACAGGTTTTGTCCTCACAAAATGCTCTTTGGGGATGCTATGTTAATGAGCTTCCTTTGAACTGTAACTGGCGTCCACAGGACTGTCAGATGCTAATGGAAATGTTGGGGAAAATGAGAATGTGCGGACCCTGATGTGCGCGATTCTCTGGCAGTCTCCACGCTGCTGAGCTTTGTGAACAGGCTTCAGAGCCACCTTGCGACTTGGCATAGCAGTGCCATTTTGAGGAGAGTTTCTATCTCTCCTGACGATGGCCTCTTTTAAGGTCGTGATTTGTGCGCTCTCTAAAGCGCTATCCGCCATGGGCAACCTCATAAGCCACAATGAATGACAATTCTTCCTTGACATTTTTAATTAGGGTGACACAAAAAAAAGAGTAATTATTAACTTGTGTAGCTGAACCACCTCTGCAGATGTTCTTAATCAAATAAGAGAGAACAGAAACAGAATGTTCTCGGAAGCTGAAGTATGAAATCTACAATAGGGGGTTGCAGCTGGGTTAGCAGGGTTGACAAGAGCGCCGCGGCTCCATCATTGGAAGGGTAATTTCATGTTACAGACTATATTGTGAAGAAGAACTTTGAGTCAGAAGACCTATTCTGGGCACTGTCTCCTCAGTGGAAGTGTGCTTAGGGCACCATGCGAGTGACAGCAAAGTGTGGGCAGGAGGTCTATACCTTAACCACGTCAGAAGCTGCGTTATGTTAAATCAACCTTAGCAGACTGGATACTGAGGCTACGTTGATACTTGACCAGTTTTATTCGACCCGTTTTCTTCTCATCTCTTCATCTGGCTTCTTCCCAAAGCAGATCCTAAAACACGGAATAAAGAAGAGGTAGATTAGTTGTGGGTGAAGAAGGGATGAGAAAGGTTAAGACGGACATGCAATCACGTTACCACCCTGCACAACCAGAAGTTTCTCTCCCTGGAGAACTCTGGGTTTTCCCAGCCCAGGGTGGTGCCACGGGGATATTTTAATATCAACTCCAGCCAGTCTTTGGTTGAGTGTTGCTAAGGTGGGAAGCATTCATTCTCCAAACTCCCAGTTTACTGGATATTTGGTCAGAGTCTCTTAGCACTAAGAAAGGTTTTAGGTAAAGAAATGCAGATGCATGGCCATATTCACTGGCTTCCACACTCCTAAGACCTGAGGGGATAGGTACAGGGCCCCACAGTGCCTGTCACACCCCCAGACCACACCTCTGGACCACGTGGACTCATTTTTATGGATTTGTTAAAACCCAACTAAGTAACCCACCTCTTACACAAAAGGAAATCCATTACTCTTAATCAAAAGGCTACACCTGGCACTAGAAACAAGAAATAACATGTGCAGAAATGTGTCTCAGCTCTGGGCGGCATCAGTGATGTTAAGACATACTTTACCATGACTTGTTATGGCCGACACTGCACAAGTTGCCCACGGGCCTGGCTTCCCATCCTCAGAACCGAGTACACAAAGAGCTTTGAGACTCATTTCCCAATAGTGAGTGTCAGAGGAAGCCCCCGTTTCAGTGAATCTACCGTCACTTTATTTGGATGGCGTTCATGGTTTATGTTGATTCTCAATGCTCTTTTAAAGTGAATCCTAGCCTCTTACCCATTGCTCAGCCCAAGCATAGAATATGGTTGCATCTCCACGAGGAGCGTGTAGTGTAGTCACCTGTTGGACAGACCTTAGGCAGCGGGCTTCATGTGTGATTGACTCCTGCCATTTGCATCATCAGAAATGATGTTGAAAGTGGGCATAAAAAGAAAATCATTCAGATTGCCAAAAACAGTGGGTTGTTGACATAGGTCAAGTTTTCAGGGAAGCAGACCAAGAAGGAGGTTTGCAAGAAGGAGGTTTATTGGATCATGCTCTTGATCGATACCTGGGGGGAGAGGGAGCTGAATGAAGGAAGCAGAGTTGGGGAGAGGGAGAAGTTGCGCCCACCAGGAGCTCTGAAGCTGGTGTGGTGAATTGGTTTGCTAGGGCTGCCATAACAAAGTATCACAGAGTGGGTGCTTTAGCTGCAGAAATTCATTTCCTCACACTTTGTGGAGGTTAGAAGTCTGAGGTCAGGGTGTCAGCTAGGTCAGTTTCTTCTGAGGCCTCTCTCCTTGGCTTGTAGACGGCCGTCTTCCCCGTGTCCTCACATGGTCTTCCCTCTGTGTGTGTCTGTGTCCTCATCTTCTCTTCTGAGGACACCAGTCATATTTCATTAGGGCCCATCCTAATGACCTCATTTTAACTTACTCCTTTCAAGGCTCTGTCTCCAAATACAGTCACATTCTGTGGTATTGAGTGTTAAGACTTCAAGATATGAATTTGGGGAAGGGGGGACACACAGTTCAGCTCATAACCGATGGTCCTTTAGAACTGCATCAAACTGAAGGAAAGGGTCTGAGCCTTTGGACATCTGGATGAGCCAGTCCCTGGGTGCAGGCTGACTTCGGGAAGAGAGGCTCAGCATGGGTGAGGTGCACTTCTCAGCAGAGGACAGTCCTCTGAGAGGGTCTCCTCAGAGCTGTCAGTCACTGGTACCTCCATCAATGGGAATCAAGAGGGCTCTAGTCCTGAAGGGAGGGGCAGATGTGAGTAGCACGCCGCAAAACCTTCCCCAGTTGTGAACCTGTTCTTTATCTCTGACTGGCGTTGCCCTCCCCCCAACATTTCCAAGGATTATTTCTTTGGTTCCAAGGGCAGGGCAGGGCAAGGCGTGCTTACCATTTGGAACTGCAGGTCCGAAGCCCTTGCGTGCGTTTTTCTCTCTTCTGTGTTAAGCATATGAAACAGCTTCAAGGATCCCAACAGATGTGTCATTTGCGAGGGTGTCCACTTTGATCGATGTGAGACAGGCTTGGAAATTAACTTTTATCAATGAGCCTCCAGCTCAAATCAAAATAACGCTTGCTTCTTTGGCTACATGACGATTTTTTCTTATAGAGTTGAAGGAAAGTCGAAAAGAGCAATTTATCAAAACAAAACAAGACGACTCTGAATTGTGCTGCCAAAGAGTAATGATAGATGAACTGGGTTTGCAAAAATCCCCCAACAATAAAGGATCCTTTTTATGCATGCAGAAGCAATTTCAAAATGCAAAGATGCCCTTTGAGTGTGTATGGATTACAAATGCTCTCCAACTTCTCTAAAAATCTCTGGAAACACGGAGAGAAAAATTTTCTCATTCTGTAATTTAGATTGGAATACTAGCTTCTGTGGTGGAGTGCAGAAGTATGGACATACTTATTACCTTCAAGAACCAGAAGAATAATATTCAGTGACATTTGACAGCAATATTAAAATATCAGACCCAAAACCCCTGGAGGGTCTTGTGAAATCTTTTCCATTACTGCAGTTCAGCTGTGAACGTACCCTTTTTTTTCCTTTCTCTCATTGGCTGATATGGTCACACCAAAAAAAAAAAAAAAAAAAAAAAAAAAACTGCTTTATATATAATATGGGCCATTTTTGTAAATGTTTCTTTTAAGATAGAATTCCTCAGCAAAGTTGGAACTGCAGTAAAGTGGCCTTTCTGCAATGCATGCCAGTCAAAAAAAAGTGCTCCCGATGTTCTCTCTTTGGCTTATACTTTTCCTTGACCTGTTTTAAGAGATCAGGATAGAAATAAAGGACTCGGCCAGTGAACAGTGATTTTATTTATATGCCAGTGCTGTGCTAAGTGTTTCAAGTACCTTGTGAATAATAACTTTACAAATAAATAACCAATGTTTATGAGCATTTACTATATGTCAGGCCCTTTGCCAAGCACTTTACATAGAATATCTCATGTGGTCATTACAGCCAGCTGTGGCAGAAGGATTCTAAGATTCTTCCAAGATGCCCAACATCTGGTGTGCCCACACCTTCTCCCAGTTATTCAGTTATTCAAACAATAATCTAGGTTTGAATATGCTGTGGAGAGATTTTTCAGATATAATTAAAGTCCCAAATCAGTTGACCTTAAGGTAGGGAGACCATTCAGGTGGGCCTGACCTTATCAGGGGAGTCCTTTAAATCTAGGTCTAGAGGTCAGATATGGAGGACGTTAGAGATTCAAAATCAAGAAGGACTTAACGCACCTTTGCTGCTTTGAAGATGGAGGTGGACATCTGACAAGTGATGCAGGTGGACTCCAGGAGCTGAGAGTGACCCCAGCCGACAGCCAGCCAGGGAACGGGGACCTCAGTCCTGCACCTGCAAGGAGCTGAATTCTGGCCACAAGAAGGTGTTTAGCAGAAGATTCCTCTTCACAGCCTCCAGATGAGAAGTCAGCGCAGCTGACACCTTGATTTCACCCTTGTGATGCCCTGACCAGAGAACCCAGTCACACCAGGCCAACTCTGACCTACAGAACCATAACCTAACAGTGAGGGGTTGCTCTGAACCATGAAGCTTGGGGTCACTTGTTATGCAACAATAGGAAACTAATATACCAGCCCCCACAAGGTCAGTGTCTCCATTTCAGAGATGAGGAGACTGAGGCTTAGAAAGGTTAAGTGACCTGCTCAAGGTCACAGAACAGCTAAGTGGTCAAGTCCAGGTTGGAACAAGGGCAGCTGACCCCACGGAGGTGGCTGGCTGTGGGAGATGGGAGTCTGAGATGCCTCCAAGCCCCCCACCCCCTGGTGAGCACACCTTGTCCATCTTCTGCCCGTGAGTGTGAACATGATGGGGTCGTCACTTCCTGGATTAGGCAAAAGAGATTTTTTTGTAGATGTTATTAAGATATTTAATCACTTTAGCTTATTAAAAAGGAGAGTGTCCTGGTGGGGCCCGAGCTCTTAAAAGGAGTCTACAGGTTGGAGATGGAGAAAGTCGTAGAGACATACTCTTGCTGGCCCGAAAGAAAGAAAGCATCCATGTCCTGAGCTGCCTTTCAGGGCCACATGACGATGAATTGCAGGTGGCCTCTAGAAGCTAAAACTGTCCCTAGTCAACAGCTAGCAAGAAAGCGGGAACCTCAGTCCTAGAACTGCAGGGAACTAGATTCTGCCAACAACCTGAATGAGGCTGTAAGAAGACCCCGAGCTCAGGTGAGAACTGCAGTGCAGCTGACACCTGATTGTAGCTTCTGAGACCCCAAGCAGAGGACCCAACTCTGTGCAGCCTGGACTTTTGACCCACAGAAACCGTGAGATAATAAAACTTTGTTTTATAAGTCGTGAAGTTTGTAGTCATCTGTTAGACAACAACGGAGAACTAATACACCGGGGAGGAGAGCAGATTGTCGAAGAGGAAGGGCTAGGACCCAGGCATCCCATTTCTTGGTTTTGTTCTTTAATCAGCAGTGAACGTATCCCCTTGTAACTCTATTTACCCTTGATTTACCCATCGCACCAAGCAAGCTCCAATTGCCCTCGTCTTCCATCCCTCTCAGAACCCGTACTCATGCCACGTTGATCCTTAAGCCCTGGAATTTAACTCACTTATTAGCAGCAGCCACTGTTTTAGGAAGATACCCAATATCCAAGCCTGCACCGGTGAGGCTGTTGGTTTATCTGTCAGTAAGGCTGGACTTCACCCCCCTTGCCCATCAGGCTGTAGTTACACAGGATACCCCTCCATCAGTTAAAGCAGTATTTGCCTGCACACCAAGTCTCTGAATGTTTGTTGTTTCTCATTGGGGAAGCAGGTTGCATTCATCAGACTCCATTCATTCTCCCAGGATTGCTGAACACGTGATAATCTTGGCTGTGTCAATGGCCGTAGGACTGTTAGCCGTGAAACATGGAGGTCGGCTGTGGATATTCCAAACCTGCTTCGCTGTGTAACCCTTTTCAGGGGCAGTGGCTATGATGCTGAAAAAGATTAATAGAACTTACGTCATTGTGTTTATGGGGCATAAAACCCCCAACTGTGGATTAATAGATATCTTGGTAAAGAAAATACGTCTTTACTCCTTTATGCCTTGATGGGTGAGCTAGCATCAATGGAAATATATGGAGAGATTGCCTTTAGGAGGTCAGTTTTTAAAGGACTTTTTTGACCTCTAAGTCAGTGGAAATAGATTTTTGATTGTTGACCAAGACAACTGTAACAAAAGACTTTCAACCTTTAAAATAAATTCTTATTGAAGTATAACATTCAGAGAAGAGCATAGATCCTAAGTATGACTTTTCACAAACTAAACAGATCTATGGAGCTAGCACCCAGATTGAAAAATCAGGATCCCAAGCATTCCCCTGGGTCCCTCTTCACCAACCCTCACCCCAGAGTAATTTGCTATATTAACATCTAACACCACAGGCGATTTTTCCTATTTCTCTAACAATTTTGAACTTTATAGAGATGGAACCATCCAGTGTGGACTCTTTTTTTCTGGATTCTTTTACTCAGTACTGTTAGTTTATATTATTGTCTATAGTCATAAATTTTCCAGTCTTACTGGTTTGTAGTATCCCCTTGTATGAATAGATCACAATTCATTTATTCATTCTACCATTTGTGGGCATTTAAGTAGCTTCCAATTTGGAGATACTACAAATAGTGCTGCTGTGAACGTTGCAGTATGTGTCCTTTTGTGGACATACATGTATATTCTGCCGGGTGTCTACCTAGGGGTGAAATTGCTGGGTTGTAGCATCTGTGCATATTCAGCTAATTTAGTAGGTACTGCCAAATAATTTCCCAAAGTAATTGCACCAGAAGTAGTATGTGAGAGTTATTGTTAATCCACATCCTTGCCAATACTTGATATTGTCTTTTCACTTTAAAGTGAAGTGTCGCCTTTTTTATTATTCGCAATTATGGTTTAGCCTGAGGACCCATCTGAGTTTACTAACAACTTGTACATTAAAAAAAATAAGTGTGAGTCATTTTAAGTACAAAAATTTCTTTAACTACCAAACAGTGCCTGCATACTTTAGGAAGTTCACCAAGAACATGGGCTAGGACCAATCAAAGTCTATCTTGAAGAAAGTCATTGGGATCTGAGTAGCCCTGACAGGTTACACACTCCCAAAGAGGAACACTGTTGTTATTTTTTGCCCTTCATTATGTTCTGCACCATGATATTCAATGAAATGGTATTAAAGGTTACATCAGTCAGGTTTAATCAGGGAAGCAGAGCCTTATGAGTGACATGGAATAAGGGGTTTGTTACAGGAGTTAGAACTTATACAACTTTGGGAGAAACTGAGGAAGTAAATGTCCAGAAGGGGATGGATGGCTGAGCACAGCCCCTAACCAGGGCCCTGCAGAGGGAGGTGGTAAACAAGGGTGTGGAAGGTCATTGCCTCTGCCTCTGACCAGGCCTGGAGCATGTCAGCAGGGCAGGGGGTCAAGAGGAAAGCTGGATGCAAAATGGAAGAGGGCAAAGACAAAGTAGGAGCCATGGGAGCAAGGTGGGATCCACAGGGACAAACTGCCACGTACATCTGCCTCTTACTGCCTGGAACCCCAAACCTGCAGTGCCCCCCAGAAGAGAAGGCAGTGCCCTTGATGCGGAACTGCACGTGTGCCCAGCCCAGGACTCAGAGCCAGCAAGAGCTGGAGAAGCCGTGGGCCCACTGGCTACCTCACACCCAGGTGAGGCAGTGGTGAGCTACAATGCACGACCTGCCCAGAATCCGGTGCCCTGCACCCACCTGCCCAGCAAAACAGCAGCAGCTGCACCCCTGACCCCCAGATCTCATAGAAATTGCTCTACGGCCAACTCTACGCTCGAGCTTTTCAGAGAAATGTAATTTCAGCTCAACGAAGTTGACATAGTACCAAACGAACACAGAGATAGACTTTGAGATAAAAAGAAAGAGGAAGGGAGGAAACTATAGAAATGATATAATACAATCCTTTCCTTATAAAGACTTGAAAACTGGGGCCTGGAGAGAACAACGGCTTGTCCAGTGTCACAGAACTGGTGACAGGCCTAGAAACTCAGTCCCCTATGTCTCTCTCTGGGTGATATCACAGAAAGAACGCTTAGATGTGAAGTTAAGAGGCCTAAGATTCTCCCACTAATTGTTTGGCCTTGAGGGGGAAAAAATCCCTCAATTCTGGATTCAGGTTTTCTTGTGAGAGACTGGCACGTGGGCTAAGCCCCACAAACTGAAGGTGTTCAGTTAATATCTGAATAATAAATGAATAAATACAGTCTCTCAAGAACAACCACTGTACAAAATTGCTCTATTTATACCTAACCAGGAAACCATGCTCCAAAGCCTCAGTAGTGAGGCATTCTTCTATATGTTCATGAAATTTTTCTGGGGCTAGAGTGGATCACCCGGGTCCTTCCTCCTTTATACAAGTCAGATTTCCAGTCTCTCAGCCATGTAGCAATCAGACTTTCTATGTTCTTCTTGTCACACCATTGTGACTTTGACTTCTACCCCATTCAGTCTGAGCTTTTCAATAGGAGTCGTTACTGCATAGCTAGAGAAGCAAGAATCCAAACATGGCAGTAGGAACGAGCTAGAAAATTATCCGATTTCTAACTATGTATTTCTCTGTTTTGCTCACAAATCTGCCATTTGGGTAGAGTTCAGCAGGAAAGGTTCTTCTCCATCCCACGTAGCATTACCTGGAGTAGCTCAAAAGCCAGGAGCTGAGGTCATCTAGGGGCTACTCGCTCACAGCTAGGGCTGTGAATCCATCTGCACGTGGATTCTCCAGGGTCTCTGCTTCCTCATGGCATGATGATTAGGTATGAGAACGAGCATCCCAAGAGGACTGGGCAGAAACCCTATCACCTTTCATGACATGGACTCAGAACTCACAGATCTCTGCCAGAGTTCCAGGCCCTCGCGGATTCAAGAGGAGGAAGTATAAATCCCACTTCTCAAAGAGAAGAGAATCAGCATTACATTTCAAGAGGAACCTGAAGGATGGGATATCTTGCACGCCATCTTGGAAAATGTTGTCCACCACAAGTGGTGATCAATACCCATGATGAGTTTATAAACACAGAGCTTGCCAACTAAATGAGATCTTATCCAACAATAACCCTGTGTGTGTATAAAAATACATGCACATATGCGTACATAACAAGCACTTGGCAAATGAGGTTAATTCTTGGATTCAACTTGCTTCCAAGATATTTTCAGTGTTATGCCTAAGGGTAAGGCCAGGGAACTGGGCGACTCAATTAGCTTAAAATAAAAGTACTTTTCCTTCATCATCCATCTTCTCTTTGAGGAAAAAAAAAATCAGGCTGCTGAATTTTGGACCCATACCATTTCCACGGTAACAAACCCTAAAGTGCTAAAAGGTGGATTACAAGTCTTTGCAATATTTAAGAAATCTGTATTTAGTCTGTAATGCCTAAAAGTACACTTAGTAGCAGTGAATAGCATTACCACTAACCCTCCCCTCCCCTCTCCCACCAACAAACGTACACACACACACACACACACACACACACACAACATAAGTGTTTAAAAAAATCCCAGGAGAGAACCTTCAAGATGGCGGAGGAGTAAAACGTGGAGATCACCTTCCTCCCCACAAATACATCAAAAATACATCTACATGTGGAACAACTCCTACAGAACACCTACTGAACACTTTCAGAAGACCTCAGACTTCCCAAAAGGCAAGAAACTCCCCAAGTACCTGGGTAGGGCAAAGGAAAAAAGAAAAAACAGAGACAAAAGAATAGGGACGGGACCTGCACCTCGGGGAAGGAGCTGTGAAGGAGGAAAAGTTGCCACACACTAGGAAGCCCCTTCACCGGTGGAGATGGAGGGTGGCGGAGTGGGGAAGCTTCGGAGCCACAGAGGAGAGCGCAGTAACAGGGGTGCGGAGAGCAAAGCGGAGAGATTCCTGCACAGAGGATCGGTGCTGACCAGCACTTACCAGCCCGAGAGGCTTGTCTGCTCACCTGCCGGGGCAGGTGGGGGCTGGGAGCTGAGGCTCCGGCTTCAGAGGTCGGATCCCAGGGAGAGGACTGGAGTTGGCGGCATGAACACAGCCTGAAGGGGGCTAGTGTGCCACAGCTAGCCGGGAGGGAGTCTGGGAAAAAGTCTGGAACTGCCTAAGAGGCAAGAGACCATAGTTTCGGGGTGCATGAGGAGAGGGGATTCAGAGCACCGCCTAAACAAACTCCAGAGACAAGCGCGAGCCACGGCTAACAGCGCGGACCCCAGAGACAGGCATGAGATGCTAAGGCTGCTGCTGCCGCCACCAAGAAGCCTGTGTGCGAGCACAGGTCACTGTCCACACCTCCCCTCCTGGGAGCCTGTGCAGCCCGCCACTGCCAGGGTCCGTGATCCAGGGACAACTTCCCGGGGAGAACGCACGGCGCGCCTCAGGCTGGTGCAACGTCACGCCGGCCTCTGCCGCCGCAGGCTCGCTCCGCATCCATACCCCACCCCCGCCCCACCCCGGCCTGAGTGAGCCAGAGCCCCGGAATCAGCTGCTACTTTAACCCTGTCCTGTCTGGGCTAAGAACAGACACCAGAGGGCGACCTAGATGCAGAGACGGGGCCAAATCCAAAGCTGAACCCCAGGAGCTGTGTGGACAAAGAAGAGAAAGGGCAATCTCTCCCAAGCAGCCTCAGGAGCAGCGGATTAAATCTCCACAATCACCTTGATGTACCTGCATCTGTGGAATACCTGAAAAGCCAGCAAATCATTCCAAAATTGAGGCGGCAGACTTTGGGAGCAACTGTAGACTTGGGGTTTGCCATATGTGACAGACTGGTTTCTGATTTTTATGTTTATCTTAGTATAGTTTTTAGCACTTGTTATCGTTGGTGGAATTGTTTATTGGTTTGGTTGCTCTCTTTTTAAAAAAAATTTTTATGTTAATAATATATTTAATTTTTATTTTAATAACTATTTTATTTTATTTATTATTTTATTTTATTTCTTTTTTTAATCCCTTTTCTTCTGAGCCATGTAGCTGACAGGGTCTTGGTACTCCAGCCAGGTGTCAGGCCTGAGCCTCTGAGGTGGGAGAGCCGAGTCCAGAACATTGGACCACCAGAGACCTCCCGGCCCCACATAATATCAGTCGGTGAGAGCTCTCCCAGAGATCTCCATCTCAATGCTAAGACCCAGCTCCCCTCAACGACCAGCAAGCTCCAGTGCTGGACACACCATGCCAAACAACTAGCAAGACAGGAACACAACCCCATCCATTAGCAGAGAGGCTGCCTAAAATCATAGTAAGTTCACAGACACCCCAAAACACACCATCAGACTCAGTCCTGCCCAGCAGAAACACAAGATCCAGCCTCATCCACCATAACACAGGTACCGTCCCCTCCACCAGGAAACCTACACAACCCACTGAACCAACCTTACCCACTGGGAGCAGACACCAAAAACAACAGGAACTATGAGCCTTCAGACAGTGAAAAGGAGACCCCAAACACAGTAAGTTAAGCAAAATGAGAAGACAGAGAAATACACAGCAAATGAAGGAGCAAGGTAAAAACCCACCAGACCAAACAAATGAAGAGGAAATAGGCAGTCTACCTGAAAATGAATTCAGAGTAATGATAGTAAAGGTGATTCAAAATCTTGCAAATAGAATGGAGAAAATACAAGAAATGTTTAACAAGGACCCAGAAGAACTAAAGAGCAAACAAACAATGATGAACAACACAATAAATGAAATTAAAAATTCTCTAGAAGGAATCAATAGAATAACTGAGGCAGAAGAACGGATTAAGTGACCTGGAAAATAAAATAGTGGAAATAACTACCGCAGACCAAAATAAAGAATGAAAAAAATTGAGGACAGTCTCAGAGACATCTGGGACAACATTAAATGCACCAGCATTCGAATTATAGGGGTTCAGAAGAAAAAGAGAAAAAGAAAGGGACTGAGAAAATATCAGACAAAGATGTCACAAAGAAAGAAAACTACAGGCCAATATCACTGATGAACATAGATGCAAAAATCCTCAACAAAATACTAGCAAACAGAATCCAACAGCACATTAAAAGGATCAAACACCAAGATCAAGTGGGGTTTATCCCAGGAATGCAAGGATTCTTCAATATATGCAAACCAATCAACGTGATACACCATATTAAGAAATTGAAGGATTAAAAACCATATGATCATCTCAATAGATGCAGAGAAAGCTTTTGACAAAATTCAACACCGATTTATGATAAAAAACTATCCAGAAAGTAGACATGGAGGGAACTTACCTCAACCTAATAAAGGCCATATATGACAAACCCACAGCCAACATCGTTCTCAATGGTGTAAAACTAAAACCATTTCCACTAAGATCAGGAACAAGACATGGTTTCCCACTCTCACCACTATTATTCAACATAGTTTTGGAAGTTTTAGCCTCAGCAATCAGAGAAGAAAAAGAAGTAAAAGGAATCCAAATCAGAAGAGAAGTAAAACTGTCACTGCTTGCAGATGACATGCTACTATATATAGAGAATCCTAAAGATGCTACCATAAAACTACTAGAGCTAATCATTAAATTTGGTAGAGTAGGAGGATACAAAATTAATGCACAGAAATCTCTTGCATTCCTATACACGAATGATGAAAAATCTGAATGAGAAATTAATGAAACACTCCCATTTACCATTGCAACAAAAAGAGTAAAATACCTAGGAATAAACCTACCTAAGGAAACAAAAGACCTGTATGCAGTAAACTATGACACTGATGAAAGTAATTAAAGATGATACTAACAGATGGAGAGATATACTATGTTCTTGGATTGGAAGAATCAACATTGTGCAAATGACTCTACTACCCAAAGCAATCTACACATTCAATGCAATCCCTATCAAGCTACCACTGGCATTTTTCACAGAACTAGAACAAAAAATTTCACAATTGTATAGAAACACAAAAGACCCCAAATAGCCAACGCAATCTTGAGAAAGCAAAACAGAGCTGGAGGAATCAGGCTCCCTGACTTCAGACTATATTACAAAGCTACAGTAATCAAGACAGTATGATACTGGCACAAAAACAGAAATATAGATCAATGGAACAGGATAGAAAGCCCAGAGATAAACCCATGCACATACGGTCACCTTATCTTTGATAAAGGAGGCAAGAATATACAATGGAGAAAAGACAGCCTCTTCAATAAGTGGTGCTGGGAAACATGGACAGCTACATATAGAAGAATGAAATTAGAACACTCCCTAACACCATACACAAAAATAAGCTCAAAATGGATTAAAGACCTAAATGTAAAGCCGGACACTATAAAACTCTGAGAGGAAAATGTAGGCAGAACACTTTATGACATAAATCACAGCAAGATCCTTTTTGACCCACCTCCTAGAGAAATGGAAATAAAAACAAAAATAAACAAATGGGACCTAATGAAACTTAAAACTTTTGCACAGCAAAGGAAACCATAAACAAGACGAAAAGACAGCTCTCAGAATGGAAAAAAATATTTGCAAACGAAGCAATGGACAAAGGATTAATCTCCAAAATTTACAAGCAGCTCATGCAGCTCAGTATCAAAAAGACAAACAACCCAATCCAAAAATGGGCAGAAGACCTAAATAGACATTTCTCCAAAGAAGATATACAGACTGCCAACAAACACATGAAAGGATGCTCAACATCACTACTCATTAGAGAAATGCAAATCAAAACTACAATGAAGTATTACCTCACACCAGTCAGAATGGCCATCATCAAAAAATCTAGAAACAATAAATGCTGGAAAGGGTGTGGAGAAAAGGGAACCCTCTTGCATAGTTGGTGGGAATGTAAATTGATACAGCCACTATGGAGAACAGTATGGAGGTTCCTTAAAAACTAAAAATAGAACTCCCATATGACCCAGCACTCCCACTACTGGGCATATACCCTGAGAAAACCATAATTCTGAAAGAGTCATGTACCACAATGTTCATTGAAGCACTATTTACAATAGCCAGGACATGGAAGCAAACTAAGTGTCCGTTGACAGGTGAATGTATAAAGAAGATGTGGTACATATATACAATGGAATATTACTCCGCCATAAAAAGAAACAAAACTGAGTTATTTGTAGTGAGGTGGATGGACCTAGAGTCTGTCATACAGAGTGAAGTAAGTTAGAAAGAGAAAAACAAATACTGTATGCTAACCCATACGTATGAAATCTTAAAAAAAAAAAAAAGGTTTTGAAGAACCTAGGGGCAGGACAGGAATAAAGACACAGATGTAGAGAATTGACTTGAGGACACGGGGAGCTGGAATGAAGTGAGAGTGGCATTGACATATATACACTACCAAATGTAAACTAGATAGCTAGTGGGAAGCAGCCGCATAGCACAGGGAGATCAGCTCAATGCTTTGTGACCATCTAGAGGGTGGGATAGGGAGGGTGGGAGGGAGACACAAGAGGGAGGGGAAATGGGGATATGTATGTACATATAGCTGATTCACTTTGTTATACAGCAGAAACTAACACAACATTATAAAGCAATTATACTCCAATGAAGATGTTAAAAAATAAATCTCATAATTTATATTAAGTGACCGTAAAAGTGGGGAGAAATGAGTACAAGTGAGACTGTTCAGCTTGTTCTTCTTAGATCTGGTTTGAACCGAATTTTCTTGTTTTGAATTTGATCTTAATTAGGGGCTTTATAAATAATATGATCATTTGAAGCCTGGAGAAAAAGTCAACCATCACAGGCACAGAAGTGAGAATAATTATAGTGTTTGGAAATTATCAGTAGTTCAATGCAGCTGGAGAGTAGAGTATGTCTAACCCAGAATCTTATTATTTTTTTAACTTATTTTATTGAAGTGTAGTTGATTTACAATGTCTTAATTTCTGCTGTACAGCAAAGTGATTCAGTTATTCAAAAATATACATTCTTTATCATAGTCTTTTCCATTAGGATTTATCACAGGATATTGAATATAGTTCCCTGTGCTATACAGTAGGACCTTGTTGTTTATCCATTCTTTATATACTAGTTTGCATTTGCTAATCCCAAACTCCCAATCCATCCCTCCCCCACCCACCTCCCCCTTGGCAACCACAAGTCTCTTCTCTCTGTCTGTGAATCAGTTTCTGTTTCGTAGGTAAGTTCATCTGTGTCATATTTTAGATCCCACATAATAGTGATGTCATATGCTATTCTTCTCTTTCTGACTTACTTCACTTAGTATGATAATTCTGTGTCCATCCATGTTGCTGCAAGTTGCGTTATTTCATTCTTTTTTTATGGCTGAGTAGTAACAGAGTCTTATTTTTAATGTTAGGACTTTTAATTATGATGTATTTCATATATACAGAAAGTGTAGAACATAATATGATATCCATGTACCTACCCCCATAGTTGATAGTTGTTACCCATTTGCCATATTTTTTCTAAATTTATTTTCTTTCTAAATAAATAAAATATTAACTATTCATTTAAAGTCTTACCTGTCCATCATTTAACCTTCCCTCCCTTATCAGAAATCATCATCATCTTGAAGTTCATGTGTCACATTCCTATGTATGTTTATGGTCATTAGTGCTTATGAACAAATCCCTACACTCTTGTATCTTTGTGCTTAAAAATTCATATAATGGTATCAAAGCAAGTATGTTCTTTTGTAACTTGATTCTATTGCTCGACATTATGATTCTTATCTTTAGCCACAGGGCATAAATACACCATAAGGATAGTGGAGACGAGTGTTCAGCATTGCACAGATAATCATTTATTCCACTAAATTTATAGATCACCTGAGAGTAAGTTGATGGTGACAGTTTTTACATTTGTAGCAAACTTTACTGCCAGGCAGACAAGGCTGGACACCAGAAATTCAAATGAATACAGGGAAAGGAAAATAGGGTTCTTTGTACCCCAGTCCTTCCATTTCTGAAGGTCAGGTGCTCTCTCCACCCTATGGGACAGAGACTGGGGTAGCGCTACATGTTTTTTGGTGAAGTCCAGTGACTGCCCAGGAGGTGGTCTACCGGCTGGGGGTCTAGACTTGTGCAGGGATCAGGAAGCCGCATCTCCGAGCTTCCATCAGGGAAGCTGGGATTCCTGTGTCCTAATCCTCTCCCGTCCCACTCCTGCAGATCTTCTCTCTTACTGGGAACTTTGGGACTTGGCTCACATGACTCTGTCCCCTACAGGCTGGGAGAGCTGAGGGGTTGGGTGGATGACATCCATTTGGGTTTTTTCCTGTCCTGCCACCAGCATACCCCACTTCCGTTTCCTACTGATGTTCTAGTCAATGGCCAGTTGCAGTTTGATGGATGGGGTAACTTTTAACTTTTTGTACATTGTTAAAATAAAGGAACTAAAGGGGTGTTTGTTTTCAAGACACAAAATTGAGTCACCGATTTAATATCAGATATCCGTGAGCTATTATGTGTATCCCATCTCTCTTCTGTTTACTGTATTACTCTCGGAATGTCTCAGAGAAACTCCTTACATGCAGAAGCTCTTGAAACAGAGAAAAGGGACTGTGTACACATTTTACTTTTGAAGTGACACTTCCTTACTCACTAATAACCTACCAGGTTAAAGTTACATTGACCTCATGTACTGTCAACTAATTATATTTTATTTCTGTTGCATTTCCAAGTATGTAAAGCTAAAAGCAAGTGACTGCATGCAAATTACACTGCATGAAGCTTTTTAGGCCATGTTCAAATACTAACAGGTTTGATAAATATATTTGTCTAACAAGGGTAGGACAAAGAGCTCTCCGTTTACTGACATGCTTTATTGTCATTCTGCTGTACACCTCTCGTGTGGCTGTTTAATAGAACATAAAGTCTAGGTATCCTGGTGGAATCTCAGATCTTTTTTATAGCTTGCTGCAAAGTAGCTTATTGTCATTTATTATTTCTTATTTGATTTATATAACATCTTTCCACCAAATTGCCCATGGGTTTATTTACATAAAGAGTGCATTCACAAACACACTCACTCTCTCTCTCTCTCACACACACACACGCACACACACGAACTCCACTCAGTGCTGTCATGTAGTTAGCAGTGTAGCACCGAAAATCTTTGGGAAGTTTTCTGTTTTTTGTTCCAAGACCACCATGTTCTGGGAAGGCATTTGCCGTATTTCCTTTCACTTTAAGTGTCTATTGTTTGCCTCTAGGTGGATCGGATCATCTTCTGTGTCTTCCTAGAAGTCGACTTCAAAATCTACAAAAAGAAAATGAGCGAGTTTTTCCCTGCAGGTGAGTAAAGCAATTTGTTTCCTTTGAAATTGGACGTTGAAAAAGTCAGGGCATCACTTAATAATTCTACTGCTTTATTTTGCCTTTTAAAGGTTGCCACAAGTATGATTTCCATCCACCAGTCACACCTGGCAACTTGTATCTTAGGTTTTAAGATCTAAAGGAGGTGATGGGAAATCTAGGCCCTGGACTTCTTCCTCTTACCAGGTCATTGTGTTGTCTTGGGGAAGTCAGTTTATCTCTTGAGTGAGGGGCTGAACCAAACGGTGTTTGCTAAATTACATGACCTGTGATTTCTTCCCCACACTTGTAAGTTGTCCAGGCCTGTGCCTGTACCCACCGTGTTAAACGTGTTGGAAATTGTAAGGAGTCCATTTATATTTGTAGTCACGATTCAAGCTGTTCTTGCGTTCCATCCCTCTTCTCCCCAGTTTTCTCCACCCAAATTGCAATGAAGAGAAAGTCCTTTCTAGGGCAATCTGAAAACCTTTTTTCATCTTATAAGTCTTTCATCTTATTTCACACTTCTTTTTAGAAAGTAGGAGAAACCTCCGGGTTTTTACAGAACCTTGAGTGAATTGATTTACCGCAACTGAACGTGCGATCAGCTGAACCTGGTTTATTTGAATATTGCTCCCCACTGCTCCTCTTCCAGCCTGTGAAGGCTGAAGCTTATTTAATACCTTGTTATTTTTATGGTGCTGTTTAAGTCCTGGTGTCCTAAGCACTTTCCTCAGCCGTGATGAAGAATGGCTTCCAGGGAATTTCAAGCTACCATTGGCATTGTTGGTGCCTGCCTTTCAGAGAGATTTTTTTTTTTTTTTTTGAGGATTTCATGTCCATCTGAAGTGGTCTTTCATGTAACCAGTGACTCTGGCAGGTAAAAAGGAGTGGATGATGGGTGCCGGTGCCCAGTCACCTTCTTCAGCAGCCTATCGGAGCCCCCCACCCCATAGAGAGGATGCCCCACCCACCTGCAGATCAGGGTAGGACATAGAGCTACGGGACTACAGAAAACTGCTGGAGATGTTCAACGCTGTGCAAATAATCAAAATGGGCTAAGTTCTCCTGGGTGATCTGAAGTCCTCCCTGATTTTGTAATTGAAAGGTGACTCTGCTAAGTGTATTCCATTTGGGATTTTACAGTCTCCCCCAAATGGAACGTAACATAAATCCAGAAGACTCCCATATGATGAAGAAGACCAGGGTTGTGGTCTTTTTTCTCTTCTTTCCTCCTTTCCTCCTTGTTTCCCTTTTATTCATTTTTTAAGCAACTCGGTGTTTTACAGAGTGTAAAGCACATAATAGCTGGTTAATAAGTAATTGTTGACATGACTTGAATTTAATAAATTCTTCTCCCCATAATCTCATGGCTTCTTTCTGTTTCAGTCTCCTTCTTCCATCGTCTTTCTTTATTTCCTACATAATCACAGTGAGCAGACTGTGCCTACATTTCTGCATTTTTAAGTATTCTTAAAAGAAAGTGTCCATTCATGTAAAAAATGCAACTTGCTATGATGTGCAGTTGCAAATGTCTTGTCAGCATCACAGCATGATTTATAAGACTTTATAAATTTTGGATTCCCTGATATGTTTGGAAATAATGACATCATATTCATTTTTATGCCTCCTAAAATGAAAACTTGTTTTCACGCTAACATATGATAAAAATAATTGTATAAGTATGATCCATTGCTATTAAAGCAAATCCATCCATCAGCAGGTGTTTCCAGTGATGCACAAAGATCATATTATAAGTTTTTAAAAACTGGACAGTTTTAGTGGTCTAGAATGTATTAATAACTATGCAAATAAATTATTGTTTGAGAATTGCTACTTTAAATAAATCCAAAATGCATCTTAGCACTCAAGCGAGTGAAATAATAATAAAATCATCCCCAGTGTCACGTCAGTGCTTTGAATCATGCCATGCTCATGAAATTATTTCCATTGCATATTTATAATAGTAGGTACATTTTTAAACTGAGTGTCAAAATCCTCCAATATTGTTGAGTATTTCTGCAATGCTGAGGCATCAGCCATTTGTAAATTCTAAATATGCACTGTGAAGTAAAAGTGACTTCTAATGGAATATGTGACTGCTAATATAGATGATATACATTATCTGTTCATAATTTGAATTTATGGTTAATTCATAACCATACCATCTTTGATTAGAATATAATTTTTCTGACTTGCCATATATTCCCCCTGGAGTGACTTCAGAGTTTCTCTAACTAGTCTTCTTAACCATTCCGAATACAATAATGATCATAGTTTAGGGAAAAAAGTCATTTTTATATTAAACCAAATCTCTGTGTTTGGGGGTACTTTAATCCCATGTCTTTAAATTTCATAATTGAGACTCTAAGACAAAATGAATGAGAAACAATAAAAGTTAGTCTAGAAATGATCATAATAAAGATATAACACATGCATGGCTACTACCTAATATTACTGTTAGGAATAATAGCTAACACTTATGGATTGCTTTCTGTCAGCCATCAGATATATGGGCTAAATCAGTTAATCTTCATGATAACTCTAACAAAGTGGCACCATATCAACCCTCCTTTTTAGATATGGAAAATGATGCGCACTTCAGAAAAGTGAGACATACAGCTAGGAAATAACAGCTGTATTTTAAACTTGAGGATGGTATCTGTCATTGCACAGGTGATAAGAGCATCTTCAGAGAAGGCTGGGATGCATTTGGAGTGTTGAGAAAGTCTCCCTGATTTCATCTGATGCCTATCACTTTTCTAATCTGCCATGCTTCTCTTTCCTCTAATATCTGAATATTTCCTCATGAAACATTTTCTAATATGAGTCAAATTGGTACTTTATCATAGATTTCAAAATCAGGTTCCATCCAAATCATCCAGGTAGTGCAGTGCTATTATCTGTAGACAAGTGGCACCAGGAAGCAAAAAGGACCATGGGAGAAGATGGGAAATGTGGGAAATGCCTGTATTAGTTTACCAGGGCTGCCAGAACAAAGTACCACAGATTGGATGAAATTTATTTTCTCACAATTCTGGAGACCAGAAGTTCAGAATCAAGGTGTCAGCTGGGTTGGTTTCTTCTGAGGCCTTTCTCCTTGGCTTCTAGATGGTCATCTTTGCCCTGTGTCTTCATGTGGTCTTCCCTCTGTGTGTCTCTTTGTCTTAATCTCCTCTTCTTCCAAGGACACCAGTCATACTGAATCAGGGTTCACCCCAGTGAACTCATTTTAACTTCATTACCTCTTTAAAACCCTATCTCCAAATAGTCACATTCTGAGGGACAGAGGGTTAGGACTTCAATAGATGAATTTTGGGGGGCACACTTAGCCTGCAATAGGGCCCATGATGGAAATGCAATAGGAACCTCAGAGGAAAGAAACCAGCAATGCTTTTTTTCAGCTGTTTTATATCTTTCTGTGGGTGGAACACATAGGACTTTTTACTTCCGGGGGTATTATTTGCAAGTCTGGTGTGGCAGCTTTATGGAATTACCATACACTTTGGTTGCAAATCATTTGTATTTACAGTATGTCATTTCATAGACTACAGCAAACAATGTTTATATGATTCAAGTCAGAAATCTCTTTGTTCTTTACATAAAAGGTTTGCATTTTTCAGTGTGTAGGATTTATCATGTGTAGTTTTCAATGAATGTAGAAAACAAAACATACAAACACAATTTCTGATCTTGAATATGGAAGTCTTTTTTTTTATTGGAGTCTTAAGTCCTAACAGAATTTAGGAATGTTAATTTTCCTTGTAATAACAATGTCAGATTCACAGCTTTGAGATTATATCAAAGAATCCTGGTGCTGGAAACTTGAAGGATGTCATGGTCAAACCCACATCCTCCCTGACTTGAGGGAAAGTCACATTTGTTTACTGTAGGGGTTCCCAACTAGTGGTGATTTTGCTCTTCAGAGAACATTTTCAGACATTTTTGTTTCTCACAACTGGAGGAAGGGAGGAGCTACTGGCAACTAGTGGGTAGATGCCAGGGATGGGGCTAAACATCCTATGATGCACAAGACAGCCTCACCCAGCAAAGAATTCTCCAACCACAGATGTTAATAGTGCAGAAGTGGAGAAACTGTGCTACTGTAACCGTCTGTCTCTTACCATTCAGGCCACCAAGGCAGACTTTGCCTTTGGATTGGGTTTATTTCTGCCTGCTAATGTCTTACCCAAACTTATCTGTCTAGCTGGATGTGGAACCTGTGCCCTCAGCCCAACCTCTGACTTCCTAGATTCATGACCCTCTCTTAGTCTAGACTTTCCTCTCCCCATTTACTCTGGATCACAGATTTCTATGTTACCCCCGCCCCACTGCCTGGTTCTCCCAGCCCCAGCTCACTCCTGGTATCAGTCATCTACACCAGGAAATCCAATGTAATAGTCTCAGAAACTGTGATTAAGTGTTATGTAGGTTTTATACACCTAATGAATAAGTGTGGAGGTGAAGGCTAATATACAGAACAAGGAAGAACAAATTCACCAATTTTTCTCTCTACATACCTCAAGCAAGGCTTATTACGTCTCTGGCTAAAAGTTTTCACCTTTATCACTGACCATTGAGTTAGTGACCATTTGTTGATGAAATTACCTTGTGAACTGACAAATATATTTGATATTAGAAATCTTCCATTCTGTACCAGTATCCAAGCTCAACTGATTCATTCACAATGAAAACAGCTATGACTAAAAAATTTACCCATATTCTGTTTATTTTTGACCCTGAAAGCAATTAGATTTGCCCAGTTGTTTTTCCAGTTAGGAAATTTATATAGTTTATGCACAATACTCATTTTGACTTATGCAGAGTTAAATATAATTAAAATATATCTTTCAAATAGTAGCTAGCTGAGAAAACTGATAAAATAGGAAAATGCTTCCAGGGTGGAGATGTGTTCCTCCTAAACCTACCACTTGTCTCTAAGAGGAAGATTTGCTTTAGACAGATAATTTCATTTGTTTTTATAACTGTGACTCAAAAACTATTTGAGAAAATCTAATAGAAAAGAGGCTGAATTTTCCCCTGTTTTCTTGATAGACAGCAAAATAGTGAGCCATTTGACCCACTAATATTTGGGGGGCATTTCTCAAGTACAGTATAAAATGATAAACTTTATAAAGTTGCAAAAATATCCAGTACCTTAAAAATGAGCTTGAGAAATGGTACATACATATACAAATACATGTATGATAAGTGTTAAATTAATAGTAGATAAAATTAATATATATAGGAATAATAAATAAGTTTATAAATTATAAACTTTATTGGAGACGATTTTTGGCCTTAAATATGGATATTCTTTGTTGGACATAACACAAAATCATTTGAATGAAAAAGTCAAAGCATAAGTCAAGTTTGAGAGCTCTGCCTTGGCAACCTCTTAAATATTTAAACAGATCACAATGGCTGGCTAAACTGCATAGGCTTTATTCAAATATTGACGGCTATGTTATTAATTTATTTTGAGTATGCAGACATATTTTGTTTCATGCTTTTTTCCTACTTAGACATAAAATACCATAAAGAAAATCCCAAATATAGACTTCGATGAGAATTGTCATATCCTTTGATGAGAATTGTCATATCTTTTAACACATGCCTATCCTTTTCTAAACAAAACAAATCAAGAATCTTCTCAATCAGATTCCAGTTATTTTGGCCTCCTTAAAGTCTTCCAAATATGAATTAACTTGTATTGACACAAATACATCTTTCATTAATTTTCCTGGCCATGTGTTTCTATCATTTATTTCTGTCTAAATTGTATACACTCTTGCAAGGTAACTCCACTGGATTTTTATATTACGATTTCTTTTTTAACCTCTGTCTTGTCTCACCAATGAAAAGGTAAATTTGGAGAGAACACATACCATTTCTGATATTCTATTGTACTTCCATAATCTGAAAAATTTCAAAATATGTGCTGGATGTTTATTAAAGTAAGTAAAAAGCTACCATGACCTTAAGCTGAAATGCTATTTAACCGAAGCCTCAAGTAAAACGTCTTTTTTTTTTTTCCAGATATCATAAGTATTGTTACCAGATCTAGATGAGGGGACAGCACTTCTTTTCATATATTTATCACCTTTAATCATAAGGAAAGACTATTTCTCCAAGAATATTTTTCTAAAATTATATCCTCTGACAAACAGACACAACTTTTTAAAATTTTTACCTGAATCTGTTCTTCCAAAGCTAAAAAGAGAAAGGTACAGTCAGCCTTTCATATTCACAGGTTCCATATATGTAGAGTCAACCAACCATGGATTGAAAATATTTTTAAAAAAAACTTTTTTTAGAAAGTCCCTAAAAGCAAAATTTGAATTCACTGTGTACTAAGCATTTACATAGCATTTTCATTGTATTAGTTATTATCAGTAATCTAGGAATGATTTAAAGTATATGGGAGGACAAGCATAGGTTATATGCAAATAATACATCATTTTGTACAAAGGACTTGAGCATCCCTGGGTTTTGGTGTCTGCATAAGATACCTGGAACCAATCTCCTTCAGATACTGAGGGATGACTCTATTCACTCTACCCCTTCTTCATCCCCCTTCTCACTCATTTTATAAGTTCTTCTCATCCACCATCAGTATTACATGCTTCCTGTTTGCCCAAGGCTTTGATCATGGCTGCATTTAAAATACAGTTCTTATAAGATGCCCGAAGTGGCAAGTATTGTACAGAACAGCTGGAAGACAACATCAGCAAATAATCAAGTACAGCACTGAAATAGTCATAATACCAGGATTTCTGAGGCAAATACACATGAGGACCAGGGTGGTTAAGCTAAGTTTCATGATGAATGTGGCACTGCATTGGGCTTTAAAGGATGAGCAGGAGCAGAGAAGTGATGCCAAATGTTGTCTAAGTGACACAGAGGAAGAAGGGCAGTTCAGATGGGAGAATCTGGGAAATAAGTAAGATGGTTATATTCGATGTGTGAATCCTTGACTCAGAAATGTTGACACTCATCACCATGTAATAAGCAGCTGGGCATGAGAGTAAGCCTTTTAATGGGAGAGTAACATGATAGATCCTGTATTTAAGAAGGATTAATTCATTCCTCACCAAGAGACTGGCCTTCCAATAATAACCGAATGGCATAGGTTCATCACCTGCTTTTCTTGGGATGGTAGTGAACAGAGGCTGAAGAAAGCTCAGTCAGTTGCCCAAAGTCACATAACTGGGTATTTCTGACCTCAAATCCTTTCTACTATGCAACGTTTCTTCCCACAGCAATCCCAAAAATGTGGACAATTGTTTGAAGCTCGACTTTCTGCTAAAAAAAAGTCATACATTATCAATTTGTTGTAATAGTGCTGGAGTTTCTGACAAGCAACTGTGCCTCCAGCCACAGGGAATATCCACATTTCCTTCCTCTTCTTACCTGCTCCCCAGTCATCAGTTTTCCAAGAACATTAATGAAGCACAGGATGCCATGATCTGCTAAGGTTTTCTTCACTCTTGCTGTTTCAGCACAATGGTCAGAAGGCCAAAATTGAAGGCACTGGTGACAGGGGTGGTGAAGATCTGAAAAACCTAACTAATGACTAGTGAAGAGCTTGGTACATAGTCAAAACCATCTGTTTATCGGGGAAAAACCACTGGGTTTGTTATCACAGGAAACAGTTTCTCTTCCTGTGACAACCACCTTAGAACCGTGTGACTTTGTGCCTGTTGTTTAATTTGTCCATGCTTCAGTTTTGTCCTGTGCACACACAATAATAGGATATTTCCAAATAGAATGAATAACAATGTAAATGAATATTCAGAGAGGTGTCTAGACCAAGGATCATACATTTTAAAATATGTGTGTTTATTTCTTATTATAATTTTAAAAGGAGGTATTTCAATGATTGTTGACCATCTTTTAAAAATATATATATATATATAACTTCTTAAAATATATATATATAACTTTTTATTACAATAGTAGTACAGATTTGTAGTAAAAAATAGAGAATCCAAAAGAAAGAATTACAAACCACCTTTTATCCCACAGTTCAGAGGTGAATCAGATTTTGTTGTTTATCCTTCAGATCTTTTAAAATGAAAAAGGAAAACAACCAGAAATGCAGTCTTATAACTTGCAGTGTGTCACATACCACAAATTGTGAACATTTTTTCATGTCATTATATATTCTTCCATAACATAATCTTAAGGAACCCAATGTTTACCCCAAATCATACTGTTGAACTGTGAAATTATCAATGCAAATTATTCTCTACCTGTTGATGAATAACACTTAGAGAAAAACATCTTTATAGGTAAACATTGGCACACATCAACAATTTTTTTAGAATACTTTTCTAGAAGGGGCATTATTTTTTCAAAATGCATACAAAATCAAGATGCTTCTGTCAGATCAGCCATTGTGTTGCGGCCCTATGGGTGAGTTTCATGTACTCAGGGGACATCATTCCCAGGGTCGAAAATATGAACAATGACACTTCTTGTTGAACAACCTGGGTATCTTAGTCCTTTCAGGCTAATATAACAGAAAACCATAAGCAGGAGGCTCATAAACAACATAAGTTTATCTCTCACAGTTCTGGAGTCTGGAATTGTGAGATCATGGTGCAAGCATGGTCGGGTTCTGGTGAGGATCCACCTCTGAGTTGCAGGTGGCCGTTTTCTCATTGTATCCTCACATGGTGGAAAGACAGCTCTTTGAGGTCCCTGTTATAAGGGCACTAATCCCATTCATGAGAGCTCCACCCTCATGAATGGGATTATCTCCCTAATTACTTCCCAAAGTCTTATCTCCTAATGCCATCTCACTGGGGGTTGGGATTTCAACATATGAATTTGGGGAGAACACAAACAGTCCATTGTACTGAGTTTACATTCTCATGAACAGTGTGTAAGAGTTTACTTTTCCGCCAGTCTTCCCAATGGTGTATATTCTCATGTTATTGCTTTTATACATGAAATAAGCTAATTAGTGGGTAACAAAGTGCATTTCTTTTATTACTAGTATAGCTAATCCCCTTTATTCAGTTGTTTGTTATCTCTCTAAATGTCTTACGTGAAATTGCTAATCATATCTTTTGCACATTTATATTGACTATTTCATATTTATCTTATTGATTTGTAAGAACTATTTGTATATCAAAACTATTAATCTTTTCAAATGTATGTTGCAAATAGTTCCCCAGATTGTCATTTGTCTTCGTGATGTTAGATATTATTCTTTTATAACCAAAACCATGAGGAAAGGTAGAAGTAACGACCAAAGAAAGATGAAAGAAAATGTAAAATAAAAGGGGGGCGAATAGAAAGAAGGGAAGAGGGGGAGATGAAAGGAAGAAAGAATGAAGGTTGAAAAAAAAAAGAAAGCAAAGAAGAAACCTTTTTATACAAGAGAATGAAGTTGAAAACTAAAAACTCACAAAAGACCTTGATTTTAATCCTATGTACTTGATCCCATAGGACATTATTATTTCTAAATGGAAATGTTCTTAGTTCTACTCCTCAGATATTTTTTTTTGCAAAGCAATCTGCTTCCTGATTTACTGGATGTGGTAGGAGGAAAGATGCCTTAACCACGCCCCACCCCGCAAAGATGCCTTCATCCCCAGAATTTGTGAATATGTTAGGTTACATTGCAAAGGGGGAAATAAGATTGCAGATGGAATTAAAGCGCTGATTAGCTGATATTAAAATAGGGATGTTATCCTGGATTATCTGAGTGAGCCAGTATAATCACAAAGCATCCATAAAAACTGGGAGAGGGAAGCAGAAAGCAGAGAGCCAGAGGGAGACATGACTGGAAGGATGTTCAGAGAGAGGCAGTGTTGCTGGCTTTGACTGTGGAAAAGGGGGCCACGGCTAAAAGGAATGTGGGTGGCCTCTAGCAGCTAGAAAGCTGAAGAAACAGATTCTCCCCCAGAGCCTCCAGAAAGGAATGCAGCCCTGCTGATGTCTCGATTCAGCCCAGTTAGACCCACGTCAGACTTCTGACCCACAGAACTGTAACATAAGAAATTTGTGTTGTTTTAAGGCACTAAGTGTTGTAGAAATTTTTTATAGCAGCACCAGTAAACTAATCTATCAGTTGTCTTCGAATAAAGGAAAAAAAACACAAGCCAAGCTGTTGACCCAGTCTGAATTTTACATTTTTTTTTAAAATGGCATACTCAGTGTATAGCAAAATCTACAGAATGAAAGAATTCAAAATTTTCTTTAATTATGAATATGTACGGGCACTTGGCACTTTTGTCCTCATTTGTACACTTTTAATGTCTGGATTGCATCGATGGTTAGAATTATACAAGACATGCTTCCTGTAATGTGACATAAATGAGTTGATTGCCTTCTTAGGAAATGGGTGCTAACTATTTCCGCTTGATGGGCCTCAAAAGCTACAAACACATTTTGCCTTCAATGAAAATCCAGTGAAGTGTTGCTGTAACCAAGCAGTCTGAATGCAGGAACAAGCAGCAGGCATAGACAGAAAGCAATCTGTCTCTTCAAACCGGGGGAATGTGCAGTGTGTGTAGCAAACGCTGATAAACAGCAGGACAAATAAAGACCTGGGAACACAAGCCTTGACTAAGCGGAGTTTGATCTCATTAGGAAGTTCTGATAAAAGATAAGACAAGGAACTTCCCTGGTGGCTCCAGTGATTAAGAATCTACCTGCCAATGCAGGGGACATGGGTTCGATCCCTGGTCCGGGAGGATCCCACATGCCGCAGAGCCACTAAGTTTGTGCACCACAACTACTGAGCCTGCGCTCTAGAGCCTGAGAGCCACAACTACGGAAGCCCATGTGCCCAGAGCCCATGCTCTGCAACAAGAGAAGCCACCACAATGAGAAGACCGTGCACCACCACAAAGAGGAGCCCCTGCTCGCCACAACTAGAGAAAGCCCGCACGCAATGACAAAGACCCAATGCAGCCAAAAATAAATAACTAACTAAATAAATAAATAAATTTTTAAAAAGATAAGACAAAACGCTGCTGGGAGAAGGGAGGATGCTGTAGGCATCTTTACAAAACCCCCTACAAGGTGCTTTTGAAAGACCCTTGGAACATCCTGGGTAGACTGGTTTCTGTTCTGTAGTTGAAAACATTGAGGCAAATGCAGGAAAAAGTAATAACTTTCAAGGAATAGTGTATGAATGAAATAATTCCTAATAAGTCACAGAAATAAGAATAAAGATAAACAATAGAGGGTTTTTTGGTTTTTTTTTAAATGTTGAGCCTTCTTTTAATTAATTTTTATTTTTGGCTGTGTTGGGTCTTCGTTTCTGTGCAAGGTCTTTCTCTAGTTGTGGCAAGCGGGGGCCACTCTTCATTGCGGTGCGCGGGCCTCTCACTGTCGCGGCCTCTCTTGTTGCGGAGCACAGGCTCCAGATGCGCAGGCTCAGTGGCCGTGGCTCACGGGCCTAGTTGCTCCGCGGCATGTGGGATCTTCCCAGACCAGGGCTCGAACGCACGTCCCCTGCATTAGCAGGCAGATTCTCAACCACTGTGCCACCAGGGAAGCCCTAGCGTTTTTCTAAATGTATTTTATTGAAGTGTAGTTGATTTACAATGTTGTGTTAATTTCTGCTGTACAGCAAAGTGATTCAGTTATACATATATATATTCCTTTTCATATTCTTTTCCATTATAGTTTATTACAGGATGTTGAATATAGTTCCCTGTGCTATCCAGTAGGACCTTGTTGTTTATCCATCCTATATATACTAGTTTGCATCTGCTAATCCCAAATTCCCAATCCATCCCTCCCCGACAGCCCTCCCTTTTGGCAACCACAAGTCTGTTCTCTATGCCTGTGAGTCTGTTTCTGTTTCATAGATAAGTTCATTTGTGTCATATGTCAGAATCCACATATAACTGATATCATATGGTAATTGTCTTTCTCTGTCTGGCTTACTTCACTTAGTATGATAATCTCTGAAACCATCCATGTTGCTACAAATGGTATTATTTTCATTCTGTTTTATGGCTGAGTAGTATTCCATTGTCTATATGTACCACATCTTTATCCATTCATCTGCTGATGGACATTCAGGTTGTTTCCATGTCTTGGCTATTGTAAATAGTGCTGCTGTGATCATTGAGATGCATGTATCTTTTCAAATTATAATTTTGTCCGGATATATGCCCAGGAGTGGGATCTCAGCATGGGTCTTTTTTTTTTTTTAATAATTAATTTATTTGCTTTTTGGCTGTCTGGGTCTTCGTTTCTGTGTGAGGGCTTTCTCTAGTTGCAGCAAGTGGGGGCCACTCTTCATCGCAGTGCATGGGCCTCTCACTATCGCGGCCTCTCTTGTTGCGGAGCACAAGCTCCTGACGCGCAGGCTCAGCAGCCATGGCTCACGGGCCTAGTCGCTCTGCAGCATGTGGGATCTTCCCAGACCAGGGCTCGAACCCGTTTCCCCTGCATTGGCAGGCAGACTCTCAACCACTGCGCCACCATGGAAGCCCTCGGCATGGGTCTTTGAAAAGTTGTCAGTCTCCTTCACTTGCTATTCACTCTGTAGTCCACAGCAATCATGCAATTCTCTCTACCCTGCTACCGCCACCGTCCTTGTGGAGGTTATCAGAACCTCTTCAATGGGTGAAGTGTAGTTATTGAAACCAGTGCATATTCGATCACATGACTCCACATGACCTTTTGCAACCTTTATCTTACTTGCCTGGGCAGCCTTTATCCTGTTGACCATTCTGTCCTCCAATTCTCTTCCTGCCAGCCCTCTCTGGTATCCTCACTGCACAGGGCCATCTCCAGCCAGGAGTCCCTCAGCATCTCCCCATCAACACATCTAAAACTAAATCCAAAGTCTCCCCCCCCAACCCCATCTTCCCTCTCCTGAACCCCATATCTCAGTAATTGGTACCATCATGTACCTATTTGGCCAAGCCAGGAACAGCAGAACCATGCAGTTTTCTAAGCAATGCCTTTTATTTATTCATTTATTTATAAAGTAATGAAATTTGAGTGTTCCTCTAGACAAAGGACCAGCTTGGGGTGGGGTGGGGGTGGGAGAAACAATTTTGGCTTTTTAAAAAACTTTCTCCTGACCCTCTCAATGACGTTGCATAACATGGAGTTAGCAATTTGTTAGGTCCAGAGGGTCCTAGTTTTCAATGTAATGGCAGGATGCTCACTCTGAAGAATTCCTCTTTATCAGTCATTCTTTGCTTGGAATTTCTGCTTTGTCAAGTTTCTCAAGAAGCCATGAGGATACCCATATCTTCCTTACTTCATGGAACTCCTAAAAAGCTTGGAGCACTTTATTTTTGCTAATAATATTTCTTTTCTCTGCAAATACAAATTGCTCCTAGAGGCCCTGGATAATGAGTTATTTAAAAGATAAGGGATGCAGAAGCAGCCTGCGGTATGAAAATCAAGCATTAAGAGAGAGGACTCGGATGCACATGAGATAAAAGCCAGAAGAAGATCATCTCAATTGTCCTGCTTGACAGACTTGCCCATATGTGTAGGTGTCCCTGAAATTTTGAGGAGGATATTGTATGATCTGTTTCAAGTACCTGTCAGTTTTTTGTCCCCCCTTGAGAGTGGAGAGGCTACCTTAATGGCCCTTGAGGGTAACTTTTTCCTTTGTAACACATTCCTTTTTCCATGCAACCCACAGGCCTCTTTAAATCCAGAGCTAGTCTCCATCCAGGTACATGTTCCTCAGCCAATCTAAGGGTCCTGGCCGTGGACCATGATAACCATGCCCTCCAGCTACGTGCTAGCTGGGTGACTTCAAGCACATATATCTCATAAAGAGAATAACTGTTTCTTACTCTCAACAACCATGTGGTGTGGGCATCCCTTCCCAGCATCAGTATTGGTTAGACATCCAAGTTATCTCAGCTTGGATATAAAACGAGACAGCTACTGTTTTTGAATGATTCTCCTCTCCAGCGCACAAATAGTACTTTTTAAGATCGGCTTACATGAGCATCACCTGCAGGGCTGATTAAAACAGAGTGCTTGATCCCTCCCCCAGAATTTCTGATTCAATAGACCTTTAGTGGGACCCAGGAGTTTGCATTTCTAACAAGTTATCAGATGATAATCATACTGCTGGTCCAGAGACCACACTTTAGGCTGAAGTTCTGTGGGATTTTGTAGTCTGTTTGCTTGTTTTTTATTCTTTTTACTTCCCCCAAAGACTGCATTAGTGATGGGAACTCTAGGCAAGTACAGGAGTAAGGTACGTCCCAAGCCATTGCAAAACACATGGTATACTTTATTTTTCAAAGAAGTGTGGGACTGTTTGTTACTGAGAAATGAACTGCTTCTCTGAAGACAGGTATCTTTAAGACAACAATCTTTCATAGTAACTCTGTCTCCCATAAAAGATGAAGTAGATTGACGTTAAAGTAGGTTACATGCTTCCTTATGAAGGAGTTTCTGAAGTGCATAAAGCTATGTGTTACTGAAAACTGGTTATTCATGGGAAACTAGTTGTTTTTCAAACTTGTTTTTGACCAAAATAAGAACTTTAGTCATATTTGTAATTTTTGTGCAGAATTCAATAGGATAATCTGACAGAGAATGATGTACTGAATAAAAATTGTATCCATTCTGAAACTGACATCAAAGAGGCCCCTTAAGATGAAATGAAGCCTTAGTCTCTGGGTGGTCTCTGCTGAGGAAGGGAAGGGGATTTGCCGGAATTGGCATTTCTGAACACACAGAACAATAACAGCTGATAGATTGCTCTCTATTTTGAAATGGTATCACTCCGGCTGAGAACCTTTTTTTTTTTTTTTTTAATTTATTTTTGGCTGCATTGGGTCTTCGTTGCTGCACGCGGGCTTTCTCTAGTTGCAGGGAACAGGGGCTTCTCTTCGTTGCGGTGCATGGGCTTCTCATTGTGGTGGCTTCTCTTATTGTGGAGCACGGGCTCTAGGCACGTGGGCTTTAGTAGTTGTGGCTCGCAGGCTCAGTAGTTGTGGCTCGTGGGCTCTAGAGCTCAGGCTAAGTAGTTGGGATGCATGGGCTTAGTTGCTCCTGCACATGTGGGATCTTCCTGCACCAGGGCTCGAACCCATGTCCCCTGCATTGGCAGGCAGATTCTTAACCACTGCGCCACCAGGGAAGTCCCTGGATGAGAGCCTTTTATTTTTGTCCTCTAATGAAGAAGTATGATGTTTGAAGAACTGTTAAAAAGGGCAGCTCTCTGCCCATGCTCCATCCATCTCTTAACTGCTTCCCAGTTTTGAGTGGCATGACTCCCCATTTCCATAGGCTATCATCTTCTTTTATACATTGTCTTTTGGTCCCTGCTTTTGTTTGAAAAAGATTCTTGCTAGAAATGTGTTGCATAAATATGGCTCAGGTGAGCACATTATATAGAATAACGTTGAACTAAAGTGGATTTCATTAATAAGTAATGGCACTTTAGGTACTTTGTGGGCCAAAGTACTCTTGCTTGATTTTAACACAAATACCAGAATATTAAGGCATTTATTTTTAGTAAATTTCTCTCATGAAAACATGTTATCGCTCGAAAGATGGTATGTCATTCCTCTGCTTAAAGTTGCTTAGTTCTCAGGATGAATTTAAAATGCTTCAACCTGGTATACTAATCAAGATTCTTCATAGAAGCAGAACCAATGATATGTATATGGAAAGAGATATAAGGAATTGGCTCCCACAGTTATGGAGGAGCTGATTTTCACTGTGACCATCAAGAATTACCCTTGTAACACCCCAGATCTGCAGTTGACAGGTGGAAACCCAGGAGAGCTGATGGTCTAGTTACAGTAGGAGTTTGAAGGCCTAAGAACCAGGAGGGCCAAGGGTGTAGTTTCAGTCCAAATGCCAACAGTCTTGAGACCCAGAAAGAGCCCATGTTCCACTTTGAGTTCAAAGGCACAAAACATTCAATGTCCCAGCACAAAGGTAGTCTGGCAGAAGGAGTCCCCTCTTACTTGTGGGAGGGTCAGCCTTAACAGATTGGATGAGATACATCCATATTAGGGAGAACAATCTGCTTTACTCAGTCTGCGGATTCAAATGTTAATTTCATCCAGAAACATCCTCCCAGACACTCCCAGAATAGTGTTTGGCAAATGTCTGGGCACTCCGTGGTCCAGTCATGTTGATACATAAAATTAAAATTAACCATCATATTCAGCATGGAACATGGAAGATCCTTTGATAGCTAGAACAGATCACTTTAACCATAGTTCCTCCTATAACTCTTCCCTTCAGCCATTCAGAACTAGTTTTATTTCCATAAAAGCATCTTGGCTATTCATATCCAGGTGTTTTTAGCTGCTTTTCCCTCTGCTTGAGTGTGATTACCCTTGTCTTAGTTTGAATACCCATACCCCACCCCGGAAGCAGACTTGAAACACAAATTCAAGTGGAGATCATTTATTTGAGAGAAAATATCAGGAAACACCAGCAGGGGAGTGGAGAAGCAAGGCAGGGAAGGGAAGGAAGGCAATAATGGTAAGTTTTAAGTCCATCACCACTAGACCACTGGGACTCTATCCTATGCTTCGGATTGGGGAGATTCTAGGAGACAGTGTAGAACATGCCACGTGAGAAGTAAGGGAGCTGGAGGCCTTATATGCAAATCCTGTCAGTCATTTTGTGAAAGGCTGCCCTGGGCGGGGGGGGGGGGGGGGGGGGGGGGGGGGGGGGGGGATGGTAATTCCATGACACAGCAATTCAGAGAAAGCCCTCAGGCAAAGATACCCAGGGGCTGGTGGCTGGAGGCCAGACTGGCAAAGCACTGAAGCGTGAAGGAACAAGGGGTGTAGGCAGGGCACCCACATCTACTGGGCACCTAGTGCAGCTTTCACTTCCCCCTAGCTAACTCCAGCTCACCCTTTGGACTCAGCTTAAGCCTCACTTCTTCTGGAAACCATCCATAGACCTCTCTGACTTAGCTGCCTCTTGTCTGTTTCCCAACAGAACTTCTCACCTGCATCAGGGAATCTGTTACTTCTTCTGATTGTTGTCTTACTTTTCTATGCCACCCACTTCTTTGTGAGCTCTTTGAGGGAAGGGAGTGTCACCTTGTATCTCCAGGGCCTTGCATAGTTCTGGCACATGGTGTTGGCCAATAAATGGTTAGGCAGTAAAAGTAGTCATCATAATGACATGATAACAGTAACAGCCAGTATTTATTGATTGTTCCTTCTGTGCAAGCATTTTACATGTATTTCCAACTCTAGAAGAATGGTAATTTTATTAACCCTATTTTCCAGATGAGGAAGCTGAGGAGTAGGTTTACATAATTTGCCCAAGTTTGCCCAGCTATACATAGTTTGGCCTGGAAGTGAACCCAAGCAGTCTGAATATAGGTCCTGGATTTATTCTTAACTTCTGTATGAATAAATGAGTGAGTGAGTGAATGAGTGAATGAATGAATGAATAATAACACCAAGTCTGATCCTTCAACACCTTGGGAACATTCTGGGGATGATGCTATCAGTACAGTCTATAAAGTTCAAATATCAACTCTGATGTCACATTTCTGAGTACCCTTCCCAGTAGCCTTGACTGGAAGCATCTGTCCCTCCTCTGGTACCTTTTGTAATGGCACTGACTATTCCCTACCATATGTTCAAATTTCTCTGTGTGTCTTAGTTTCCTTACTATTGATAAGTTACTAGATAAGTTTCTACTTAAGTGTCTGATTCATCTTTGTATTTTCTGTTTCCCCAAGCACCAAGCCTTGCACCTACTAAGCTACCAATGAGTGTTTGTTAGAAGGACAAATGGACACCTGGGGGACAATCAGAGAGATCTTTGACGTTTCCTTTATTTTCCCCTAGAAACTGTACAGACTCTTTTCCATCCCACTCTGAGATTCCAGAGAGTCTGTTGTCATGGAGATGGTTCTAGATATTTTAGTCGGTTCTGGAAAATAAAATTCTGTTTAAATATATTAAGTTCAGAAAAGAATCTGTGAAGATTTTACTTTGTAGCATTTAGATAATCATTTGGTTAGAAATCACATTTCTAAGAAATAGCTATTCTTCCTCTTAAAATTATATTCATAGAAAGAATGAAAGAAAGAAATATGCAGAAAATCACTAATGTTTCTAACAGTCTGAATGGAAGAAAATTTACTTCTTTAAAATTTAACTGTGACCATCAAGAATTACCCTTGTAACACTTCAAATTAAAGGCATTTTCCATTCCTACTAATATATTGCTAATCGTCATTAATAATTAATACTTAGAAGAGTGCCATATTGAATAAATTTGGCTAGGAAGTTGCAAATCTTTACTGAGTCGTCATTATTTACAGACTGTCTTCTAGATACATGCTGTCCTAATATGTAAGAGATACTTAGAAATATAAACATAAGAATTCTCCAATTTGACTAATAAAAAATCAGAGAAAAGTAAAAAACAAAGCAAAACAAAAAAAGTCAGAAATTTAATTTAGCAGAAATTTCTTTATTGATTCTACTGTGTAATCAATTGCATTAGGTGCCAGGGAATACAAAGGAACGTAAGACATAAGCTTTATCTTTGAAGAATTTATGACCTAGAAATGGGTCTATGGAAGACAGGTAGGTTAACAAGTAACAAGACTGTGGGATTTGATGGTAATAATAACTATTATTTAGCACTTAATGATGTTTCAGTAGCTGTCCTAGTGCTTTATGTGGTATTATCTAATTTAATCCTTATAACACCTCTCTGTGGGAGGCACTGTTATTATCCCACTTTACAGCTGATGAACCTGAAACTCAGGAATATTAGGTAATTTCTCCAAGATCAGATACCTAGTAAATGAGTGGATATAGGGGCCACTCTGCAGATCTAAGCCTAAAGGTCCTTAAAGTCCATACTCAGAAGGCAATAAAAATAAGGTACCAAAGGGGACACTATTCATTCACACTTGGGTGGAGCAGATGTTATGCTGCCTCAGCTTGGCCTGGAAGGATGAGTGTGAGTAGAGGTGGAGAAAAGCATTGCTTCCAGGACTGAGGCAAGTAGGGGAAGCTAAAGGAAACTTAAAAAATTGGGAAAAAGGTCAAGTGTGGTCATGTGTGTAGGTGGCAGCATGAGTGGAACAGGGGTGGTGAAACTGAGAAAGGTGTTCAGAACCAGATCTTGTTGACCTTGAGTGTTACCCCAAAGAGTCTAGACTTTTCTCATTAGACAGAGAAGAGTCACTGAATGGTTGTGAACAAGATCAGAATTGTATTTCAAGATTGATTTGGCAGCTATGTGTAAAAGGAATTGGTGTCAGAAGTGGGAAGAAGAAAAGGGCAGTTGGGAAACCACAAAACAGGGAAGGTGAATGGCATTGAGAGCTGGAATTTGGATTGTAATAATGTGAGCAGAGAAGAAGAAACATGGAAATAGGACAGGATTTGGCATCTCCTAGATGTGAGGAACACTTAAGGAGAAGAGATGATAACACATATTAGTTCAAAAAGCAAATACGTCATTCAGCAGGCAGAGGAAGTACACATCTGTGTCCAGTTAAAGGGACCTACAATAGGAGATGAGATGAGGGGAGTTAAATGGGGATGGAGCAACTGGTGGGAGCATGTGAAAGCACATGGTTAAAGGTGTGGATTTGCATGTGTAGCAAACAAGCACTTTTTCTGGTGCAATGCAGGGGTTGGACATTCTGTCAGCCTACAACCAGATAGTGATGGCTGCATTTTCTCAGAAACTTGAGGTGAACATACATACCTTTAATAAATGCAGAAAATGTGGCATTTAAAATCTGTGATTTTAATATTTTTAGGAATTAAAATGACCGAAGTGACCATATGTAACTTTGATAAATAAAACAAATTATTTCATATATAGTTTATTATAAATATGTAATAACTTTTAAAGGAAATGTAAACCCTAGGTGTTAAATTGTGCTCTAATGTGTACACTTTCTTCTTAATTTAGCATGATAATATAAGACAGTAGAAAGGCATAATTTAACACTCTCTTTTCTACTGTTTTCTTCAATTTTTTATTAGTCAAATTGGAGAATTCTGGTGTTTCTAGCTTTCATATGAGTTTTTCTTTGTTTTATTTTTTAATAGATGACAATAATGAAGAAGAAGACATTGACATGAAAGAAGATTCAGGTATTAAATTTATAATTTTATTCTTACAGGATAGGCAAGGATCATTTTGTTGTTTATGTATACCTCATATTTTCCAAAGAAAGACAAAATAAGGTTAATAAAATAGAAATGTACACTCAAGGTTATAAACTAAGGAAATGTTATTATAAAATAACAGCTAATGCAGTTATGGTATTTAAACATTAAACTTGAATTTGAGCTTCCTGATAGCTAAGGTAAAAATGGAACATGATGTTGTAGTTAATAGAGGTGTGTAACAAATCACCCCCAAAACTTAGTGTCTAAAACACCCACTTACATGCTGAACTATTCTATGGGTCAGGAATTCAGACCAAACACAGCAGGGGTGATTTGATAATACTACTCCACCAAATCTGAGGCCTCAACAGGAAGACTTAGCAGCTGGGGGTTAGAATCATCTGAAGATTTGTTCACTCATATGTCTGGCTGGTGATTGACAGGGCTGTTAGCTGAGACCTAAATTGGGGCAGTTTCCTGAAGCACCTGTGCATGGCCTCCTCCTGTGACCTGGGCTTCCTCCCAGCAGCCAGCTTCCTTTTGTTTTTTTCTAGAGAGAGTGAGCAAGCCAGACGCATATCCCTTTTAAGACTCATCCTCAAGAATCCCATATAATTACTTCCACCAAACTCTTTTCTTTGGAGTGGTTATTCACAAGCCCACCCAGGCTCAGAGGAGGAGAGAATAGACTCAGTTTCCTGATGGGGAGCAGTGAGGTTCTACCCAGCAGGCAGGACCTGAAAAATGGCTGAGGCCATCTTTGGAAAATGCATTCTCTACATATGATGTATTGCTCTCATTATCAGAAAGTGAGATACATGCCTACTCCTCAAAAACAACCAGTGTTTGGTGAGAGAAATCTAGTGGTTAACAGCATTGGCTCTGGCCTGAGATCAATATGAACTTGGTAGCGAATGCATGAAGCAATAGGCCTGGATTCAATCCTAGCTCTTCCACTGAATGAACTAGAGTTTTCTGTATAAGCTTCAGTTTACACTTCGAGGGGCAGTAACTGTTACCGTACATTCTTGTTTGGGGGACTAAATGAGATATCATACCTGAAATGTTCCTTGGACCATAGTAAACGCTCAGTGGATGATTGCTTTTCTCACTCAGTATATCGGACAGATATTAGAAGGCATAGGGCTTAATTCTCTGGGATGAGAGCCCCATGTTTCTCATTTTGGCAATCACACTGCTCTAGACATGAAATGGAGCCAGTTTTCAAAACTGAAATAGATATCTTAGAGGCCCTAATTTTGTGTGACATCCTGTTGCTGCCAGAACTCCTTACAAATCACTGACAACCTGGGTCTGAGCAACTCCACGAACAGGGAGCTCTTTAAACTGTGAGGCAGACAGTCTCGTTGGGCAAGGTTTGGTTAAGATCGTCCTTTTCCTTGTGAAGTTACATCTCTCCCTCACCTGACCTCCCACTGTCTTCATGAAGGAGTAGCATCAGTTCTTTTCCTTCATAACAGTTCACTGGAACAGTGACTGTAGCTTCTATCCACTCTTGTTCCTGTGGTCTCCCCAGGACCATGGACTCAGAGGGCATGAGAAGCAGACGGAGGATCTCAAGGTCAGGAGCAGGAAGGCAAGAGGTAGAATAGGGACTATACAGCAGCTCTGGGTTCCCTACCTGTATCCCCTTGGCTCTCACTGTTGTTGTATAATACCAACAGCTTTCTAAGGAAAGTTCTTGTGACTTTCAGCTGAGTGATTGTCTCTGTTCATGAAAGAAAACTCAAAGTACCGGGGGGTTAATTTCTCTGGAGCAGACCTCAGCCAAGGTTGGCCGACAGTTGGTTGATCCAACCAACCTCTTGCAGGACACATCTGAGGCATGTGCTAGACCGGTGCTGCCCAGTAGAAATACAACGGCAGCCTCAACTGTGAGCCTGATATATAATTTCACATTTTCTAGTAGTCACATTGAAAAAGGTAAAAAGAAAACAAGTGAAATTAACTTAATATTTCATGTAATATAATATATCAAAAATATTATCATTTCAACATATAATCAATATAAAAATTATATTAGTCAGATATTTTACATTCTTTATTTTTCCATACTAAGTTTTTGAAATTTGTGTGTATTTCACACTCACATTCCAAATCAGACTCTTCACATTTCAAGTATCATTGGCAAAATGTAGTATTGGACAGCGGGATTCTATACCATCGCCCAGAGGCTCCCAGCAGTATTGAGCCCTGATTGTCCACAGCAGAACTTTCTCATTAACACACTAACTGGTTGTCCTCCCTTTCCAGTCTTACTTCCCTACTCCCCTCTGGTGCTTCCTGGGGTAATCTCTCAAATTAAGTACTTGCACTCAAACCTTTCTCTCAGTGTCTTTTTCTGAGAAAATTCAACATAAAACAAGGGCTCTGCTTGCCTTTTGTAACACATAAAGCCCAAGGCAAAGTTTCAATTAAAATATCCATTCCTGTACTTAGGTAGGATATCTTATTATTTAAAAGAACCATAGGTTGAAAAAAGACTTTAAGCGGTCACCCTATCTTAGATTCCATGCATTTAATATTAATGTTTGCATTTCATTTGTATGAATGTATCCTGCTTATGTGAGGTATCCCTGGAATATCCTTCAGTCATGGGGAGCACTGCCCTTTCAGCCAGACAGTTTAAGGAGCTTATCTTGCTAAGGATCTTTGCTTGAAGTGACATAAGTACACATTTCTAGGCAAAGGGGGTTGACTTCTTAATGAGGTGCAGCTAGCTATCCGAACCGCTGAGTGAGTTCAAGGAAATCATTATTAATGCTAATGCAGAGCCCACAAGGTTGGAGTCAGCATTTGAGGTTTGGGGGCCTTAAGTGGGTCATTATTTCTGATTTTAGTCCTGCCAAGTGTCCTGGGGGTTTTGTCTCCAGCAGCTGGATGCAGCTGTTCGTGTCACACTGAACGGCCCAAGGATGCTAAGTCACTCAGGCAGAAGGGGCTTGGGAAGGTGCTCTCCATTCCCAATATCTGAGTGCTGAAATCATGGGGGACCGTGTGCAGAATGGGTCCATGGAGGCCCAGCTGGCCTTGCTGAATATTGGCGAGCAGGCTGTCCGTTCGGTCTCACGCTCAGGTGTGCGGGTCTCTGAGAAGGGTATGACTGAGCCTCCGAAGACCATGAACTGCTGGCCTTCCCTCTGCCCTGCATCACCTCTTCTTCTCATACAAGTAGAAACGCTGGAAGAATTTGTAAGAATACCGTTGATGCTAGCGAAGGGCTGCTTGGGTGGATCAACCAGCCAGCATATGCTAGTGAATGATAGTGGATAATAATTTGGATATCAAAAACCAGGGAGGTGCTGGGAAACGTACTCCCTGAGTGGGGGGGAGCCCCCATTTGAAGAGTTTTCAGATTCCTTGGGTATAAATATGCCTACCATGGTATTGTTCAAGCTGCCAAGCATGAGTCCAATGAATGTAGGAGTGGAGGAGAGAGAGATCCAACCAGCTGGGGCAGGCTGGCTCCCATCAGCCCCGGCACACCTCTGCCGAGCCAGGTTTTGAGTGTGTACCTTGTGCCGATCACTCAACCTACATGAACTCACGTAAGATACGCACCAGCTCTAAGAGACGGGGACTGTTATTATCCAAGGCTTGGGGGGATTAGTTCCTTGGTTATATAGTAGAGACAGAATCCCAGTATCTAGATCTAACCCGAAAGCTCACATTCTTAACCCTTGTGCTCCTGTCTCTAGACTCTAGTAGTAAGGAGAAGCAAAAGCATATCAAATGGTATCGGATAAGGTCATCCTAAGGAGAGGCTCTGCCGCCATGGGAGGTGGTAGGAGCCGCCTGACTTAAATGCCTAGGATCCTTTTTAAGTCCTTCGGTTACTTAAGCCGAGCACAGTAAATGTTTCCCTATGTCCTTTCATTTCCAAGACCATGCACTCTTGAAATGGACCCCAACCTGAGCCCCAGGGGCAGAAAATCAGCAGCCACCTGTGGCAGGTCAGCCACCTAAGAGCCCGGAGCACAGTTGAGCTCCTCAGGGAGCAAAGACATGCGCATAACAACACCCCAGCGTTCCAGCCTCTGCCAGAAATAGAGGCAACAGAGACAGTATGATACAATGTCAAGGAGAAGCATGGGGTGCTATTGAGGAATGTTCCTCTAGCTTCCCCCAGGCCAAGAGGGAGAGTAGAAACATGGGCCCAGAGGCCATATGTAGCAGTGACTTTCATTTAAGTGTCTCCATGGGTGTTATGAAATGATACTATACTATGTCATAGACGACTGCTCATAATTAACATGTATCCGTGCCCACTGACCACCCCAGGAGTGCCCTACGGCTTCTTCAGAAAGGAAGCACTTGTACTTTTGGGGTATGTAAATAGCTCAAAATGTGGGCAAATAGATGTCTTTTTAAACCCCACCCATTCCCCAAGAATTCCCATTCAGGTGGGAAATCAAGAATTCAGAATTTAGTTCTCAAAAACTCACTTTCAGGAAATACTGGTTTGGAGTTGAACTCCCAGCAATGGAAACTCTCCTCTTGGTCCCAGTTGCAGATGATGCATTTCAGGGCATGGAAGGGTTAGCGTCTTCTCCCAGAGATATTGCAAGTGTTACTCTGCTCATTTTATGAATCCCTTTGAACCCAGCATCTGTGCTCAGTGAGCTGTTCCAAGCATCTCATTTCTGTTTTTGCTGAACCTATTCCGAAGGGTCAGTATCCATCTCGCACCTGGTGACAGAAAGCTGAGGGAGTTGCTAATGTAGTCGCTGGCAACATTTTTCACCCTGGTCGTGTTAATGACCTGGGATGTGACTGCCTTGCAACCACAGAAAACCTAACGCTAGTGCCCAAAAACCTTTGTAGTCCATAATGCCGAAGTTTTTAATAGCACATCTATCAAATGCATTTGTTTTGTTCTGTTCTTTTTATAATAAATGGGAAAAGAAAAATGAGTCGCCATAACTCTGTAGTGTAGTTATAGAATCCTGGAGTAGGTAACAGCTGCTAAAAGGGTGAGAATTACGCACAAGCCCCATTATATCTTGGCCTTAAAGAAAGGCCTGGGTGAAGGGGATATAAAACAGAATTTGAAATGAAATTCTCAAGGCACTGCCAGACACCAGTGACACAAGAGAGATTACGGAAGACAAATGCCCTTTCTCATGGAACTTATATTCTCAGAGTAGGGGGTGTTTGAGAAGGGAGACATACATTAAAGAAATAAACAAGGGGACAAGATAATTTCAGATACACCAGATGATGTGTTTGCGAGAGATTTTCCTTGCAAGGACCCGTCACATTAAGTAGTCAGGGAAGGCCTTTCTTGGGAGCTGAATTTAATCTGAGATTAAAAGATGGGAAGGAGGTAGATATATGAATGAATATACGTGTCAGGGGAAAGGCAGAGCAGCAGGTGTAAAGTTCCTGAGGCAGGAACCAGCCTAGAACTGATTGAAGAAATGATTGAAGGGAGTTAATAAATCTGAAGCCAAAGAGCAAGTGGGAGATGAGGCTAGTGTGGTAGGTGGAGCCCAAGTGGCACGTTGTCCTGGACCATGGAATTGGATTTGGATCTTATTCTAAGAGCAATGGCTTTTAAACAAGCAAGCAAGCAGTGTGATATGGTTTATGTTTAAAAGAGAACTCTGGCTGCTACATGGAGAATAGATTGTGGGGAGAGGAGAGAGCTAGAAGCTAGAATTCAGGTTGTTGTAGTAACCCAGGTAAGAGATGCTGCTGGTTTAGACTAGGACGCTGATTGCAAAGAATGAGCACAGTAGAGGAATATGGGATCTATTTTGGTGCAGAGCTAAGAGGACTTATTGTGGTGGGATTGCTTTATAGGAAAAGTAATTGAAGAGAAATATGAAGGATATCTCGGTTTTTGGTTTGAATTCCTGAGTAGATAAGTCATACCATCCCTTGAGATGTGGAATACTATAGAGAGAACAGGCTTGCAGACATCAAGAGTATCGTTCTGGCTGTGTTGTTTGAAATGCCTAATGGGATTATTTACATAAGTTTGAAATGCCTGATGGGAGCTGAGTAAAGGGGAATCCTTAGAGAAAAGTGGGGTTCAGGTAAATCCCAGCCCTGAAAGGACAACGGGGGAGGTGGTTGTTACAGGGCCCAGAAGACAGAGAGGGCTGTGAGGAGAAGGTCAGCTGACAGGAGCTGTGACCTTAGATTGAGGGAGACAGTCAGCCCTTGAAGACTACTGGTAGCCTAGGAAATAAATGCCCTGGGCTCCCCATTGGCTGGATCTAACAGGAAGCCGGTGAGCTGGGGAGTTCATTGGTGCGGTCCATAGAGAACAGTCTCCCAGAGCACAGGGGGCTGGGGATGAGGGGTGAAGGGTGGAAAGTGGATCTGAAAGGGCAAACAGAAGACATCCAGTCCAAATGCAAAGTAAGATGCCACATGGGCCATTGAAGGCATAAGCTTTGAGAATTGGAAAGACCAGGACTGGAGATATAAATTAATGCCTAACAAAGTATCCGATACCCAAATGGGATGAATTCAATGATAGTTTTCCTAAAAAGTGTCTTCAGAATTTATATTACTAGGCTTCTTGGATAGACTTGATTGGGGGACCATTGAGAAGAGTGGGAAGTATAATAATTTAATCGGGGACATACAGAAGTTTTTTAGACTCTGGATTACTAAAGAAATCTGTTCGATAGAAGGAGATAATTTCAAGCCCCACTGTAACCCCCCAAAATGAGATGACTTTACAGCTCATCTAGCCCTACTTTGAAGGCTAAAATGAAATTACACAATGGCAACTGTCAATCAAGCCATGAAGTTTTAAATCAAACTCTCCTGGAGAAAAACGTAATAATAATTTGGGGTTGCTGTGTGGAAAATGTTTTCATTTTAAAAAAAGCACTTAAGATTTCACATTTGTGTGACGCATTAATAATGGCAATAAAAAAAGTGTTTACGCTTAAGCTCTAAGTATAAGTCCATGTTCATTGGAGAAGCACAGGTCTTTGCCAAAGTTTAGCTCGGCCATAATGACAGATAAACCTGCAATTAAGCTTCACTATATGTGTGGGTTTAGTAAAAAAATATATGTATTATTAAACATCAGCATAATTTTGAACCCCTACCGGTAAATATTTAAATAAAAACGTAGTAAATCTTTGTGCTTCCAGAGGGGTTAGAGCCAAAAGACCGCTCTCCACCCCACAAGAAGAGCAAAGCAAAGAAGCCAGAAGGTTCCAAGGACTCTAGCAAGGGTAAGTCCAGCTCTTCCTTTCTTAAAAAAAAAAAAAAGCTTCCATGAAAAGAAACTTCTGTTTAACTTTTCAATTTTGTGGTTGCTCCTCATATTCAGATATTTCTAAGGGTTCAAGCATCCCCGGGCACTTCATTCTCCTTTCTTAGTACGTTTACTCTCCCCTGAATATGAGAATGAAATAGTAGATTCAGGTTTAGTTTGTTAAGGGAAAAACCAAATGTAAAAACATCGTTTTCTCAGTGTGACGTATCTTTCATTCCTACAAAGTGTGAAGTGGTGGGTAGTGCTTACCAGTTAGGTGCTCTGAAATCAGGCAAGGGTGAAGGTCCAGATCTGTGTGTGACGAGTTGCATGGTAGCTGTTGTCTTATTGGATCATTTGTTTTTCTCATGAACACATTCTGAGTCCAGAAGCAAGCCTCAGGAGTGGGAGATGGAGATGCTTCCTGTCTTTAGTGTTCTTCTCTCCTTTCTAGAAGCCAATGTATGTTTGCATTTATGCATTGAATGGGCATGCCCAACTGGGCTCAGTTTTATGAAGAAACGACACGCCCTCTCTCTTACAACACGAGTACACTTATAAGATATGCAAGTTTTTCATTTAAAATGGTATCTTTAGGTATTTTGTAAAGTGAGCCTCTAACCTAATGGTATGCATGAACTTCTAACAGTGGAACATATTTATGCCTCTACTTTCTTGCCTGGAGCCATGCTTCATCCACTGTGAGATGGCGAGTACAATAATCCTGATGGTGTCTGCCTGGGTCTTTGGGAAAGAAGATGCCAAGATGAAGTAGAAGGGCAAGAAAGTACTGGGTGAAAGGGGAGGAGCAGATGCGGGAGCAGTAGGTGAAGGAGAGAAGGAAGGAAGGCAGATGCGCTGGAAGAGCCTCCGTCTGCAAATTAGTCTGAGTCTGGGGAAGCCCAGGCAAGGACTGGATAAAAGGGCTTTTGCATTGGGCAGGAATGTCTGGGCTGCAGGGTCCCCTCCCCCCTGAGGGCTCTCTGGCTGCAAGTGGCTTGGGGAGAAAGTGACAGGAACATAATACTGCCTTGAATCCCCAAAGTGTGGCCGCTGCTTGCCGTCAGCCAACTTGACTCCCGGCATCAGGTTGTCTCTTGAAAGGAGACCTTGAGCACCTCACCTCCATGACTGCACAGCCTCTGTGTGCGTGACGGGTTCTAAATAAGTCATGACACGGTCTTCTCCCTCATCCGGGCTCAGAACCAATTGAGGAGGCAAAGCTGTAAGAAAGTTGAAGCCAAAAATATTAGCTTCGTTACTAATGAGGTTAGACCAGAGCTCTGGTTACGCTGCCCCCAGATGGGCTCCCTAATGCTGGGTTTCACTCCTGAATATGAAAGACTCTGCCCCCTTAAAAGCAAGTACCACTGTCCTTGGTATCCTCGACTGCCTGGATAGAGGCTGCCCTGGTGAGAATAAGCTAGGACATGTCCTCTCTGCAGGCAGGTGGATCTGAGAGAGACACACCACGGGGCTGTTTCTTCTCCCAGGCTCGCCCTAGGTGAGGGGGTGTGGAGACAGGCGTGGCAGTAAATGTCCTCTGCCCTCTGGGTGAGGTGCAAGGGATAAACAGTAGAAATAGTCTATGTAAAGTGCCTGGCACGGGTCTGCTTTCCATTAGTGATGGCTATTCCATTATAATTGCTATCATACTCAGGACCGTGATAGGGTACACATTGTCCTAAGTCACTGAAATGTGCTGGAAAGTTTAGAATCATTCAGAGAACACTTATAACCATGGAGAAGGGCAGCAGCTCTCTCATTGGCCGGAGGGGGTTTGTTAGGATCTGATTGGGAGACTAGTCAGGGTTCCACCTCCTACTAGAATTAGATCATTTCCTGGACAGTCTCTTAAGACCATGATTGGGAAATGGATTAGGGGCAAAACAACAATTGCCCTTTCCCTGGAGAGGCTCCACCTCACTGAGTGGTTCCCATCACATGTGTGACCCACATCAAAGGTTGTTTTCCAGAGCCTGAGGCTGCTGTCATTTCCAAGTGTCACATGGGAGGTGGCACACATACAGTGCAGCAGTTCTGTCGCTTAATTAACAAGGGAATTCTTCTGAGTTATTCCTTCAAATGTGTGAAAACTTCATTATTTCCTAAATAATTTGCTTTGTTTAGGAAAACCATCTCATAATCCTAATATGACTAAATACTATGTCTTCACCTCACCCAAATATGTCATCCCAGAATCTGCTCTGAGTCACAGAAGTGCCCTCACTGTGGGTTTGTTACCAGGGGCATTTGGTCTGTGGCATCATGGGGAAATGTAAATGTTAGTCACTCTACAGAAACGTGGGGATTGCGTCTTTGTTCCTAAGATGCCTTCCAAGATAAGAAAGGAAAAGCTGCTGGGAAAGGAGTGAGAAAGGGAGCAGAATCTGACATGCCAGTGGTAGATGACGGAATGATAGAGGACTCGTTATTTATCAGTATTTTGACAAAATAAACTATGTCCTGTATTCAGGTGTTGTATTGTTGCATACGTCTCACTTCCTCTTATGATTCAAAGAGTTGCAATCATTCTTTCCTACTGGATATGCAAATGGATTAGTGTATCAGTGGATAGAAGGGGAATGTGGGTCATGACCCTTCTCTGCAGTCTTCCTACTTTAGAGTTATCAGTCCTTTTCCAACTTGGTCATCTCTCTAATATGTTTTAGTAAGAGAAACTTCTGGTATTTTTATTTAGAGATCACTCAGCCTAAATCCCCATCACTTGGCCTCATCTCACTTCTCTCCTACCTTTGGGTTCCGTGCCCTGCTTCCAACACTTACAGGTACTACTGATCACCTCAGCTCACCCTGTAATATACATTCTCAGACAGTGTCATGGAGAGTGGAGTTGGAACACAAATTCACTTGGATTTTGCAGCATATATAACCATAATAGCTGTATTTTGATCCAGAAGAAGAATCTTGAGAGCATATGGTCAAATTTTCTCATTCTACAGAGCCGTTTTTAAAATAAGCTGCAAACAGTTCTTTAACTTGCCCAAGTCTATGCAGTTTATTAATGTTTTAATAATTTTTTAATGTTTTAATAATAATTTTTAATAATTGTTTTTCTGGAAACAACACAGCTTCTCTCATCTTTTTCCCTTTCTCTCTTCTGGAAATTAGAACTCGTTTTGTTGAAGGAGGAAATGTTGCCATCATTACAGCTTTGAGTGAAAGCAAATATTATAAATGTTTAAGTATTTAACTTTAAATATTTAGCTTTAAATATTTAAATATGTAACTAAAGTATTGAACATCAAATTTTAAAAATCAAACAGTTTCTAAGATTATTTGCATTTTTTATACTGTGGACTTTTGGATATAGAGTTCTATTTTCATTATTTTCATTGAAATTTCATGGACCACAGTATACTTTGATTTGACCCGCTGCAATGCAATGCCAATAATGAAATGATTAGCAATTTCAGACCACTAACTGTTTGTCTGGCATGTCATAGAAATGGTAATGCTATCCATAAACCACCACATCATAGGCATAATTGTTTGAAAAAAGCCTGATTAATACCCATTCCACCAATTGCAGCTCCCAATAATTTAAACCAGTTTTATTTCTTACAAAATATTTAATTGAAAGAATATCATTACAGAATCTTAGCACCTTTCATAAAACATGCTTTTCTCAATCTCTTTCCTCTATCCTTCACAAGTAGATCCTCTAGAAGTTCCATTAGTGAAGTCTCTCAGGCTTTGTCTGAAAAGATGTTATTTTCCTTTTTTTTTTTAAGGTGGTTTTGCTGAGTAAAAATTCAAGGTTGATGGTTATTTTCTTGCAACATTTTAAAGATAATTTCCCACAGTCCTATCGATCCTATAGTTGTTAAGAAGTAATCTCTCAGTCCAATTATTGTATATCGTTAGGTTATCTGTCTTTTCTTTCCAGCTGTCTTGATAATCTATTCTTTATCTTCGGTGTTCCTCAGTTTCACTGTGGTATACCTCAGTGTGGGTTTCTCTTTATCCTCCTTAGGATTTGCTGTGCTTCTTGGACATGAACATGGGCATCTTTCATTAGTTCTGACAGTTTTTCACCTATTACCTCAACAAATGTTAGTTCTACACTACCTTCTATTCTTTCTTTGTCCTTCATGACTCTTAACCTACATTGCATTTTTTTTTTCTGTGCCACTATCTCTCTTTGATGGTTTCTTTTTCCAAGTTTATCATTCAGTTTGCTGATTTCTATTCAACTTTCTTCTATCTGATGTTTAACTCTTTGCTGAGTTTCTTATTTCAGTTATTATAGTTTTCATTTTTATAAGTTTTATTTGGTTCTTTTTCAGATATACCTAGTTACTCTTTATTTAATTAACACATAAAATATCTTAAAAAAAATCTGTATCTGAAATTTCAATGTCTCCACTCTGTACAAATCAAAATTCTGCAGTTTATTTTTTCTGCAGATTCATGCTTGTAGTTATTTCCTTGTGTGTTTTGCCTTCTTTATTGCCATGTTCATTGGATTTTTATTTGTGGGAATTTTTTGAAGTTGGATTAAAAGCTTATTTATTTATATTTTGTTTTCTGAAATACTTGAAGATGCTGCCAATTTAGGAATCCCTTAAACTACATATTTGGCTTAAAGTTTTATTTCTTGTTTTGTTTGCTGTTTGTACTTAAGCCCACATTAGTGCACGTATAAGATTAGGAAATCTCAACAGATACTTTTATCTTCCTTTTTTCCTTCTCCAGCCAATGCTAAGCTGAGATAGGCAAATTCCCCACTATTTTCAGAACCAAAGCACTGCCCCTCTGCACCTCACATGTGTGGCTCATTCAAGTCAAATTCTGGCTAGAGTTTCTCAATGATTATTCCTGTATCTATCACCAACATCACCTGGGAACTTGTTAGAACTACAAATTCTAGGGCCCCATCCCAGACCTACTGAATCAGAAACTCTGATGTAGGATCCAGTAATCTGTGTTTTTAAAAGCCCACCCGGTATTCAGATGCATGCTCAAATCGGAGAACCACGGTTCTAGGGTCTAGACCATCTGAGATTGGCAGACGCCTCAAAGCAAACAGTAATTTCAGTGCTTGCTTAGAAATCTTGATTCAATATAATTTGTCATTTCTGGCTTCTTAGAAGTTCATTATAAAAGCACCAGCTCGCCATGTATTCAAGAATCAGATGGATAAGTAAGGCGATAAGTAGATTAGAAGATGATTGATAGATAGATAGATAGAGAAAGAATACATAGATGGTAGATAGTGTATGCATACAAATATACATATAAAATACATATCTACATAACTATGTGTGTGTGTACATACATATCTACATATATAATACATAGTCTAGAAAGATATACATATCAAAATGACCTCAGGAATTATCTTGGAGGAGTGGAGAAGGGACAGGGGCAGACTTCGGAGAGTTTAATATTCAACTTTCTAAATTTATGTGTAATTGAAATATATATATATATATATATCAAGATTTATTTTATACTTATAAAAAACATTTTCATTAAAAACTAAAGAGACTTTATGCCTCTAAAATTCAGTAGCAAGTTTAGAACAGTAATTTTCTCCATACATTCATCTCCAAAGCCTTCAGTGGTTTTTGGTAATGAATGCTATTTTTTCCATCATATTTTTACAGAAAGCTTTGACTCTCGCTGTACAACTGCCTCTACATAGAATATTCAACAAGCCTGCATGTGACACTCATTCCTCAGGAACCCGAGCCCTTGCAAAGCTAAATCAAGCAGTCCTATACGGCACTTTAAAATATTAATGATCTCTTTTGTCAGACGAAATTATATGTGGAAACATTTTGGAAACTAGGAAGCACTATACAAGTTGGAAGGATCTAATGTTGCTATTAGAAGTATTATTATTGTTTTTACTAAAATAAATTTTTCTGAATACATGAACCATGGGTGGAATGCACTTCGTATTTCCTGAGAGGCAGAATTTTCTCTCTGCCCTCTTATCTTCTCTGCATATTAAAGTATTACGTGACAAACTGTTTTGTGAGTGGCTGGACAGAAGAGACATTCTCTCTTTCAGGATGCCATGCAGCACTTCATGCATTATATTCATAAACATGATCTTTAATTTAATTTTTTTGACAAGTGCAGTGAAGGGTGAAATCAGGCAGTCATAATTTTGACTTTGCCGTCACTCAAACAAGCTTAGTGATTGACCAGCTTTAAAAAAATAAAAAATAAAAAAACAGGAATGAGGAAAAGCAGCTTTCTCATGACGAAAAGCTTTGTTTTATCCTCTACACCTTAAAATGCCAAGAACTGAAGCAAAATGTACATTTCCACGGTGAAAATCAGAATACAAGAAAAGCCTGTGTCGCCCTCTTGCTTTAATTCTTCTCTTACCTTCTGCTTGATTCGGGGCCACTCTGAGCTATCCCCCTGCTACAGATTAGGAGAAGGACCCAAGAGTCTATTTCGTTTTTAGTCGTGCTCTCCGCATTCACACATTAAACCGAGCTTTGGTTAGGACCGTGGAGTCCTATTTCAGAGTCAGCCCTAGGATTCTGAATGGGGCTTAGAGAACGTGTGTACTGAGGTATTTTCCACAGTGAGAAGGGCTGAACATACCTGCAGAGCAACCGTAGGTCCTGGGGGACCCAGGATGACCCTGTTTGTGCCCGTTGTCCTTGGCATGTTATCAGCAATGTTCCCTTTTACTCTTGGAGGTGCCCTGGCTTGGGTGACAACATATGTGCACTCCCACCCATAGAGAAAAAATTCAACACGAGGGTGGACAGAGCCCTCAGGGTCCATGTTCTGCTTCCTACTTGGGCAGTTTTTCTAACCTAAAAGTCAGTTTCCTCATATTAAATGGAGGGTGAAAACCTACCTTGTGGGACTGTGTGGGGAGATTTAAACAAGGTGATCTCCGGAACAATCCCTGGACAGAGGGGCCAAAGTGTATTGAATCTGAAGCAGGAAGAGCCCCCATCCACCAAAAACTCATCTACCTTGTTTATTAATATATGACGTTCCTCTTAATATGAACAAAATAGTTCTGCAAATGGAGATGATGTTCTCAATGCATTGAAGCTCTTATCTCACTAGGTGTTTTTTTCCTTCTTTCTCCCTTCAGCTCACTCAGCACCCTGCCTCCCCAACTATATTAATTCCTGTCCCAGATGGACTTGACCTCAGTCTGTCTTCTCTTTCCTGACCTCAATTCTTCAAGTCAATCTTCCCAAGAAACTAGTCTACCCCCAATATTTATACAACCTCCCCAGTCAGTCATTTCTCAACCTCTGCTTTACTGCCTCTAAAACTTCATGAAAGGCACTGAGTTAGGTCAGGGGCAGGAGGGAGGAGGTGGACTCTGGTGATTGGCTGTCAGTTCAGACCTGCCTCTGAAACATTCATTGTCCAGCCCTCAGGGGCTCTTGAAGTCTGGTGACTTTGCTATTTCTGTAAGATGCTGGGAACCAGGATCTCTTTTCTGAGGCTGGGTCTTGCCCCAACTGCCTGTGATCTTGTTCTCCTGGATGAGTGTTTCTCAAACTGTGGCCAGTGGAACCCTGTGGAGGGCTTCCCAAGCCCATTCAGAGGATGCGCAAGGTCAAAATGAATTTCACATAGAGCTGTGCTCTCTGGACTCACCATTCACATGGCATACGGCGTGCGTGGTGTTCCCTGGAGTTGCCATAAAGATAGCCCACAGCATCCTTCCTCCAGCCACATCAGCGTAGCTCCCACCAGCCAGATCCAGCTTTCCTAAACATGCATCCTGTACACTTTTGTTAAACGCCTGCTATTCGACAGTATCGGCACTGTTCTAGGCCCTGAAGACACGCATGCACGCACACACGCGACCTTCTTTCTTGGGGCTTATATTCTAGTGGGGGGTGGCTGATGGATTTTAAAATATTAATTAGAATATATAGCAAGTCACATGGTAACATAAGCAGTACTATTTATTGCTGCCTGCAATTTTATCACAAAGCTTCACAGCGTAAAACAACAAGAGCATTTATCATCTCAGACTTTCTACGGGTCAGGAGTTTTGTTTTTTGTTTTTTACTATTATTACAATTTATTGAGTCTATAATTAATTCAAAATAAAAAGTTTAAAAGAAAAACAAAAAGAAGAAAAAGGTGTCCTTGGAACTGCCTAACTGTCCCACCACTTACTTAATCAGCCTCTGCTGTTACCCTTAAAGAGAGGTGTCCTGGGGTCTCTGGGCTTTGGAAGGTGGGTAAGTAATTGTATGATGTGCAAATAATCTACAGTTATGGTTGGTTCCAGGTCAGAATATCCCATGATCCTGTATGACATTCTAGGTCATACTCCTGACTGTCTCTTGGATCACTTGCTCTGGAGTAAGGCAGCTGCCGTGTCCCGAGGACACTCCAGCAGCACTGTGGAGAGATGTACATGGCAAGGAACTGAGGCTTCCTGCCAACAGCAAGCATCAATCTACAAGTCACTGCAATGAGCCATCCTGGCTGGAATCAGATCCTCCAGGCCCAGGCAAGCCTTCAGATGAGTGCAGATCTGGCTGACACCTTGACAACAACTTCATGGGAGACCCGTGAAGAAAAGCCAGGCAGGGAAGAGGGAGTAGGGGATTCCATGTGTGTCTAAGTTGGTAGCAGTGGGGAGACTTGGGGAAAAAGATGGGTTACGGTTTCACATATGCTGGACCTCACTGATGATTAAGTTGATATTTGAGAAGAAACCTGAAGAATGTAAAAGAGTAAGCTTAGCAGATATCTGGGGAAAGAGTGTTCCAGCAGAGGAAATAGCAAGTACCAAAGTCCTAAGGGGAGAGAAGTCTGACTTATTCTAAGAAAAGCAAGAAAGTCGGTGTGAGTAACTAGAGAGGTCACTGGGGGCTGGTCCCATAGAGAAGTGGATCCCACGCTTGCCTGTGCATCGGAGTCACCTCAGGACATGTTAAACCCAGTCTCTGACTCAGGGGACCTGGGGTACCCAAGAATTTGCATTTCTAATAATTCCCCAGGCGATGCTGGTGCCTGGGCCAAGGACTCCACTTTGAGAATCACTGCCTGGGACACTGTGGCCCACTGTAAGAATGCTGGCTTTTCCTCTGAGTGAAGTGAGAATAGAACTTTTTAAGCAGCAAAGGGACATGATCTTACTTACGTCTTAAAGGTAATCTTCGGATGGTCCTGTTGATAATGCACAGTAGGGGACTAAGGGCAGAAACAGAGAGACAGTGGATTGGAGCCAGAGATCCTGGTGGCTTGTTGCAAGTAACAGTGAAGGGATGGAGTGAGATTTGGTGTGACTCTGGACCTATTTGAAAGGTAAAGCCAGCAGAGTTCACTGACATGGGATGTGGGATCTGTGAAAAAAAAGGGGGTCAGGGGTGAGTCTTTTTACCTTCTCCACAATTACTGAATCCAGAATAGAAATCATACCCCCTGCTTATACTGAATTCAGTCTTCCTGGGAAAAAGAATCCTTCCCATCCCTGTCCCCCGTCGTGTCTGACCAGGTAGTTCTTACTCCCCCCACCCTAGGAAAGCCTTGTGAGCCCATCCTGAAGCCCAATTTCCAATTAAGCCAAAGGCAAATATGCAGGCATGAAGAAAATTCTCATAAATAACAACAGAAAGAGAGAAAACACAGTGTTGATGAAGAGAACTCTCAGAAAAGATGACTTCAGATGATTTAGGTGCAGTGGATTCTAAAATGTTCTCCTCCCAAGAGGTGTTTATTATCATTATTTTGTTTCTTTTCAGTTAATGGATGATCATGGGATTGGTGCCATTTATGATTGCCAAGCCCAGGAGGGAAGGAGGAAAGGCAGGAAGGAGGGAAAACTGGAAAGAAAGGAGAAAAGGAAAGCAGGAAGGGAGGGAGGGAAAAAGGAAAGAAAGGGAAACTGCTGTTGTAAGCTAGTGGAATGAGCCTTAACTGGGAGTCAGTACACCTGGATTCCATTTTCATCTCTGACACACATGATCAAATCCTTCTCCCAATATCCCTGAGATCCCCTCTAGATATCAAATTCTATAATTCTGCATACCCATCAAATTTATGAAAATTGATTATGAGCTCTTTGCTTCGTACCCAGTAAATATTTCCATCTTAATTGAAAAGCTCTGAATCGTGGGTTTTCATAGCCAAATGGGTCTCTGAGAACAACTAAGGCAACCCTTTCATTTCACAGACGGGGAAACTTTCTTTCAAAAGTCCTCTGAAATTGTCTCGGGGACCCACACGAAAGGTGATCCTAAGTTAGCCACTAAAAAAAAAAAACGCAGTTTATCAGGGCATATACAGTGGGTCATGTAATAATTTTTTTTTTTAAGTATCTTGAAGTCTTGTAGGTGTCTGTGAGTAATTCAGACCCAAATGTGTTTCACTTTTTGTCTATTTTGATTTCCAAAGCTGAGGGTAAAGCATGTGGCATTCAGGTGCATTTATCTTTGTTTCGTTGAAAACTCAGTCCCCAGGTTTATAGAGATAAAGCGTAAGAGTGATTTTTTTTTTTTTTGATTCTGGCGCCATGCCTATAGGACATTTGACAGTTTATAATATTAGATACTAATTTTTCAGCAGAGAAACGTTTTGTTTTGTCTTTAAGGAAAAATATTGCTATTTGAACAGTATCGGATTTTTACATTAGAATTTTGCCATTGTATTCAAAATTTCAATTTTCTGGTGTAACAAAGTTGTGCTTTCCTACTATACCGGAGAGAGCCTTAAAACTGTCCACCTACACTAGAATCACCTGGACATGCACCACACTCTCCTAACGCCTTGCTCGAGCTTACCTGTTTTCTTCTAACTCCTGTCACTCTGGAGCCATTAGAGGTAGCCTTAGGAAATGACTTCACTTCCAGGGGTCATCCTGTGTGAGGAATGATACGCAGAAAACCAGGGTACTCTATTCTCCTTAGACAACAACGCCACCGATCACTCGAATCATTTCTGTTCTGTAGCCTGAGAATTCCCCACTGGTCTCTGACAGTCTCTGCTGCTGGCAGAGAGAAAGTAGATACAGTGTCTCGGAGGAAAGGGGTGTAAGGATGGGGAGGCTGGTTCTAGAATGGGGGCTGAAAGGGGGCGGTTTTGCTGAGTGCTTGATGAACAGTTACTGCTACTCTCAGGGGAACTGCTTGTTCCCTCAGTCTGAAGCTGCCACTTATGGTGAATGCTAAGAATGTGGATTCTTGCCCCATTCCCAGCCCGCCACCAAATCAGAAAGCTGCATTTTAACTTGATGCAGTGAAGCTTAGGAACACCATTTTCTTAGGTACTTGGTTTTTATTTTGAACACTCTCAAACTTAGAGCAGATTTACAAGTATGATAAAAAGAACCATTCTCTTGAACCATCTGAGGGTAAGTTGCAGTTCTAGTGCCCCAACCGCCCCCCAATTTCACTGTGTGTTTTCTACAGACATGGCCAGTGATCCTACGTGAGCACAATAAAAAGATCCAAATCAGAAAGTGCATATGGATACATTACTACCTGTAATTTTCAGAGTCCACTGAAGTGTCACCAATTTCCTCAGTAATGTCCTTTGTTTCATTCTGTTGTCAAGTCCCTACTCCTCCACAGCCTTCCTGTGACTTGACTAACCTTGACGCTTTGGATGCTTGCCGGCCAGTTACACTGTAGAATGTTTCCAATTTGGGTTTATCTGATGATTTTTCATGACTGGATTTAAGTTATGCGTCTTTGCAGAGCTATCACAGAAGCGATATCATGTTCTCATGGCTGATTAAGTGGTAGGGGCCCATGATTTCAACTCAGCCCATTACCAGTAATGTTCACTTTGATTATTTGATGAAAGTGGCGTCTGTAAGACTCCTCAACTCAACTGTACAGCTACTCTTTTCTCCATTTGTAGTTAATGCATATCTTGAATGGGGGGTAGGGGGTAGGTTGAAACTAGGTCAATATCCAGTTCTTCATCAGTCTTACAAATTATTCATTTATTTGCTTATATCATTATGAAATCATGGTTTTCTATTCTACTCAACGGATTATAATCAATTACTATCAAGGACCCCTTCCGGGTAGCTTCTGTGTCCTTTTGACATGTCCCCATCATCTTTGAGCTCTTCCTTGCTTTGGTGTAACCAGATGCTCAAGCTTATTTTATACTTTCCCTGCCCCAGGCCTGACAGCAGTCATTTCTTCAAAGAGCTATCGTTCCGTTTAGTAGAGAATAGTATTTAGTAACCAGATCTGGGTGCTAGGTTTGTGGATCACAATTTGAGAAACATGATCTAAAGTAGAATGACCTGATGATTGTGATGGTTAAACGTGAAGACCTAGCTGGCAGGATCAAGGCTCCTCGATGACTTCCTCCAATTGCCAGAATCGTCTTCCCATAGACCTTCCATTACAACTATGACCAAGAGAATAAACTGCCCAACTTTGGTTAAACCGTCTGGAGTACAACGCAGCGTGGTTGTAGATAGTGGCTAATTAGCTAGCACCTAGTATTTTAAAAGGCAGAAGGTGATTGGTGACCATGATACTATAAAAAGACAACTGTTTGGGGTTAATTATTGACCAAATGCCTAAGCCAGTATTGACCAGGTTGCCTAATCAGCTGTGGTTACACATCAGAATCATCTGGGGAGATTTTTTTAAATGACTATTCCAGTGTCCCACCCCAGACCACGTAATCCTACCTCTGGCAGTAGAACCTAGGCAATTATGTTTGTTTAAGCACCTTGGGTGAACCCAGTATGCAGTCAACGTTGAGAATCACAGGGTTAAGTGTCCTGTTTCCTGAGAACTTGGCTCAGCCCCACTTATTCTCTCAACCCCAAGAGTATGTGTCCTGCCTGTTGATTTGGCACTTGAGGCAGCGACGTGAACATTTCCAGACATCTAAGGGGCCATTTAGCAAACACTTGCTGTGCATTTATTCTGTGCTGGACATTGTTCTAAGCACTTCACATTGATTATCTCATTTAATCTTTATTACTATATGATCGAGCATGTGCTGTAATATCCCCATTTTACAGGTGAGGAGACTGAGGCATAGAGAAGTAAAAACTTTGCAGAATGTCCCATGGCTAGAACCTCTGAGAATTCAGATCTAGAAATAAGAGAGCTTGATGCCAGACCATGGGCCAGTGCTTCTCAAACTTTGGGTTTTAGAACCTAAAGTTCTTTGGGTTCTCAGTGGGTTTTTGGAATCACATGGAGATTATAGAAAGAACACCGAGGGCCAGGTTCATTGAAGGAGGAGAGGGACTGGGCCTCTAGATTTCTACCAGGGTCTAGAGGGCTTCTCCACAGCACAGGGAATCTGCAGGAGAAGAGGAATTTGAGGATGGCTGGAGAAAGGCATGACACAGAGGAGTTTGGCAGGAAAGAAGCAAAGGGCCCAAGTGACGGGGAGGTTGGAGTTAAGGGTGGATGTGGATCGGGGGCTGTATTAGGAAGGACATTGAAAACAGGCAGTTTGAACACTTGATTTCCAGAGTGTCAGGCAGCCATGTGGGTTTTATCGTCAGCAAAGTGACACGGTGCTCCTTGGATGACCTCAGTATGAAACACAAAGTGATGCTCTCTATATTAAAGCTATATCACCAAACATAGACCTGACAGAATTTTTCACCAAGACATTTTTTTTATTCAACAAGTCATGGCATAACGCATTTGATAAAGTGGAGCTATGTGGTCAGAAGATACACATCACCACGATTTCTAGTCAAAGCTTACTGCACTCTCCAATACAGAGACTAACCATATGCTTTGAATATCCAAAGCAGGACCATCAAAAGTAAATGAGAAAAGCTCAGCTTTGATTAATTATCCAAAATACCATAATCAGATAATTTAAAGAGAAGTTTCCTTTTAGAGCACATGTAAAGTTTGGGTCAGGTGAAAAATATATATTCTTTTGATATGAGGTTGGGGGAGCACAAAATCGATTTGGTGTTTAGGATTTCTAGCAGACTTAATTCAGCCCTTTTGTCAAATTTGGCTTGTTCATTGTATAATAGCAAATTAGCAAAGGGTTAATATACACATTAATATACACATGCCCTTGAACTATCTACTCATTTTTTGTAAATATTAAAATACATCCAAGACAAAGGTAATTTCTATACTGACGGAAGGTCTTGCTGTCATTGTGGACAGTTGTTTTGCTAACTCTCCTCATTGGTGGTTCTGCTGGATAGGTGATTTCCCTGGATTAACCATTGTCACTGCCATCTGTTCCCGACATGGACACAGGGATCTAAAGGGTAGCTAGCGGTCAGGGAGACTTTTAATAAACGCTGTGTGTTCAGTCACCAAGGACCTACATTGACTGGGCTCCCTTGCCTTGGAGCCTTGGGTTGGTTAATGGTTCCAATGGGTTGGAACCAGTGGGTTGGGTTAGCCAGTACTTCTCCAACTATTTTTCGTTATTGTGATTCCTATGGGAGCTGTTTTAGGCATTTTGTCCTAATTCTCTCCACCAACCATGAAATTTTAATACCACAAATATGCTGTATATCTGTTATATATCTGTTTATGAACTGTGGCCTTTTGGAGGGGAATCTTTTTGTCCTGCCAAGAACAAATGTTCACCCCATATTGAGAAACCATGGGCTAGACCAGTGGAAGGTGTTTGCAGGAGACTGGAGGGTGGGGGGAAAGTTCTTAGGCATTCAGGCTCCTGGACCCTCGCTGCCAGACAGAAGTACCTGTGTTCCTCCAGCCAAGACCACAGCACTTGCGGGGTGGGGGTGGGGGTTCCTCTCCACCTCTAGCCATTGCTTGGTTTCTGTTGACCACTCCCTTCCTCCTCTCAGGCCTATGGCTGGTAATGGTTCCTGTTCATCATTGGTCCTGTGGATTTTCATTGTCCTTTATTGCTTCTCTTGCTTCTGCCCACATCTTTTAAAATATCCCTTCATTAAATTCTTCACACCCTTTTGAATGTGCCCGTGCTTCCTGCTGGGACCATGGTTGGTCTCTTCCAGCTGGAATCCCTGTCACTTTCTGCGACCAAGCCTCCAAGACAATGTCACTTGACCCACTTCCAATCTTTACTCTTTTCTCTTCCCTTCCTGTAGTCTTGCTTTTCTTTCATTCTTTACTTAGCAACATTGTTTACCCTTTAAAATGCACCTTTGTGGTATGGTTTGGTTTTCTTCATCTCTCTTAATTTTTCCCTTCCTGTTGCATTTTCATTGGCCTTGCATGGGATTTTGCGTAAGCCATGAAATCTTAAGCCCTTACGTGCTTGAAGTTTCTCTTTCTTAGTTTTACAAACACCCGAGTCACCCTGATAAGCAGCTCCTGAATATTTTCTCCCCGCGACTTAGCGCTCTTACCTGGCAAGAGGGAATAACGTCTGCTCCAGGTACTATGCCCGCATAACAAATCACCCTAAAATTCATTGGCTTAAAATAATGACATTTATTTTGCCCACAAATCTACCCACTGAGGGGGCTCAGCAGGGTGAGCTTATTCCTAGTCCACTCAGCATCAGCTGGAGAAGATGGGAAATTGGGAGATGGTATCATCCAGATGTTTGCTCACTCACTTGTCTGAGCCCTGGGCTGGGGACACTCTAACAGCTGAAGGCTGGAAGAACAGAGTCTCTTGGCACATCTCTGTAGCACGATGTAATCTCTCTGTGTAATCCCCCAGCATGAAGGGCTTCAGGCCATCTGACTTCCTACACATCGACTCAGAGCCCCCAGGGTGCCTCTCTCAAGGGCAAGAGCCATTTGGAATCCACATCACCTTCTGTGGCCTCATCTCAGGTGTCATTTTGACCACATTGTACCAGTTGGGACAGTTAACAAGCCCTCCCAGGTTCAAGGAGAGAGAACACAGACCCCACCTCTTGATGGAGAGTGTCAATGTCACGTTATTAAAAAAAAAAAAAAGTGGAATGGGAGATATATATATATATATATATATATATGCAGCCATTTTTTGAAAATACATGCTGCTCCAGTATCCATTATACATACATACATGCACACATATATATATAACTTAATTTTTAAAACCTTGTGGAAGGAGATTCTGAAGAGACTACTAATGGAAAGCAAGCAGAGACAGGATGATACGAGTATGGAAGTCTTAATGTCCATCTCATGTAATCATGGGGCTTACGGTTCAAGAGTGGGGAGATCAAGAGTGGGGAGATCAAGAGTGGGGAGATCAAGAGTGGGTGCAGCTGGGGGAATAAACTCTGGATTCCTTCTGTGCTGATTGACCTTAGCAAGTCTCTGATCTCTGTCAAGCAAAGGGTTTAATCTATGTGATCTTGATGGTCTGTCCATAAGCCCCTGGTTCTGTGAAAGGTTGACGTTCAGTTGTGTCATCATCTACTCACTGTTTCTGTTTCTGGTTTAAAATTCCTCTCCTCTGCAATTTGCTGACTCTAAATTCTACTGCTTTTGCTGAGCAGACATTCACACTCTGCTGTCTGTGCAGCTCTGCTAAATCAAGTGTGAGCTTCACGTCGTCGACGGCACCAAGTGTTATTTCAAGAGTTATTCTTCCTTTGTGTATGAAAATTTGCATTCTGAACGTGTGCCATTAAAGGAGTAATAGGAAACTGGGGATTTTACTGTAGCCAAGTCAAAGGAACCATATATATGTGTGTGTGTGTGTGTGTATATATATATATATATATATATATATATATATAGTAGATATATGCATTAAAAATGCACTGCTCTTCTCCAAGAGAGAGTTTTGATGTTAGATGAGGGCATAAGAACACTAAATCCAAAGGGTGGGGATATGAAAGAAATGGGAAATTGACTAAAAGACAATTCCAGGGTTGTCTCTGAGCAAAGTACCTTCGTGTGCAATGATACATTCAGTAGGTACTTTCTGGTGATGCTCCCAGCTGAGCTCAGCCTGGCTGAGACCCTGAGCTGGTGAGCACTGCATAGCAGGCCGCACCAAGCAGTCCATGGGTGTTTGTAAGTCAGTAATTTTTCAGACTCCCAGAGTGATGCTTTCTGTGCAGCCAAGCGTGAGCACCACGAGCCACCCACCGCATAGTTTGTCTGCGCCAAGACTTCCAGATCGAAGGACAGAAAGTCAGATCCAACTGGTTTGAGCAAACCTGTATCTGAAAAGTCCAGGCGGTGCTGGGTCAGAGAATCAGTTCCATTGTGATGGGGTCTCCCATCTCTGCACCTCACTCTGTGTTGGTGCCATTTCAGTCGCCCTCCTTTTGCTGGGGTGAAGGTGACCACCAAGTGGCCTCTCATCCACCCCAGTGGGGAAAAAAAATGTGCCTCTTTCTCAACCACTCCAACAAAACATCTGGAACCGAGTTTCATTGCCTCTGATTGGCCAGTCTTGGGTCAATCCAGGGACATTCAGTGTTCTGACTAGGCCTAGGTTACACGGCAACGCAGGGACCACAGGAGCCGGGGAGAGAGGAGATCAGTTATGCGGAAAACTCTTCTTTCCCAAAAGAAAACAGGGGAACTACCAGCAGGAAGAATGAACGCTGAGCATTCAGGTCAATCATCAGGAACTATGGATCGATGAATTGCTGTGTCTTTGTTTTCTAAGATAGACAATAACAGCTAAGAGGACATAATGTTATGACCAATGATATCCTTTGTTATCAATACCCTTCTTTCCATTCTTGCTTCATGATGAAAGATCAAAGTGAATTTTTAGGGCAGTATTGGCGTTGCTGAAAATCCCACCTTGGAATCCTGGAGGTGTGGAGAGAAGCTATAGGTAAGGTGTACCCAACCAGAGGTAAAGGCCAAGGATGAGAAAAAAGCATGGCACGTGAAAGTGAACAGAGCAGAGATATAGAAAATGAAAATCCATGCAGTGGGAGAAGTGATTAAACATCAGAAGGGGAAATAAAGGCAAAGAAGAACAGACGCGTGGTGACTGGCTGTGGTGGCTGGGATGTGTTTCCATAGGAAACACAACTTGTGGAAAGAGATCTGTACCTCACAAGAATAGGACTTAGAGAAGGTCAGCAGTGCCGTTAGTCTTAAGAGTGCACTAGTGAGTTGGAAGGCTGTATGGAATCAGGCTTTTAAAATCCGCGTGTTCACTTTTTAAATGTCATTCTGCATTTCCAAGTTGTTTGACAGTGGGTCAAAGGAATGCCAAAAGTACTGTTTATGGGTGGCTTTATTTTAAATGGCAGCCCCAGGCAGAGGCGAAATTTGAGCTTCTGTTTACATCTGGAAATTCCTTGGCTGGTACATTAACCTTGGCTTTGGAAGCCTGATGTTTATATATTGGCCGCCATGGGGAATTGCTTTGCTCTTGCTGCTCAACAGCTACGGATTTCCTTATCTACAGCTCATTCAGTTAGGGAAAGTTGGACCACATCATCTGCTTAGCTTTCTAATCACTTTACCAGCTCCTTGTTTTAATAACTAGTGTCCTTCAGTGTTGTTTCTGCAGGTCAAGGTTTCCTTGGATGCATTTTAAAATAGAGGTCTTAGAAATAATGTGAAGAGCCACAATAACGGGTTTAAGACCTGGATTTTGAAATCCAGACGTCGTCGATCTTAGGAGGCTGAATCCTGAGGCTTTACTAGTCAGCTTATTCATGGATACTGAATAGGGTTACATATGCAAATACTAAGTGTCTCGAGGCAAGTTTTGAAGCAGTCTAGCTCACTGACCACAAAAATTAGTAATCTGTGAAACGTGGTTAAAATATCACATCTCTCAACTACCAAAAGCTGCCTTCAGAGGAAGTTACCGGCTTGCCAAGAGGATGTTTACTGGGACAAAGAATGAAAACAAAATCCTGAAACAAAAGATAGTGATGACTTCACCTTGAACCTGTGCCTAGAAAATTAATTAAATCCTAAGTTAAATATAATTCTGCATAAAATTTAATTATATGGCAATGAATATTTTCATACAGTAAGCTGGGAGTTTTCCTGGTCCAAAGTCAGTTGGAGAGACACCATGCAGTGTGTCGTGGCAGAAAGGGCACAGGCTAGAATGAAAGCCAGATCTGGGTTTGAATCCCAGCTCTGCTACTTAACTAGCCTGTAGACTCTGGGAAGTTCCTTTAAGCCTCATCTTTCTCACTATGAAATAGGAATAATAATCCTTACTTTCTGGGATTTGGGCAAGGATTAGAAGTGTATACATATAAAGAACAAGCCTAAAGTAGGCACTCAAAAATGATAGCTGTTATCACTATTATTAGTAGTATTATTACGATTACTTCTTCTGGGTGATAGATATCCATTTTTCTCTCCCCACGAAGAAATCCAGAAAGCAAAATGCTTTTTTAAGTAGCCTGAGTGTAGAATTGAAAACTGACTCAGTCCAGTAAAATCATATCCGGGGCAGGGAGGAAGTCTTGTTCATTTCCCAGAAAATGTATGGTCAAATTATTTTTTTCCTGCCATGTGTATTCTTCCCCTAAAGAGTTTTCAAACTTTTACTTTCCTCTGTGTAGAACATTCCTGGCCATTTATCTGTTGTTATCCCTTCAATAAGTCTGCCATTATTTCTTCAACAGGTGCTAGCAAAAAGAATCATAAGCCCTTATGAGCTAACGGTGAAGTTTCAGCGAAGAAAAGAAATAAAAAGCCAATTTCCTGAAAAATGTAACATACATAGCTTGGAATGTACTTGTTTGTTTGTGTCTTTCCTTTTAGTTTATAGAACAGTCTTTGCTCTTTATGTTGAAAAACTGTCAATTATTACTGGCTATTGGCCCCTTTTTCATCGTCAAGGTAATAGACTTCTACTGTAAAAAGAAAGAGATACTGAGCACAAGTGCAGCCATGAAGTCTCACATATATTTACCTCTAAAAGTGAAAGGGCTTATAGTATTTTAGAGAAACGACATTTTTTTTAATACCAGGCACTCTGTAAATATTTGTAAGTGACCATGAATGAACAAATGGATAAGCAAAGGAACAAGGGGAATTTGCCATGACTGCAGATGATTTCTCTTGAAATGAAGCATACTGCTTGCTTTCCTGGAGAAAAAAAAAAAAAAGTTAAGATAAATCATTGTTGAAAGAGTTCTTTAGGAACTAAAAGAATAGTGAATATGGTAATAAAATATTGCTCCCCAAAGCAGAATATGGTAGTTACAGTTACAGGAAGCCTATTAATCCCTTTGTTTTCTAGGATTGCATGCCTTGTGTGTAATTTAGGTTTTGAAATCTTCCTTTTCCTGGGCAGAGAATAGCCCCCAGAATATCAGACCTGTGGTTACTTGACAACAGCTAAATCTACCCCAGAGCAATTTCTGTTATCCTTATTAACAAAGATCTTTGGGAGGTGAAGGGCATTTCAGGCTAATCAGCAATGAATTTGTTAGGGTGTGTTCCAAATGCTTAAAAGGAGGTGGGAATCAAAGTATGGACATAATCTGAGGGTAGTTAGACTGGATCTAAATCTCACTTGATTAGTGGGAATTTAGGTACATTTCTTAATTGGAAACCACAATTGCCTTATCTAAAAAATGAGGAAAGGATGGACTCCATCTCACTGTAGTTTGGGTGAGGATTAAGTGAGATAATGCATGTGAAGCATTTATCACAATGCCTAAGTACTACTGCTGTGACCTCTTTGTACTCACACTTCTGACACCAAATGTGTAAGGTTTTTCCTTGCACCAACCAATTCTCTGGCTCTCCAACATCACCAACTGGGTGTTCCACAACTTAATTCGATTCTTACACCAAGTACCCACAGTTAGGATCAGACCCCACAAGTTAAGGGCTCAGTCCCACAAGACTACCCCCACCCTAGATGCCGACTGCAGGTTGGGGCAACCTGTTCTTCTGACTGACCAGCTATCAAGTAAGGAGATCCTCACAATCCCCTCCTTGCATTTGATGCTTTGCTAGAACCACTCACAGAACTCAAGGAAAACAGGGTACTTACTTTTATCAGTTTATTGTAAAAGATACAAATGAAGAGTGAGGTTCAGGGTGAGGTTCAGATGGGTCCCAAGCACAGGAGCTTCTGTGGATTTGGGGTATGCCACCTCCCAGCATGTGGATGTGTTCACCAATGTGGAAGCTGTCCAAACCTCATGGTTAGGGTTTTTATGGAGGTTCCATTATGTAGGCATAGTTGATTAAATCATTGGCCATTGGTGAGTGGACTCAATCTCTAGCCCCTGTCCCCTCCCCAGAGGTTGGGAGTGGGGCTGAAAGTTCCAACCCTCTAATCACATAGAGTCCTCTTGCAATCAGCCTCCATCCTTAAATCCGCCAAGAGTCACCTCATTGGCATAAGCTCAGGTATGGTTTATTATGGGTAACAGTAGTTGCTCCTATTAACTCTATCACTCAGGAAATTACTCAGGGGTTTAAGGAGCTCTGTGCCAAGAACTGGAGATGAAGATCAAATAAATATTTCTCAGTATATCTCAATAGCACGGTAAGTCATATTAAGTGTTCAATACATGAAAAACGACTGATGGCCAAACCAACCTTTACACGTTTTGAAGCCAAGTGTCAACAGAGATCGTTTGTGAACGTCTGCTTACATAAGTCTGGTTCTCTCTGTTCTACAAATGAGAGGACTAGATCAGATATGGGGAAATACCATTTCACACCCACAGCTCTTCGAGCTAAAGGTGTAGGGGTGGGGGGTGGGAGAGAGGCAGGTTGGAATGCTGTCTGCTGACAATGATGCCCCAACATGCACAGGGCAGGGGAAATAAGGAACAGGTAGAAGAGGGACAGGTGAAGTAGAAGAAAATGGAGGTAAGTTTGGAGGGGAGGCGGGAGAAAGGCTGCAGGGGTGAGCAGCTCAAACTGCTACAATTCTCTGTAGGCAATATTGGGATTTCTTGCAAGGAAACCCACTGTTCTGGACTTAGAAACTAAATATCAGTTTCCATAAAAGAGGAAGGACTCGATGGACTGGGCTGGACCACGATGAGCTGCAGTCTATGAAGATACAAATAGATCGCAAAAGGAAAAGGGCAACAATACATTAAAATGCACTCAACCCCTGGAGGGTCCTTCATACCCACAGCTGATTGAAGGTGGGATAAACCTTTGTAACGTAGTATTTGTGGCATCTACTCAGCTCAATATCCCCATATACTCACCACACCTTCCCTCACACACGCTCTCTTGGGGAGGCTGGCTCTGGGTACTTGCTTTCTGAACTTGTGGTCAGAGACCACTGTTCCTCCCCATGTGGGTCTCTCTGTAACCTGATCTGTATACTCATGACATGAGGATATGTGCTCATGTCCTGTCTACAGGAAGCTGGCTTCCTGCAGAGCAAATGACCCAAAAGAATGAGAGCATATGCAAGGTGGGAAGTGGCAGCCCTTTTATAACCTAATCTCAAAAGTGAAATACCATCCCTTCAGCTGTATTCTATTAATTATAAGCAAGTCCTTAACAAATCCAACATGCACTTAAGGGGAGGCAAATTAAACTCCACCTCTTGAAGGGAGGAGTATCTAAAACTTTGTGGGCAAATTTTTTAAAACTGCCATAATCCCAAAGGGCTTCCTAATTTCCTGTTCCAAGACTTCCTACATCATGGCTGTGTCTCTGCCCTTGGATTCTTTGGGACCCCCCTCAAATATTAAATGCCCTTATCGACTTAAGCTGATGTTTAATCAGAAGTCATTTTCAAAACAGCCTGAGGTCTTGGAATCAGTGAGAAGATGTCGGAAACAGGGACTTTGCTGCCTTGCAGAAAGTGACGTCTTTGGTGGATTGGAGCTGGTCAATGGTTATCTGAACAGGGGATCCAGCCAATTCCTATGCCACGTGGTTAATCGTCCCTCCACCAGGCGTTCAGATGTGTGGTTTTCAGATGTGCAGGCTGGCTGAGTCATCTCCTACTATTTCATCCGGTTGATCTAAAGCAGGAGGCAGCACACTTCTATAAAGGACCAGATGGGAAATATTTGGGGCTTCACATGCCACATATGGTCTTTGTCACATATTTTTCTTTGTTTTTATTACAACCCTTTAAAAAATGTAAAAACCATTCTTGGCGTGCAGGCTGTACAGAAACAGGCCTGTGGGCTGGAGTTTGCTGACCCCTGCTCTAAAATAGTCATGGAAGGATGCTCATCGTGTCCTCGGGAAATACTTAGATGTGCTTCTCCACACCCGCAGCCGTGATAACAGAGTGTCCTTTCTATGTTTCTAATTTATCTTGCTTGAGGTGAAGAGCTGCAGAGTCCTCTTTTCAGGTTGGATACCTTTTACGTAGGATTTCTCTTGTTCCTTCAGGGAGACAAACAGGTTCAAAAATTAAGTGACTAAAGTGATTAATGTAGCACTGTCAGAAAAGAATTATGGACCTGTAGGGTTATGGTCTCTCAGAGGACTCATTTTTCGTTTCTATCCATCACGTGAATAACAATAACCTTCTCCAACAAGCAGAATGAAGAGTGTATGGACCGCCAGTAAGTATTCCTTACTGCTCACCAAATATTGGCACCACAAAGACTTTACACAGCAGTGGTGATGTTTAGGGAATTGGTGTCAGATCTGGCTTTTAATGGGGAAAAATAATCCAGTCTCATACTTTGACTTTTGGTTCTTTGCTGTTTTCTCTAATATCAGCATGCCTCATGGGTGACGTTGAAAACACACACACACACACACACACACACACACACACACACACACACATCCTGTGTCTTTATCAGCAACTGGAATCAAAATCCTTGGGTAAGAATTCTTTTTTTTTTTAAGTCTGCATTTTAATTTTACCAGAGCATTAGTAAAAATATATTATTTAGCCCATGAGTCAACAAAAGATAGTGAGTTAACATATAAATATGATTAATGAATTCGTACTAGAAGAGGCAAAAAGGAAAAAAGCTAAAGGGAGAAATTAAAAGCTGTCCATCATATTTCACGTTTCAGATAGCTCCAGGTAAGTAGTGCTGCCTTCTTATTTTACTACTATGCCCAAACTCGCATCACCACAAAATTGCTAAACTGGGGTGCTCTATGGAAACCATACAGGAAAACATGGCAAACTCTTGCAAGAGTGTGGGATTTGGGCTATGATAAAGGAAGATGTTTAAGGGAGCAGTGAATCTCTGCTTCCTAATCATAATAACCGCAGTCTTAAGTCTTTGTTTAACCCTCTTAAAACGTACCTGTAGAACGTATTATTAGCTGTCATTAAAACGGACCGAAATCATAATTTAATTAGTTTTCATAGGACAGACTTTGAAGGGTCATCTTTCATTTTGGAATACATAATGTTTCTTCCTGTAATTATTTGTTCCTCTAAATTATTCCAATCATACATTTAATAGCCAGTTTTAGAGGAAATTATTCACTTGCCATTCGTTTGGATGGTTTGAAGGACTAAATGCCTATATTTGAGTATTTGTCCAGACATTGTCATGTGATCAGAAAAACTTTTCATCTAATTTGACATGTTTTTGATTGACATTGTCAGGCACAAGGCAGCATTCATTCCACTGAGTTTTCTGAAGAAAACATTCACAGCGTTAAGTGTTAAAAACTCAAGACGTTTTGACATTTCTAGAAGGTACAAATTCTCTGGGATAAAACAGGGAAATTGGTTCCAGAATCAAGCCCAGAGTCATCTGACATTTGTAATTCGAACTGGGAGAGGTAGAGTAATTTATTCTCATAAACAAACTGCCAGGAAGATAGAAAGTCCTAAAAACCTTTCTCAAGCTGCTGTTGTGCGCATGTTCTCCTGTGGTCCTCCTGACGGTAAATGCTCCATCATCCCGCTACCATCAAACTGTTTCTGTCCGTTGCTCCCTGCTGCAGCCTCTGCCTTCTCATGGGGTTCCATTTGTTTAAGTGGGAAGGGGCTCTGTATATGAAATGACTGTCCCTGGAACCCATGGGAGGGGAGAGGCCATTGGCCATTAGGCAGACTGATTTCCATTTTGAATGCATGCAGTCACTTACAGAGGATTCTCTTCTCATTGATCACAGGCTGTCTGATATATGTTTTTACCAAACATATTTCTGTGGAGACGAGACAGCTGGAATTCTTTAGAATTATCCAAAAAAGGGCATTAGATAAGAGCAGACTTCTGCAAGTTGACCAGTTTGGCAGAAAGAACAAAGCACATGCCAGAACACTGTACAGCTAGAGATTCACGTGTCGTTTTATGTCTGTAGCATGGTACATACTGGCAATACTTAATTGTCTATGGCCTCCTCTGCCACCGGGAGAGAAAAAACAAATGTTCCTATTTGTCTTTCGATGTGGCTTCTGATATTTACATTGACTTGTCTAAAATAACATCAGCCACCCGAGACAATTTTTGCCTAGTCCTTGAGTCTGTTGACTAATTGTTTCAGGTGGCTATTAAGAATGTTATTATCATCTCAAGGAAATGATTCACTGCCAACAAGTATTGCCCTGGCACAGGAGAAATAGAGATAATGTTGGGAAGAGAACATAAAGAAAATATATGTAGAATTTTATTTATTCAAAGAGAAGTAAGACCCCAGTAACTCTTTTTGGAATATGCCTAATAGTCATTTGGAGGTATTTCAATTCAAGACCAGGAGACCTTGATTCTCAGTATAGTAATTATGTACTATAGTTAGGAATACTAGGTAATTACAGTGTTATCAGCAGACTTGGGAGAGGTGATGAGTTAATTACTAAATAAAAGTAATTTACACTAAATTGAAAATGACAGCTGATGCCTTCTTAAAGCACGGCTTGATGGGAAAGAAAACATGTGGATGTGGACACAAGTAGGAAAAGGAGAAATTACAGTAGGTCTGGAAATCATAGGATGTATGCAGAAATGGGAAAAAGGAGGCTGGAGTTCTCCTTTTGCTTAGGCTGGTGAAGAGGGCTGGTGAAGAGGGCTCACAGTAGGATGTATTCCTATTTGTGACATAGAGAGAATGATATAGGAAGCAACTATTTCAGACCATCAGTCAAAATGTACAAACCAGATAAAGTCACAAAAGAGAAAAACAGAAAGCTAACCAGGAATTTCAGCAAGTAGCATAACTTTATTTAAAAAATGACCACATTACTTTTTTGAAAAGTCTTATACAAATTTTCCAAATATTATTTTAGAAGGATTTCTACTGGACTATTTTTCCTCTCCATCTGCTTGGCTTCACTTCCTTTCTACTGAGACATCTCTACAACATATCTCATGGGCATCTTACATCAGCATGTTCCCCTTTGTTTCCCAGGTTCAGTAATAGCTCCCCAACCTCCAGTGTTCCCAGGCCGTATGCTTGGGTGGGATTCCAGCATTAGAGCATCGTGATGAACAGATTTCACTTGGAAGCAGATGACCGAGGCTCAAATCCCGTTTCCATTCCCTACTAGCTGTAGAACCTTTGAAAGAGTTATTTAAAATAACAAACATCATTTCCTCACCTATAAAATAGAATAGTTGTCACGTCTGTATCAGGAAGTTGTTATGAGTGTTAAGTGGGATCGTTTTGAGCGCTTAGAGGAGAGGCTGGAACCACTCTTCATCCTTCATGCTCCAACTACTCACCAAAGCCAGTTGCTTCTACGCTTGAATATCTCCTCATTCCATCCTGTCCTCTCTCTCTTCACCTGCTACCCCTTTATCTCAAACTCCTATCATCTCTTGTCTGGAGTATTTTAATCAATCCCATATGGGTCACTTATCTGGTCCTGCTACGCCCATCAATCCATACTCCACAAAGCAGCCGTGTGAGAGAGAACCCTTCCGTGGCTCCCTAGTACCCTCCATGGAAGCATCTGCCTCCTTAGCAAAGGGTACAAAGCCCTTTGTAATAAGACCGCTAGTTCTTCATTTGGCTTCTCTCCATGCTCCACTCCCCTTGATGATAAGACCGCGAGTTCTTCATCCGGCTTCTCTCCATGCTCCACTCCCCTTGATGACAGTGCTCCAGAAGCGACTCCCAGTCACACATGCTCACTCTCACCTCTAGCCTTGTTCCCCACCTTGGAACATTCCCTCTCCACGTTAATTCCTCCTACTACATTTGCCTGCGTAGCTCTCATTTAAGCCAAGCTTGTGGCCCTCACCATCTAAGCTTCAGCCCCATTGGCCACCCCACGTCTTCAAAGATGCCAGGGTCTTTCCCACATAAGGGCCTTTGCACATGCTCTTCACTCCACCTGGAACACTCATCCATCTCTCCCTTTTTTTTTTTTTGCTGTACGCGGGCCTCTCAGTGCTGTGGCCCCTCCTGCTGTGGAGCACAGGCTCCGGACGCGCAGGCCCAGCGGCCATGGCTCACGGGCCCAGCCGCTCCACGGCATGTGGGATCCTCCCGGACCGGGGCACGAACCCGTGTCCCCTGCATCGGCAGGCGGACCCTCAACCACTGCGCCACCAGGGAAGCCCCGATCTCTCCCTTTTTGCCTTATTCATTTCTACTGATTAATTTCACATAGTAAATGCCTTAACTTCTCAGCTCAAATGCCCTTTCCACAGGGAAGCCCTCTTTGATGACCTTAGAAGCCCTCGCCTCTACTGGCATTTATCATGATTAGGGACAATATGTTTGTGTAATTGTTTGATTTAAAAATGTCTTAGATCAGGTTCCCTAGAAGCCCACCCTAAGACAAGCATTCAAGGGCAAGCAGTTGATTTGGGGAGTGATTCCAGGAAGCACCAGGAGGGAAGTAGGGATATGAGACAGGGAAGGGAAGGAGAGAAATGCAGGACTGGGTCCTGCAGGAGAACTCTGGGAGACCATGTGGGAGCCTCAGAGTGTCCCACTCAGGGGGTATGAAAGCAGGTGTTAATTTCCTACTCCTGTCCATCACTGGTTGAGGGCTGCTTCCAAATTGGCTGTACAGGACAAGTATCCTGTTGAGACTAGAAAAACCGCTATGGCAGAGTGTCACACGTGTTCACAAGGAGAAGCCACAGCCATGGGAGTTTGCGGAGATCAGAGGAGGGGCCCAAGGGACAACGGTGAGGATATGACAGCTTCCGCTTCAGTATCTATCTGCTGCACTGTTCCACTCCTCACCAATTATCTCGAGAGTAGCACCATGCAAGAGAATTATAATGTGACCCATAAATGTATATATAATTTTTACCTTTTTTAAATGTTGAGAATTTTTTTTTAACATTGAGAAGCAATGTTTTTTCAAAAAGTAAGAGAAACATGCAACATTAATTGTAACTCTGTATTTTATTTATCCCAATATAACCAAACTATTGTCATTTCAACATGTAGTCAATATAAAAATTGTTAATATTTTATATTTTTTTGTGCTGTCTTCAAAACCAGATGTGTAGTTGTCATTTACAACACATCTCAACTTGGACGCATCACATTTTTAGTGCCCAATAGCCATTAACTAGCTTAATATCTATTAAGTAAATATTTGGTTAAAACCATTACTGGAATTCCACCATTTTTAAAGAGAGATAAAATACATATATATAGCACTGTTGTTTTTTGGTTTTGGGTTTTTTTTTTTTGCGGTACACGGGCCTCTCACTGTTGTGGCCTCTCCCGTTGCGGAGCACAGGCTCCGGACACGCAGGCTCAGCGACCATGGCTCACGGGCCCAGCCGCTCCGCGGCACGCGGGATCTTCCTGGACCGGGGCATGAACCCGTGTCCCCTGCATCGGCAGGCAGACTCTCAACCACTGTGCCACCAGGGAAGCCCAGCACTGTTGTTTTTATAGTTGATAGTAAGCTTAGGAGTGGTTGTCAAGTTTTATCATCTATAGCATTATTTTTGAGTTAGGGCCCATGTTTATAAAAAGTTCATTTTGAATTGTGGAAAACCCATACATTGCTTTCACCCTAAAGCTCAAAATACCAAATCAGCGTCTTAAAGTTTTTATTTTCACCACTTAAAGTAGCATGTTTCAACACTGAAGGAGCAACTATTTTAAAGGGGGGAAAGGATAGAAACACAAAAATGGAGGTTTTAACTTCCCATTATAAGTGGACCCTGTGCAGCTTCACGTATATGTGCATTGAATTGTCACCTCCGCAAGGGACACTTGCCGTCAGCACATGTACATCTTCAATCAGTGATTTCCCAAAGAGCCATGTGGGCAAAGCAAAGTGGATAATCGAAGCACTTAGTCAGATATTTCTCATTTAATTCAGCCGAAATACCCAACATTTATTGAGATCTACCTGTATGAGATAAAATTTTATGTTTATCTCTGGATTGCCTCAAGCTTTAATTTCACCTTCTGCGAGCAGGTGCCTCTCAGGAAACCACTCCATCCATCTTTCTTTTGTCAACTCCCAAAGGGAAAGTCTTTTGTCTTTCAAATAACCTAATTTATTCCCTCTCCGCCATCTTGAACTTTGTAGGTACTCAACAAACATTAATTCATGACAAAGATGCCTAACAGCTTTTGAATTTATTCATGGGATGATTCTTCTTTTAGAGAACATCTTTATGTATTTTCTGTTCTTCAACAAAAAAGCAAAACAGTGTTTTGTCTAGCCAGTTCTGTATTTAACATCTGCACAGAGCACAATGTGTGCCTGTTTTAAACAGAATGTGTAGGCACACCAGTTATCTCAATTCAGAAACATAAATGAAAATAGCGAGAAATATAATTTTTGGAAGGAAATTTAACCTGAGGGCTTAAAGTTAGCAAAAATGTACAATTGTTGTTTTGTTTGCGAGAGAGCAAAAGAAGCCCATTACTGTGCTAAGCTTTATTTTGGTCATAATTTTCCCAGTTATGATGTAGACACCAGGTTATGTTTTACTACCTGAAGACCAGTGTAATTTATAACCATGAACACCAGCATAAGTTGATTTCTAATCCTAGTTGCACCATGAATTCATTGGAATACTTAACGGAAAGTTGCTTAATTCCCCTTCGCTGGTTTCCTATTCTTTAAAAAAAAACACAACACATTAATATGTTTCTTATTATTGTCGTTCCTTAATGGTTATTGATTGTGTTTTGTATCTCAGTGAGGCGTTGCAACTTCCCCAGGGAAGACTGCGCTAATGAATAGTGTTTGTAAAGTACTTGGAAATCCTTGGATTAAAAACTAACCATATCAGAGTAAAAGTATTTGTTCTAATATGCCATATGGGAGAACTATATGTTATCTATTAAGAGGGGATGTGTGATATTGAAAATAGTTCTCTGGTGCTTTGCCTTGTGCTGTTTTTATCCCAAGATACGCCACTGGCAAGTTGTGGTGTGCTGGGGTCATACCTTCCTCGTGGAAGTGCTGTAAAGTCCAATCCTGTGGCAGGTATTTGTTGAGTTTCTTATTGTATACTTGACACTCTACTTACCAACCTACAAAATATATGGAGGAGACAGTTGCATGCTACAGTCTCATGTGTTTCCTTTCTTTGAACTTGCATCACATTTAGGTCTCCCTTAACAGATACATATGCTTTAAAAATAACAGGTTTAATCAGCGGATCAGCGGTCCCCAGCCTTTTTGGCACCAGGGACCGGTTTCGTGGAAGACAATTTTTCCATGGACGGTGGGCGGGGGAGGATGGTTCAGGCGGTAATGTGAGTGAGGAGGAGCAATGGGGGGCGGCAGATGAAACCTCACTCGCTCGCCTGCCGCTCACCTCCTGCTGTGCGGCCCAGTACCTAACAGGCTACAGCCGGTACTGGTCCGCGGTCCGCAGGTTGGGGACCCCTGAGTTTAATTATTTCCTCTTCCCCCTAAACACACAAATAGGCTGTTTTGGGACATTCTAGGAAAGAGATAGGACCAGATGATGGTCTTCTCTGTCCTAAAATTGAAGACCAGCCATGGGTCTTACACAGCCTCTGTGAATGGGGTGCGGTTGTCATACTATTTGAGTCTATTTTGAGTGAACTGCTACTAGCGACCAGGAGAGCACTGCTCAGCATCTCCCCAAATGGGCTCTGTGTGCCCCACTCCATTCCCAGGGGGTTCTAAGTCATCAATCTGCATAACTGCATTGTAACAAGTTCCACACGTAACCTCCACTGGCCTGGGGAAGGGATTCTTTAAGGTAACTGCTCCAGTAAGAAGACAACATGGTGACAGGTGTATTGTAACTAGAGCCTGGGCTCTGTGTCTAGGCTACCTTTCTTAAAAACTTCTGCCCCATATGATGTAGGAACTTCATATTTCATACGTAACCTGAGGAACGTGGAACAGGAAGTAATTTTCCCCTTTTTCCCTGATTAATTTGTGAAGTAACCATGCAAGGCCAGGTAAAGGATTAGCATGTTTCATTAATTCACAAATATTTATTGAACAGCCTATGTTCAGTCTAGGTTCTTAGGAGACAGCAGACAACGAAGCAAAGATCCCTGCCTTCATGGAGCTTACACTCAATTAGGGGCAGATATGTGTAAATGATGAACATAACACCTACCTAAATTAAATACTAGAAGGTGATGGATGATTGAGAAAGACAGAAATAAAAAGCAGATCAGGGTGGGAATGGAGTGTGGGGATGGGGAAATGTTGCAATTTTAAGTGACATGTTCAGCACAGTTTGAAAAGGGGGATGTTTGAGCAAAGACTTGAAGAGCCTGGGGGAAAAGCAGTCTAGGCAGAGGGGATGGGACAGGCAGTACAAAGACCTGGGGAGAAGACACCCTCATGTGCCGGAGGAACAGCACAGAGCCCGGTGTGGCTGGAGCGAGTGAGTGGGGAGGAGATTAGAAAGAAGTCAGGGCAGGAAAACAGCAGGTTCTCCAGCACACAGGCCTTGCTGCCTTTGAGCGTTTTGGAACATGTGAGCAAAGGAATGGTGTGATCTGACTTAAGCATTTTAAAGCAAGCCATCTGGCTCCTAGGTTGAGAATAAGGGCCATTGCCCCAATCCAGGAGAGGGGGGATGGAGGCTGGACCGGGGTGGTGGTAAAAACAGATGAACTCTTAACTACTGCTGCTTCCTAAATGGTACCACATTTGATTTTTAGGAGCCATTATTTGTGATCAAAGAGATGTGACTTTTTTAAATTAATTTTTTAAATTAATTTATTTTTATTTTTGGCTGCATTTGGGTCTTTGTTGCTGCACACAGGCTTCTCTAGTCGTGGCGAGCAGGGGCTACTCTTCATTGCGGTGCACAGGCTTGTCATTGTGGTGGCTTCTCTTGTTGCAGAGCACAGGCTCTAGACACGCACACTTCAGTAGTTGCGACACGTGGGCTCAGTAGTTGTGGCTCGCGGGCCCTAGAGTGCAGGCTCAACAGTTGTGGTGCACGGGCTTAGTTGCTCTGTGGCATGTGGGATCTTCCTGGACCAGGGCTCGAACCCGTGTCCCTTGCATTGGCAGGTGGATTCTCAACCACTGCGCCGCCAGAGAAGCCCGAGATGTGACATTTTTTAACTGTCCACAATTTAATGAGGTTCAACCAGAGGCTCAGGTAAACACCATACCTCTTCTACATTGAGAGCTGAAACATGGTTTGAATGACAACAAAATTATTACTAGGGGAGAATGAAGTTTCCTTCTTAATCCCTTGACAAGTGTTTATGGAGCCCCTATGGGATTGTAGGCACTGTACTGGTTGCTGAGGACACCTTAGGAACAGCAAGAGCATCTTTCTCCGCGGAAGGCTTACAATTTAGCTCTCAAGGGTCAGAAGAGGTCACAGGAATCTCAAGGGTCAGAAGAGGTCACAAGGCAAGAAAGACCTCAGGCTTTGGCACAGTCTGGACCTGAGTTAAAGTCTCAGCTCTGCCACTAATTGTGGGACTTCAGGGAAGTTATCTGACCTCCCACAACCTTGAAATCTTCATCTGTAAAAATGTAGATAAAAGTCTAAGTAGGACTGTGGAGGGATTCACAGTAATGGGTCGGAGGCGCGTAAACGCCTGGTGCCTAGGAGGCAGCAGCTACCACTCCTGTCAGATGGTGACTGCCCGACTGTACACCTCTTTCATCTGCACTGGAAGAGCCACATGCGTGAGGCTTTTCATTAAAGTAGTGAGGCAGCCAATTCGGGAACTTACTTTTCTAAGCTCAATCTATCAAGATAGATCAATGGGCGGATGACACCTCCAGAACAAAATGTTTAAATGTTTGGAACTAGCATCCACTGCCCCCCACTTCTTTCATTCTTTGCTTTCTTCCTGAAACCACTAAGCAGGGCTGAGCAAGGTAGGTATTCACATTGAAGTGGTGGTGGTGAGGTGGTGAACCCGCCCCCCCCCACGCCCACCCCGTGCGGAGTGTAGGCCAGGTCAGGAGGGCATCTCGGTCTCAGATTGAAGGACGCTAAAGAAACAGAACAGCAAAAGGCAGTGTGTGATCCTAGATTGCTGTGAAAGGTATTCTTAGAAAATTGGCAAAACTTGACTGTGGTCTGTGGCTTCTATGGTAGGAATGTCATCACTGCTAATCTCCTGATCTTGGAGGTTGCATTGTGGTCATGAAGAAGAATGTCTTTGTAGAAAATACAGACTAAAGTATTCAGGGCTGACGGGGGTAATAAGGGGGTGATTATGTCCCCAACTTCCTCTCACATGGTTCAGGGCAAAAAAGAAAGTTTCTTGTACTGTTTTTGTAACTCTCCATTGTTTAAAATTAGTTCAAAATAAAAGTATCTTTAGTATTAAAAAACAAATTTAGAGTTGTAGCTTTGCACCCATCTGGCTTAAGTGTCAGAAGAGCTAGTTTCTCGATGTTCTTGGTGTTCTACATTAATTTGTATGAGATTATAGTTTAATTCTTCAGCTATTATATTAAGTATCATTTTCCCATGCTTTTACTGACCCATAATTTAACCAGCTTACCCAGCTAACAAATACTAGTTGCATTTCCAGGGAGACACTAGTGGGCACTGGTATCAGCTGACTGGGTTGAAACCCTGCTGACATCACTGTGGGATCTCAGGGAAATGATTTAACATCTCTGTGTCTCAGTTTCCCCATCCACGAAATGTGGATAATAATAATGCCTACCTCATTGGGTTGTTATGAGAATTAAATTTGATAATGTATTCAGAGCACTTAGACACTGAGCAGAACACAGCCAATATCCAATACATGTTAGCTGGCATTAACTATCAATAGTATTATCCTGCTGCCCACATAACTCTGTTAAATAAAACATAAACATTGATGGCAGTGCATACTCATTGAGAGCACTCCTTATATAAGCTAAATGCATTTTTTGAGGGTGTGTCTTCTAGAGAGTTTTGGAACGTGTAAGATGAGAATGTAGCTGAGTGGCAAAATACAAAATTTAAGACTGAATTCCTTACAAATGAAAAAGCGCTGAGTTGAAGAAAATAACTGAGTCTTCCTGAACTAAGAAAAATTAATATGCCATTTGTATTAATCAGCTATTGTCACAATAATACTGTGTAACAAGTCACCCCGTAGTGCAGTGCCTTAACTAAAAGATTTACTCTCATGCTCACAAGTTTACAGGTTGACCGTGGTTCCACTGATGTAGGCTGGGCTCAGCTGGGCAGTTCTAATTCAAGCTGTGAGTTCTCTGGGCTTGCCTCCAGACTGTAACTTGGGCCAAGGCTTCCTCTGCTCATCTTTAAACCAGCAGCTGCAGAGGCATCTTCTCGTCATGGCCAATGTCAGAAGCACAGACACCAAGTCCAATTATGCAACACGTTCAAGCTCTTTGCTCCTATCATGTCCGCTAACATTTCATTAGCCATATCGCTTGGTCAAGTCCAACAACAATGGAAGGACGCTGAGATAAATAATCCATTACAGAGAACTGAAGAATTGGAATCCAGTCTGCAAAGCACTGTATTTGAATTGCCTGCACCCTGTCCAGGTCCAGAAATCTTGGGCCTTTATAAGAAAAAGTAATAGTATACCAGCAGGCAGTACCCATCTGGTTGCTTCCCCAGTAGCAAGGATGAATTTGTTCTGATTTACCTCCCCTTGCTCTTCCATCCCCACGCACAGTTCAAAAATGGAACTGCAGATATCAGGGTAGCCACAACATTGAAATTTTGCCCTTATAAAGCTCGTCCATATGAAATTAAACATGAACTACACAATTAAACGAATTCACTTTGTTATCTGATGGGGGGGTCCTTCTGCTCACCGCTTACAAAATCAATGCTCACCAATGGTAGAAAGGAAAGGTACCTTTCATCAGAATGCCAGCAATCTGGGGAGATGGTGGACTCAGCGTCCCCCAAAAGCCGCCTCCAAAGATTCCGCTCAGCCATGAAAGTTTTAACGGCAAGGAGGGGAGTAGTCTCAGTTAATCATTGAGATAGGGCGTCAGAGTGGTCACCATTCCCCACTGCATGCAGGCTCGTGGATTTCTTATTATCCTCCCCTACACGTTATCATGTTCACACAGTTTGGTCACACAGTTTGTTCACGAGATTCTGAAGGGGAAGCTAGGTAAGAGATCTAGTCATCTGTTAATTACTTATTCTTCATTCCTACTTCTTTGATCTACCAGAAGAACTGACAAATTATTGTGCGATTAAAAGATTTGAAAGGTGTTCTTGGGCCGGAGATGAGTAGAGCATGGGGGTACCTTGTTTAAAATTAGTTACGGTATAGCTTTGCTAAAGTGACAAGAAAAGGGGCTTCCTGCTGAGGGCAGTTTCCTGCAAAGAACTGCTTACAAATCCCCACTTTTCAGACATCATTCCATTTCTATGGGATTAAGGGTGAAGGTCTGTCCTCTGTAACTTTTTCATGCTGACATAGGCGACATATTCTCAGACTGGAAGATGTCAACATGGGTCCGTAGCATCTCTTTGCTGACAATTTTAGTTGCCTGCTTACATGTATGGGCAGAACAAGATACAATTATTTTGATACCCACAAAGATATAGATTATTATGTGCCATAATGTTAATCGCATTCTCTTGAGGCCAGTCCTTAGAATTGTGGTAGCCATAGACTCAAGTTGGAGCAGCTTATGTCGTGGCCAGCATCTGTCTGGTCATCATGCAGTTAACGTTTTTTCCTCTGGTGGCGGTTATGGTATCTGTAAAACAACTCAGGAATGAACATCAGACACTGAGTCTGTGACTCTATTTTCCTAATCATTAACTGCTTGGTTTTATACTTGGGGAAGGGCGGGGGGAGGGCGGGGAACCTGCAGGGTTCTACTCGGTTCCAGCTTCACAGCAGGAGTCTCTTATCTTGATTTCTATAAAATTCCTGAAATATCCTTGCATATAGTATGTGCTCCGTAAGTATGGATTGAAAGAATCGAGGGCATGGTTTTAATACTGGAGAAGCAAAAATGATTCAACCATGAGAATTCACACAGGTCACTGTGCTTTTTGGCGTGGGGAAGTAGTATTATGTGACATTCAATGTGAATGATACGGAAATTTATGATCGGAAGTAAATATGGGATCCTATAGGTATATCAACTAAGAGAATTTAGTTTCTGTGTGACATGTTTTAAGCTCACAAAATAGCCTGTCATTTCCCTATACTTCTTCACGTTTATTGTAAGCCTTTCAAATCCCTTCTAAAAACCACAAGTTTACATTCCCCACTCTACTTAACTTTTTATTGTTTTTATGCTTTCTGTGAAGATAGCTAGACAGACAAGGCTGATAAAAGGAAAGCTTGTTCTTAGCAAATACGGGTAAATGTGTAATGGGATTTTTTTCTTTCCTACCAGAGGAAGCCCACTGTTTCACTAAGAACTCACCCAATTGAGGTATTTTAAATGGATGGAATGTTAGAAGCCAGCCAAACTGTCCTAAAAGCGACGTGAATGCTACCCTAATTGCCCGAGAATGTTATCAACTGGCCTTTGAAAGCCAGACTTCTACACTGATTCCCCCTGCTGGCCTTGAGGTTGCACTGTCTTTGGAAATTGATGAAAGCAATGTACCTGGGCCTTTTCATTTGAGGACAAGTTACTCAAACGCCAAATCCAGCATTCTTCTAGAAGGCATTTACTCCGTGATAAACATGCCAAGTGTTTCTTGAATTTGCTTCCCAAGGGCAGAAATCCTGCAACTAGACCACCCCACAGCCAAGACTCAAAGTCGAAAACAGAACATGCCAGACTGCGGTAGGGAGTGGGACCACGGGCACAGGGATTAAGGGTAAAACCCAGTAGCAGTAGGTTAGATAAAGAGCCAGACTGCTTTTTACTGTTATAAAGTTGGACTCGGGGGTCTGACCATGAATTTCCTTTTCATGAATTTAGAACTGGTGGAAACAATTCTTCACCTTCCTGTGACTCAATTGTTGTTTCTCTTTCCCTTCTTACCTTCCTCTCTTCATAAGATTTTTACCTCCCACTCCATAGGAGATGTGGTCACCAGACCAATTTTAAAAGCAGCCTGTCACTGCAGACTTCAAGCCTATTGTGGAATCTGTGTTAAAAGGTCTGTCTGAGACTTCCCTGGGGGTCCATTGGTTAAGACTCCATGCTTCCAAAAAAAAAAAAGATTCCACGCTTCCAATGCAGGGGATGCAGGTTCGATCCCTGGTGGGGGAACTAAGATCCCACGTGCTGCATGACGTGGCCAAAAAAAAAGGGGGGTGGGTGGTGGTGTCTTGGCGGAGATAGGAAAACTGGTAGATCTCTCCTGCTTGAGTCTGAGTCCATTTGGTGGGAGAAAAGGGGAAACACTGACTTACGTTTTTGACACATGCTCCTGCACCGGCTTGGCCTTGTTAGGGCAGCAAGAGCAGCAGTGATGGCTATTTCCTTCCTACAGCAAAAGCCAGTGCCAGTGCCTCCGTGGAGAACCAGAACAGAGAAAGTATCAGAAATATCCTTGGAAATATGTCACGCAGAACCTTGGGTTTACAGAGTTACAGAGCCATCCCAGGTTATACTGTGTCCCACGTGACAAATGGCACAGTGCTGGCCAGAGGGAATTATATACGTACTGATATATTTATTCATTGATAGCATCCCTTCCGCATGTCAGTGTCACTCTTATTTATCTATCTATCTATTTATTTATTTATTTATCTTTGTCATTCTATTATAAAATTTTTCGTTCAATTCCAAATTTTTTCCATTTGCAACTCTCCTCAGAAGGTTGTTTTTCAGAGCTGCTTGGTGAACTGTTTCCCCATTGCTTCTGAGGCTCTTGTTTCAGCTCCACTTGTTGAGTCCTCCTCTGGGGAGGATTCCCCATCCTCTTGCCTCTGGATTAAGAGTTGATAGTTGTAGCAGATGGTGGGTCAAAGCAGTCAAGTAAAACAAGTTTAAGTGATCTGAGCCTGGCTGTGGGCAGGAATTTTAAAAGGGCTCAGCTGGGTGATTCTTCTGCTCCTTGTGGCCTTGGCTGATGTCATCACTTGGGGGCATCCGGCTGGCAGCAGGGCTGGGTTGGAAGGTGGGAAGAGGCTTCACGCATATGTCTGGCCCCTCTGTGCTGCTCCATGTACCCCTCTCCACCTGGGAGGCTAATCTGAGTGTCTTCACAGCAGGGTGGCTGGATTCCCAGAGGGAGAAAGAGGAAGCTGCTATAGTCCTCCGAGGCCTTGACTTAGGGGGCCCAGACATCACTTACACATTTCACTGGTCTAAACAAGTCACAGAACCAGCTCGAATTTAAGGAGACAAGAAATAGATTCCACTTCTTGAGAGACAAGGATCTGTGGCCATCTTTAACCCATAGTAATATGTGCTGATAACGTCTGCTTCTCTGTCTTCTGTACTTTAACGACATCTCTTATGTTTTATCATTTAAAAAGATTTTTCCAAACACAGAGACTTGGAAACCCTCCCAGCAATGAATTATAAAATGATGACTTTATTTGCCTTTGAAGACTTAATTTTTTTCTACACATAAATCCACAGATATATATTATATATTTTAAGCCAAAGGGAAGTTTTTAGCTAGTTTCTAATATATAGCCACCATTATACCTGTCCAGTTATTAATTTTTCAAGGAGTTATGTACTACGGCATAAACTTGACCAGCATAATCTATTCAACACAGAATATTTCAGAGCATAGATATGTTAGACTGTCATATGTAAAATGTAAGTCAATGTCTAAAACATTAAGTAAAAATAGGGGTTCTTTTGCAACATACAACAAACAGGAAAATAAAAGGGAATAGGAACGTAATCAACCAAGTTTCCTTACACAGTGCATATTGCTTGAGTCAAGGAAAAAAAGCAGATTGGAATTAAAATTTGTATTGCATTTTGGGAAATGTTGTGCAAGGAGAGGGATGTTACTGGAACTGCTGAGTGAATTTTGTTTACTGCAGTTCAACTTTCCACCAAGCAAATCATGTGAGAAGGGACAAAGATAAATACACCTATTTATGTAGGTAATTTTTCTGTTTCACGCCTCTGATTCATCTCTCTGCCTCGCTTTATGGGGAGTCATGCTACACTGGTTACAATTAATTTCAGTGCATATTAGCCATAAAGAGATATTTCATAAACTGATTTGATGTATACTTTTTTTTTCCTCTGCGGTTTTCTTGAAAGATGAGAACGGTCCACAGGAAAAGCCAAGTGCCAAAGAAATGGAAGGGCAGGGCCGAGAAGCAGGTGAGCTCAGATTTCTTTTGAGGCGTCCCCTAGGCCTCATTCCCAGAGGTGAACATGGCTTTACTCAGTGCCCTTTTCTGTAAATATTTATACCGTTTCACCAGGTTAATATCAATGTTCATTCAGGTCTCCCTCAGGAAGCCACCAACCCTGTTAACTACAAGTGTCAGGCTCACCAATCAGAAGGGTACCCTCCCTCTCAGGTCTCAGTCACCAGCCCCACTTTTCTCCCGTGTGATCGCAGTTTGCTCAGTGATGCTCTACGCGGGATGGGCAGAGGTTGGAAGGACCGTGTCAGAGCTGGGCTGACTGAGGGCAGGTCAAACTCAGCAGATTTCGTTTGGAGGAAAAAATGAAATGAAAAACATTCACAGGGGGACTTCCCTGGTGGTCCGGTGGTTGGGATTCTGTGCTCCCAGTGCAGGGGTCGTGGGTTCCATCCCTGGTCAGGGAACTAAGATCCCGCATGCCACAGGGAGCAAACAAACAAACAAACAAAATTATTTAAAAACATTCACAGGAAATATATCAGAGGCTTTCCTTCCACAATGAATGGAGTGTCCTTTACTGTTTTGCATTAAATTTTGAAGAGCCGTGCTTCTGGTCATTTCTCTGTATGTTGTAGATGATGGTGTGAGGAGTGACAGAGGCTTACTACCCCACACCCAGAGCTCAATGAGATCCAAAGCCTTCCTGACATCAACTCTGTTCACTGAAGAACAGATGAGCCAATGGAATGCTTAGAGATCTTCTACTGTAGATTATAAACTGAGCTTTTTAAAATAAAATGGCACTTAAGACTCAAAAGAGATTGTCATCTCCTTAGGTTTATCTTTTCTTCCTCCCCACTTTTGTACTCAGGCATGCTCTCCTTTAAAAGAATGATTCACAGGGCTTCCCTGGTGGCGCAGTGGTTGAGAGTCCGCCTGCTGATGCAGGGGACACGGGTTCGTGCCCCGGTCCGGGAAGATCCCACATGCCGTGGAGTGGCTGGGCCCGGGAGCCATGGCCGCTGAGCCTGCGCGTCCGGAGCCTGTGCTCCGCAACAGGAGAGGCCACAGCACTGAGAGGCCCACGTACCGAAAAAAAAAAAAAAAAGATTCACACAATTTTGCAGTTATCAACATAACCATCAAAATAAAAATCTCCTTCTTCTTTCTATTTTCCAAGTCATTCTTCTGGTTCTAATGAGCCCAACGGATGGGGCATCTTTGAAATAGTGGGCTCTGCTCGTGTGCCTGCCGCATCCTAAACCATATGCTGGACTCTTAGAAATAAACCAGGTAGTGTGATAAGTTTTTCACTGAAAAGTTCCTGCATTAACCTTGGAACTTTTGCTAGAGAACTGAAAGCTTTTATTATTAACCTGGAAGATGGAATTGAAGGCCAATCAGAGAAGGCACTGAAGCAAGGCAGCAAGGACCTTGTGTACCTGCCACTGGGTCAGTTGGCTCCCTTTGCTAAAGTGTAGTCCTTGCAATGGAATGAATTTCTAATACAGAAAACTGTTGTCATCCACACCACCATCGCCCCCAGCTCCCGGCCACCACACCGTTATGCTCCGTGGAAGATGAGTCTTCTGTGAAAAGCTGTCACTGTTTTTACTGTTTGGGGCTGATGGGTATTAATCAACTAGCTGCTGACAGCTGAGGCCATTCTCTGACTATTGTGGTTTTACAGGTTTTATTCATTCACTGCTCTGTCCCAAACTGTCTTTATCGACATAGATTTCTCCCACCACTGTTCACACACACACACACACACACACACATATACACATACACAGGCACACACATACAGACATGCACACACATCGGCCTGCTTTTTATTTATTCATCTCTTTTCCCCTAATCAGTTGAGAACAGGCAGTGTCTTTATGGATTTAGGACCATCTTGCCTGTTAGGAGAGAGTGGTAGAATACAAGCTCTCTTCTCCACCTCTTGGATCGACAGCAACATCACCGCAATCTGGGTGCCTCTCATGGTAGAGAAGATTCCTAAATGCACCTCTGAGGGGCTCTTCTTGCTTTTCTAAGTGGCCGGCACAGAGCCCAATGGCAGGATTCGTCTATGCTCTTGGCCAGTGTCAGCACACATTGCTGTGTCTGCTCTGCGTCCCTAATCCAAGATCAGAGAAGTCAGAGATGCAGTTCTGGTCATTAAAGTCCTTCTGACCTACTGTTATTCTTCCAAAATAAAAGTAGCTTCCTTTCATTCAATAGAATGTCCAGCTTCAATTCTAACTACACGACTCTGCAGGCCTCTTCCATATCACACAAAAAGCACAACCTCAAACCAGCATAATCCAGCAGTTCTGACTGCTGTCATGATCAAATCAAAGTGGTAGGTCCTATTCCTCAAACAGCCGTTTAACAAATACCTATCCGGGCTTTGCTGTGACCCAGGCACTGTTCTGGACACTGAAATAGGGCAGCAAACAATAAAGACAGTTTCTTTGCTTCCTTGAAACTTATATCCTGGTGGCAGTGATCCAAAAATAAACAATTTTAAGAAAGTATGATAGTGACAAATGCATTGTGGAGAAATGAGGTAATGTAGAAGGAATCCTGAGAAGACAACTTTCCGTTGGCTGGACTCGGGGAGGACTCCCTGAGGGAGCAGTAATTAAAGTGAAATCTCAATGATGAAATGGCGGGAGAGCATTTCAGATGGAGGGTCCAGATAATGCAAATGATTTCAGGCCGATTTTAACAGGTTGGAGAAGGAAGTTCAGAGTGGCTGGAGCGTGATGGATGAGGGAGAACATGGTGCGAGGTTTGGGAAGACATCATAGGGCCAGGTTATGTCTGACTGCAGAAGATTTGATTTTGTTAGACTACAAGGAGAAGCCAGTGGAAGGTTGTTAGTAGTAGAGGGACCTAATCTGTTTTAACAAGCTCTCTCTGCCTGTGAATGAAAATGGGTCAAAAGAACAAAAGTGAGACCAGTTGAAAGACTATAGCAGGAAAGCAGTGATGGAGGTTTCTGGAAATGGAGACAAAATGGCCTGATGTGTTTTGTTCCAGAGGTAGAAGTAACAAGATGTGCTGATGGATTGGACCTAGGGCGTAGGGAAAAGAAGAATCCAGGCTACATCCTAGGTTTTTAGCAGCAGTAACTACATGCATGATGGTGCCACTTACCGATGTGTGAAAGACTGGCCACAGGGCAGTTTTTATTAATAGAGTTAATAGTTCAGTTTTGGCCATGGTAAATTCAAGAGGACTCTTGGCCTTAGGGGATGTCAAGAAGCCAGTTAGGTATCTGAGTCTGGTTGTCTAGGGAGAGATGTGGACCAGAGATACAGGCTCGGGAGTCACTGGCAGAGAAATGATACTTAAAACCATGTGACTGGGTGAGATTCACTAGAGAGAACATATAAATAAGGAGAACAGTGAGGCCTGGGACACCATGGCCTCTAGACATGTGGCACCAGGGGAGGAGGAACAGCCCACAGCAAGAAAGTGTTTCAGAAAGAACAGAGTAGACTCTGAAATGCTCCTGAGGAGTCCAGGAAGATAAGAAAGGAGAAATGACCATTGGATTTGGCAAAGTGAGGTCATTGACACCTTTGATAAGAGAATACTTCAAGGAGGATCGACGAAGCCAGTTGGAGTGCTTTATGGAGAGACCGTGAGATGAGGAAGTCCAGAGCAATAACATGGACTGTTCTTTTAGGGAGTTCTGCCGTGAAGGGAAGCAGAGAAATGGGATGATGTGACATCAAGGCAAGGTTGAAAGGCTGTAGTTTGTTCTTTTGATGTTAATAGGAGTTTGTCATCTAACAGAAGAAAGTGATTCGTCTCCAGTTATCTCCCTACCAAAAATCTTACTCTCTGTTCTGATAGAGGTGTGACCTAAAAGTAACAGTCATATACATTATGGATGAAGGATATACTAGAAGATATCCGATTAGCCTTTAAATGTGTTAGTCACCATGCGTGTATGAGTTATCTTTAGTTCCATAACCTTGTTACTGCATGAAAAAAATGTATATATTCCTTTTCCATTTGTCAAGTATTAACCATTCCAAATGATTTTGATAACCCTTCCTGTCTTAAATATACTATTTTAGTGTTAGTAAGTTAGTTATTATCCTGGAGCCCAAATGCTAGTGGAGTCACTGGGGTGCTGATAATATTAAGAAGAAAGTCCAGCTCTGACGAGGTTAGTTGCTGCTGTGAGGCCCAGGCACGGACCTCCAAGTTCCTTAGTCGCCACTCTGTGCTTGGCTGACATGAAATCACCAAACGGCTTTTGGTGCTTTCCTACAAATGACCCCTTCTCCTGGACCTCTTCTCTGACAGCCATCAGATGTGCTCCCTACAGCTTGACAGCCTGGCGTAATGGAATAGAAGTGCTGTGCTAAGAAAAACCAAACTTTAAAAACACACACATAAAAGCACTTTGTAGAAACTTGCAAGGATATACTTTCTTTCACAGTCTTTTACTAAGAAAAATAAGGTACCATTCTTCTGGAGGTAGGGAAGAAACAAAATGCCAAAGTATAATACTACCAAACAAACAGTCTTCTTCACCAAAAAGGTAGTTTGTAGTTCATCAGGCTCTGTCTTAACGGAAGGGTTTTTGTGCCATTAATCGTAGAAGAGAGTTACAAACCCAAGCCCCTTCAAAGACCATTCAGTTTATTAGAGCACGAAACAGGCTCCTGCTTCCTTCGGTGGAGTAGGAGGTGAGGTGGGAAGGGAAGCTCCAACCTGACAGTATTTGGCTCTGAGACAGTGTTTCTCTTTCTGCCTTATAGATGGTGCCAGCGCTGCCACCGTGCCCAGCCCTTCTTCAGAAGAGGCAGCTGAAGTCTGTAAAGATGAAGGTATGAGGCCACTTACTACATCAAAAAATCACAAACTCCTAGAAAACCGTTTGGGTTTTATTTGTATGGGAAAATGAAGCAGTGTGCAAATCTATCCAATTCTCTTTAAGCATCTCTATTTCCAACACAAATATCCAACCCCCTCTGTTTTATTCCATACCTACCGTTTTCAGAATTTATATCTCCATTTACATTTGTTCCTCTGTAAAGTAACTGTTCATGAAACAATAGAATGATTGGAGAAATTACGTTGAAAGATGTTTATTTGAAACACCAGAATTAGGCTGTTTACAGCTACTTGTCAGGAATGGCTTCATTTGAGAACCGTCTACCAGAGAGCTCCATTATCTAGACAGAATAAGAAAGAAGAAATGTTTGAAAGGCATCCTTGAAAATAAATCTTTGGCAAGAACATCATTCCTCACTCTATTGACAGTTACTATGAGAAAATGTTGCTGGCCCAAGTATCTTTAGAAGAATAAAAAAGTAAAAGAAAAATTTATGTAGGTTCTAGGAGAAAATGTGAGGGAGAAATAGTGGGGACACTCATGTGCAGATAATAGAGTTTTAAAGATATATATTATCTAAAGGAAAATGAAATCATCATTTATTTTCTTTCCCTCCTGATTAACTGTCCACACACACACACACACACACAAAAGTAATATTATTTTAGATCTGTCATTGATAACTACTAAAAACCCTTCTGGAATGGTAGATGAGATTGTTACATTTGTACAAATGGACATCTGGTAAACCATGTGATACACTTGGAACTTTTAGATAAACACGCTGAATGCATTTCTTCAGTTGGGAGTGATATGAAAATATATCCATACTTAAGACTGATATTAGCTACTCCTGGAATCAATGTTTAGAAAATCAAAGTGGTTTTAAAAATAATAGTCAACTGTTTGCATCATTCATTTCATTTCATGTTGCCTGTAAACAGTTTTTCTAAGTAAGGTGTCCTGTGTAGGGAGGGTAGTTGCTAAGATTGTGAACTCTGGGACCAGATGGTTGAGGCTTAAATCCTGTCTCTACCACTGGAAATGTATGTAATCTTTGACAAGGAATTCAAGTACTTAACAAGAAATTAACAAGTAATGACAAGTAACTAACTCCTTTGTGCTTCACTTTTCTCCTCTGTAGAATGGGAATAGTAACTGTATTTACCTCACAGAATACAATAATACACATCCATTGCTCAAACTGTTTACCTGGTACCTGTGCAGACCGGGCTCCCCAGGAAACAGACTGTGATGGAGATTAGGGAGCTGACATTTATTAGGGGCAGCTCTTGGGATCAACACCTGTGAAAGGAAAGGGAAGAATGCAGAACTGGGTAAAGGGAGAAACTGAACTACAAGGCATTCTCAACAGAAGCCACAGATGGTCTGAAGATGACATGACCATTCTGAGATGTCCAGTTGGGATGAGAGAGTCTGGCTATTAAAACCTCCCATTTGATAAGTCATCTGTCATTGGCTGCCTTGGGAAGGGGTGTGGCCTTGGATGAAGCAACTCTCTTCTGCTGGGGTGATCCTGGAAGCTTGAGAGGGATGAGGGATGCCTGCAACTGGGAGAGTGAGCTCTTCCTTCCTGAAGGAGGATGCGGGTGGCCCAACACAGCATCCACCATACTGTTGCTTTTGGTGGTCTTTTTCTAGTTCATTGTCACTTTTTTACTGAATCCCTTGGCACCTCCCTTCATACTACTCAGATATGTGTTCTGACATCCCTGGTTTTAAAATTCTTTGGAATATCTAAAAATGTAAACCATGTTAGATCACCTAGGTTCTCATAATTAACTCTAGGTCATCTTAGAGAGAGAAATAAACCTGAGTGAAAAGGCAAAGAGTGGTGTTTATCCTAAGCAAATAAATTCGGACATCACAATCATTTAGGCTGTGATACAAATTTTTCAATGTCCTGAAGTGGAATGGCAGCGTTTAGGAAACAGAAGAAATAATCTAATTTAAGTGCTTCAAACTGAGATTTTTCCTGTAGAGTTGTTTGGTTTGGAGATATCACACCCTTATAGAAACACACTGTTTGTGGTGTTTCTTCATGCTTTTAGGATCTCACACCATTAATTGCTCCTGCCAGGATCAATTTCTCGGAACACTTTTAGATGTTTTGTTTTTTTACATGAAACTTTTAATGGTGGTAACTCCAACGAGTTCTGTCACATATCACAAATGCAATTTCCTAATAAGACTAAATGTGAAGATTTTACCAAAATAAATTATTAATATCCATTAACCTCTGGATCTAAGGAAAAGAATTTTGAAATCCACATTAACAAGTGATCCAGTTTCCATTAAAAATAGAATATACAGGTTATGATTTTTGCCTTTTCCTTCTGAAATAGCATGTACAGAAGACCACTATTTTAACGGATTATCACTACAACGCTTAGGCCAAGCATCTGTTGCTTACAGAACTGCTAGTGTGGAGATAGATACATAGCTTGATTGATAGATACATAGCTTAGAATGAAAAATAAATGAATTTGCCATTGAGAGCCTCTGAGATTGAGGTCATGACGAGGTTAAAAGGCATTCGTATATGTTGAGAATTCATTTCAAACATTCACCATTATAAGTTTCATGCAGAAATATATCTCCTTGGTGACATCTGGGCTATTTATGAGCTCTGCAGCTATAAGGCTGCTTATAAAAATGCTTATTACACTCTCCAGTTTAAGTGCAGAATATTTTTGCTGACCAAAGTTCTTCAAAGGGCCCTTGCTCTCTTGTCTTTGTTTCCAGGCTTTGCTCCTGACCCAGCATCTTCTTCTTAAGTCTTGGAATCACGAATATTACGGACTGGCCTTTTTTTAGTATTCTTTCCAATATAATTCCCAAAGATTTTGAGCCTCATTATTTATTTTCAGCTTTGCTTGTTGGTTGGCTGGCTTTATATTTGTTATAATTTTGGCTCCCACAGGAAACTGGTGTCTTCTAGGGTACAAGGACTGAAAACAAAAGAAAAAATGAGCTGGCTAATGTCACTTGGTTTGGGAGATAAGATTTTTAAAAAATTAAAACAGATATGTGAAAGTTGAAGAATTTCAAGAGGAAGTGTCTTTGGGGGTGTCTCCTTAGGCCAGCGATCTTGTTCAAATGTTCTAGACATATTCCCCACTGGGTACCAAGAATGGATGTTTATTGCCCATTTACCCCACATAACAGCTAACAGTGCAAGCTGCTAACAGAAGGAGGTACAGCTGATTGGCTTATGGATCAAGAGCTAGATTGTGAGCTCCAGACGGAGGACACCTGTTCCCAATGACTCATCACAGCCTTCGGGTGGGCAGGAGTTGAGTTGGGTGGAAGAGATGTGAGAAGGAGGAATGCCCATGAATAATTCATCCACACGAGGGGTGCATGCCAGGGATGCAGCAGCCAGGACTGAATAGAAATGAACTCCAAGGTAAAGAAACCTGAGAAAATATCTGTTGGTTGATAGGGGCTCTGAGGTCCTTTATAAAATAGGGCATACACTTATCTATTGAGAGATTTCTTTCTCTACTGGTAAAAATATTCCAGTTATTGATTTAATGGTAGTTTACACTTTAAATCCTTAAAAACAAACCCAGGAGTACAAATGTGAAGGCTATTTAAGTTAACAAATATAGAGGCAATCAGATGGAGAGGCTATAAACCCAGGAGTAAACTTTGTATTAGGAATATCAAGTATTCTGGTTGAAACTGCTGCAGAGTTATTATTATTTTTAATTATCATCATCATCATTATTTAAGATATAGTCAGTCTGCTTAATTCAAGGGAAACTCTCTGTTCTGTTATCTCAACACCCTTAATAGCTCATCCTCACTCACACCCAAGACCAAGGCACCTTACTGGGGGGGCGGGGAGGGGGGAAGTGCTGTTTAAACACATCCTGATTCTGCTGTCTTATTATTTAATCAGTGCCTAATTTGAATTTAAAGGGCAACTAGACCAAATCATATGCTCATTAATATTAACAAAATCAACTAATGCTCAGGTGCGTGCACACTTGAGCTAGTATTCCTTTGGAGCTCGGCGTAAGTCATGGCATTGCTGTCTGCTGTTTACAAAGTGGGATGTCACTTGGCAAAGGACACATTAACCCTTAATCTAGTTTCAGGGCTCCTACAGGTCAAAATTTCTGTAGGATAGGCGGAAAGTTCCAGCAAGAGTCAGCCTTGCCAAAGAGGACAGCAAAGAAAGGATGGGGTTATATATGAGGAATCGGACTCAGGAATGTGCAAGAGATGAGCATAAATGCTCCCAACCACAGGTAGCTGTAGGCCTGGGCCAGTGGTGTCGACTCCGGAAGATTCTGTTCTATTCCTTGTCTAAATCGTTGGAGAGAAACAAAACATTGGGCCACCTATGAAATTCCCCTCAGGCTTCCCTAATAGGATTCTTTTTAGTCCTTTCCCTATTCTAGAAATCCATTATCACCCTACTAAGCATCCTCCCCGCTACCCACCACCGTGGGACAGAGCTGTCCCCTGTCCTAGATCTGCATTGATGCAGTGTCTGGATACACCGTGACACCCAGGGCTATCACTCTTGGATGGTAAGAGTCTGAAAGGTGGAATGAGAGCCGCTGCCCTCTGGTAGTTCAGTGAAGGGGAAAGAACTAAGATATATGGAGTGTGCGCTCTACTCAGTGCTTTACATTTCTGTACAATCTATTTTTCATTTCACAGAAAGGTAACCTGAGAGTCAGGAAGGAGAAAGAGAAAGGTGTCCGCGGTGGGTGGGGAGAGGAGAACTGTTTTATCAGTGTTGATTCCCATGGCTAATACTTGCATGATCTTACATAATCCTCAAAAACGATAGTATTTTATTCTATTTTAAAATAACATTTATTTTTCTACTTGTAAGATAATGCATATTTATTGTAAAGTATTTTTAAATGCAGAAAAGTATAAAATGTAAAAACATATAATGATTTTCCCTTTAAGGTTTAAACTGTAAAAAAAAACCCCAAAAGTCCTGTTTTTTCAGTTAACAATATACCATGAATATTTTCCCATGTCTTTAAAAATTTCTCAAAGGCATGTTTTTTATTGGAGGCATAATATTTCACCATATGGTTGTCCCACAATTTACATAACCAGTGTCCTAATGTTAGATTTAGTTATTTACAGTTTTTCTCTCTGTTATAAATAATAGAGAAATGCAGTATATACATTTTAGATAAATCTGGGTGTGTATCTATGATCAGTTCCTCAGGATGAGATCTTGATTTTTCATTGATTTACTAGGGAAAATATTAAGATATTTTTTATTGCTTACATTTATTATTTTAAAAGTAATGTGTGTTTATTAAATGAAAAAATAAGCAAAAGAAGAAATGAAAAATATCACTCATACTCTCAATCCCCAGAAATAAACATATGTAGTATGCTGGTATATAAACTTCCAGACGTTTTCTAAGCTACCACACATATATATATGAAGTATTTTTAGGGTATTCTGCAATGTATACTAGTTTGAAATTGTCTTTTAAATATAGCAATAGATTGCAAAATTTTTTCCATGTCTTTTGATAGTCTAATGTTATTTAATTGTATATTCCAATAAGCAAAAGACCATAATTTACTTACCCAATTTCCATTTTGAGTCGTTTCTTTGGTTTCAGTTTTAAATTCTATACTGGCCAGGAACATGCTTTTATCTTTGTAGATGTTCATGATCGTTCCTGTAAGAAAACCCAAATAAATTTAAAAATGCATACAAATCTTTTTTTTTCTACAATGAATAGAGTTTATTCCCTTTTTTGATTCTTTAAATAATATATGTTCATTGTAGGAAATTCAAATAATTAAAGGGCATATAAGGAATAGAATAAAAGCACATGTGCACTCACAGCTCCCTGAGATAACTACCATCCGCATTTTGGGGACCATTCCTTCATGCATCACTTTCTGAATATACACACCCACATAAAATTGTATATAAATCCATCATATGATGCATGACTTTAATGTGATTTCCCTTTTATCTTGTTTGTTTACTTCCCACCTTCCAGTTATTCAGAGAGTAAAACACGCTGATTAAGAATCTAGTCTCTGATTTCAACTTCCGGAGTCCAGATTCCAGCTCTCCTCTGACCTGTGTGACCTTGGGCAAATTACTTAGTCTCTGTGTGCCTCAGTTTCCTCATATGTGAAATGGGGATGATAATAACACCTCCGTCACAGGATACTGAACATTAAAACGAGTCAATCCCCTTAAACATGTCAAGGAGTATCTGATACACAGTAAGAGGCACAAAATTTTTAGCCATTGTTAAATGTGTGTGTTTATTTTATAAAAACGGTATCATATTCTATGCACTTGTTGTTAACAGACAGAAAAACTTTGTGGAAATCCGTCCAAGTCATTTGTGTAGATCTAATTTATCCATTTTAAAGCTCAAGTGGATATTCCATAGCTTGGATGCACTATAATTTATTCAACCATTATACTGTGATGAGCAAGCACTTTCTTCCCACTTTATTGCCATACAAACAACGCTGCAATAGATGTCTTTTTCCCATATATCTTTACAAGCAGTGCTTTTTTTTGCATGGGAAAGATTCCAAAAGTGTGAGTTCTTTGAGGAGTATGTGTTTTTAACAGATACTGCCAAACTGCTTTCCCAAAAGACTATAACAATGCGTATTTCCATCAGCAATCATTATTTTTGTTATTTCTAATTTTTGCCAGTTCAATGAGTATAAAGTAATAATATCTCATTACTTTTAAAAGGTCAGTATTATTATCCCAATTTTGCAGGTAATTGAGGCTCAGAAGGTTTGAGAACCTTGTCCAGTTATCCAAAAGGTAGAACCAGAATTTGGAAACAAAGTCTGCCTGAACCATGCTTTTTCCATCCTACCATACTGCTTCCCGTCATGCTCTTCCCATCATACTGCTCCCAACCATGCTCTTTCCATCCCACCAAATCATGCTTCTGGAGCAAGGGATATTCCTTGCCTGAGGGGGCTAGGATACAGTGAGAGGGCAGCATGGGAAAGCTGAGACCCAAGAGAAGCCAGCAGGGCAGTAAGACTGAGGCAACAGAAGAGACCAGCCTACTTGGTCCACATTATAGCCTTGACTCTAACCCATAGTGGAAGTCTTACAAAGAAATGACTACACAGAAACCTCCAACTATATAACCCACCAGATATAAAGCCCAAACCCCTTTCTGTGTGGTCTGGTTCCATACCTCCTCATACCCCATATGTACCCTACTCTGTAGCCCAACTCACATGTTTGTCATCTCCCAAATACCACTGGCCTACAGTGTTCGGCCATCATTCTGCCACATCTGTTTATTCAAGATTCACTTCCAATATCTTACCTTTACATCAGTCTTTTACTTCATTTTTCCCTTCCTCTCTTCCTCCTCCCCTCCCTCCCTTTCTCCCTCCCCTCCTTCTATCAAATTAACTGAACCAACATTTCAAGTACAGGAATTATACTAGATAATGTGGGGTGGTTGGTGGGGGCATGCACATTTTCATCTTTCTTGATTTCTCCCCTCCTTATTACATTTCATCCCATACAATAGTGAACTGTCCTTTCTACTGTTTCTTATAAATTTGTTTAAAAAATATCATGTGCCTTGTATCAATATTTTATACATGACATATCCAACTCACTAGAATGTAAATATCTTGAAATCAGATACCAAATCTCATTCATTTTCATGTTTCAAGACCAACACAGTGACTTGTGCATAGTAAGTCCTCAGTATTGGATATAGAACCCATCATAAATAATGGGCCACTTATAATTCTCCTAATGTCGTGGCCACTGTCCCAAAATATTTATTACTATTTTTAAGGCTCATATTAGATGAGGTTCCGCTCTCAGAATTCTCCTATTTCAGAAGTGAATTTTCCCCAAAATGTTATGCTGTAAAAACACAAATGTAAATTTGAGCCAGAGACTTCCCTGTTTGTTCACTTTCAGATTTGGATATTCTTACACTATAAGAGAAAAAAAATAAACTTCTTCTAAATGATAAATGTATATAGATTATTTCCAGTGGCTGAGGCTAGCTATTTATGCTTAATTTATGGTAAGGCTTTTTGGATAAGCTTTTCAAATGCTTTGATTAAATATGTTTAAAATCGGATTAAATAGGTGGAAGTAGACAAAAATCATTTATCTACTTTTTAGTATTAAAATTATATTTATCTCCCATTTAGTATAGTTTAAAACATACCTATATTTTGGGCTTCCCTGGTGGCGCAGTGGTTGAGAGTCCGCCTGCCGATGCAGGGGACACGGGTTCGTGCCCCGGTCCGGGAAGATCCCACATGCCGCGGAGCAGCTGGGCCCATGAGCCATGGCCGCTGAGCCTGCGCGTCCGGAGCCTGTGCTCCGTAACGGGAGAGGCCACAACAGTGAGAGGCCCACGTACAGCAAAAAAATAAAAAATAAATAAAAATTTAAAAAATACATATATTTTAATATACATATAGTTTAACATATATATAGCAATTGGAAGGCAAGTAGCAGTTGCTGTCCAATCACATTTTCACATATATATTTTTTTCCTTACAAATTAAGTGTGACCGTAATTACATATTTGTAGCAGTCAATTCAGTTATATGATCTCTTGGGTGTATTTCTAAAGATCTGGTGAGTGAGGTTGGAAAGAAAATCATCCCAGACTAGGTTATGGAAATCAACTGAGTGGCATAGTAACCCTTGTCCAACACACAGTAGGATCTAACTGTTGGTCCTAATGGGTCTGAATTAAGGCAAGGAGTCCTGTAATCTATTTTCAGATTCACTGGCCTAGTTTTTAAGTTCTTTGGGGCAAGTCATGTCGCCTTTATGAGCCTCAATTTATTCTGCATTCACATCACCACTGTGTGGCCAACTTTTTTAGGTTGTGCCTCGGTTTTCTCCTTTGTAAAGTGGGGATAATAATAATATTTATATCACAGGGTCGTGAAAAGTGAAAGTGCTTGTAACAGCTGCTCAGACATAGTAAACTTTCAGCAGGTGTTGACAACATTATTTTTTTACAATTATTGTTGTTAAATATATGTGTTGGCTTTAGAATTTTAACTCCTCCAAACAGGACTCCTGTGTCTCATTGAATCATCACCAAATCTATTGACATGTATAAAGTTAAAGAAGCTCGATCACAGGTGATATTCAAAATATTTAGCAACAGCTGTGGCCCAGTGGCTGCCCATCAAGGTACATCATGCTCTGGTCCATCATACTGGCAGAGACCAGTTGAATAGTGAAAACAACTGGGGTAAACTATACAGGCAAGCAGGAGTACTTCAGAACTCTCTGTCTGGCCCCCATTCACCAAGGATTTGATAGCTGGGTAGCCTGGCTTGAATACCATACATAGACTTTCCTTTTGTTCCTTCTGTAGCTCCTTCTACCTGCTTTGCATTTTATTCTCTTACAGAAAAGACCTAGAATGGAAGGCCCATATATCCATATTTTAGGATGCCTTTGTCAGCGTGGCCTAATAAGAGTAACCATACATCTTTAAAGCAAGCGCACTTTTGAGAGTGATGAGGGTGCTATTAATAATTATGCCAGGGCAAGCAATCACACTGGGACCAGGGATAACAAGATGGGTACTCACCCCACCAAAAATACACGAAGTCTTTTCAGTCTACAAATCAGCATCATAATATCACTCACACATATTTAAGAATGTTTGTTGAACTTTGACTCCTAAAAATGTACTATTCTTAGAGTATAATCTTTTCTATCTTGTTAATTAGTATAAAAAATAATGTTTGGAATAACTCTTTAAGATAGTCCCATAAAAGGTGTATTCCTAGCCAATCTGGATAAATCCAGAGCATCTGCTAAGAGCAGTCTAATTTTCTTTGATTTTTATTTTTTATTTAAGTATAGTTGATTTACAATGTTGTATTAATTTCTTCTGTACAGCAAAGTGATTCAGTTATACATATACATACATTCCTTTTTATATTCTTTTCTATTATGGTATATCACAGGATATTGAATATAGTTCCCTGTGCTATATAGTAGGACCTTGTTGTGTATCCGTTCTCTATATACTAGTTTGCATCTGCTAACCCCAAACTCCCAGTCCATCCCTCCCCCAAGTCCCCTCCCTCTTGGCAACCGCAAGTCTGTTCTCTGTGTCTGTGAGTCTGTTTCTGTTTTGTAGATAAGTTCATTTGTGTCATATTTTAGATTCCACATATTAAATGATATCATATGGTATTTGTCTTTCTCTGTCTGACTTACTTCACTTAATATGATAATCTCTAGGTCTATCCATGTTGCTATAAATGGCATTATTTCATTATTATGGCTGAGTAGTATTCCATTGTGTGTATATATAGATATAGATATGTAGATATATAGATATATATATACACCACATCTTCTTTATCTATTCATCTGTTGATGGACATTTAGGTTGTTTCCATGTCTTAGTTATTGTGAATAGTGCTGCTATGAACATAGGGGTGCTTTTTAAATTACAGTTTTGTCTGGATATATGTCAGGAGTGGGATTGCTGGATTTGAGTGTTTAGTTTTAGTTTTTTGAGGAACTGCCATACTGTTTTCCATAGTGGCTGCACCATCTTACATTCCCACCAACAGTGTCAGAGGGTTCCGTTTTCTCCACACCCTCTCCAGCATTTGTGGTTGTAGACTTTCTAATGATGGCTGTTCTGACTGGTGTGAGGTGGTACTTTATTGTAATTTTGATTAAACCAGCCTAATTTCCTATGAAATGACTTTCAGATTAACCCAGTGATTCTCAGACTTTAATGTGCATTGAAATCAAATATACATTAATATTTGAGTTAAGGGCTTCCCTGGTGGCGCAGTGGTTGAGAGTCTGCCTGCCTATGCAGGGGACACGGGTTCGTGCCCTGGTCCAGGAAGATCCCACATGCCACGGAGCGGCTGGGCCCGTGAGCCATGGCCGCTGAGCCTGCGCGTCCGGAGCCTGTGCTCCGCGATGGGAGAGGCCACAACAGTGAGAGGCCCGCGTACCGCAAAAAAAAAAAAAAAAAAAAAAAAATTTGAGTTAAGAGCTGAATACTCTAAAGGCATTTTAAAGGATTTCCAGTATTAATTTTGAAGATATGTACTTTTGCCACTGCTTAAGATCTGACTTCTCTGAAAAACAGACCATGACAGTGGTTCATGTAGGATGGCACAAGGGCATATTTGGACTGGGCAGAGACACTGGAGAAAGGCAATGTAAAGGAATTCACTTCAGATCCATAACATGGTGGGGCTCTTGCTCAGATATTCCCACGTTTAAAGTCCTGTAGCATCCATTAGGATGTCAATAAGTGTAACTGAATGATAAAAGAATTCAGCAGCCAAAACATTTTAGAAAGTACAGGTTTAGACAGGTAGTTTCCACACTGCAGGACTTTTCAGAGCCTTCAACATGCTGACATGCATTGAGAAGTTCAGGGGAGATTGAAGCATGTGGCATTTCCGATTTTAACTGACCAAATCTTATTTAAAAAAATTGATTTGTTTGTCATTTTTTTCATACATAAAACATTTTTAATCCAACAAATTATAGTTTGGGAAACAATCTCACATCCTATCCAGAAGAATTTAAAAATATAGTTTAAAGTTTTGTTTTCGATAAATCATAATCACTGTTATAATAAAAATAAGCAATAGTAAAATAACTTTTAAGAAATGGAGACTGAGTTTCTTAAATCCATTGTGGCACAGTGTTTTTGAGGGAATATTCTCCCAAGTTTCAGAAAATGATGTGGCCTCTCAGTTTTTGACACTAGGTTTCCATGAGCAAAAATGTGTATCCTGCCTCATTCTTAATGATGTTTGTTGTCATCTGTTCTTCCCACCACTGTTCCCAGGGTGGGCATATTTATTGTGAGAGACACAGAATGTTTCAGAACTGCTGCATTCCTTAACAAAAAGTAAAGAATGATTGGCTAGCTAGTGGCAAAGAGAAACATTTTTTTAATCAAGTACAAAGACAAGGTTTCCTAACAAACATTGATAGCATTTAATGGAAAGTTTTCTATTTCATTTAGAAATTAACCTTCTTTCTCAGGCCAAAAGGACAGTAACCCTCACATATACACGTGTGCATACACAAAACAACACACACACTTACATTTGGAATCTAAAAAGAAGGGTATAAATGAACTCATCTACAAAACAGAAATAGAGTTACAGATGTAGAAAACAAACTTATGGTTACCAGGGTGTAAGGGGGGAGGGATAAACTGGAAGATCGGGGTTTTAGACACTGTTTTAGACCCAACATGAATCTGCAAGACAAGATTTCTCCCAGCTTGATCTTTGAGTTATGATGTTTTTGTGATACTGGGAGACTCATAAAGGTCTAAGTCATTCAAAAGACATGTTTTTCAAAAGCCATTCAACTGTTACAGTTTACCTCAACCATCCATAAATGCTGTCTGTGCCAACCACGTTCTGAAGCAGAGCCATTACTAAATATTCACTCAATAACTCTATCCTAACCGTGTAATGAGACAAACATTTCTGTTGACCGTTAAGACCTTGAGACTACTCCAAGCACCACGCACTGAACTTCTCTGAATCTTTCTTTTCAGTTTTAGGAACATAAGCAACCATCTTTTCTCATCGTACAGTTTTCTGCTTTCTGCCTGTCGGAGCTTCCTTCCAACTGGAAGTCCTGGTGTAGACTCATCCAGAGAACTTGGATCTGCAGCTACGTATTCATTACCTAACACACGTTTGCCAGGATCAGCAGGAGGAGCTCAGGTTACCCTTCCACACATACACCCTCCTCTTCCTGACAGCCTTCTTTGTCCAAGGTCAAAGCCCCTCCCAAACTCTTCCCCTGTGCTTCCCCCAAGGTTGAGCTAACAGAGCACATCAGACTCTGCTCCCACTTCACTCCCAGAAAGAGTGTCTCCTGAGTTGACGAGCATCAGTTCTTCCATCTCCACTCATCCTTTCTCCTCCTCCTACTTAACTGTTCTCCTCTCTGAACCATGCTTCCTACCCAACAGTCTGCCTTTTTCATCAAGTATAAAGAAACCAGGAACTCACTATGCTTCATATGGTGACCATATGAAATTTTTTTATTGAAGTATAGTTGACGTACAATGTTGTGTTAGTTTCAGGTGTACAGCAAAGTGAATCTGTTATACATATACATATATCCATTCTTTTTTAGATCCTTTTCCCACATAGGCCATTACAGAGTACTGAGTAGAGTTCCCTGTGCTATTCAGTATGGCTTTATTAGTTATCTATTTTTTATATAGTACTGTGCTTATGTCAATCCCAATCTTCCAGTTTATCCCTCCCCCCATTACACCCTGGTAACCATAAGTTTGTTTTCTACATCTGTAACTCTATTTCTGTTTTGTAGATAAGTTCATTTATATCCTCTTTTTAGATTCCAAATGTAAGTGATGTCATACGGTATTTGTCTTTTTCTGTCTGACTTACTTCATTCAGTATTGCAATCTCTAGGTCCATCCATGTTGCTGCAAATGGCATTATTTTGTTCTTTTTTATGGCTGAGTAGTATTCCATTGTATATATGTACCACATCTTCTTTATCCATCCCTCTGTTGAGGGACACTTAGGTTGCTTCCACGTCCTGGCTATTGTAAATAATGCTGCAGTGAACATTGGGGTGCATCGCCCTGAATTTTTAAGTACAATTCTGACTGCAAAGATTCTTTCTTCTTATCAGATCACATAATATGATTTCTGGAAGGAAAAAAAATAAAAGAGAAAAATACCTTCCTCCTGAGCATGGACTGTCACCTCCTGGGAAACTAGGTTTGAGTGCTGTTGTCACAAGTATTTTGCTAGTTTTTCAGGAAGAAAAAAAAATGGAGGTGAGATTAAAAAATAAATATCTAAAAATATCTTTGCTGTCATGTTATGTCATCTTTGCTCATTTCTTCCTTTGAAAATCCTTTCAGTGGTCATGAAGAAATTGTGTCCAAAGAGCTTTGTGCACTGATCCTAACTGGTTGGGTTTTAATAATAATGACAATAGAAAAGGTTTTATAGTACCCAAGTACCATCTCACTTAATTCTTTCAATGACTATTTGAGATGGAATATGAATTAGGGAATGCTAGCTGCTGTAACAAAAATGTCAAATTGACCCAAGAGAAATTTATTTTCTCATTTATATAAAATCCACAGTGAGAGGTCATGTTCCCTACAGTCTTTCAGGGACTCAAGGTGATGGAGGCATGTGAACTTCAGCTTGTGGTCCCTAAGGCTGCCTTGAGTCTTGACAGCAGATAGGAAGAAGAGAGAGAAAGGGTTGCACAGGAGGTTTTTACGACCAGGCCTAAAAGTGACACACACCACTTCTGCCCACTTTCCATTAGCCAGAACTCAGTTGCATGGTACCACCTGACTGCAAGAGAGGTCCCCTTAGTCCTGCAAGTTACTCCTTCTTGTGTGACTAGGATAAAGGAAACAGATTTGTTGAATAGCTACCCTGTATTTTCCAAAGAGGGGTGGCATTATTATTATCACTATTTTTTCCCTGTTTTTACAAACAAAGCAACCAAGATTCAGGTTGGATAACTTGCCTTGAACTACACAAGTATTGAGGGCTAAAGAATAGACTTGAGCTTGAGACTTTTTGAAAAAACAAAAATCACCCATTTCTGTGTTTTTCTCCCCCTTATGCCATGAGTCTGCTCTGTATTAAGAAACACACACTATTAAGTCTTTACGGGATGTCAGCTAATGCCATGAAAATGAGTGGTAAATACTTGATCTTTTCACACTTCTCTTTTGAAGGACAAGTCTATGTTTCAAGTTGCCTGCTGTTTTTTAAAATCAATAATGCCTAGAACTAAATGATAATATGTTTAGATTTTTGCCTGCTGTGTTTTATAGCAGACTATAATTTTAAAATGTTTTAATTCTTCATATCCTTCCTTATTTCAGATTCATATTTGAAGTGGTTCCCTCAAAAATGACATGAACAGCAGGGTCTCTACATAAGCTAATAAATGGGAATGTGTCACAATAGGGGCTCAAACAGAGCTCTGATTCACGAATCTGCTTATAGGTTTTCCTAGTGGCAGATATCTTATTATATTTGGTCTAGAATTTCACACACTCATGTGTTATATAGATAGCTGGTTTTAATGAGTCCAAGGTCAAGGGTTTATATTTGGACCCTATATGAATCGGCTGACCTTATATCGGTCAAAGTTCATGGTCATATTAATATATCATACTTGAATGTGATCTCATTCTGTAAGTCAAGTAGAAGGTCCTAAGGCCGACTGACATTCCCAAGCAAAGCAAAATGAGCATATTCAGCCCACTGCTTCTTGAATTCCTCTAATACTTTCATCTTTCCCTCAAAGTAAAATGAAAACATGTAACTACAACATGTAAGACGTACCATCACAGACTGTACCTGCCCCTCCATTCTTATCTCACAGAACGCTCTTTCCCCTCACTATGCCTCCGTCTCATCATAGCCTTTTCTGGCCATCTTTTTAGGTAGGGCCTCTCTTCCACTAAACGTCCATCCCAGCCCCCTGTTCATTTCTCCATAACACTTACAACTATCTGGAACCATGTAAACCTCGCTTTTCTTTTGCATACTTACCTTTTGCCCATCCCTCCACTATAACTTAATTTTCATTGGGGGAAGGCTAGCATATGTGTTGTCCATCATTTTATCTTCTGGTGAGTCGTACAAAGTCTGGCCTTCAGAAAATACCAATTAAAATGTATTTTGATTTAAAGATCTAAAAGCACCAATTAAAATGGTGTTATGGCCATCAACAAATATTGACTGGATTTTAACTCTTTGTAAGACCTTCTGCAAGAGGAAGAAGAAAATATTGCTGTTGACCTTCAAGGAATTTACAGTTGAGATGGAAAAATGAGATATCCAGGCATGTGTTACATAGCTAAAATCAGCAACAACAATACTAATTGCAGCTAATATTTATTTAATCCTTATTATACATTAGATTCTGTTCTAAAAATTTTACGTGTTTTCATTCATTCCACTCTCATCTATGAGATAAATGCAGTTATCACCCCAGTTTACAGACAAGGAAAGCGAAACACAGAGCAATAAGGACATGGTCAGAGGCCACTTAACTAGGATGTGACACAGCTAACAAACCAGACAGAGTGACAAGTACAAAGGAAAGATTTCACAGGAACATGTCAAAGGAGCTTGGGGGCAAGGAACATCTCTGGCGTGGGGTTATCTGTGAAGTGTGGGTAGAGAATAGGAGATTTGAGCTGGGATCTGAAAGATGCACAGATGTCATAGATGGAAAGAAGCTATTCTAGTTGGGCAGAGGAGCAACCATGAAAGGTTGGAAGTAGGACATCAAAAAACCTATTTTTGGTTCGATGAACAGACTCACTTGGCCTCAATGATGGATCCATTCATCTACTTTTAATTAGTTACTAAGGTAGAGCCCTGATGATAAAGAACTCTGAATGCCAAGATAAGAAATTTGGGTCAAATCAACATAAAGCAGAAATTTTCAAACATTGGATATTGTTTGGGTATAAATAGTTTTTTAGTGCAGTAGTTGTTACAAATTTATCATTCCCTTTCTTCCTCTAATTCCTTCTCAGAGCATCCTCTCTGATTATACCTAATTAGACTCTTCTTTTTCCCAGCCATGCCTATTAGCATTTGTAGATGCTTCTCTATATGCCAAATTAGATTTTCTAGTTTCTGATGGACCATCCTTTGGCAAGCTGCAGTTTCCCACCTTCACAACTTTGGCCTTCAAATAAACTTGTCTTTAACTATTTGTGTAAGTCAGGCTAATACAAAATTCTCTAGAACAGCACTGTCTGATAGAAATAAGTGAGAGCCACATATGTAACTTTAAATTTTCTAATAGCCACATTAAGGAAGAGAAGGATGAAAACAGTTTTAATAATATATTTAACCAGTACATCCAAAATATAATTTCAACATATAGTCAATAGTAAAATATTGATGAAGTATTGTATACTCTTTTTTAGAAACTTATCAGTATAGTTCTCTACTACAAACAGAACTGATATTCTGCTACTCACCCTAGTACCACTGCAGGCATGTTTAAAATACTGAAATACTTACATGGTGTTTGGCAAACAGTGACTTAACTCCCCTCCTTGCAAGTAACTCCCACCACCACTGCTATCCCTGGCACACCAGGGGTCTCCATGACCTTGCCCCAGGGCTGTGGGCATGTCCATCCTGATCAGAGACACCAATGCCAATTGTTAAGGGAATCTGGAGTGATATTCAAAACCCTTATCACTACTTTATCCATCCTATCCAAACACTGAGTACTTGATATTGTTTAAGAATCAATGACAATTAACCCCAGAGAATTGGGATAGGGAAAGGGAACCTTCCATTTAGGGAAGATTCCATTTCCAAATCCATTTTGAGACTTTGTTCTGATGGGCAACAAGGGTACCAACTTGAATAGCTCACATTCAGAAGTCAAATAAATCATCCAAACATCAGAAAGGCATATGTCAGTGTTAAGGACAGAATGTTTGTGTCCCCTCAAACACGAACAAATTTCATATGTTAATGCTGCTAGCTGATGTGATGGTATTTGGAGATGGGCTCTTTGGAGGTAATTGGGGTTATATTAGGTCATGAGGGTGGGTCCCTTCATGATGGGATTAGCAGCCTTATTAAGAAAAGGAAGAGAGAAAGATCTCAAGCTCTGTCTCTCTGCATACACACTGAGAAAAGGCCATGTGAGGACACAGCAAGAAGGCTTCTTTCTGCAAGCCAGGAGGAGGGTCCTACCAGAAACCAAATCAGCCAATACCTTAATCCTGGACTGCTCACCTCCAGAGCTTTGAGAAAATAAATTTCTGTTGTTGAAGTCATTTAGTCTATGGTATTTTGTTATGGCAGCCCTAGCAGACTAATATAGTCAGTCGTTGCATGAGGAAAGTCTATTATAATGATTTCTAGAGCTCATACTTAAACCTAGTCTAAAATATTACAGTAGTAGATTAAGATAAAATCTTCCTGGAAATAGAAAATACCATTTTTACATTAATCCATAGTATATTTCCCAAGGTTCTCATAAAACATCTTACAGTATTTTGTTTTAACACATTTTTCTCAGTTTATGAGGCAAAACATTGCCTTCATCATACAAATGCCTCTATACACCCCATTTCCTGTAATACCAGATGTTGCCTGATTTTTCTCCCCACCAGGGTCAGTTTTAAAAATGAAATTTACTGAACTTGTTTTGTTCTTCAAGACCAGGCTGTTCCCCTCTTTAACTTTCTCTACGTTTCTTGGTCCAGTATCTTTCTTTCTTTCTTTTTTTTTAAACATCTTTATTGGGGTATAATTTGCTTTACAACGGTGTGTTAGTTTCTGCTTTATAACAAAGTGAATCAGTTACACATATACATATGTACCCATATCTCTTCCCTCTTGCGTCTCCCTCTCTCCCACCCTCCCTATCCCACCCCTCTAGGTGGTCACAAAGCACCAAGCTGATCCCCCTGTGCTATGCGGCTGCTTCCCACTAGCTATCTATTTTACGTTTGGTAGTGTATGTATGTCCATGCCAATCTCTCAGTTTGTCCCAGCTTACCCTTTCCCCTTCCTGTATCCTCAAGTCCATTCTCTAGTAGGTCTGTGTCTTTATTCCCATCTTGCCCCTAGGTTCTTCATGACCTTTTTTTTTCTTTTATTTTTTTAGCTTCCATATATATGTGTTAGCATATGGTATTTGTTTTTCTCTTTCTGACTTACTTCACTCTGTATGACAGACTCTATGTCCATTCACCTCACTACAAATAACTCAATTTCATTTCTTTTAAGGCTGAGTAATATTCCACCGTATATATGTGCCACATCTTCTTTATCCATTCATCTGTTGATGGACACCTAGGTTGCTTCCATGTCCTGGCCATTGTAAATAGAGCTGCAATGAACATTTTGGTACATGACTCTTTTTGAATTTTGGTTTTCTCAGGGTATATACCCAGTAGTGGGATTGCTGGGTCGTATGATAGTTCTATTTATAGTTTTCTAAGGGACCTCCATACTGTTCTCCATAGTGGCTGTATCAATTTACATTCCCACCAACAGTGCAAGAGGGTTCCCTTTTGTCCACACCCTCTCCAGCATTTATTGTTTCTAGATTTTTTGATGATGGCCATTCTGACCAGTGTGAGATGATATCTCATTGTAGTTTTGATTTGCATTTCTGTAAGGATTAATGATGTTGAGCATTCTTTCATGTGTTTGTTGGCAATCTGTATATCTTCTTTAGAGAAATGTCTATTTAGGTCTTCTGCCCATTTTTGGATTGGGTTGTTTGTTTTTTTGATATTGAGCTGAATGAGCTGCTTGGAAACCTTTGTCAGTTGCTTCATTTGCAAATATTTTCTCCCATTCTGAGGGTTGTCTTTTCGTCTTGTTTATGGCTTCCTTTGCTATGCAAAAGCTTTTAAGTTTCATTACGCCCCATTTGTTTATTTTTGTTTTTATTTCCATATCTCTAAGAGGTGGTTCAAAAAGGATCTTGCTGTGATGTATGTCATAGAGTGTTCTGCCTATGTTTTCCTCTAAGAGTTTGATAGTGTCTGGCCTTACATTTAGGTCTTTAATCCATTCTGAGTCCATTTTTGTGTATGGTGTTCGGGAGTGTTCTAATTTCATTCCTTTACATGTAGCTCTCCAGCCTTCCCAGCACCACCCATTGAAGAGGCTGTCTTTTCTCTGCTGTATATTCTTGCCTCCTTTATCAAAGATAAGGTGTTGGTCCAGTATCTTTCAATCTGTATACAAGGCTCATGAGGATGCTATACATTGGAAATGACTAGAAAGGTGAATGTTTTTAAAAATAAATCTAAAAGAGTGCCATACTTCTTAATAAAGCACTTTTGAAATGTTCAAAGTATATGCATATCAAAATTAGAAAATGAACTTGCAATGTCCAGAATGTGAGTCAGACTCTTACCTTGTCGGTCAGAAAGTCAGAGAGTGAAGAAAACATTTCATGAGCCTCAAGAACTGGGTCATTCGAGAGGCAATAGCCTCTCCACCAATTCTTCTAGAAACTCAACAGTCATGCACTAGGAAGCATCCCAGACTTTACCTTCTTCTCCTCTTTCTGCTCTCCTAATGTTGCCAAGTAACTCTTAATGCTTCTTCTACCCCATCCATGGCTTCTGTTTCCTCCCTTCTCCTTGAGTGAATCTCTGCCTTTAAGCCACTCTGTGCTTTGAAACTTTCTCTGTATATTTTGCCACCAGACACTCCAAGTCAAAGGAGCTGGTGGATTCCTTTCATCATCATTCTAATATGAGTTCTCTCCTGGTAGGTGGCGGTCTCATGACAGGCCACCTTAATTTAATGTCTATTGGCCACCCTACAGGTGACTGATCTGTCACCTCACCAGTCACCTATGGTCCAGCGCTCAGGATTAGATGGTACAAAATACGGCAACCTCTTTTACCAACTTTCCCTAGTTAGATGGCAGACACTTGCCTCAACATACCCTAATGAAAGGCATCATGGCATAAGAGAGCTGTAAGTCGGGAGAATAGGGGGAGCATTCACATTTTTACTACTAAGTCGTGAAAAAACAGGTTATTGACTATCTTGGCTGTCTTAATTTGGGTTCTCCAAAAGCAAATTCTGAGACAAGGATGTGGGTACAAATGGTTTATTTGGGAGGTGGTCCCAGGAAGCATAGGTGAGGCTTGGGGAAGTACAGCAGGGTTGGGAGGACAGCCAATAGGGGATACATTAATGAACAGCTTAATGTTGGGAGAAACTGGGGCTCCATTCCTCTGAGAGCTGTATAGTGAACAGAATCGTCTCCCTGAGGGGTGGGCAAACTGGAGTCTTACCTCCTGCATCCTTTGGGTGTCTGGAGTTGGGCAGTAACTCCTGGGTGCTTCTGGCCCACCTGGGTCAAGCATGCCCTCAGTCAGTGTCTCAGAAAGCAGCTCATCTCCTGGAACGATTTGCTGCAATCTCAGGGGTAGTTCAATGAGATATTGGATGGGGGCATGCCTGGCTGCTGTAAGGCTTAGCTGACCTGGGTTGTTTCTATTCCAGCTACTCTAAGAGATCAATCCTCTCTAAATGTTAGAGTTGGGTATGGGCTGAGAAGAAGTAAGAGAAAGAAGAGTGGAATGAATCCAGCCTTGGGACACCCAATACAACAAAAGCATAGGGTTGTTTAGAATGAATGAAGTTTGGATTCAGTTTGAATGTCCAATAATGGAGGCTATAGTAAAATAACTTGAGATCCACATACTGAATCGTTCTTCAGCCACCAAATTATAGAATTATATTCAGTAGCATGTGGGAAAGTTGAAGGAAAAAAAACAGAAAAAAATAAACGCATCCATTTTCATTTGAATGGGTTTTTGGATCTTTCTGGATGTGAGGAACAAAGAGATGCTAAGGAGAAGTCATCTAGGTCTTTGAAACTCAACGTAAAATAAGTAACTCCCACAAAGGGTCCAGGTGCTTATCTCAGTCTCCAAACATGTCCCTTTCCATCACTTTGGAAAAGAGACTTAAGTTGTATTCCGACAGGGTGGGTTATGACTGGGTCCTTGAGGACTGTAGGAATCCCTGGATCTTAGCCAGTCTGTCCAAGCACCTGGCTGAAAACAGCCTGAGCCCAGAAGTTGAAGCAGCTATGAATCTGGAGATAGATTCTGCCTATTGCCTCAACTTCTCAGTGAAATAAAATAATTGAGAAGTAGCGGCCAGCTGTTCGGCTCTGACCCTACTCCAAGTAAGGGTCAAAAAAATCCTTCCTCCCTTCTCCTAAGGGGACAGTCCTCTCAGTAGTAGTTATCAGATCAAATTAAACCAAAGTGTAAATAAAATACTTGTCTTCTCCCTGATTTATAGATGAACATTTTAATAGAATTTCAAGTCGGTTTGTATTTAGAACGATAGCTACTTTTCATGCCTATGGCCTGGTCAGATTTTTTTCTAATGATTTCAAGAGAGCCTGCAGTGCAAGGCTCAGCAAGGGGGAGGGAGGCGAGAACAGAAAGGCATCAGAGGATGGAGGTCAAGGAGACCAGGTCACAGACAACCCAACAAGAGCAGATTTGCCTTTGTTTACATCGCCAAAGGGGAAAAATTAACTTGATGGAAGGGGTAATTAAGCATTTCTTTTTCCATCATGGTCCAGCCCGGCTTCATACCCAACTGTTCTGTTTTGCATTGTGATGATTCTTCTTCGAGTTGCAGAGTTAAAGGCGGCCAGTGTGTCACTGATGACACACAGCAACGCTTCCCCCACTATTAACCTTTATTTTATAAATAGACAGTAAAAATCTCAGTGCAAGAACTGTCCAACACAGGTAGGCAGATTTACAGAGAAGTGCTGTCTGGAAGGAAGAGATCATTTGAACAAGTCAGCAGATTCGAGTTATAAAGTGTATAAAAGGGATTATCTGCCTTGACACCCTCAGGTCCTAGATGCTGAAACTGCAAGCATGTAAAGTGAATGGATTTTCCTAGTTATGAAGCTTGTCGGTGTAAACCTAGAATCACACCTCCAACCTAGTGCCCATCCACTCATGATTGATTCTCTTATTTGCTTATATTTTCAAAAACAACCTGCAGAAGAATACCACCTCCAGTGTTGGAATAAGCTGGTTTACCCAGGTGTAATGTTCAGAATTTGGAATATGTTTTCTTATAGAAACAAAGTTAGTATACGTGATGGTAGTTCTCGCAGGCATGTCTCAAAGACACTTAGCACACAGATTCCACAGCTCTGGGAATGATTCTCTGCCTTTTAATGGGGGTTAATGAGAGCGTAGTGGAGGCAAATGACCAACCATAGTTCAGTTCCCACTGCTCAGGGCCATGTCCTGTCCTGTGGACCCAGTTCCTTTTCAGGTAAACATAGTTCAGCCTGTGTATCCAGCATCACTGGGTCCAAGCACAGTTCTGAGCTTTGCCATCTGAATCCTCTGGGAATGTATTGCAGGATATATTTTTCCTTTATGTATGGGGGCATCACTGCAAAGCTTCAAGGAGACCCTAATCGGCTGTAGAGACTCTAGTTTATAGTGAATTATCACACTGTTCAGCTGGAAGAAAAATTACTTTATTCTAATTGCTTCACACATTAAACCAGCTAAATGAACAGACCAGGATAAATGTTTTGCTTGGTTTAACTATTTTATAAGAATCAAAGGCAATCCAGGTGATTGTGTTTCTGTGCAACTTTTGCATCAAGCTAAGGTGCTCACATGTGGACGTTGACACGTTACAGAGCAAGAATATTTTACATATAGGCATTCACACATGGCATTTATTTCGTTCAGACCCATTAGAACTTTTACACCCAAATGACCTCTTGCTGCTACTCTGAATAATAGTCAGGGGCTACGTCTCTTACTGGATGGATTTTGTTCACCTCCTGGCTTGAAAATGTCCTCAAAGATAGTTAATCGGACTTCCCTGGTGGAGCAGTGGTTAAGAATCCACCTGCCAATGCAGGGGACATGGGTTCGAGCCCTGGTCCAGGAAGATCCCACATGCCACGTAGCAGCTAAGCCCATGCGCCACAACTACTGAGCCTGCGCTCTAGAGCCCACGAGCCACAACAACCAAAGCCCGTGCACCTAGAGCCTGTGCTCCGCAACAAGAGACGCCACCGCAATGAGAAGCACGTGTGCCGCAACTAGAGGAAGCCCGCACACAGCAACGAAGACCCAATGCAGCCAAAAATAAATAAAAATGGCAGTGTCACTGGCATTAGAGTATACATTTCTATAGTTATTTTTAACCTTGTTGGGGTCACAGATCCCTACAAGAATATGACAGAAGCTATCTCCTCCCAGAAAAATGAACATATGAATATAAGCACACATTTGCATATCATTTCAAAAAGGTTTGTGGACCCCTAGAGTATATTTAGTGGTGCTCTAGGTATAAGAACTTTTGTTCTAAGGGAACATTTTCAAAATAGAGAGCAATTTATTTTGATTTATAGTCTAGATATGTTTATTAAAAATTCAATAGTATCATCATTTATCATCACAGCTTAAATCTATACATGTACTATCCTGTACAGACATGTGTAACTGACCTCATTAAAAATGACCTACTGTTTAGAATTTCTGTCTGTAGAACTTTGCCTTGGCTATTTGATTTAATATTTGCATGTGAAAAAATTCTCTAATAGGACATTGACCTTAAGGATTTTGAAAGTCAGGATCTACATATAAATTTAATTCAAATTCTCTGCTATTAAAAGAACATTGACAGAATCTCAGAATTAGGTGATAACTCTTTCACATTTTTTGAACATTACCAAATGATAATTTTTAGAATTAAATAAGATGTGAATCCAAGGTGATTCAAGAATTTAGTATATACAACTATAGTTTTCATGGTAGTTTATGGCTATGAAAAAATACCCTCTTTTAATGACAATACATACTGGATATATTTTCTCTCTTTCTCATTGTGAATAATGACTTTATATACATATATAGTGCAGCTTTCATCCCCTCCCAAGCAGAAAATCTCCAGTCATTTCATACCCACGACTAAGTGTAATGTAATGCGATCCATGGTTTAAAACATTCAGGATCAAAACCAGTCCTGCTAAAGTTCATGAGACTGGAAATTCACATAGCCCTTTTAATAGAGACACTGTAGTGGAAACAGTCTTCTGTAGCCACCTGGTTATTTGTGCATGCTATCATGAGCTTATCCTGTTTATCTTGCTTTATTGCTGTGCATACAATAGGCGTGTACACTTCTGGAGAAGAGGCTCACATACAAGACAAAGTGAACTTGTGGCTTTGGTGATGGGTCATATTGATGGGAAATCCTTGTCATCACATAAAGGCATATTTCTGTACACACACAATATACTGAAACGTTATATTTCTCGGATGCATAGTCTTTTATATATTTTATTTCCAAAGCCAGGACACATTCTTAGAATGTATGGTGTGTTATAGTTCATTTGGTCTCATTTTTTTGATTCTACACAAAATAATAGTGCAAATAACAATTGATGGTATCTTGGATTCAGTGAAATACACTGTATATTTTAGAGCACAAAAGATCAGAAGGTACCTTAGCAATGTTACAGCAACTCCTCAAGGAAATTGAAATTAAAGGGTCATTTAACTTACCAAAGACACAGATGTTGGTGACAAACAGGTATAGACTAATGATTAATTTTTTAAGTACTTTCACCCATCTTACATGACTCATTGGACCATAAACTTGTAAACTCAGTGTAAATCACTTTTCAAAAGACATTTCTTAAGTCATATTTGGTACATGAAACATAATGTTTATGTAAATTAGAAAATATAATGAATTGTTGTTAAGTGTAAATGAATAAATTTTAACTACATACAAAATCTTGGATAATCTTGAAAGAAATGAGTGTTGTACAAGGCTGCATATCAAATGGTACCATTTTCTATAAACAAGTAGAACTAAAATACTTTCAAAATTAAAATTTAGCCTGGTTCATATAGTACCTTCTTTCAGTCATTGTTCATTTTCAGTGTTCATGTGGAAAAAAGTATTCAAATGATATTTTTTAATCCACATGTTAGATTTAAAATTAAAAAGGCATATTTTAATGGGAGCTGATTTAAAACAATTTGACGTGAGTGAGTTAACAGTTTAGGAAATGTGTCTGTGCTCAAGTTTTGCTTCCAAATTTGGACTTTGAAACTTATTGTCAGTCTCAGAAAGAAATAAGAATCAGTTCAGGTAATTAAACAGTTGCCTTGGGGGAATTATTTGCAGTCAATTAAAACCATATACTTTGGGTGTATACTTGCTTCACTGGTTATTAAATTTGAATCTTATGTTAACTACTCAGGTTTCTCACTTGTCCATCAAATGTTGCTTGTGGCAAGTTGGAGAAACAGACTTTCTCATAATATTCTAAAACATATTGTTTAAAGCTATCTCCTAGTTTGGGGAGGGAGAGAGAAAAATGGGTAAGGGAAACAAAGCAAGAATGATTTATTTTAGATTCCATCTGATTCAGCTCTCGTTAGGGAGTTAAAACACAACTGAGGAATATGAACTCAGTAGAGAACCCATTTGTATTAGACGTGCTGGTCTACCATCCCCAGCTCTCTCCGTGGCCACATGCATACAAGATTAGCTCATGACTTTTAGATATCTTTGGATTACCACCCTTTTAACTGCATGAAAAATATCCACTAGATTGTAACCCCTATGAGAGCAGAGATTTGTTGTTTTGTTTACTATTGACTCCCCAGTGTCAAGAACTGTGCCTGGCGTAGAGTTGGCCCTTTGTAAATATTTGTGGAATGAAAGATCTATTTTCTGTCTTTCTGCTGACCTACTCACGTGCTCTTTCCAATGGATTTTGAAGAGCCTCCCTAGAGGTCTCCAACATCCAACAGGGGGCGCTTTGTAGCTTTGCAAGAGTCCATAAGTCACTGGAATCCTTTTAGCCACATATTTCCTGTAAAATACATCATACAATAAAAAAAAAAAAAAATGATGAACTTATGCTGATCCCACGTTTAAATGTGCTACACAAGAGAAAGGGTGAAGTTGCACAAAACAGAAGGTTTGTGTTCCCCCTTTGCTATCTTTCTACTGGTATAGCTCCTGAGGAAGATGAACTTAATTACCACTGGATTTCAAAGCTCTACATCTGCCTTTTTCAAGGACTCAAGGCTCCCATATATGCACAACAACAGTAATGGAAGCATTAAGAACATTAAAATTATATTCCTTTAATCTTCTCTATTTTGCCTTCCTTTCATATCCTTTTGCACAATTCTCCTAAGATTTTCACTGATGCATAAAGTCTGCTTATATTTTCTTCCTTGTTGTGAAAAAGATGTTCTAGCCGAATCTTCACCGTTTTTACCTTGTGAACTTTGTGCAGACATCTTATGCAGTACTTTAAGAAAAGCTTATTTATTGATGAAGATATTTAAGTATTTTAATGGCATTTTTAAAAAATAATAGATTTTTTTCCCCAAACATAGATCTATTCTTTTAGTGCTGGAGGCTGTTGTATTTCCTGGTTAAAAAATGCTGACTAGGGATTTTGCTTGTTTGTGATGTCAGATTCTGCAAAGGATGACAATATTACAGAAGAAAATGAAGTAACAGATCATTCTATATGTGGCCAAGATCATCCCAATGGTAAGTTGTGAGATTCTTTTTCAGTTGTTTTTTTTTTGTTGTTTGTTTTCTCTGCTTTAGAATATTGCGTTTTCTAAAACCCAGATTTTACTTTTTCTGGAAAAATGGAACCTGGAATCTTGAACAACTCAGGAATTAGGGGCACCAGCCCTCCACACAGTCAAAAATCGGTGAACAACTTTATAGTCAGACCTCCGTATCTGTGGTTCCACATCCACGGATTCAACCAACCACAGACTATGTAGTACTATGTAGTACGTATTTGCTGAAAAAAATTTACCTATAAGTGAACTGCACAGTTCAAACCCATGTTGTTCAAGAGTCAACTGGGGCTTCCCTGGTGGCGCAGTGGTTGAGAGTCCGCCTGGCGATGCGGTGGATGCAGGTTCATGCCCCGGTCCCAGAGGATCCCACGTGCCGCGGAGCGGCTGGGCCTGTGGGCCATAGCCGCTGGGCCTGCGCGTCCAGAGCCTGTGCTCCGCGACGGGAGAGGCCGCAGCAGTGGGGGGCCTGCGCACCGCAAAAAAAAAAAAAAGGAGTCAACTGTATTTTACTAGAGCTAAATACCAGCTGATTGGTAGCTGCCACATTTAGAAGGGATGTTTGCTCTCCACAATCCTCATTACTCATTAATTTTGTACCTGGCTGGCTTCATTTATTTTTTTTACCTGACTGAACTCTGTAGGCATTGGATTTGCAACTACTGGAAGGAAGATATGATACCAATGAGAATAAATGTGAAACATGGAGACAGTGTATACAGGAGATTAAATCTACATCTCCTTGGAATACCAAGAAGAGATAATAGAACAAATAGAAATGAAGCAGTCTTTAGAAAAATAACAGAAAAAAATGTTTTCCTAATGCAAACCAGTTCCTCTACCCAAAACACAAGAGTACATGTTGTATTTATAGGCAAAGATAATGAAAACAAATGAGAACAAAAACCTACAAATCCTCATGGAATTTCTGAAGATTGATAATAAAGGAGGGCTTTTAAAGCATCTAGGAAATTCAAAATCAGGTTATAAGCAAAATCACCCAAATCAGATTAGCCTTAGCCTTCTTCTTCCACAGCTCTAAATCCTCAAAAAAAAGAAAAAAAAAAAAGGAGTAACATTTCCAGGGCTCTAAAGGACACCGTGTCTATATTTAGTGAAGTTATTATTCATGCATGAAGTCAAGAGTAATATTTTCTCAGGAATAGAAAGATTAAGAAAATATGCCACCCAAGTGTCCTTTCTGAAGAAACTAACAAAAGACCTGTGCAGAAACAATAAATACAGAAAAGAAGGAAACATTCAAGACTGAGAAGGGCACAGTTGGAAAGGACTACGTGATAAGAGACTCATTTAAATGTATGAAAACGTTGAAATAATTGTTTCAAAATTAGTATCAAAAGAGCTTACTTAAATGGTTGCTTTTACCTTTGAAAATTATAGTATATTATTTTAAACGAGAAAGAAAAAGAAGGAGACACTTTCAGTAATGAGAATCTAAATAATTTAGACCATTACTCCCACTAGACAACCTGGACCTAAATAAATAAATAAATATATATATATATAATGAATATATATGAAAACTGACATACAGAGACAGAATTTGAAACTGTTTTTACCTTAGGGCATTTGCTGATTCTGCAAAAAGCATCTTAAGTCCCACTGCTCAAAAGGGCAAAGGCTGGTAAACCCCTGTGTTTCGTGTTGAAACCCCAAAGATGTATACCTTAGCAGGAAGAATGAAACAGCAGTAGATCAGCCTCTTGCGAGACTGCCGCTCAGCTTCGAATCATCTCAATCCCCAGATTATATTAAGATCAACCTAGATTACCAGTCCCTCTAGGTACCTGAGAAAAATAAATGTAAATTACATACTAGATGGGGAAAAAAAAGTATTCTAAGTTTCAAACCATTTACATAAACAATTTGTTAAATATAATGTCCAGCTCACACAGACAAAAAAATAGCGAGAAAAAAATAAAGAAAGGAGGTAACATGAAAAACAAACAGTCAAGGGTGGCAAGCCCTCTTGGGCTGAAAATAGTAGTGTTACAAAGTATAAAACACCAAGACTATAAGGGGGATAAAGACAAGAGTGAAAATCTTAGCTGAGAACTGAGAATTCAAAACAGAAAAAAAGCGAAAAAGAAAAAGTCTAGAAGTAAAAGATTTCACACTGAAATGAAGAATTCAGTGAGCGGGTTTATGGTTTATTAGACACAGATGAAAGAGAATTTATGAACTAGAAGTTAGGTCAGAAGAACATATCCAAAATAAAAACAGGAGAGAAGCACAGAATGGCAAACTAAAGAAAGGGAAAAGATATGGAGGATAAAATGACAAAGTCTATTACACGTGTAATTGGAATCCCAGACAGAAAGGGGAGAGGGGATTGGGCAATACTGGAAGAAATTCTGGTAAGAAGGGATATTAAGCCACATGTTCCAAAAGTCCTTTGAACACCAAGCAAAATAAATCTACAACCAGGCCCATATAGTAAAGTTCCTGAAAGCCAAAGATAAACAGAACATCCAAAAGCAATTATCAAACAACTGGACTGATATCTAACTTTGCAAAAGATAGGACGGAAATAAAAAGACAGTACAACAGAATAGCTGCTCACCATGGATTCTAAACACAGAGAAAATGTATGTTTCAAGAATAAAGGTTAATTAAGAACATTTTGGACCAAACAAAGCAAACTTCACCACCAAAAAATTCTGGTGTTCTTCAGGTGGGACATTGATCCCAGAAAGAAGATCAAAGATGAAGGAAAGAATTAAAAGCAAGGTAAATAGTAATTGTTGGATAAATGTAAATGAGTATTGATGGTACAAATTAATAATGATGACTGTAATAATAATGTACTATGGGAGTTAAGAGATGCTTAGAATTAAAATAGGGAACTCTGCTCAATATTATGTAACAACCTAAATGGGAAAAGAATTTGAAAAAGACTAGATACATGTATATGTATAACTGAATGACTTTGCTGTACACCTGAAACTAACACAACATTGTTAATCAACTATACTACAATATAAACTAAAAAGTTTAAAACATAAAAATAAAATCTCTGTAAAAAAATTAATCAAATAAAATATATCATAATAATGCCGTTTATTGGGATGAGTTAAATTAAAGTATGTAATGTTTTTCCATTGTCATGGAGAATAAAAGCACCAATTCATATTAAAATTTGGTAAGTCCCAGTGATGGCTGAGAGTCAGGAAGTGAGGTGAGGCCTGTGGTTGTCCCTGCTGACTGTCTGGAGAGACTTTCCAGGCTACAGTGCACAGCCCAGGAGACTCCCTGAGTTGAGGACACAGAGCTGAGAGTCCTAGAAGGCCAAGCATCTAGTGTTTCCAGGGCAGAGTCCTGGAGAGGAGAGAGCTCCACACAGGGAACGCTCTAGAGACCTACAGAGGGAATCCCTCAAGTCTTCAGCTGAGTATTGATCTGCGCATGCATAACAGGCTGGGTAAAGAACATTAAAGGACTTGAGGGAATGATACCTGGAGCATGCATGAGGCTGAGAGGAGTGCCCGTTCCCACCAGGCAGACTGGAAAACCTAAAACCTCAAGAGGGCTCAGAAAGGGTTTACCTCAATAGTGGAGCAAAACTAGCAATTCACTAAATGCTGCTCTTGTCCTCTGCAAGCCAGCTTATAAACAAGACTTAAAAGGATCAAACTGTTTCTGAATAATTTAACTGATCCTAGAATGAAACTGAAGAACATTTATAGAAATAGAAACATACCTCACACACATCCAACAGAGTAATCAACAAAATTACCGGACATGAAAAGAAGTATTGGAAGACAAATCATGCAGCTCCTGTGTTCCTGCATGTTTTATGAGCAGAGGCCCTTACTGCCTTTGTTTTGGCCCATCTTTTCAAGGGTGTTTGTACAAGCACACCCTTGTACAACCCACCCTTGTGGGTTCTGTTCCAGACCACTGAAATAAAGCAGATACTGCAATAAAGCAAGTCACATGAATTTTTTGGTTTCCCAGTGCGTATAAAAGTTATGTTTACAATATACTGTAGTCTATTAAGTGTGCAATAGCATTATGTCTAAAAAATCAATACACATACCTTAATTGTAAAAAGATCTTATTGCTAGAAAATGCTAACTATCATCTGAGTCTCCAGGGAGTCGTGATCTTTCTGCTGGGGGAGGGTCTTGCCTGTATGTTGACGGCTGCTGACTGATCAGGGTGGTGGTTGCTGAAGTTTGGGGCGGCTGTGGCAGTTTCTTAAAATTGAGACAACAATGACGTTTTCCACATCATTGACTCTTCCTTCCATGAATGATTTCTCTGTAGCATACAGTGCTGTTTGATAGCATTTTACCCACAGTAGAACTTCTTTCAACATTGGAGTCGATCCTCTCAAACCCTGCCACTGCTTTCTTAACTAAGTTTATGTAATGTTCTAAACCCTTTGCTATCATTTCAACAATCTTCACAGCATTCACCAGAATTAGATTCCGTCTCAAGAAACCACTTTCGGGCTTCCCTGGTGGCGCAGTGGTTGAGAGTCCGCCTGCTGATGCAGGGGACACGGGTTCGTGCCCCGGTCCGGGAAGATCCCACATGCCGCAGAGCGGCTGGGCCTGTAAGCCATGGCCGCTGAGCCTGCGCGTCTGGAGCCTGTGCTCCGCAACGGGCGAGGCCCCAACAGTGAGAGGCCCGCGTACCGCCAAAAAAAAAGAAAGAAAGAAACCACTTTCTTTGCTTTTCCATAAGAAGTAACTCCTCATCTGTGAAGGTTTGATCCTGAAATTGTTGCAATTCAATCACATCTTCAGCCTCCACTTCTAATTCTAATTCTCTTGCTATTTCTACCACATCTGCAGTTACTTCCTCCACTGAAGTCTTGAACCGCTCAAAGTCATCCATGAGGGTTGGAATCAACTTCTTCCAAATTCCAGTTAATGTTCACATTTTGACCACTTCCCATGAATCATGAATGTCCCTAATGGCTTCTCAAATGGTGAATCCTTTCCAGAAGGTTTTCAATTTATTTTGCCCAGATCCAACAGAGAACTATCTATGGCAGCTATAGCCTTATGAAATGTATTTCTTAAATAATGGGATCTGAAAGCTAAAATTGCTCCTTGACCCATGGGCTGCAGAATGGATATTTTGTTAGCAGGCATGAAAACAACATTAATCTCATTGCACATCTCCCTCAGAGCTCTTGGGTGACCAAATTCATTGTCAATGAGCAATAACATTTTGAAAGGAATCTTTTTTTCTGAGCAGTAGGTCTCAACAGTGGGCTTGAAATATTCAGTAAAGCATGTTGTAAATAGATGTGCTGTCATCCAGGCTTTGTTGTTCCATTTGTAGAGCACAGGAAGAGTAGACTGAACATAATTCTGAAGGGTCCTGGGATTTGGGGGATGGCAAATGAGCATTGGCTTCAACTTCAAGTCACCATCTGCATTAGCCCCTAACAAGAGAGTCAGGCTGACCTTTGAAGCTTTGAAGCCAGGCATTGACTTCTCCTATCTAGCTATAAAAGTCCTAAATGGCATCTTCTTCCAATAGAAGGCTGCTTCTTCTGCATTGAAAAGCTGTCGTTTAGTGTAGCCACCTTCATTAATAATCTCAGCTAGATCTTCTGGGTAACTTACTGCAGCTTCTACATTAGCACTTGCTCCTTACCTTGTACTTTTATGTTATGGAGGTGAATTTTTTTTTTCTTAAACCTCATGCACCAACCTCTGCTAGCTTCAAACTTTTCTTCTGCCGTTTCCTCACCTCTCTCAGCCTTCATAGAATTGAAGAGAGTTAGGGCCTTGCCCTGGATTAGGCTTTGAAATAAGGGAATGTTGTGGCTGGTTTGATCTTCTATCCAGACCACTCAAACTTTCTCCATTATCAGCAACAAGGCTGTTCCGCTTTCTTATTATTCATGTGTTTATTGGAGAATCACTTTTAATTTCCTTCAAGAACTTTTCCTTTGCCTTCATAACTTAGCTAACTGCTTAGTGCAAGAGGCCTAGCTTTCAGCCTGTCTTAGCTTTTGACATGCCTTCCTCACTAAGCTTAATCATTTCTAGTTTCTGATGTAAAGTGAGAGACGTGTGACTCTTCCTTTTACTTGAACACTCAGAGTCTGTTGTAGGGTTATTAATTGGCCTACTTGACAAGACACAGGAAAGTATGACCTATAGGAGAAGCGATATCAATTAATAGAAATCAATCCAGAAGTGGCACAGATGGGGTAATAATATGAAAGGGCATGTTAAAAATTATTAATTGTGTTACACATCTTCAAGAAGCTAAAAGAAGGATCACCATGTTCATTAGAAACATGGAAGATATAAAAAGACCCAAGTTGAATTTCTAAAGATTCAATTCACTCTGTTGAGTGTCTGAGATGAAAATTATACTTGACAGGAATAATGACATATTAGACAGTGCAGAAGAAAAGATTAGTGAATTTGAAGATATAGCTATAGAAACTATCCAAATTCAAACACAGAGAGAATAAATGACTGAAGGAAATGAAAAGAGCATCAGTGAGCCATGGAACAACTTCAAGAATGATTCCAAATACAATAATCATGAACTGGAATCTCTCAAGGAAGGCATGGGAAAGGGAGACAGAAAAAAATATTTGAAGTAATAGTTGCTGAAATTTTTCAGAAACTTTATGAAAACTATGAACTCACATATATAAGAAGCTCTATGACCCCAAAGCACAAGAAACATAAAGAAAATTATACTTAAGCAAATCACAATCAACTTGCTCAACACCAGTGATAAACAGAAAAATCTCAAAAACAATCAGATGAAAAAGACAAGTTACATACAGAGAAACCAATATAAGGATGAAGCAGATGTCTCATCAGAAATTACAAACTACAATTACAGGCAAAAACACGGATGAATCTCACAAGCTTTATATTAAACTAAAGAATGTACAAAAGCATGTATATTATACACGTTCATCTATGTCAACTTTGAAAAGCAGGAAAAAATAACTAATATTTAGAAAGATGTGCTTAAGCAGTGAAATGGTAAAGAGAATGTAGGTAGTGATTACTATGACAGTCAGGGTGTTGATTGAACTTGGGTGACTGGGGAGGAGATACTGATTGAGCTGTGAGCTGGGCTTCTGGGCTAGATGGTTATCATAAGAATGTATAGTTTTTCTACCTGCTTTTGGTTATTTAATTGAGCTCTGCATAGCGTTTGTGTACTTTACTGTACGTATGTCATATTTTGATACAAGAGTTAAAAGAGGAAGAAATAAAGGGAGGAAATAAGGAAGGAAATAAGGGAGAGAGTAAAGAAAGGAAATTTCAGTAGCAGAGTTTGTAAAACAAAGACTCTAGTGGGGAGCAGGGAGGGTTGCAGCCAATGCTGACTTCGATAAAGATAATAAAAAACTAAAAATCCTGCTGTGCTATGGGTTCTGACAATATAAGCTAGGTTTAAGAATAACTTTGAGGGACTTCCCTGGTGGCACAGTGGTTAAGAATCCACCTGCCAATGCAGGAGACACTGGTTCAAGCCCTGGTCCGGGAAGATCCCACATACCGCGGAGCAACTAAGCCCATGCACCACAACTACTGAGCCTGTGCTCTACAGCCCACAAGCCACAACTACTGAAGCCCACGTGCCACAACCGCTGAAGCCCACGCACATAGAGCCCGTGCTCCACAACAGGAAAAGCCACCTCAATGAGAAGCCCGAGCACCGCAATGAAGATTAGCCCCTGCTCGCCGCAACTAGAGAAAGCCCATATGCGGTGATGAAGACCCAATGCAGCCAAAAATTTAAAAATAAATAAATGAATTAATTTCAATAAAATAGTAAAGCTTTAAAAATGCAAAGTTAGAAAAAAAGTATATTTGGGAAATGAGCATCAAAAGAAAACATGGAAAACTATGTTAGAATCTCTCTGGTTAGAATTCTAGCAAAAAATCTCAAGTGAGAAAGAGTTGGTCATTTTATATCAATAAAAATTTAAATCTCTGATTAAATATAACAATGATGGGTTTTTATGTGTCAAATGATATAGAAAGATACAATATGAATAAAATCCAATTGAGAAGGAGATGGGGAATTCACAGATATGATATTATCAGTCAATGACAGAATCAATATACTAAAAATGACATGGAATCTTTGAAAAATGTGATTAACAGTGTAGTCCTACTGGAGGGATGGACAGGCTGATCAATGAAACAGAACAAAGAATTTGGAAATAGACCCCAGCAGATCTGAGATTTCAGTACATATTCAGGCTGACATTTTAAAGACAGATGACTCAGTAAATGTCATTAAGAAAACTATTTGACCATTTGGAAAAATAAACTGAATCCCAATCTCGTTCCTTATGCCAATTTAAATTCCAAAAGGAGCAAAGATGAAATGTAAAACTGAAACTATAAAAATACTAGACTAAAAGAACCAAAGGTATATTTTTTTAATTTTGAAATAAGGACTGCTTTTTGAAATGTGTATATATAGACACATGATTGTATGCTCATGTATTATAAAATACATGCACATACATATATATCTGTACTATGTGTGTTCATATGTCCATATATGTCATAAAAGAGGAAAGTGGCTAAATCTGAATATATAAATTTTGACATGATAAATAAAGGTTGTAATCAAATTCTAAAGAAAAACTGTTAGGAAAAGTATTCTTTTTAATAAGAATACTTATTAAATACTTACTTATACTTTATAAGTACTTATAATACTTATAATACTTACTAAACTGTTAGGAAAAGTATTCTGTTAGGAAAAGTATTAAATACTTACTTATACTTTATAAATACTTATAATACTTATTAAATACTTATACTTTATAAGTAAGTATTAAATACTTATACTTTTAATAAGTATTCTAATTTAATAAGAATTAATTTTCTTATTACAAAAATAAAGACTTCATAAATCAATAAGAAAAAAAAATAACCTAAGAGGAAAATGGGCAAAGGACTCACAATTCACAAAAGAAGAAATACAGTCATTATAAACATGAAGAGATGACCTATCTCTTTGTTTCTTGAAGAGACGCAAATAAAACATAATTTCAGTGTCTTCTCCTTTTGAATATCAGATGTTTAATAAGTAGGATTGAAAATACACAGAATTGGTATGAAGAGGGTATCCAGACATGCTCACACACCATTGGTGGGTGATTAAAGGGCATAATCTCCTCATTAGCAACTTTGACAAAATGTAATAAAAGGGTAAAATGTTTACACTTTGATCCAAAAATTATGCTTTAAGAATTTATCTTAAAGTAACATCTACCAAAAGTAGAGAGGTATGTATTCACAAAAATGTTCATTGCAGTACTGTGTTCGCTGGCAAAAATTTTTTAAAAAAGGGAACATCCAAAAATATGCCCATAACATGGAATATAATGAATCTTGTAAGATTTCTGAAGAAATTGTAATGACAGTGTAAGCTGCTTATAAAAATGTAAACTAGAAAAGCAAGAATCAAAGTGTAAATTCATTTCAATGCCAGGATACATTTATATATTTCTGTATATTGTGTATGTATGTGCGTATATAAGTGTGTGTGTATAGTTACATATTTTTTATATTCAGACATACACAAAGGCACACACTTATATACAGATAAATATATTTGTATACATATATATACATGCGTGCATATGTACATACACACGTACAAAAGAATGATAGCAGTTTACAGTATTAACAGTGGCAATCCCTTAGTTGTAAAATTATTCATAATTCTCAATATTTGTAAGTATTTTTAAGTGTTTCTATAAGAAAACTGACTTTCTTTTGTAACTACAAAAAAGAATAATTGTAGAAATAATTTACATTAGGAAAGTAAGTTTTATTGGCCCTAGGAGAACTCTGAGGATAGCTTAGAAGATAATCAAATTCACACTAACCTAGGTTTAACTTTACTCTTAATCTGGGGTATTTTTAGACAAGCAGAATTTTGAATAATAGCAATCAAGTTGCAAGCTTAACAAAAGGACATAATTTCTATTATCTTTAAGAGAAGCATCAAAGAAACAAAGTCTTTGTTCTTAAGAAGATCTGAGCATCTAATAACCTATACACAACAAAACTATATTGCTGTTGCTATCGTTCAGAAACAGCCCATTTATGAAGTGAGTTTAAGTTTATCCTCCTCTAGAAATGTTTAATTCCAGACTGATGTTCCCAGACCGATTTTTATGCAAATTAATTAAAGCATTAGCTTGAGCCAAACTTAATTACCAGGCCTCCAAGAAACAATCATGTGATCTATTTCTAAAGAAAAGTGAAAGGATTTTTGGATTATCTATTCTAATGGTCCCCTCCCATTAGTATGGCTGATTGAGTTCACTGTATAAAAAATATACATATAAACTGTGGGATCCTTTATGCTCTTTTGTTTCTTCTGCCAGGCGGGATTAGGGCAAAGGACAGTGGGTGGAATTCAACCAGACTGAATGTAGAGAGGCAAACATAAAGCGTGCCCCCATGGGGTCAATAAAGCAGGATGGAATGTGGTATTTCTGAGAGGCTGAAGAGAAAGGCAGATGGGCTGAGTCATCATTAACACACAGCAGGCCTGGGTGCAGGGCCCCGTGCTCACACATACCTCCTCCATACAATATGCCAAATCCTGGCGTGGCTCAGGCATGAGCAAGTATGAGCATTCTTGGATTTCAAAGCTGAGAACCTCATTGCTTTCCCTATTTTTCACTAAATTTCAGGAAAATGAGAAAAAAAAATATGCATTTTCGTTTCAAGAGAAGATTGCCAAAATATGTAGAGCACACAGGTAAAAACAGGTGAAGAGTGAAAAGGGCGGGGAGAGGAATATTCCAAAAGAGCTTGGCGGTGGCCTCTTATCCTCAAAGTGAAGGGCCAGACCTTACTGGGAGGTGAGAAAATCCCTAGTATTCATCATAAGCCTTAGGCTACCACCCCATGTGGTCCCACCCAATCTGCGGTGCCCCAGGCCCTGGTGAAGTGCGATCTTCCTATTCCTGATGGAATTCCTCTGAGAATGTATGGAAGGGGGCACTGAGACTGGAGACACACTGCAGTAAAGTGGCTGCTTCTACTCTCCGAATGCCCTGGTCTTCCCCGTCACTGTACAAAGTCAGATCACAGATAATGAGTTAAGGTCCCAGCAATGACTGGGAGGCGGTGCGATGGTCAGTTCCCCATCAACAGTGATAGAGAATGAGGCTCACTCAAAACAGTGAAGGTTCCCTCCACGTCATCCTCCCAGTAAACAAATGTCAGGGATGACTAGAAACTTTACCAGGAGACATATCCTTATATAATGCCAAAGATAGAGGGAATCTAAGATAGTATCTAGTTTCTTGGCCTTTTTTTCTAAAGATAATAAAATTGAAGCCCAAAGAGGTTGTGATTTGCCTAAAACATTCAATTCTTCTTCCAAGGTTCTTTGCAATAAATATAGTATATGAAGCGTCTAGTAGCCTTAGCGCTTTGTTGCCAAAGGTACAATAGGAAGCAAGTTACAGACCCTAATTACTATTTAGAGACATTGATGAATACTATAACAGAGGGCCAATTAAATGGACATTTTGGGATCACTCCTTATTAGTAGGTGCTAGGAAGAGAAATGAATAAAACAGTATTTATCTTCACAGTGCTCATACCCTGATAAGGGAAACAAACAGATACAGCTATGTTACAGTGTGATGAGGAGAATAATAAACAGGTGAATAGGCAAAGGGACTCAATATGCAAAGATGTGATCACTCTATATGGTACCCAGAGGTGAAAAGGATGGAAATGGGTTTTGGGGGGAAGATTCTGCTCCATATAAAGACTTTTGTGACAAGTAGTATCACAACATAGTCTAAAGAATAAAGGGCACAAATGGAATTCTCATACATTTCTGGTGGCACTATAAAATGGAACAAACTCTTCAGAACACTGTTTTTTCAGGAACTAGTAAAGCTAAACATGCGTGTTGCCTGTTACTTAACAGTCTCACTCCTGTGTTTATACCCAAATGATATGAGTACATATGTCCATCAAAAGACATGTACAAGAATGTTTTTAGCAGTGTTATTCATTTAGCCCCAAACTGAAACATATTCCTACAATGGAAGAATATACGTCAGTGAGAAAGAATGGACAATTAATTGATGCATGTGGTGACTAGGATTAATCTTACAGAAAACAAGTATAAATAGTAAGATACAAAAGAGCACACACTGTATATTCTGTTTATATGGGCTGGGTACATACGCTTGTCTCACAGGAGCCAGTGCAGGTCACATGGTCACAGGCAGGGAATGAGGACCCTCTTACAGAAGTAGAGACAACTTGGAACAATGATACATCTCCCCCAGGGACAGACCCAGACAAAGAGCCCAAACACGTCTGCTTCACCTTCACACCTGTAACCTCTGGCTCCGGAATTTTTTTTTTTTAATTCAACAGTTAAATATCCTTAGCATAAAATCTTTCATTAAAATGATGCAAAGTGGACAGATTTCAATTTCTTCTCTTAGCACTTAAATGTTCTAGACACTATAGGGGAGAGGAGGAGAACCCAGGGGGTGCAGAAGTAAAACTATTTCTAGATAATCAGCCTTGGAGTAATCAAGAGCTAGCTGAATTCTCTCCTGACTTTTGCTATATTTAGTACGTGTTTTATGAGAATGGTTGAGCTGTTAGGTGACCCCCATCCCTGTGTGCTCACATTACTAAAGTTTTATTATACTCTCTTGATAGAAGAATGAAAGTACAAGCAGTGTTTTAATTTTCTAGGAATCCTCAAGATGGGAAATATCTATATAATAAAGGGAAATTGGATGCAACCCCTGCAACCCAGAAATTATTTAAAATTTCAAAACAGCCAGGTTGTATCCATTGATGTTCAGTGTATTTATAAGCTAAATATTAATTATACTAGTCAGTTCAAAGAAAAGTTTTTTGCCTACATTATCTGGATATTTCTCATAAAATACTTGATATAATTTTAATGATTTGCAAAATGACATCTTCACCCTCCACTTTGGTTCAAAACTGTTGTCTGCCTCTCCAGGCATGATCAAAGCCTGGTTTCTGAAATGTTTGCCTTTTTAAACCAGGAATAAAGCTATGGTCATGCATATCACATTTATTTTTCAATCACTGTTCTTAACAGGACAAAAGAATGATTCAATGAAGAATGAAATAAAAATTGAGGCAGAGTCCCAGAGCTCATATATGGAAACAGAAGGTATTGAAACCAGAATATATTGTTATCTGAGAATGACGTGAAACTGTGGATCATGACTTCTATATATACTGGTGTGTATGAGTGGGGTGCGTGTATGCTTTCAGCAGTGATCACTAGACAGTGGCGGTAGTGTTCTGCTTTGTATGCCCGTTGAAACTTGGAGGGGAAAAAAGAACTTGGTGCTTTAGTCACTGTTTTCTCAATGATTCCAACTAAAACATCCCTGAGTATCCTTCTGTCTCCTTCTATTTAGAGCTTTCATTGAACCAAGAAGATATCACGATCTTGGAGCAGCAAGAAGTGATTCCACTAACAGATGACCAAGAAGGAAAAGAAGGTGAAAAAGGTAGGACTGCTCTTAATTTAACCCATCAAGTATAAGAGTTTCTTTGGATTCCTGCCTAGAATTCAACCATCAGGGTTATCCTCATGAAACTGCAGTCTGTCAAGGGGCAAAATGAACATCTCTTTAATTCTAAACCTACTTTTGAAAGTAGAATAAAATCCAGAAGTAGCAAAAGAAGATACTTGTAACAGTTTTTCATCCTTTCAAAGAATATGAAGATGTTTTTATTATTCATTTAGATTCGATTTTTAAAAGTCACAGTTTTGAGAAAGGCTCTAAGAAATAGAAATTATGGACTAGACGGATAGAAGTCCTAGAAAATCTGAAATGGCTTTAAAACAAATAGATTAACCATTTTGTATTGATTTCATTCTGTCATCCTTCATATGGTAGTGACGAAGGAAACAATTTGTGTAAAATAAGCACATTATATGAACCTTCTAAATTATGTTTGTCCACTAATATTAGGGTACAATTATATTGAATACTGTTTAAAAAAATAAGTGAGCATTATAATGATTTCAGAGGACATAAGAAGAATGAACACTTGGTAAATTTTAAAGCAGCCTTTGGGGCAAGAAGTCAATATATTGAAGGTAAACATTTTTAAAAGTCTTTAAAAAATTATCAAAGAAATTTATTATTTATTAAAGAACTTAAAGAATTTCATTTTCCAATATAAAGCAATCTCTTAAAAGGAGGTAAAATGTGAAATAAAAAAGGAAATAATTTATCTCTTCTGCTGTATCATAAATCATACTGGTCTTAAAATGTGTTTGCAAAGTAGTTACAGAGTAATAACTTGACAGGCCTTGTTCACAGAACACAATGATCAATTTTGTTTTCAAATGAAAACACAGACATGATCTCAATTGTAAAATCAGGTCAATAGTAAGTACAGCTTCCAAATTATGAACTCTTTTTGGCAGCTGTGTTGATACAGTTTAATTACTAAGTCATGTTAGTGATTTTGACATCCTGTTTTAATTTCCACTGCATTTAGAGCACAATATTCTTCTATATCTATGCCTCTAATGACCTTTTCTCTAATTGTAAATCCTAGTTCAGCTTCATGACACCATGTTCCTGGCAAGTCAAGTAAATGGTATATTTGGAGAATTTTATGTCTGACGATGATAATAGAAAATTGATACAACCCTTACTTGAAATACAGATACATGGCCTTGCTCCTTTGTTACTGAACACCAGTTCATATTCCCCTCTCACAGTGAAGCCAAACAAACTGAAACATCAGAGTTTTGAGCAGAGAAAGGTTTATCAAGGGCCGTGAATGGGTGGCTCTTGTTCAAAACATTCCAAACTCCCTGAAGGGTTTCAGCAAAGCATTTTTAAAGGCCAGAGAGGGAGGGGCGTCCAAGGGTCTGTGATCAGCTGCTGCACAATTCTCTGATTGGTTGATGGTGAGGTAACAGGGCAGTGTGTCGCAGGAGTTAACATTGTCAGTCCTTAGGCTCCAGAAGGTCTGGGGGCTACACGCTCATGATCAGCAAGTAGTTAATTTCTTCCCTTTGGTGGTGGTTTTTAGCATCTGAAAAAGTAAGGAAATATGCATGAGATAGTCTTATCTGGGTACTTCAGAGTTGAGGTACAGAGGAGGATATGGGGAGGGGTCTGTTCCAGGAAGTCCCCTTAGGGTCTTGCTTGGTTATACATTCAGTTGTACTTGTAAAATATAAAATAGAGAATATTGCATCTGCCTGCTTAATTTCTCTATAGCAGAAATTATTTACTTTGTACGTTGTGCCTCAGGACATGCAAATGAGGAACATCAAACAACTGGTACATTGTCCTCTTTTTAACTTGACCTACAAGGGAAAAAGCTCGTGTTCAGCACACGTTGACTTGTCATCCTTCTCCCAGTGGCTTCTCCAGCATGTAGGACTCCTCTAGTTACTGAAGAGTTCAATTCTCCCTCGTAGGGATGCCAATCCTCTTCTGCAAATGGAGAAATGGCATGTGGGAAAGAAGTAAGATCAAATTCCGCTACTTGTAGCAACTTTTTTTTTAAATTAATTAATTAATTTATTTGTTTTATTGGCTGCGTTGGGTCTTCATTGCTGCGCGCAGGCCCTCTCTAGCTGCGGCCAGCGAGGGCTACTCTTCGCTGCGGTACGCTGGCTTCCCATTGCGGTGGCTTCTCCTGCTGCAGGGCACGGGCTCCAGGCGCGTGGGCTTCAGTAGTTGTGTCTCGTGGGCTCCAGAGCACAGGCCCAGCAGCTGAGGTACACAAGCTCAGCTGCTCTGTGGTATGTGGGATCCTCCCGGACCGGGGCTTGAGCCCGTGTGCCCCGCACTAGCAGGAGGACTTCTAACCACTGCACCACCAGGGAAGCCTCTTGCTTGTAGCAACTTTGAAGTTGAATTTCTTTGTTTAAAATTTGACTTTTCACTGTCGGAGAGTAATAATGCTTAATGGGCTTGAATTAACTGAGTTTTCCCTTCTTTACCAGAGATAATTAACTTGGCCCTGCCTTGAATATTTCTGTTTAAATTCGAAATAACTTAAAATTAACCACCTTTATCATCTTATTCGTTGCTTCAAAGTAAGAGTTAAAAGCTATTCTCTTACATATAAAGAAAGTAACCAAAGAAAAAGGGAGCAATGTAGATTTGGGGTGCACTGCAGCAGCCCTGCCCCCCACTGACAAGCTGGATGACCTGGGGCAGATTATTTAATCTTTCAATGCCTCAGTTTCATCATCTGTAAGAGGGTGATGACAGATACGCTTGTGATGAAACTTTAATGAGTAAAGTGATGTAAAGCAACTCCAACCATACCTGACACATAGAAAGCACACCTTAAGTGTTTAGTACTTATCATAATTGGATAAATTGATGACAAAATCGAGAGAGTCCACATGTGGAGTTCCCCAAGTCCATTCCTAACTATTTTGAAGCCATAAAGCTTCCATATAGTCTACAATATCCTTCAGCAGTAAATAGTTCTGCCCATTTTGTTTTCAGTACCATCTCCTGCAGGCTGTTTCAACATGTATATTTAATACAGAAAGATAGAACAATTAATGAAAGGTAAGGTGGGAGACATTTCTGTGTATTGAGAACTTTTTTTTTTTTTTTTTGGTTAAGATCTCAGTCTTCTGTTTGAGAAATGCTGATTCAACCATAATTTTTATTTTTAGAAGAAGATGCCATTGATTTATTGGTAGATCCACAGAATAAAATTAGTCATTGAATGTTCTTTTCTTTTGTTTCCTATAGTTACTGAAGAGTTTTGTTTGAAAATATTTTGAGAACGTAACTCCAGGGTTTGTGTATATTCACAGTGTCTCTTAGTGGAAAGTTGCATACACGCATTAAGAGCTACTCTTATCTGAAAAAAAAAAAAAAAACAAATGAGTACTCTGTTAAATTTGTAGGGATATTCTTTACAGCCTTAGAAATATTGGTTCTCTCTTGAGGATCTTTCTAAGGAGACAGAAAGTGATTCCTTTCAAAAAATTCCAGACCAGGAAAAATGTATAACCTTTTTGTCTCATTTCACAGCATTCTATATAAGATTAGAAAATGTAGATAATCTTTAGGATATGTCTTCGATGGCTCCCAGGTGTATGGGCACAGACGTTGTAACATTAAGTTTGGAAGTTAGCTCTACCAAAATATGGGTTTTGAAGAGAAGAGAAAATATTCAGCAGAAGTTCACGCTGATAAAATTATACAATAGCACAATGGACATTTCCCTAGGAGACGTGAAATACAGAAATTTCAGCAGGCGTAAAGTGCACATAGGGCAGCTTTTCTCATATAGCCACATTGCCTCTTCCTAAATGAGTCCGGTTTTATGCTTTCCCAGCAGGATCTGCAGCACATAGGAAACCCAGTAAAATAACATCATTTAGGTTAGTAACCAAATAGGAAAGTAATCTTATAGGTGATCTCCTCTAAAAAGATCTCGTTTTAGCATAAAATATGACTTTAGCCAGCATTAAAATGTTTTTTCTGAAGATTTCTATATCTAGTGGAATTTAGAAATAGTTCATATAAAATCTTAACTAGATCAACATTGTATCATTATTATATCACATAATTTTAACTTATGTTTCTTAGAAATATATTGGACTTCCCAAGTGTTATACAGAATGCATGCATTCCAATTATTTTTCTTGGATCCAGCAATAAGTATAATATGGAATAAAAATCCTTTATCTTGGGCTGATCAAAATGTTGATGGAGATTTAAAGTATATTATGGTATAAGGTCTTCTTGGAAAAAGATGGATATTGACAGGCATGCAAGTAGGAAGTGAAGTGTAAATCAGCAACAAGTATAAATTATCACGTCCTTTGGCTCATGTTTTGGCCTCTGACGAGCAGGACCATGAGACTAAGTGTGCAGAGAGCCATGGCTTCTTGCTCTGGCTATGTGGTTTCTGGCAATTCTTTACCTTTTATAAATTCCAGTTTCTGGGGTAGTAAAATGAGGGGCATGAACTCAATAATGCAGGGATGAGACTGTCCGATTTTATAAACTTTCTTGGAAGGCCAGCTCTGAAGAACCACATTCTTGATGAAACAAGGGGTGATGAGATGGGAGCCAGTGGTCATCAATACACTGAGAAAGCTGAAACTGTAGGTTTTACTCAGTTTTATTCATTGTATCCTATTGATAAAAATGCAGAGGGACTCTAGACCAGACAAAAAGATCAGCCAGACTAACTTCTTTTATTTCAGGACTTAACCAATAATTGGACAGCTAGTGATTCCCGGAAGATACTTTAAATGGGATAAACGTGCCCTTTAGCTCAAATTAGGTTGACCCACAAACTCTGCTCAGAACCAGGCTAGATTTACGTCACCCATCTTTTTTAGTCCACATGAGAAACTTCTTTTCTTGTAGTTCCTCTGGTCACTGTTTTCATCTTTCAGTGAACACAGAGTGAACCACTTTCTCTTCTGCTCCTACTAATCAAATCCCTTAGGGTTTTATTTTGTCTTCAAGACACCACTACACAGCCCTTGGTGTTTTCCATTATTGATGGGATTCTTACATCACTGACACAGCCCTTTCCCCTCTACTTGAAAATCAGCCTCCACACCAGCAATGCAGCAACAACACAAACACACGTTCAGGCTTTCATACTCCAGTCTGTGTGCTTTGCTATGGAGAATCATGATTCAGGCACAGTTTGGATTCATGCAAAATATTATATGAACTTTCATCTTGATTAATTAACTTACTGGAACTTTATATATTCTGAAATCTTATCTTGTATATCATATACTGTTATGTGATATAATAATGATACAATGTTGATGTAGTTAAGATTTTATATGAAATATTTCTGAATTCCACTAGAAATAAAAATCTTCAGAAAAAACATTTTAATGCCGGCTAAAGTCATATTTTATGCTAAAACGTGAGATCTTTTTAGAGGAGATCACCTATAAGATTACTTTCCCATTTGGTTATTAATCTAAATGATGTTATTTTACTGGATTTCATATGTGTTTATCTTATCTTGTATCTTATCTTTTCAAATGAAGTCAACTTTAGTAATCCTGCATAATTCACATTGGCAGCACGATAATTTAGGTGTTTTAGGGCAGCTTCATTTTCCAATGATTTTTTCTGTTATCAGTCTTTTTTCCTAATCATATTTTGTAGCTGGAATTTGTCAGCCAAAATTTTATTTTAGAATATAAGATAAATTAATAATGCTGGTGCCTGTTCAGCTTTTGTGAATATTTTTGTGTTTAATGAAATTCCTTGTATTCGTTAAATACACTGAATGTAAAAACTATGAAGTTTTAAGCTAAATTATTTGTCTTCTGCATATCTCTATGTATGTAATATATACATGTAAAACCAGTTCATTCAAATTCCACTGTATAAGAAGTAAAGATAGAATGTTTCATTCACATTTAACATTTTTTTAAATTTATTTTTAAAGTATGAATTTTCTTCAGGTTTCTCCCTCAAATAAAAGTGTAACTGACCTATAATTTTAAAGTTAAAAAATAGAAAAGTAAAAAGCATATTCACTGCAACAATAATAATTTTGGTTCCCATAATGCAATATTGTGTAAATTTAGATTAAACATGTGTAAACCTCATATGTGGCTTCTCAAGAAAGTATACTTGGCCTCTTGAATGTGGCCAAGTCCCCAGCAGGCTATCATCGTCTTGTCTTTTAAGATTTAGAAAAACTTTCCCTGAAGCTCCATTTTACATGTCAGGGAGGAAGTACCACAAATCCAAGTAATATGTGTAGGCTCAAGTGGACATTAGGATAAAAATTTGTAATCCTTCGTCTATCCCTGTCTGGGGAATTTTGAGAGACCATCTCTACTAATTCTCTAGCATCCAGCTTTGTTTCTGGATCCCTTTTTCTTTTCATTTTTTATTTTTAACTTTGTATCAAGCCTAGGTTGTCTGGTTTTCCCCCAAGACCTATAACCTTGTGGCTTATCAAAGTAATTTCCAAAGATAAAACAGATCTCTTCCTTAAGTGGAATTCTATCTCTAGGTGTTGAACTTTTTATTTCTGTCTGCTACATTAGAGTTCTGCAACTCTTTGTGCATGAAGTACCTTAATTCTTTTTTTTTTTCTCAAAACAACTTTTTATTGAAGTATAGTTGATGTACAATGTTGTATAAGTTTCAGGTATACAGCTAAGTGATACAGATATATATGTATATACTCTTTTTCAGATTCTTTTCCATTATAGGTTATTATAAGATATTGAATATAGTTCCCTGAACTATACAGTAGGACCTTGTTTTTTATTTTATATATAGTGGTGTGTATGTGTTAATCCCAAACTCCTAATTTATCCCTCCCTCCCCTTTCCTCTTGGGTAAGCGTAAATTTGTTTTCTGTGTCTGTGAGTCTCTTTCTTTTTTGTAAATAAGTTTGTTTGTATCATTTTTTTAAGATTCCACATATTAGTGATATCATTTGATATTTGGCTTTATCTGACTTACTTAGTAGGTCCATCCATGTTGCTGTAAATGGCATTATTTCTTTCTTTTTTATGGCTGAGTAGTATTCCATTGTGTGTGTGTGTGTGTGTGTATATATATATATATATATATATATATATAACAAATCTTCTTTATCCATTCATCTGTCAATGGATCCATTCATTCTTTCTGTCAATGGATCCATTCTGTCATTCATTCTGTCAATGGATCCATTCAAATCTGCTTTATCCATTCATCTGCCAATGGATATTGGGGTTGTTTCCATGTCTTGGCTGTTGTAAGTAGTGCTGCTATGAATATGGGTGCATGTATCTTTTCATTTTAGAGTTTTCGTCTTTTACAGATATATGCCCAGGAGTGGGATTGCTGGATCATATGGTAACTCTATTTTTAGTTTTTGAAGGAACCTCTACTATTCTCCATAGTGGCTGCATCAATTTACATTCCCACCAACAGTGTAGGAGGGTTCCCTTTTCTCCACACCCTCTCCAGCATTTATTATCTGTAGACTTTTTGATGTTGGCCTGTCTGACAGGTGTGAGGTAATACCTCATTGTAGCTTTGATTTGCATTTCTCTAATAATTAGTGATGTTGAGCATCTTTTCATGTGCCTTTTGGCCATCTGTATGTCTTCTCTGGAGAAATGTCTATTTAGGTCTTCTCCCCATTTTTTGATTGGGTTGTTTGTTTTTTTTCCATTGAGATGTATGAGCTATTTGCATATTTTGGAAATAAGTCCCTTGCCAGTCGCATCATTTGCAAATATTTTCTCCCAGTCTGTACGTTGTCTTTTTGTTATGTTTATGGTTTCCTTTGCTGTGCAAAAGCTTTTAATTAGGTCCTTTTTGTTTATTTTTGTTTTTATTTCCATTACTCTAGGAGATGGATCCAAAAAAATATTGCTGTGATTTATGTCAAAGAGTGCTCTACCTATGTTTTCCTCCAGGAGTTTTATAACATCCATTCTTACATTTAGGTCTTTAATCCATTTTGGGTTTATTTTCCTACGTGGTATTAGAGAATGTTCTAATTTCATTCTTTTACATGTAGCTGTACAGTTTTCCCAACACCACTTATTGAAGAGACCATCTTTTCCCCGTTGCATATTCTTGCCTCCTTTGTCGTAGATTAATTGACCGTAAGTTCATGGGTTTATTTCTAGGCTTTCTATCCTGTTGCATTGATCTATGTGTCTGTTTTTGTGCCATTATCATGCTGTTTTGATGACTGTAGCTTTGTAGTATAGTCTGAAGTCAGGGAGCCTGATTCCTCCAGTTCCATTTTCTTTCTCAAGATTGCTTTAGCTATTCAGGGTCTTTTGTGTTTCCATACAAATTTTTAAACTTTTTGTTCTGGTTCTGTGAAAAATGCCACTGGTATTTTGATACGGATTGCATTAAATCTGTAGATTGCCCTGGATAGTATGGTCATTTTAACAATATTGATTCTTCCAGTCCAAGAACTGGAAGTACCTTAATTCTTATCACAACTAATGAAAAGAGTAGTTTTTTATTTGCATCTAAACATTATTTTACATATACTATCCTTAAATAGTCCAGAAAATTAGCCTCCTCGATAAACAGTGAGTATAATTGTTAATGTTTGGTGACACATTCATTATATCTGCCCTCTTCTCCAAGATATTAAATAATGCTAAACTGTAATTTTCAGAAAGATGAAATCATGACTCATGATCTTCCATAAATACGTGTAAAAGATTTTATTTACATCATTAATTAATAAGGGGACCAGTAAGATGTAAAACTGGTTCAAAAAAGAATAATATATATACGTATATCCAAATGTATATGTATATCTCCATAATACACATACAATCAGGAATACCAAATATATCCATACATATACACATACACCCATGATTCAGGAATACTGACATTTGAAAGACTGGTTAATATCATATAGGACAGTAAAATGTATTCTTTCTTCTCCACCAAACAGAATACATTTACACTGCTATGAAGAAGTCTCATTTTCATTATTATAAGTTTTCTACGAGGTAACTTCTACCTCTACAGATTTGTAAAACAGTATAGTTGTAGAAAGTCAAAGGAGTAACACGGTTATAGATTCAGATCATCTTCAATTCTCTGCCCTGTGAACACCAGATGCCTTGGCCTTCCCAGACTCTCAGCTCAGTCTCCTCCACTCAGGGAGTCTGCTGGGTTGTGCACTGTGGCCTGGAAAGTCTCACCAGACAGTCAGTGGGGACAACCACAAGGCTCACCTGACTTCCTGACTCTCAGGCATCACTGAGACTTACCAAATTTTAATATGAATTGGTACTTTTATTCTCCATGACAATGGAAAAATATTAGCATACTTAAATTTAATATGCCTCATCCCAATAAATGCCACTATTGCAATATATTTTAATTCTAAGTGTATCTTAACTCCCATAATACATTATTCTTATTATAATCATAATTGATTTGTACCATCACTATTCATTTAGACTTATCCAATAATTACCATTTACCTCACTTATAATTCCTTCCTTCATCTTTGACCATCTGGGATCAATATCCTTCCACCTGAAGAACACAAAAAGGCCACTAGGTAACAGAACTAACAAATGCAGGTCTAATCTATAAATTGACTGGGGTGGATAGTTAGGGATTGTAATAATATGGATGTGTAAATATGTTCATTTACACATTTTGTTGTAAAGACCAAAATATTGTCAACCCAAATTTTAACACAGAACCTTAAAGTCAGATATTATTTGGAGTATCTGCTTTCAAAGACCACAGAAGTTCATCATCTACTTACATAAAGGATTTTTTAAAATAGCCACAAAATATTATGTCATATATATTGGATAAAGTATTTACTGTACCTGGGTTTAGACTTAACCACTTCACTCAACTCATCAGATGAAGGAACTTCCGGACCCTATTGACTGTACAAAAGGTACATCCATTCTGATTTGAATTTCAAATATAAAGTGCTACTTTTCTTTCTGCTTTAGAAAGAAACTCAATTTCTTTTCATTACTCTTTATACGTCAGGTGCCTTCATTTCAGCACAGTATGTAAAGAACAGGTGGTGTAAGGAGTACTTTGAATGTTAATTATTTTTTTCATTTATTTCACTGTGAGGATTTACCTTTCAATGTGTTTTTATAATCAAGATAGAAACAGGAAGCTTGCTGCTTGAACGTTTCACTACATTCATTTTATGGCATCTGCTGCAATGATTTTAAAAAAGAAAAAGGAGGTAGGCATTTTAACAATGGCAAGGGGTTTGGGTTGATTGCATGTGATCGCTTTATTTCATTATGAATCTTCAAAAGAAATGTTGAGATGAATCAGTCATGTTTCTAACCAATAAATATCACTCGTAGTTAGAGCTTACATTTTTGACATAGAAGCACGTCTGTTCACTTTTCAGAAATGTCATAATTTATTAGTCTCGGATTTTATTTGAAACTAATAGAAAAAAACTACAGAGAAATAGGAATGAAAGAGAAAAAACTGCATATTTCTTCTTAAACACATACGTCAAAGGAGAATGTTTACTTCCATGTATCGTATCTAGCTTATTTCCCAAATACACACAAAGTTTAGTTCACCCATCCTTCATTTTTCTTATAATATTGAGCATAATTCATAAAATAATATTTAGGAGGTGTGCAGTTCATAATATATTAAGACATGTAAGTTCAACGGAAAGGAACACTTATCAAAATTAACATAGTCATTTCATACTATTACATTACTCATTTTTCCCATTAACAAAATATATATTATAGACAGCCTTAAGCAATCAGAAAGCAAAACTTGCACAAAATGTAGAAATTATATATAATTAATGGATAATAATAGACAAGATAAATACAGATATAATGTGTGTGTGTGTGTGTGTGTGTGTGTGTGTGTGTAAGTGAGAGAGAGAGAGAGCCAGCAAGCGCCTGAGATGTGAAGGTGCTAAGTTGCTAGCATTGAGGATGGAATAAGGAGGCCATGTAAGATAAGGAATACAGGCAGCCTCTAAAAACTGGAATATGTAAGGAAATGGATTCTTCCCAGATCCTCCAGAAGGAAGGTAATTCTGCTGACACCTTGATTTTAGCCCCATAAGACCCATTTCAGACTTCCGGCCTCCAGAATTATAAGATAATAAATTTGTGTTATGTTAAGACACAGCCTATGGTAATTTGTTGCAACAGGAATAGGGAACTAATAAATTAACCCTCAACATGGTTTCTCCAAACCATGTTGAAAAATTTAGGCTTTTCTTAAATAGATCCCCAGAGAAAGGAGAGACCCCAATATCTTCCCATGCTCGAGTTGGGAATTACCATAAAGTTGTCCCTCCTTCTATAATCTATGCTGAATTAGGCAGCATTTTTATTATCGTGACCCATCCCTTCTTTTTAAATTTTAGAATTCTATTTATTTTTTTATACAGCAGGTTCTTATTAGTTATCTATTTTATACAGATTAGTGTATACATGTCAATCCCAATCTCCCGATTCATCCCGCCACCACCCCCACCACCCCCTGCCACTTTCCCCCCTTGGTGTCCGTACGTTTGTTCTCTGTATCTGTGTCTCTATTTCTGCCCTGCAAGCTGGTTCATCTGTACCATTTTTCTAGGGACCCATCCCTTTTTAATGTCAGTCTCTGTTGGTTGCACAACTGGAATTTAATTCTGGTAAATCTAATTACTGCCTCCACAGTAAGTGCCAGTAGAATAGTTATGCATCTCTAGGAGATTAAAAGAAAAGGAATCAAAGGCAGTAAGAAAATGAAGAAAGGAAGAAGAGGAAAGGAAGGAAGGAACGAGAAAAAAAGAAGTAAAAGAGATAGGAAGAAAGGAGGGAGAGAAGGAAAAAGGGTAGAAGGAAGGGAAAAGGCTGGTTTCTATTTTCTGGCCTGGGAAAAACAATGATTTAAGTAAATATCCAACCAATACTTTTTGGAAATGGAGGAGATATAAAATTCATGTCCAACAAATGTTCCAACTGAGCTCTCCCTGACTAATATCACAAAATGTGAATAGAGAAATTCTTGACCCTAATCCTTGTTCAGGTGTTATTCTAGCACAATGGCTCTCAAACTTAGGTGTATATAAGAATTAAAGTGTTCGTTAAAACACGGATTTCTGGGCCCTACCGCCAGAGATTTGGATACAGGAGGTCTTGGTGGGCTTGTGACCTGCACTTCCATCAAGCTCCTAGGTAATGGTGATGCTGCTGGTCTGTGGACCACATTTTGAATGGCACCACTACTGTAGTATTTTGCATCCAAATTTAGACAATTCTTTTTGAAAAATCCCTTAGACCTTTGCCTCTGCCTTATTTTTGTTGCAGGGTGGGATGTTTAAACATGGCAAAGATGATGGATGGATGGGTGGATAGACAGACAGACAGGTGATACAGAACATACTCCTCAGTAGATCCGAATCACCTGGATGCCTCGTTAAAGGGTAGATTGCTGGACCCTATACCTCAAGTTCAGATTCAGTAGGTCTGTGGCGACGAGCAAGCAGGAGATTGCATTTTTAACAAGTTCCCAGATGATGTTGAGGCTGCTGGTCCAGGTACCATATTTTGAGAACCACTGGCAAAGCCCTTGTTCATTATCCACACTGGCTGTCTCACATCAGGCACTGAGAGAGGAAAGGGTCTCTTAGCATCATCCTGGACTCCCAGACCTGCAGCTGGGAGACTGGACAGATGGAGACCTCTTCCCAACTCAGACCCCTGTTTGTCTGAGATCAGCTGCCTGTAAGCCGCTCTTCCCACCTGTGCCCTCCTTGTGGTCACCGATACAGTGCATCTTTCCCCCAGGGCGGGTCTAGGAGGCCATGTGGAAGAGGGAGCACAGAGACTGCATGCCCAGGTTAGGAAGGTGAGGGAGAGGACTCTGTCCATTGGGAAGCAGACCCGGGGCACACCAAGAGCATCCAGAGAATACATTTGAATTGTGCGTCTGAAAAATGTGTTCCTGGTTTTGATGAAAAGGGAATAATGAAGAAAATAAAAACATTTCGCCATTAGTTTAGTAGTTTTACCCACCTTCAGATACGGAATCAAGACAAAGAAACACGAAAGAGAATGGCATTCCATCTGTAAAGTTTGGGGGAAAAAATAGGATTGGGGGCAGAAACTGCCGCTCAACTTATAGGAGTTACTGTACACAAAGTAAAAATAAACTTTGATTTAGCGGTCCCCTTTCTGATTTGTCAGTTTGTCTTCCATAATCTAACATTTTCTCAGCTGAATTTGAGGGGATTCGTTACTTTTTAAAAAATAAAAGGAGAAACTGAACAGGGCTTTTAGAGCAATGCACATAAGCTGTTTGCCATATGGAATCAACACCTGGGGCACTGATTTGGAAACTCAATGCAGGCTGCGCACCTGGATTGCCAAGTATAACAGAACAACTGTCTGGCTGACAGCATCAGAGAGGACGCGCTTTGCCAGGGCTGCATCTTTGAGGACCACAGATAACCTGGAGAGAAGTCCAGAGGTTGGGCTGAAACCTACTTCCCATTTAGGAGCATCTCTTTTCTCTCCTTTCCACAAAGTACCTGTGATTTCTAACTAGAAACCCTTTGCTAAACCAAGCTGACCTAATTCCCCTTTCTCCCTCAAAAAATGCATCCCTTTTTTTGGTGTTGCTGTTTGGCTTTGTTTATTCGCTAAGCACTGCCTAGTTGCTTAGTCCTCTAAGCCTGTTTGGCCTTCCTTCCCCAACATTCCAAGCAGTAATAGCCTCATTGACCCAGTAATTAAAGAAATCCTGTACCTTTCCACTCTGGCTAGCTGCCCTCTTTCTTTTCGTCTATTGTTCTTTTAGCAACACCACCAGCAGATGGTTAGAGATTTTTTTCACCGTTTCAATAGCTTTATATTTTTCCCATCTCATCAGGCATATCTCAGCCAAATGTAATTAGCTTAAGGCTTTTGAGTCCTCATGGGAGATCAGTTAAAGACCTGAGCGATTTCAATAAAGAGCTTGAAAAGGAATCCTGGAAGGGGAGGCATAGCCACAGGAGAGCCGTTATTCTTTAGAAGCAAAGACCTCTCTCCCCTTCCCCATCTCTCCTTCTTTTGGCATGTTAAGTTTCCAGAATATTCATGAGGCCTCCAGGACTTTGGAGCTCTGTTGGGACCATTATTGGGTGGGTGGTATATCTAAGCTCTCTTCCTAGAGGTCAGTGTTTGGTTCCTTTTAATGGATTTCAATCAAGGAGCGCTTTGGGGTAGCCCTTAAGTTACTCCTAAATGGCAAACAGTTTGTTTGCTAAATCTCTTAGCCTTTTCATTCAGTTTTTTTATCCTCTGGTTGTTGGAAACTGGCTGGTAAGCCTTCTTTGTAGTTCTGAGCATTTGATATGAAGGCTAAGTTAATTAACCGCAATCCAGATTTGCACCCTGCCTTTGAGTGATACTGAACCCCCTTTATTTCTGAATGGCCACATGTACCACTGCAGTTGATCCCACAGCCCAAGCTCTTTCCCCCCGTACTTGGGAGAAAGCAAGTTTTTGGGACCAAATTAAACTCAATTTTTACTTAAATGGAGTGAAGTAGCACTTACGCTAAGCGTGTGAAGCACAGATTTTTCGTGGGCTGCTAGGAGAGGGGCATGGGCTCCTCCTTGAATTGTGTGATGTGTACTTTCCCCAAGCACTCAAGTGGGAGTCTCCAAGCCTCAGGTGTTGGGTGGTAGGATGATTAACTGTGGTCTCATGACAGTTTCTCATTACCAAGATTTGGGTAAAAGGGAGTTATTCTTTGTAAATCCATTGCCATCTTTTTCACATAAAAGGAACTAATGCCAACATTTGATTAGAATGACTTTTTTTTAGTCTCAGGTGGACTAATTAGCTTTTTTTTTTTTTTTTTTAGTAGTGATGCATAGCTACGGACATGTGCCTATAAGGAAGATTTTCTGTGTATGCCACATCTGTAGAGAGCATGACAATCACGACTTAGGGGAAAATTCCTTTGAAAACATGGGAAGTGTGTTCTGAGCAGTGTCATACCATTGAGTAGGCTTACAAGGCAGACCCCAAACACTTATAAATGGACTTACTGTTGTCTCCAAAATAGGACATAACATTTAAAGTAAAAATGGACTTACAAGAAGGATGTAAGCAGGGGAGAGGTTTTCTGAAGGTAGACAAATAGGAACTTGGTCTTTTACAGAAGCTTTTCATAAATGTTAGTTTTGCATAGAAGAATGAAAACTCAATTACAGTAAAGCTGCACTGTCATTGCCTAGAATACAACACGCCCAAGAAACTAGACTATCCCAGCCAGGGGTACAGTTCTGGTTCATGAAACTGATTGTACGGGTGGAAAATGAGTAAGAAAAAGAGAAAAGGAAAGGAAATTGCTGGCAAGAACTTCATTTTTTAACAAGATACAGAGAGATACAAGGATGGTCAGCAAACTTGATGTGCAGAAAATATGCAGAAATGCTCTTCTGTAGCATCTTATACAACAGCGTGGTCATTAGCCAGAGTTCTGGGGGCAGGATAACTTTGGTCCATTCCATTCTCCAAATAGCTGATGCTTAATCAGAAAACTGTGAAGCCAGCCTCTCTATTTTAGAAATTTCCAAAATGATGATATTCATTTTCCTCCATTTTGAAGTTATAGAAATTAAGGGTGTGCAGAGTTAGTGCCCCTGGGGGTCACGCATGCAGTTGGGGGTGCCAGGACCGACGTTTGTTGTCTAAGTTGTGGCCCAGCCTTCTCTCCACCTCACCTTTCCTCTATGAGCTGCTGTTGGGGAGGAGGAAATTCCCCCTCTAACCCTCTTGAGTTCTTGCGGCTGGACTAATAATAAAATTGACACAAGACACAGTAACAGGAAAAAAGAGACAAATCCTAATTTGTGTGCTTGGAGATCTCATAGAAAGTACCTAAGACGTGGCCAAAGCAGGCAGCTTTTATGTATATATGTGTGTGTGTATATATATATATTTATAAATTTATTTCTTTATTTATGTTTGGCTGCATTGGGTCTTCACTGGTGCGTGCGGGCTTTCTCTAGTTGTGGCGAGCGGGGGCTACTCTTTGTTGTGGTGCGCGGGCTTCTCATTGCGATGGCTTCTCTGTTGCGGAGCACGGGCTCTAGGCGCACAGGCTTCAGTAGTTATGGCTCGCGGGTTCTAGAACGCAGGCTCAGTAGCTGTGGCACACGGGCTCAGTTGCTCTGAGGCACGTGGGATCTTCCCAGACCAGGTATTGAACCCGTGTCTCCTGCATTGGCAGGCGGATTCTTAACCACTGTGCTGCCGGGGAAGTCACAGCTTTTATATTTTTTTAGACAAAGAAACAATACATTTGAGAGGAATTGACAGGACAAAGAAACTTAGGTTTGGGCGCTTAATTAGTAAGGAATTTAAGCAAAGTTTGGCCTTGAGGTAATAAATTAAAGAAGTAACAAGGTTTGTTTATACAGGCTTCTCTGCCCGAAGTTCCCTATCTCTGGCAATAAGGGTGTCTGTCCTTCTACCTCCACATGCAGGGAATATATCTTTCATATGAGAGATTTATTTCCTGCTATCAGGGAGACAGAGAGGAGGGTCAAAGTGGCCCTCTTGGACTGGCCGTTTCTTAGTAACTTTAAATCAAAGTAATCAATATGCCATTGAGGCATATTTGAGGGTGGCCTCTCCTGGGCCCCAACACCGCTCTAAGGGGCTGTGGCTGATAGAGAATCATATTCCAGGAGGTGTCTGCTGCATTTCAACTTAACTCCTTTCTGAAATGGTAAAATAATCCTACTGTCAATCTTGCAGTTGGAATTGATCCTGGAGGTCACCCAGTTTAACCTCCTTTCCAGCAGACACTGTAACCTCTGCTACAGGACGCACCTGATGGAATGCTCACACCCCTTCATAGCAGTTCTTCCATCCCCAGATGACTCTGAGTGTTCAGAAATGAATTTGATTTCCTCTTTGATTTCTTCATTGATCTCTTGGTTATTAAGTAGTGTATTGTTTAACCTCCATGTGTTTGTATTTTTTACAGATTTTTTCCTGTAATTGATATCTAGTCTCATAGTGTTGTGGTTGAAAAAGATACTTGATATGGTTTCTATTTTCTTAAATTTACCAAGGCTTGATTTGTGACCCAAGATATGATCTATCCTGGAGAGTGTTCCATGAGCCCTTGAGAACAAAGTGTATTCTGTTGTTTTGGGATGGAATGTCCTATAAATATCAATTAAGTCCATCTTGTTTAATGTATCATTTAAAGCTTGTGTTTCCTTATTTATTTTCATTTTGGATGATCTGTCCATTGGTAAAAGTGGGGTGTTAAAGTCCCCTACTATGATTGTGTTACTGTCGATTTCTCCTTTTATGGCTGTTAGCATTTGCCTTATGTACTGAGGTGCTCCTATGTTGGGTGCATAAATATTTACAATTGTTATATCTTCTTGGATTGATCCCTTGATCATTATGTAGTATCCTTCTTTGTCTCCTGTAGTAGTCTTTATTTTAAAGTCTATTTTGTCTGATATGAGTATTGCTACTCCCGCTTTCTTTTGATTTCCATTTGCATGAAATATCTTTTTCCATCCCCTCACTTTCAGTCTGTATGTGTCCCTAGGTCTGAAGTGGGTCTCTTGTAGACAGCATATATATGGGTCTTGTTCTTGTATCCATTCAGCCAGTCTATGTATTTTGGTTAGAGTGAGGTGGATGGACCTAGAGACTGTCATACAGAGTTAAGTAAGTCGGAAAGAGAAAAACAAATGCCGTATGCTAACACATATATATGGAATCTAAAAAAAAGAAAATGGTTCTGAAGAACCTCGGGGCAGGACAGCAATAAAGATGCAGATGTAGAGAATGGACTTGAGGACAGAGAGGGAGGAAGGATAAGCTGGGACAAAGTGAGAGAGTGGCATGGACATACATACACTACCAAATGTAAAATAGATAGTTAGTGGGAAGCAGCCGCATAGCACAGGGAGATCAGCTCGGGTGCTCTGTGACCACCTAGAGGGGTGGGCTAGGGAGGGTGGGAGAGAGACGCAAGAGGGAGGAGATGTGGGGATATATGTATACGTATAACTGATTCACTTTGTTATACAGCAGAAACTAACACAGCATTGTAAAGCAATTATACTCCAATAAAGGTGTTAGAAAGAAAGAAAAGGAAGGAAGGAAAGGAAAGAAGGAAGGAAGGAAGGGGAAGGGGAGGAGAGGGGAGGGGAGGGAAAGGGAAGGGAAGGGAAGGGAAGGGAAGGGAAAAAAGAAAAGAAAAGAAAAAAAAAGAAAAGAAAGAAATGAACTTGGCTTTCCTGCGGCTTCTGTTCATTCCTCCCAGTTCTGCCCTGCACAGGGAACTAAAGTGAGTCTGGCCCATATGGCAAGAACCCCTTGAGTATTTGAAGGCATTTTGCAGACCGACCTCCTGTGTCTTTTGTTAGTCACTTAATTCATTCCATATTTATTCCAGATACCTCTTGTCTTACAAGTTCTTCAAACCCTTCATCATCTTGGCTGTTGTCCCTCTAAGCAAGCTAGATTTTCCAACTTCTCTCTCAAAACATGGGTATAGGATTGCACACAGTGATCCTGACCTTCATTTGTCAAATCAAAAGCTAGAGATTTATTTTTAAAAGAAATTCCTTCAAGCCCTGGCAACTCTGCGTATGAATATCTCCCTGGGTGATGAAATATCCCAGCCTGATTCTGCAGCCTGACTCTCTGTGCCTATAGGCAGGCTCTTCTCTGATGAGCCAGGAACAAGTTATCTATCCTAGACTTGTTTCCCCATCTGCAAATGGAGCTAACAATAGCACCTACCTCAGAGGATAGTTTATAAGGATCATATGATTTCATATGTGTAAAGTTCTAGCAATAGTGCCAGGCACATAGTAAACTCTTAATAGTCTTAATATTATTATTGTTATCATTGTTCTGAACAGAAGCCCATATTCCAAGCCAAGGAGAATCCTCACATTTTTGTAATGAACACTGAGAAATCTGAGAACTACAGGAACGTGGGATCAAACGTTACCATCCTCCTTATAATGACTTGGCTAATCTAGTCCCTTGGTTGCTACAAGCATGATGTGGGACCACAAGGGCGCCCTGAGAGACGTGCAGCTACTTTCATCCTCCAAATGTGCCCCAGCTAGAAGTCCAGTAGTTTTCCTGTAGCTGCTGACACCTTTGTTAGTAAGAGACCTAATGAAAGGGATGCAGCCGATCTAGAAATACACCCTGCAGCCCTTGGCTTCTGGCAGATGTGCTGTGTCATGAGCATACACCTGTCTCAGCTGCTTCTGTCCCCAGGCAGAAATGAAGGGGCCATGCAAACAACTCCAAAATTTGGTAAAAATGGGCCAACAAACTTAAGGAATAAAACATTCATGAAGGGAGATCTCTGTGCTCCCAGTGACATTATTTTTACTCAGCCACCAAAGAATAGACTCTGCAGCTTATATAACACAACTGTAGAGTCATGGTGGACATTTGTATAGAAACATGGCAACGTGGGAAACAGGAGCATGGAAACCACGATCCCTCAGCTTGTAGCTTTAAAGTTTTGGAATGTATCTTGAATTCCACTTCCTTATTCATGTTCCTTGTTCGGGGGGTTTATATTTACTAGAACTTCCTCCAGCTGTTGCCATTGGAATCACACATATTATCAAGCAGGAGACAGAAATATCCCCCACCTCACTCTGTATCGTTCCCTCCAGCGCCCATCCTATAAAGCAACTCAAAAGCCCCAAAGGAGCCACATTCTCGGGAGTACTGAATTGAGGACAAACAGAAATGTGGACTCTGGCAAATCAGTAACTGTAAGGAATTGCCGAAAGACACAGTGGTAACTTTTTTTTTTTTTTTTTTTTTTTGCGGTACACGGGCCTCTCACTGCCTCTCCCGCTGCGGAGCACAGGCTCCGGACGCGCAGGCTCAGCGGCCATGGCTCACAGGCCCAGCCGCTCCGCGGCATGTGGGATCCTCCCGGATCGGGGCACGAACCCGTGTCCCCTGCATCGGCAGGCGGACTCCCAACCACTGCGCCACCAGGGAAGCCCCCACAGTGGTAACTTTTTAATCCTTCTAGGTCATTCCTGATGGGTTGGATCTTAGACTATAATGGCAGAAGTCCAATTTTTCCCCCTGCTGTACTTGATTTTAAGTTGCCAGGGTTGATTGAGGTCCTTGCTTAATATAAGCTACATTCTCATCGGTGTCTTTATTAAGATCATTAATGATTAGGAAAGTCTCACCTTAGAAAAAGACGAGAGAGAGAGAGAAAGAGAACCAGATGAGCTTGTGATGTAGGTGCATTTGGGTCACCTAGGCAACACCACACAGCCTAACCGCAGAGAGCTGACCTTCACAGTTCCTTCTCTGAAGGGCTCCCGCAAGACCAGCATCTCGTGACATTTGTGCTGGCTACAGAGTCCCACCGGCACTCACCTCTTATCTCAGCATATGCCAGTGATCACAGCCACCAAGACCAGGGGACAGAATATAAAAGAATGGTCCTTTGTCTTCTTACCATTTTATCTTATGTTCCCTTGAGAATTTATATTCTGTACCAACCACATTGTAACAATACAAGCAGTTCTAGAAAATGGGGAAATATAGCACTATGATATCACGACCTTATTATATCAAACTGTTTTGGGCTTTGGTCTCTTTAAAGTGTGTATTCGGCTGCCAGAAGGTTTCTGAAAGCTCTTGTGGGCAGCTCATCTGCATGTCTTCCAGGCGTGCTGCTCCTGGGTTACGGTCCTTGGGGTTTTTAAGAGCTTAGGGTATGAGAATCATGTCAGGAGACTTAGCACCCCCTCCATCTTTCACAGGGATAGACCAGCAGCCCCTGGCCATCACTTTTCCTCAATCACACTCTGGTCCCTGTGAATCCAGATTACTCATGATTTAGATTCTGGTAAATTAGTAACTGGAATAAAGACTGGGACTGTACCCTCTTAACACACAGTTGTATAGGCTCTTATCAAAACCAAGACCTTTTTCTCTAATTGTCAGTCTCTCTTTTCAAAACTAAGCCAGTCCTTTTCAAATGGCAGAAAGGCACTTCAAACGTTCCCCGAGCTTCCCCAAACAAAATGAACCCATTAGGCTTGGCACTTTGAGTGTCTTACCCTAAGTGGGAAACAGGATGAGTTGGGTGGACGCGGGCTGGGGTTGTGTTGGGGGAGCAGAGATGTTTGGCGTCCCTGAAAGTACCATGAACTGGGACTCTGAAAGAAGTGTGTCTGAATCCGGATTCTGGCGGTCTGCTCCCTCTTGAGCAGGGAGGGCTGTGAGACCCAGCACTGAGGATGTGACACCCGCTTATTGAAGGTCTGTCAGAATTTACCAACAGGGTGAAATGGTACCCGCTGTGTATGATCAGAGTTTGCAAGGCCAAAACAATAACCACTGGCCCAGAATGAACCAGTTAGCCATACTATTTGGCAGAAACTGGCTTCTGCCTGACGCTCTCTGATGTAGATACAAAGTCCTAATTGTCCAGAGTTGAACCATAAGTTGAAATACCAGCAGATTCCAGTGGTTCTGAGTGGTGCAAGTTGTTCCGAGGTGCAGAGTACGAGTCTAGGTCTTCCTGGGAGCAGATGCTAAAATCTTTATTAAGGGAATTGCCTGTGTGAGAGCAAAGGAGGCGGGGGGACTGCTGAAGGTGGGGAGAGCCCTGAGACCACATGTAAGGGTTACCCCCGAGAGAAGGGAATAGGAAGGAAGGTTGGGGGCGTGCAGTGGAGGAAAGTTTTGTCAAAGCACCTGGGATTCCCTGAGGCAAATTCAGCCAAGAATGACTTGCCTTAGTTCCCCTGGGTCATTGGCTAAGAGCACAAGCCTGCAGGAAGCATGGCCTCAGGACAAATGCAATGATGGATTCCAGAGCCCAACAGCTGGGGCCCCAGTCCATGGTCAGTTACTGCACTCCCTGTAACTTCAGGTTTGCAAGGTACATTCCCCTGGCTGCCACGTGGATTCCTAAAAACTCAGGACTAAATAAACTACCCAGTAAATTAGTTAAGCACACAATGTGCGTGTGCAGTTAATTCACAAAAACAAGCCCATTTGTCTCCTCAATTGATTATAAAATGTATGAAACAAGATTTCAGCATCCAAAATGACTGAAATGTCTTTCAGAACAATTGCCTTGGCAAGTCGTTTGCTGTTATGGAGCGCTCTGAAGTCAACCCTAATTGTAGTCACGTGGGCAAGTTTACTCAATACTCACGGTCCCTACCCAACTCTGTATGACTGTGGCAAGAAAAGCAAGACCCAGGCTTTGCAGAGAATTCCTCCCTGAGACACCCCAGGGCAGCCCCACATACCAAACTTACCCCGCATGGACGCGAAGGACCAAAGGTCAGAAGAGTCCTGGAGCAGCCCCTCACTTTACACCCTTCTTTTTCCCTCACTTTCCTCACACTCCACATAGAATGTGGGGAGCTTCTGTTCCCTCTTCTCTGACCCCAAGTTCCCAAAGGAGTTCTCAGCTTTGCTCAGGGCAGTTTCTCCTCTGTGTGTTCTGTCCCTCTGACATGGGGCTAGAAATGTTTGTGGGAACAGCAGCCCAATTCACTGCCCCTATAGTTATGAAGCACTTTGCTTACATTCCCGTGTTTTGATGCCAATGTTCCCTCCCCTTTGGACACAAGAACATCAGAATTATTGGATTCTCTGTGTTATTGTCTTGGTACCTCATTCTGGAACATGCTCTCAGCAGCCCATGCTCTTAGTAGCCAAGTGACCTTTGACCATCAGAGATCTGGAGACCATATTCATGTTCTCAGGTCACCAGAGGTCATGCTTAGAGTGTGCAAGAAAACTAGTGGTGCCTATGGAAATGCTCTTGGGAGCAAAATATGCCAGATACTTTGTATCACCTACATGCTTTATCATCTTCGCACCTTTGGAGAATGTCATGCGTGCCTGGTTGTATCAAAAGTGTAACAGTATCCACAGAATAGGAAATTAAAAGGGAGTGTAAAAACTTTACTTCCAGATCATAACTGATACATTTTGAATTGAATGCAGTTATCTGTGTATGACCTTTTTTTAATGCTCAACCATATTTCTAACATAATTTAAATTTTAGCAGCATGGGTTTTCCCCTGTATTGTCAAGTTGAGTTAAATGGGGAACAATAATGTTATTAATGGTTTTCACATGGACAGCAGTATAGTAAAATGCGTCCCTGGTCATTCCTCTGCTCTGAAGACTATATTCATGGCTATTATATACTTAAACTCCAGTTGTTCTAAGAAACATACATTTTACCATGAACATTAAGCTGAGCTTGCTGGCTTCTGTGTTCTCTGCCTTTGGTGATAGTAGATATCAGTAATGTCAGATCATTGGTAGATGGTATGCTTACTGGGTCAGTGATGATGTATTTTGAAAACTAATGTTGTCCTGAATATGGCAACATTGAACAGAGGCTGAGGGCTTCAAACTCTCATTTTCAGTGTGGTTTAAAACCAAACAGGATATCAAGATTTCAGGATGAACATATATGTTCACTTCCATCCATCCAAAATACCCAATTGGGATAACAGTATAGAAACATAAATTTGTAGTGAGCTCCAACAGTAAAGAAATCAGGAGATGGACAATGGATTCCAACATTTGTGAATATTGAAAAGCAAATGGAAATCTGTGGAAGATGAAGCAGAGTCTAGAATAGACTGGGAGGCCAGGGCAGGAGGAACTAGGTCTTCCATTTTGGACCCAGAGAGCTCAGGGTTGGTGGTCAGCAGTAGAATGACCATACAGTTTATTTTCTAAACTAGGACACTTCCGGAAGTAAAAGATGGGACTACCAGTAATTTCACTCTGTAGGACAAGAGGTATAACCTGAGACTATGCTGGGAAACTAGGACATCTGGTCAGAAGGCAATATGGAGGTCAAGTCTAAGAAGAGGAGGTGGATAGAGCGGGTTAACTGAAGTTCTCTGTGGAACAGCCAAAGCAGTCAGCCTCCCCACCATGGCACCTGAGGAAGCAGGGAGCTCAATTCTAAAGAACTCAAGCAAATAAAATGAGGAGTGCTGGTCATGTGGATGCTACCATCTAAGATTAATGTCCCCTCATTCTGGCATTTAGGGGCCTGACGTCTATGTCCTTGTCATTTTACCCTAAGGTAAAACCTGTCCATCAACAGGTACCACTCACTCACATGGAACCCCCAACCCCATGAGAAATCCTCCTTATGGGAGCAATGGGCAGGGAGACAGACCCATGCCCTATCAGAGGAAACCTGTATCACCCTGGTTTCTCATTCCTGAATGTGAATGGCAACCTTGAATTGCAAATACAATAGGAAACCCAGCATTGTGGATGGGCAAAAGTAAGAGACAAACTGAAACACAGAGGTAAGAGAAACAGATAATTCAGTGTAGTCGTTTTAAAAACAGCTATTTCAAGAAACAAAAAATCATAAAAATATGATAATTTGTAATCTCTTGGGGGCAAAAGCTCATCTTCAAAATAAGAGAATGTAATTAGAAAAGCAATAATTAGAAAGTAAAAAGTGTTTAAAATGTAAAATGAAATTGCCAAATTTAAACATAAAATCAATACCTAAGTTGAAAGATAAAGTTGAGCAAAAAGACCAAAAAATGGAAAATATGAGAGAAATGTAAAAGTCTAATTATCAGTTAGAAAAAAAATTGAAAAAATTGAAAAATTCCCAGAGCTGAAATGTGAATGAAGGAGCCCAGTAAGTATTAAATGTATGAATGACAAAGGATATTCACTGTATGCATCATCATGAAATTTCAGATTAGAAAAACGGCAATTAAACAGGCCACAGAAATCAGTCTCACACAAGGTATTTTTTATCAGCAACTCTGAAGGTTAGAAGTCAACAGAACATAGTCTTCAAAGTTCTGGGGAAAAAGATGATTTTGAACTTGAATATCCTTCTCTATTTAGGGTATAGCGAGAATAAATATATTTTAAGATACACAAAGCCTCAGCATATTTACCTCTAAAACACTTTTTCTCAGGAAATTACTTGAGGAAGCACACCAACAAAATGAGTGAGAAAACCAAAATAGGAGAAAACAGGGGACCCAGTAAACACTATATTCAACCCAGGAGAGAAACAAAATACTGTCCAAAAAAATTGGCTATAATATGATGCAAACCAAAATTTGGTACCATTTTAATCAGTTTGACTTCGATGCCGTGAACATTCCCTATTGAGTGACCCTACTGCCATAACATTGATTGTGCAGAGAAGATCTACAACTACAGTGCTCTTCTTGATCTACCTGGAAACAATATATGTATCATTTTGTAAGATGGCCAACAATTTACACTTACTGATTCAGAAATGCAAATAATAGCTAAATAATCTATTTGTAGATTGTATGATACTGGTAGATACATTAATCCTTAAAACTCCCATTGTGTAACAAAGAAAGGAAATTAAATTTTTTAATTTATTTTAGTGAAGTATAGTTGATTTACAATGTTGTGTTAATTTCTGTTGCACAGCAAAGTGATTCAGTTATATTCTTTTTCATACTCTTTTCCATTATGGTTTATCTAAGGATACTGAATATAGTTCCCTGTGCTACACAGTAGGACCTGTGCTATACAGTAGGACCTTTATCCATTCTCTATATAATAGTTTGCATCTGCTAATCCCAAACCCCCAATCCATCCCTTCCCCACCCCCCACCCCCACTTGGCAAGCACAAGTCTGTTCTCTATGTCTGTGAGTCTGTTTTTGTTTCATAGATAAGTTCATTTGTGTCATATTTTAGATTCCACATATAAGTGATACCATATGGTATTCATATGGTATTCTTTCTCTTTCTGTCTTACTTCACTTAGTCTGATAATCTCCAGGTCCATCCATGTTGCTGAAAATGGCATTATTTCATTCTTTTTATGACTGAGGAGTATTCCATTGTATATATGTACCACATCTCCTTTATCCATTCATCTGTTGATGGACATTTAGGTTGTTTCCATGCCTTGGCTATTTTGAATAGTGCTGCTGTGAACATAGGAGTGCATGTATCTTTTTTTTAATATAAATTTATTTATTTTATTTATTTATTTTTGGCTGTGTTGGGTCTTCGTTGCTGCGCACAGGCTTTCTGTAGATGTGGCGAGCGAGGGCTACTCTTTGTTGCAGTGCACAGCTTCTCATTGCATTGGCTTCTCTTGTTGCAGAGCACAGGCTCTAGGCATGCGGGCTCCAGCAGTTGTGACACATCGGCTTCAGTAGTTGTGGCTCGCGGGCTCTAGAGCACAGGTTCAGTAGTTGTGGCACACAGGCTTAGTTGTTCCACGGCATGTGGGATCTTCCCGGACCAGGGCTTGAACCCATGTCCCCTGCATTGGCAGGCGGATTCTTAACCACTGCGCCATCAGGGAAGGCCCACATATATCTTTTTGAATTATAGTTTTGTCCAGATATATGCCCAGGAGTGGAATTGCTGGATCATATGGCAACTCTATTTTTAGTTTTTTGAGGAACCTCCATACTGTTTTCCATAGTGGCTACACCAATTTACATTCCCACCAACAATATAGGAGGGTCCCCTTTTCTCTGTACCCTCTCCAGCATCTGTTATTTGTAGACTTTTTGTTTTAGATTTTTTTCTTTTAATGTGGACCTTTTTTTTAAAAAAAAGTCTTTATTGAATTTGTTACCGTATTGCTTCTGTTTTACCTTTTGGTTTTTTGGCCAAAAAATGAGGCATATGGGATCTTAGGTCCCTGACCAGGAATTGTACCCTCCCCACCCTGCATTGGAAAGTGAAGTCTTAACCACTGGACCACCAGGGAAGTCCCTGTAGACTTTTTAATGATGGCCATTCTGACTGGTGTGAGGTGATACCTCATTGTAGTTTTGATTTGCATATCTCTAATAATTAGTGATGTTGAACATCTTTTCATGTGCCTGTTGGTCATCTGTATGTCTTCTTTGCAGAAATGCCTATTTAGGTCTTCTGCCCATTTTTCCATTGGGTAGTTTGTTTTTTTGTTATTGAGTTGTATGAACTGTTTGTATATTTTGGAAATTAAGCCCTTGTTGGTTGCATCATTTGCAAATATTTTCTCCCAGTCCGTAGGTTATCTTTTTGTTTGGTGTATGGTTTCCTTTGCTGTACAAAATCTTGTAAGCGCAATTAGGTCCCATTTGTTTATTTTTTCTTTTATTTCTATTGCTTTGAGAGACTGACCTAAGAAAACATTGGTATGACTTAGGTCAGAGAATGTTTTGCCTGTGTTCTCTTCTAGGAGTTTTAAGGTGTCATGTCTTATTTTTAAGTCTTTAAGCCATTTTGAGTTCATTTTTGTGTATGGTGTGAGCTTGTGTTCTAACTTCATTGATTTACATGCAGCTGTCCAACTTTCCCAACACCACTTGCTGAAGAGACTATCTTTTTTCCCATTGTATAGTCTTGTCTCCTTTGTTGAAGATTAATTGACCATAGGTGTGTGGGTTTATTTCTGGGCTCTGTTTCGTTGATCCATATGTCTGTTTTTGTGCCATTACCACACTGTTTTGATTACTGTAGCTTTGTAGTATTGTCTGAAGTCTGGGAGGGTTATGCCTCTTGCTTTGTTCCTTTTCCTCAGGATTACTTTGGCAATTCTGGATCTTTTATGGTTCCATATAAATTTTAGGATTATTCGTTTTAGGTCTGTGAAAAATGTCACGCTAATTTGATAAAGATTGCATTAAATCTGTAGATTGCTTTGAGTAGTATGGCCACTTTAACAATATTAATCTTTCCAATCCAAGAGCATGGGATATCTTTCCATTTCTCTGAATCATCTTCAATTTCTAAAGGAAATTAAATTTGATCCAACCATTTAAAGTATCTTTGGGAATTAATCCCTTTCATGTATATTCTCAGTCTTTCATGTTCTCTCCCCTTTCATTGCCCCTTGGCCTCTTGGCAATGCCCCAGTGCACCCTACTGCCATCTAACACCAAAATCTGTGGTCTCTTCTCTCTAATATAATCAAGGCTTGGTGATTCTCTGATGACATCACCCCTGGACCCCAGTTGGCCCTTCAGTGTGACTCCTAGTCTTTTCCCACCCCTGGTGGTTCATCTTGCACTTGTCAGCGATAGGATCAAGGCTTCACATCTCACAACTCCCAGGGGCACAGTTGACATCAATGCCCCTTGTAAATGTACCAAAATGTGCCACATTACTCATCTTCACATGGTGGTCCTGCTCAGGGTGGCTTGCTCCCCACTATGGTGGCTGTCCAGGTAAACTCACAGCATCATCAGCTACATCCTAGATACCCTACCCGTAGGGCATGTGGGGACTTATGGTTACAAGGCATGAAGAGATTCTGGAGAGCTAAACCTAATCACATGGAGGTACCATCTTTTCTCAGCTTATGCAGAAGGGTGGCAAGGGAGACCTCCCTAGGACAGATGTTCTAAATCCCAAGTGAGAAGTGGAGCAAAAGCCCCTCATCAGTTTTCCCCTTTCCCCTCAACCTACCTGCATGCCTCCTCTCTCTGGGTCTTTGGCCTTTCACCCATATTTGAAAGGGAGTGTCATAAGGGGTAGACTTCCATTTACTTTCCTTTCTGACCAGTACTTCCTCTCAACTTTAATTGTAAATGAGAATTACCTTGGTGGCGGGAGCTTTCAAAAATCCCAATTCCCAGGCCATACTCCAGACCAATTATATGAGATACTGTTGGGATGGCAACCAGGCATCAGTATTTTTTAAAGCTCTGTACGCGATTCCAGTGTGTCACCAAGGTTGAGAAACCCTGCTCTACATTCTCCCTCCTTCCAGGGGTGTGACTGGCCTTCCCACTTTCCAGTGGCCAAAATGGTCATTGGCTGCTAGAAAATGTGATGTGTAGGGAAGAGGAATGAAGTGTAATCAGAATAATATTTTCAGTATATTATTTGCTTGCAGCCTTTCTCATAAAAATGTTACTTCTTAGTTTTAACATTTGTAATCAATTATTTTGGTTTATTATGGTTATAGAACAGAATATAAGTGTTATTCTTTTTTTTTTTTTTTTTTTTTTTTTTTGCGGTACGCAGGCCTCTCACTGTTGTGGCCTCTCACTGTTGTGGCCTCTCCCGCTGCGCAGGCCCAGCGGCCATGGCTCACGGGCCCAGCCACTCTGCGGCATGTGGGATCCTCCCGGACCGGGGCACGAACCCCTGTCCCCTGCATCGGCAGGCAGACTCTCAACCACTGCGCCACCAGGGAAGCCCATAAGTGTTATTCTTGACAAAGTAAGAGAAAATACATGGCAGAGGTGGGAAGTGTAAAGAGAGTAAGGGAACCTAGAGGGAAGGGTTGTACATTTTAGGTGCATTAGTTAAAGATTCAAAACTAGCCAGTAGAAAAGCTAGAAAATTATTTTAGCCATCAAAATCCGGCAAGAGAGAAGGTGCTATAAGTGACGTATCACCACTGGTCATTGTAAGAGTCAATAGCTATCACCTAAGAAGGATAGATACAAATAGCAGCTTAATTCCATGTTATTAGAAGGTAAGAAGGTGACCACCCAGCGTAAAGGCTGTCTCTTAGGGGTGGGTCTGGAAGAGAGAAGAGTTTAGTATTTCTGGAGTTTTACCTTGTACATACATCAAACAAAAATGACAGATTAAAAATAAATTAATAAATGAAATTGGGATTCCATACTGTGGTGTGTATCAAGGGATGGTTTGGGAATATATCCCCAGTCAAGGCCATTTTGTCGATGGTAACCACAGCCCACCACCTGCATAGATGGAATGCTAGCGCCCCAGTCCTTGCTCACAGCAGTGCTATATGCCTGGGTGGTGGTGTGCTGATTCTCCGTGGCCAAGCCTTTTGAAGTTAGTTCAAAAGAACCACAGAGTTGTGACATTTATAGCCTTTTACATTTTATATACTCCCTAGAGAGATTTAGAGGAAGTGACATTTACAGAGAATCTGCAGAGCAACATTCCAATTTACCCCCTTGTGGATTCTCCTGACCATAACTATTGATATAAGTGACGGCATTTTATTAGGACCAGAGGTGTTAGCAGATGGTTTTGGCCTATGTGTCACTTGGCTTTAGGTGCCGTTAGATGTTTGAGAAATATCTGTTGAGATAGACCACAGGTAAATAGAGCACTGAATTAAATAGAGCAGCTGTGAGGTCTCATCTGAGCTGTACCTGCCACCAGCGGGTTCTGCATCCTCAAAAGTGTCACTCAACTTCTGGAACGTCTGCAGAATGAGGGCCCCTGACTCAAGTTCTCAGTTCCCTTCCCACGTAATTCTTTGCACATCAAGGGTTTCTTCTAGAATAGGAAGTGTCAGTGTTTGTCTCTGGGCTGTCTTGAATTTTTCTCTACCACCTCTGTTGACCTTTAAAATATGAGCCTGCCTGTTATGAAGGACAGCAACTTGCTTTGTCTTCAAATAGAGAGGATTCAAATTCCAGCTCCATCACTTTTTTTGTATATAAGTTTATTTATTTATTTATTTGTTTATTTTTGTCTGCGTTGGGTCTTCATTGCTGCACGTGGGCTTTCTCTAGTTGTGACGAACAGGCTACTCTTAGTTGTGGTGCGCAGCTTCTCATTGCAGTGGCTTCTCTTGTTGCGGAGCATAGGCTCTAGGCTCACAGGCTTTAGTAGTTGTGGCACGCGGGCTTCAGTAGTTGTGGTACGTGGGCTCTAGAGCTCAGGCTTAGTAGTTGTGGTGCATGGGCTTAGTTGCTCCACGGTATGTGGGATCTTCCTGGACCAGGGCTCGAACCCGTGTCCTCTGTGTTGGCAGGTGGATTCTTAACCACTGCACCACCGGGGAAGTCCCTCCATCACTTTTTGGCTCGATGACCCAGAGCAAGTTTCTTAACTTCTTTAAGCCCCAGTTCCTTACCTATAATATGGAAATCAGATGTTTACTACTATTAGAATTTGATGTATATACTTTCTAGTCCAAAAACATTCTCAGTAAATGCCAGCTTGTTATGCTGAAGAAGAAGATAGCACTAAAAGCCTAATGCATGCTCCCTAGATTGCAAGACGGGTTGCCATAAACTTGCAAAGAGAAGGCCAGCGTGAGTTTCCAAATAACTAGGTCAGATTTTCCCATTTTCCTCATTTGCAAAGCAGCAGCCTTCTATTCTTACACAGAGTCTGTGTGCTTGGGGGAAAACCTGATAACCCTCTGGGTTCAATAGAAGACAAGAAAGATAAAAGGATAGCAGATTAGATATCCTCGGGCCATGTCCATTTCCCATCCCTGGCTATTTTCCTTTTTTGCGGGGAGCGGGGTGGAGATACACATGTTAACATGATGTGATATACAGAAGTTAAGGATGCCGAGAGAATATACAAAAGTTACAGATATAGCTTTTTTTCCTTACTTGAAGTATAGCTGATTTACAGTGTTGGGTCAGTTTCAGGTATACAACAAAGTGATTCAGTTTTTTATATATAAATATATATTTTTTTCAGACTCTTTTTCATTATAGGTTATTACCAGATATTGAATATAGTTCCCTGTGCTATACAGTAGGTCCTTCTTGTTTTTCTATTTTACATATAGTAGTGTGTATCTGTTAATCCCAAACTCCTAATTTATCCTTCCCCTGACCTCCTTTCCCCTTTGGTAACTGTAAGTTTGTTTTCTCTGACTCTGAGTCTGTTTCTGTTTTGTAAATAAGTTCATTTGTATCATTTTTTCAGATTCCACATATAAGTGATATATGATATTTGTCTGATTTACTTCTCTTAGTATAATCTCTAGGTCCATCCATGTTGCTACAAATGGCATTATTTCATTCTTTAGTATTTCATTGTATATGTACATCTTTTTTTTTTAACATCTTTATTGGAGTATAATTGCTTTACATTGTTGTGTTAGTTTCTGCTGTATAACAAAGTGAATCAGCTATACGTATACTTATATCCCTAAATCTTCCCTCTTGCGTCTCCCTCCCACCCCTCTAGGTGGTCACAAAGCACCGAGCTGATCTCCCTGTGCTAGGCGGCTGCTTCCCACTAGCTAGCTATTTTACATTTGGTAGTGTGTATATGTCAGTGCCACTTTCTCACTTCATCCCAGCTTACCCTTCCCCCTCCCCGTGTCCTTAAGTCCATTCTCTACGTCTGTGTCTTTATTCCTGTCCTGGCCTAAGTCCTTCAGAACCTTTTTTTTTTTTTTTTAGATTCCATATATATGTGTTAGCATACAGTATTTCTTTTTCTCTTTCTGACTTACTTCACTCTGTATGACAGATTCTAGGTCCATCCACCTCACTACAAATAACTCAATTTCATTTCTTTTTATGGCTGAGTAATATTCTATTGTATATATGTGCCACATCTTCTATATACATTCATCTGCCCATGGACATTTAGGTTGCTTCCATGTCTTGGCTATTGTAAATAATGCTGCTATGAACATTGGGGTGCATGCATCTTTTCAAATTATAGTTTTCTCCAGATCTGTGCCCACGAGTGGGATTGCTGGATCATATCATAACTATATTTTTAGTTTTTGAAGGAACCTCCATGCTGTTCTCCATAGTGGCTGCACCAATTTACATTCCCACCAACAATGTAGGAGGGTTCCCTTGTCTCCACACCCTCTCCAACATTTATTGTTTGTAGAGTTTTTGATGATGGCCATTCTGACCTGTGTGAGATGATACCTCATTGTAGTTTTGACTTGCATTTTTGACTTGCATTTTATAATTATATAATAATTAGCAGTGTTGAGCATCTTTTCACATACTGTTGGTCATCTGTATGACTTCTTTGGAGAAATGTCTACTTAGGTCTTCTGCCCAGTTTTTGATCCTGGCCATTTTCACTAGCCTAAACATCTGCTGTAGTGTTCAATACACTTGACCTTCTTATGGGGACAGGTCTCCCTTTGGCCAGGTAAGGATCCCGCCTTTACCTCCCAAGGTAACAGTGGTCACCATTTAGAGTTCCTTGACTTGGGCATCTTCTGTCTTTGTTGGGGTTAGAACACTCTAATAATCCATTAAACTGAGTCCTATATTCTCATCTTTGGGCTATAGAAAGGTGAAGGACAGGCAGAAAAAGCAAGAAAGGAGGACTATATCCAAATGGCATTGATTTATTTGCTGCTAGGCATCACTTACTCTTCACAGTTTCCTGATTTTTAGTATGGAAACAATAGTTCTTCAGTCCTTCAAAGGGGATTTCTTTTTTAACTTATATGTTTTGGGGCCTTGAAAACTAAGAAGGAAGAACCTGTTTGTGTTTAGACAACTGGTTCTTTGTTTTCATTCAACTATTTTGTCACAAAGTTTCTTACTGGTGATTTAACCACTGAAATTAGGCAGACAATGTGGATCAAACTGAAATACCACGTATTGAGTATACACCAAGTGGAAACGCTAGGGAAGTCTTCTAGAAGTAAAGTCCTGAGTAGTTTAATATCAATGATGCCCACACAGGATTTTACTATTTTTGTCATCTCTGTAAAAAATAAAACAGTGGTGACCTGGGGAATTGGAAGAGGCTCCACATCCAGTTGCTTATTACTGAACTAATTGATCTTAATTGAACTATCCCAGTCTTAATTCATGTTATAGCTCTGTTCATCTGCTTTAAGCAAAAAGAACTATCTGTTGAATGAGCTCATTTAGAGAATTTTCCTACATGGAAAATAAATGTTGAATGTTCATCTTTCCATACAAATTTCATAATTAGTTTTTCTTATTCTACTATGAGTACTTATATTGGGAGTAAGCTCAATTTAGGCTGATTCTTCACAGTGAGTCTTCATTACGAAAGTAGCCTCTCTCATGAATCCTCCATAGCATTTAAAATTTTCTTTTATATACAATTCTTGTTTTGAGTTTATTTTAAAATATATTTTATTGTTATTGTTCCTATCATATAGTTAGTTTTTTTTTTTAATTTAGTCTTACAATTGAATCTGAGTACCGGAACTTTGGGGGGTTACTTCTTGCTATTTCTTTTCTTTCTAAGAATTGTATGTATCTTTTGTCCATATTTCTAACAGGATATTCATCTTTTTTTCTTACTGATTTATAAGAGTGCTTTATATATTATGGCTATTGATTTTTCATCTTTAGTTTAGACGTGTCAGGGAACTTAGGGATTATCCTGTTCTACCCATTTGTTGACATTTCCCTTGAACTCTAGATTTATCTAATAAACCTCTCCACTGGATTTGTCATTGGCAACTCCAACTTAAACTTTTCAAAGCTGAGTTTTCAGTCTCTGCTTCCCCAGCTGCAGTTTTTACGGACTTCCTCATCTGAGCCAATGGCAATTGTGCCTCATGGTTAGATATAAAATTGTGAAGTTATCTCTGACTCTCCTGTTTACATCAAGCTCCTAATCCAATTAATCGCCAAATCCTATCATTCTGTTTTCAAAATATACCCAGATATGGTCACATCTCCCGTCTCCCCATTTCCTCCCCAGTCAAAACTACACCTCACCTCAATTATCACCATAACTATTTGATTCCCTGTCTTCATCTTTGGCCCCTTATAGTTATTGTCTCCTTGGAGTGATCCTTTTACAAAATATGAATCTAATGTCCCACTTCTCCTCAAGATCCTCCAGTGACTCCCAGTATAACCCAGCATCCGTATAGTGACCCACGTGATCCTGATCCACTGCCACCACCTCCCTACCCCACCCCAAAGAGTTTTTTCTCTGCTGTCAGTTTCTCTTCATTCACTCATGTCTTTGTTTTTCTTCACACATTATAACCATGCTCTTGCCTCAGGGCCTTTGCATTTACTTCTTCTTTACCTGAAATGTCCCCACACACTCAAATATAAGCATCATGACTGCAAGAACTTTTTCTACTTTGCAGCTGCTGAATCCTCAGCACGCAGAACACAGTGTCTGATACTCAGCTGGTGCATAATAAATGATTATTGAATAATTGATGAACCATACTCACTAGCAATCATTTTTTGGTGGTGTTGTAAAGAATATTTTGAGGTATCATGTGGCCCTTGCAGAACTGGTTGAATTCCTAGAAATAAGATAATGCTGCTTAGGTACTGAATCCTTGAATTAGAATAAAATGCAAACTCTTTGCCCCTGTCAATCTCCCCAACAGCATCTCCTTCCTTTCTTCCCCTCTCATTATGTCCAGGCACACTGGCCTTCTCTCTGCTCCTTGAACACGCCAAGTATACCTGACCCTTTGGGTCATTTTACTGACTGTGCTCTTTGGGGGGAAACATCTGTTCCTGCATCTTTGGGTGAATCCTCACTCAGGTCTCATTTTGAAATTCCCCCCTTGGTGAGACCTTCCCCAATCACTCAAACTAATTAACTCCCCTCTGCTGCATCTCTATCACACCAAAATCTTTTATTTTCCTCAAAATAAAAGAGAGCAAAGACCTTACCTATTTGCAGCACTATGTTGCCAGAGGTTCCCATCACATGACACATGTGGGCACTCACAAAATATTTAGAGAATGAATAAATGTCATTAGTCTAGTTGCTCAAGATCATAAGATATGTGCCTCTAAGACAGCACTGGCCACATGGTGCTGAAATGATATATCTGTGAGTCTGTCTCCCAGAGAGTCTGTGAGATCCTCCAGGACAGGTCCAATGTTTAATTTATAGTCACTTCCCCACCGTTTCCCACAGCTCCTAGCACCTAGTGGTACTCCATACATGTTTGCCAAACCAACATGAAGCTGCAGAAAGGCAATACAGCCTCTTTGTCAAGTTCATTTCACTAGAAGGACAGAGAATATGAGTCAGAGATGGTAAAATATTAAAAAGTGAATATTATAAGATGGCCAGGGGAGGCCACATGAGGAAGAGTACACAGAAGAGGTAAGGGGTGGAAGAATTAAACGCCTGGAATTAGCTCTTACGGGGAGAAGAAATACAACAGTGAGATCATCGGTTTAGGTGCTCATTTCAGAGCAATGCCAAGGTTTCTGGAAGTATAAATTTACATGGTCTTTTTTCTTGGTGAAAAATATTGTTACTGATGTGCTGCATTTAGTGGTTCCTGTGAGTAAGTCATCGTTTTGATTACCCAAGTGCACTCCTTGGGTAATCAAGTTCTAAACTTTCCCCATTCTTTTTTCTTTTCTTTTTTTTTTTTCTCCAAATCCTTTCTTCTTACAGATGGTCCTATCTTCCACTTTGCTGAGAAAGTTAGGGAAAGTTTGAAGGGGAAGTTCCCCAACCTTCTGTCTTCCCCACCAAAAATACCTTGGATCCAACACACATCCCCTCCTCATTCTCTTCTGTCTCGACATAATAGCTCCTTTTCTTCTTTCCAAAAATTAACCTCACCATTGCATCTGGATCCCTTTCCCTTTAATGTTGTCAAACAACACCTTGTCTCTTCAATTATTTCCAATTTCCTAGCATCATGCATACCTTTCTTTCCACTACTTCCTTTCCTTTGGACTTCAAACATACACAGGTCTTCCCCGTCTTAGAAAACCAGTGGTTGTTATTGTTGCCTCTATCACCCTCTTGTGCCGCCATATTTTCCTTCATGACTAGGGGTCTTATACATGTGACACACCATCTCCATTCTTTCACAATATAGTCCCTCTGTTATCACAGATTTCTACTCATGCTTCGGGTCTCTCGTGTTTCAGCTTTGTTAGAATTGTACTCTCCTGCTACAAGTGTGGATACCAGCAGTGGCTTTCTACATTTCACACTTGTGACCTCCTCCCAGTGTTGGTTCTGCCTGGTTGTTATGCAGTGTTCATCCCATGACTTGCCCTTGAATTTGAAGCATGAGGCGTGCACGCCTACTTTTCCTCTGACTCTCTCTCTGAATTATTTTATTTCCTAATTGTGGATAACATCCCAAGGCCTTTTACTCTTTTTTATTTAAAAAAGTTTTCCTTGGAGAGTTTGTCCACTTTTATTGTTTCAATAAAACAGTCAATCAATTTCCAAGATTACTGAGCACATTCTAAGGGCCAGACAATATTTGGCCATCATTCATCAAATACTGGAGTGATTCATAGAAATGGGATACTGGACTACTTGGATGACCCATTGAGTCAAACATAAATATGATTTTACAGGGGTGCAAAGAGATCCAAAATTTCTTTGCAGGGCTGCAAAAGAGCCAAAATTTGAGAAAAGTTTAAAAAGAATAAGCTTTCTTAGAAAAATAGGTTACAAAATAGTATGATACACATATGCACACATATTTTATACACATATATTTTAAAAATTATAAGAGGAAAGTAAAGGGACATAAGGATAGGCAACTAGGCAGGATTTCATCTGAGTAGCCATGCTGGTGGAAGTGATGTCTCAACTGAGTAGGTAGCTACCTTGGGGAGGGGGCGGACGAATGGTACAGGGAAGGAGTAGCACGTTCAAAGGACTGTGGGAGGAGACAATATGGCGCACGCCTCCATCCACTCACATTCACTGGGCACTCGAGTGTCTACTGACACATCATCAAGATGACTACTAATTATTTCTTCAACACCTTATTGCACGTGAAGCTTCAGATCCTGTGAGGATATTAAGATCTCCTGGCTGTCTTAAGAGCCCATGATCTAGTGGAGGAGAAGCCAAATGAGCAAAGTATGTCCACTGTGAAAGGGAAGAGCAAGGGCTGAGTCCAACAAGGAGGGGAAGGGAAGCTGAGCCTCAGAACCACACTTGCACTGCATCCAGTTCTGATAGAAATGATCTCTCTGCCAGATGGACATGGGACCGGCAACCACACGCACTATGACTTTGTCTTATATGTCCTTTCTACCAGTGCCTACGGATTCATCCCAGTAGGCTAATTGCCAAAACAGACAACTTCAAAATCTCCATAGGTTCACATGAGAAAACTGTATTTCTTACCTTCCCTCACACTCCAAAGCAGTTCTGAGGAGGGACAGGACTGCCCCACACAGTCATTCAGGAAGCCAGGACTCTTCCCTCTTGTACATCTTGGAGCTCTGCATCGCTTAGGGCCTCAGGATGCAAAATGTGATTCCTGGCCCTGCAGCATCAGCATCACCTGGTAACTTGTTAAAAGTGCAAATTCAGAATCTACTGAATCAGAGGTTCTGGCTGTAGGACCCAGAAATACATATTTAACAAGCTGTTCTCAAGTTTGAGAACTACCAAGGCGTGGCAGATGAGGGCAGGGAGCATGCAGGTCACACACGAGGGTGTTTAAGTTCCAGTCCCAGAAGCAGCACATCCTGCTTCTGTCCACAGTCCACTGGCTGTGACTCAGTCCTGAGGCCCTTTGAGAAGCTGGGACATACAGTCCAGCTCTGTGCCCAGGAAGAAAAGTTCTCCCGTCCTAAATGTTCTTCCTACTTCTAGGCTCTCCCTTAAATTCATTCTCCCCTCAGCAGTCAGTCGGATTAATATTCCTGAAAGCTGAATCAATTATCTCACCCCTTGTCTAAAAACCTCCACGGGTCTCATAGTCTTTTAAATGACACTTCTTAGCCCTCCAAGGACTGGTCCCTGTTGCCTCTCTGGCCTCATGGTTTGCCATCCTCCCTTGAACTCTAGACCCCAGCCATCCTGAATAACAACCGCTGGTCCTTTACCGGCCACCTGCCCTCTTCTCTGGGCCTTTGCACTTGCTGCCCTTCCCATCCTCCTTTCCTCCTGGCCACCCCCATTCATCCTTCAGGGCTCAGCTGGGCTGTGACTCTGTCCAGAAACATCTCCCTGAAGCCACTCCCTGTCCCTCCCTCAAGACTGGGTTAGATGCCCTCTCCTAACCCAGAATAATTCTTACTGCCTTGAATTCCAATCACGTTAAGTCACTGGAGAGCAGAGACTGTATGTTAACACGGTGTCGGTTCCTCGTTGCCCGTCAAGAGCCTGGCCCATAGTAGGTGCTCAAAGAATGTCTGCTACGTAATTAATTCAGAGAGACTTAGTAGATGCTCAGTGGGTGCTTGTAGATGAGAATGTTGATTGGTTGTATCGTACTGTGGCCAGAATCCGTTATTCAGTTCAATATGCTCAGTCTTTCTCAGAGAAGCACTGCACCTAAACGGCAGCCAAGACCTTCCCCATCACCAGGAAATCAACTTGAAGCCCCGCTCGGGTCACTGGCAGCCCATCCTTCTTACAGACAGCAGTCTGCGTATCTTCATCCATGTGAATTTACATACGTAATTTACATAATAAATAGGAAAATAAGGAAGCTCATTTTTTGAAGTGTAATCAAATTACACTGTTTAGAAAACAGAGAAAATAAAGCTGACTGGTGCTGGTGGGACAGCAGAGATCTCTCGGCAGCTGAAGTATTGGATGAATCAGTCCCCCGTTCTTGTCAATGCTTCGCCATGACTCATTCTGATGGACTAATTTTTGATTGAAAATGATAAAGTCAGAAGACATGCTCTTTTTTAAATTTTTTTGAAGTATAGTGGATTTACAACGTTGTGTTAATTTCTGCTGTACAGAGTTATTCAGTTATACGTGTACATGCATTCTTTTTTATATTCTTTTCTATTATGGTTTATCATGGGATACTGAATATTGTTCCCTGTGCTATACAGTAGGACCTTGTTGTTTATCCGTTCTCTATATACTAGTTTGCATCTGATAATCCCAAACTCCCAGTGCATCCCTCCCACACACTCCCTCCTCCTTGGCAACCACAAATCTGGTCTCTATGTTTGTGAGTCTATTTCTGTTTTGTAGATAAGTTCATTTGTGGCATATTTTATATTCCATATGTAAGTGATATCATATGGTATTTGTCTTTCTCCTTCTGGCTTACTTCACTTAGTGTGGTAATCCCTAGGTCCATCCATGTTGCTGCAAATGGCATTATTTCATTCTTTTTATGGCTGAGTAGTAGTCCATTGTATATATGTACCACATCTTCTTTCTCCATTCTTCTGTCAGGACATTTATGTTGTTTCCATGCCTTAGCTATGGTGAATAGTGCTGCTATGAACATAGGGGTGCATGTATCTTTTCGAATTATAGTTTTGTCTGGATATATGCCCAGGAGTAGGATTGCTGTATCATATGGCAACTCTTTTTTTAGTTTTTTGAGGAACCTCCGTACCATTTTCCCCAGTGGCTGTACCAATTTACATTCCCGCCAACAGTGCAAGAGTGTTCCCTTTTCTCCGCACCCTCTCCAGCATTTATTATTTATAGATTTTTTAATGATGGCCATTCTGACCTGTGTGAGGTGGTACCTCACTGTAGTTTTGATTTGCATTTTCTCTAATAATTAGCAGTGTTGAGCATCTTTTCATGCGCCTGTTGGCCATCTGTATGAGACACCATTCTCTTAAAAACATACAGTAACACCCTTCACAGGAACGGGAAAATAAGCCATCGCAGCGTCCGTGAGCAGCAATTGCTTCTGCTCCGAGTCCTCTCCTTGCCAATGCTCCCAATTATTTTTTTGAAATGAAACCAGACACATGTCTATTCTATAGTCAGTTTGGAAAATATTGAACTGGCGACAAACTGAAATGAGAAAGTAGAGTGAGAACCAACTTCATCCTCCAATTTGCCCAGTATCGCTTGGAATGCTCTCTGGCTGTGACTCTCAGGGCAGGAAGCAGGGTTTTTTTGCCCTTTCTGTCTTCTGCACAGGGTTTATGGCCTGTTCAGGGCACACAGCCAGTGACTAGTACTTACTTGAGAGTCCCAGTGGAACTCTCTCCCCCTCTCAGTGCCACCTGGCAGAATCCCTGGGTGAGGGGCAAGGAGGTTTCCGAGGTGTGCAGGAGGCTCTGGGCAGTAGAAAATTCTGCTCACTCAGCACAGGAAGCAGAAACAGGTTCCTTTAAAGCAGTGGGTAGGAGCTCCTCCCCACAGGACTTTGCCCCATCGGTTATTTCCATCTCTGTCTCTACTAACTGTCTGCTTACTCTATAAGCATGACTACTGCTCCCATCCCCCAAAGCACACCCAAAGACCAGCTGTGTCAGTTGCATCCTTCATGCAGTAGACACCTAGATGGAGTTAGGAGCAAAAGTTTATTGAGGAAGAAGGCATGAGAAAGTCAAAGAGACAAAGCAGGGTTGTGCAGGGGGAACAGAGGGGAAGAGGCATCACTTGCCCGGAGTCACTCAGCTAGGAAGTGGCAGAGCCAGGATTGAAACCCCACAGATTTGGCTCCAGAATCCAAGGCATGTAACCACTGTGCATACTGCCTGTGTCTTCTCCTGCTCTGACAGATGGTGCATTTTATTATCACTCAAATTAGAGCTTACATAATTATTTACTATGATCCAAACACTCCACTAAGTGCTTTATAATATGCATTACCTATTTGGGAGGTAAGCGTTGCTTTCTGTGTTTTACATATTTATTAGAAACCTGAGTCTCCGTGAGGTTAAATAACATGCTCAGAATCATTCAGCAAATAAGTAGTAGAATCAGAATTCACACATGAAATTCATGCTTTCAACCCTGATGCCATGGGCCTTTACACTGCCATTGCCTTTGAGTTAGAATAGAGTTTCGTTCATCTTTGTAATCAAATAACCTAGCAAATTATAGGTATTGAATAAAAATTTGCTAAATGAATGAATGAATGAATAATGTGCTTTTCCAGAATTTCTGTCCGGAATTGTAGAATGTGGTCATTTTTTTAAAGGGCACATCATCAAGACAATGCTATTCCCAATGCTCGTTTTCACTTTTTTTAAATATTAGCTATAGCTTTTATGCTGTGAATAAAATTTCTAGTAGTCAATGCATTAAGCACACACACTAGAAGGAGTTCAGGAACCTTAAAGATGCTATTTTAGTGAAAAGTAGTCAAAAAGCAGGTGATTCTCAAACTTCTGTGCACACAGACGTCATCGAGGAAGCTTATTAAAATGTAGATTACCAGGCCCCACCAACCACAGATTCTTATTCAATGTATTTGATAAGAAGCCTAGAAATCTGCATTTTGTAGTCATCTCCAGGTGAGTCCAGAGCAGATGGTCCATGGACAAACTCAAGTGGACCACTGGGGCTACTACCATCAGCTAATCAACCTCCATGTCACGTATGAGAAATCCTAAAAAACGTAACAGTAAAATTACAACTGAAATAAAACTGCTTGATATCCATTATTTCCTATAATGATTTTTTAGAACTATATGATGAGGCCTGAGACCCATACCATGACCCATATAGGTGCCAACTTAGTTTAATTGGATCAGGGTGGACAGAACACTTTCCAACTATTTAAAACTTTATACTGATTCTGGGGAGAAAAGCTAATGACTCATTTTTGTAATTTCAATGTGTTCATGTCATCCCAGCAGGGTTTTATTTTTCCATCAATTGTATATCCTTGAAATTAAGATCCCTTCAATTATAAGAATTACTCTTCTATTCAGTCTCACCGAGAAAGAAAAAGTCCCCAGATGGAGAACTCAATATAGGGCAAAAAGAGCTACACCCTCCGATGAGGGTAAAGGAGAAATAGGGCACAGTGCTTTAGTCTATGCTCCTCCGAGAGCAGATCCTAAGTCACACCTTTCATGCAGGTGGCTTATTTGGGAAACGGCCCCGGGAAGCACTAGGGGAAATGAGGGAAGGGAAGGGAAGGGTAGGGAAGGGAAGGGAAGGGAAGGGAAGGGAAGGGAAGGGAAGGGAACCAGTAAAGTATGGGTCGTGAGCCAGTTACACTGTGAGCAAATGGACCCAGTCCCTCTGAAGACCAATTTGAAGACCAATGTAGAACACACCTCAGAATCAAGGGAAGCTGAGTGTTAGCCAATGACTCCCTTCCCTGGTTGGTTGAGGGCTGCCCTGGGGGGCGTTAGATCCCCAGCATTTTTTTAGTGATGAGCAATTAATAAGCAAATGTTCTCAGACTTTCGTTGGCAAAGGACGGCTGGGCTGTTCTGTCCCGAGGTGAACAAGCTACCCTGGCCCTGCCAGTGGAGAAGCAGAGAGATGCAGGCATTCAAGGGGACAAACTGTCGGAGGACACGGGGCTACTGTCTGGTGCAGCTGCAGGGGGACTCAGAGGTGGCCCAGGGGTGGTGGCCCAGGCACCAACTATAGCTGCTCCAAAAAGCTAGGAGGCTTGGGTGTCTGACCTTTGGCATTGATGGAAGAAGGGTTAAAAAAATGTCTTTCTTAAAAAGTTGAATCACATGCTGATGCTAATTATACAGGTTTGTGCCCTGAATTCATATCCCAGTGCGGTCCGTAGAAATCGCAGCAGGACATTAAACTAATATGGGGTTGGTAATGCTGTCCAGTGACTAACAAGCAGATGCAAATCCTATCGAACCTGGCTTTAATCCAGGTTGATAGCAATTGTAGAGCCATTGATTATTCGATTCATTTCAACTTCTCTGATATTAAAACGTGGGGCAAAAATGTATCTTTGAAACAGGGAAACACAGTAGTAACAATTTAGCCACAAAACAGATACTGTCACTTTCCTGCCTGATAAAACCTTAAGGAGCACTCCTTTTCTGTCCCCTGACACACACACACACACACACACACACACACACTCACACACACACCACCAGCACCAGCACAGCACCACCTCCACATCTCTAATAGATGTCTCTTTATAATGGAGGACACTTACTGGTATATAAGAACCTGTCTTCTTTCTTCCTCCAAGGTTTACAGCCACACATATAATCAATATTCTATTGAAGGCAGCCAAATAGCAACCAATTAAATGCAACAGAACAGAAAGCTGAAATTTGAGGGTGGCCTTTAGAAATACTCTTACCATCTGCCCAAAGGAAACCATGGGGCAGGGGAAATGTTACTACCTCTAGCTGCGTTATTTTGAACTTTCAAAGAAATTATGTTACAAGCAAAAATGTCCGTATAGTTCTGTAAAAAGAAAGAAATCAAACTCCGTTGGTATCTCCCCTTTTAAAAAGCCAGGTCTTCAGGCTTTTTTATTTGACAGTCTCACATAGACGGGTCTACACTTTTTTTTTCTTTTTTTTTAAGAAAAGCATTGTGTCCTAAGATCAATAAATCAAAATTGGATTGCCTTCTCCTCAAAGGTGAATTGTATCTTGCTGAAGAGGTGATGTGACAGGATCTCTAGTTTGGTAAAATACATGAACAAAAAAAAGGATTAAGAATCCTTTGCCTGAAAGGAAAAGTCTGGATGTTATTTTTTCTATTATGGGAGAGTTTCCTGAATTATCTCCTAGAACAAGAGATTAAGAGTCAAGAGATAAAGCAGGTGCAAGGCCCATTATTTAGTGCTGTCAGAGCCCATTCTCTTGCTGGAGGCGTTGTTTCCACACAGAGAATGAAAGCAGCTTGACAGCTGCGGGAGTATCTATGACAGTCTGAGAAAAGAGGCAGAAAGGCAGCCACACAGAGGGCTAGGGAATCCCTCGGTTGTCAAAATTCTGAAACAAGCAAGAGATTCACGACTGTGGGAGAGACCAGGGTGCCTATAGAGACATCAGTCAAGACAAAAGCAAAATTCAGCCGTCAGAAGTCAATCAATCTACGAAGCAACGGGAGAGTTCAGATGTTCAGCACCCAGGGGCAAGCAGGAAGAGTACTGAGCGACCCAGTCATGTCAGCTCCCAGAGGCTGGTACTGCGGCACAAACCTGAAGAGCCCTGAAGCCCAGAGGGTGACATCATCACAGACCCAACCTCTGCTGACGGCTCACCCACTTTACTGCTGAGCCCTCAGATCCTCTGGTGCTCAAGCAAGCCACGAAAACGTACTCTGCCTCATTGTTAGACTCTTTCCCATGGACTCCAGACCAAGCCATCATACACTTCTAACCACATAGTAGGAGGTTCAGAGTGACAGTAACCTGGTTTTCCAGATTAAAGAGGCCATGGCATGTACCCAGCTTCAAAAGGAGAATGAAACCCCCAAGCTTTGACTCTAAAATATCTGGCAGGGGAGTATGGTCTGTGCTACAGGGCCCTGCAGGTCCTGTAGAGGCGAGACCTTGGCATGTCACCATTCCCACTGAGCCTGCTGCAGCTGACCACAGAAGTCCCTGGCGTTCGACAGGACTCACTCTCCTCATTGTGAATAGGTCTGTGTTCCTCTCCCTCCCCCAAGCCATCCTAAGGACATGGAAGACATTCTTCAAGTCCATTGCTTTCAAATGGATTAGAGTTGACCAAGCAGACCTGTGAAAGAAGATTCTAGGCCATTCCCAAATTCCAGTCCCATTTCACCTGCCTCTGTAGGGCTCTCTCACCACTGTCACTAGATTGATGAAGTGGAAATAGCCCAGGAGTGAATTTGGAAGAATTTTCAGCCCCAACTTCATCACTAGATGGCCTGGGGCAGCCATGCCACTTTTCTGGGGCCCAGCGTCACACCTGTGAAGGGTTTTGTTGGACTGGAATATGGTCAAAGATCTTTTTTTATTTCTTGGGCAAAGCAGTCTGGTTCAGACAGCAAAAGACAAGATAGGCCTATTACCTAGGAGGGGAATAAAGCCCCTAGGTAGAGGGGGTTGGCAAACATAACAGCAATTTCTTGCAGGTAACTTAGAATTCTCTTTGGTAAAAGGCATCTGACTGAGTTTAATAGCAGTTTTAGTTACATGTTTAATGAATGTGGCCTAGACAGTCTTTTCTGGGTGTGTGTGTTTAAGTGTTTGCTCTGGTAGTGATAAACTCTCAGAAGGCATAAAAATGATTAAATACAAAGAAGTTCAAAGATTAAGATCCAGGCATCTGTGAAATGGGCTTTCTGAAGAAAAACTAAATATAAAATGGGCTCTAGTTTAATGCCAGGTGTGTTTGAAAACTTCTCCTAGTAGGAAAAAAATCTTATCATTTTTCTTTGAAGCTGAGAGAATTGGTATTGAGAGTCTAAGACTAGAAATGGAATTTCCTTAACAGAACTGAATGCACTTACTTCCAGATCAGGGTCCTCTGATAGTTTGTCTTTCGGTGTTTCTGTAAATCTACTAGTTATTTATTGTGCAAATCTACTAGTTATACAGCTTTCTTCCTGGGTATTGATTTCTAGTACTTTGGTCATCACCAAGATGACCCACTAGATTTTATTAAATGTTCTGAATAAATTGTGCTATTTAGGAAAATAAACCATGAGGGCAAAATCTAGTGGAAATAATTAAGGAATCTATAATTAAGAATGTACAGGACTAAATTATCCTTTGACTAAAGAGCTGTGTATGTAATCATGCAGGATTTCAACCCAAGCAGTCAGAGGCACTTTCTTTCAGGAGACTTAAGTGTGTGATGAAGTTTCTAAGAATCCAGCGTGGGTTATTTCCAGCAGCAAGTTTCCTTCCTTATGAAAGATACCACATAAAGAATCATTTGAAAGCCCAAAGCTACCCCACTGTGGCTCCTTACATAGTTAAAACCCTATTAGAGTAAAAGAATCAAGAGATTCCTGTGGAAAAAAATCCCTATCTCTGTGCTCACTAGGGCCCTGCTGGGTAGACTTATCTGGTCGCTGTAGAGAAATAAGAGCCACGAAGAGGGTGTGATGGTTGTGGGGAGGGGGTGGCATTTGAGAGACACCCGGTTTGTATTGTTCCTGCTGGAAAGACCCTGATCTGAGACCAGCCCTGGCGGCCCCCGGCTGAGAAGGGCCTACTTGTAGCCTTCATTCCTGCCAGGCCCTGGAGGGTGTGGGGACTGCATTATGAGGCTGAATGAGAGTTAGATGCTTAACTGGGGCCTGGAAAAGGGAAAGAAAAGCCAGACATGTAGAATGTGATCGGAATCCAGCTCAGGTAAGCCAAGTGTGGCAACACCTGGGAAGGCTTCGGTGGTTGTGATCTTACATAAAGGAGATGGAACTGCCTTTTAGAGTTCCGTGGGGGCAGCACAACCAGCAAAGGGAGATGAGGAGTAAAACGGGTCAGGCCTAAGGTGGTCCAGTTGAAGATGTAAGAAACTGAGTCCTCCAGATCTTTGACACACAGGAGATATTTCTACCTATCCCAGTGCTTGGCAAGGATGCAAAACATTTGAAACTGACTCCTCTAACCAGCTCCAACTTAAATGTCATTTCCTTGTTCTCCAAGATTTTTCTTCACCAGCCCTCAAAAAAGGTGACTCACTCTCCACTGGGCCTCCAGAGTTCCTAGTTCATACCATAACACGTGGCTTGTGGGTGGTCCATGTTCTCAATCTCAACCCCCCCACCCCCTTCTCAGCTAGCTTGTGAAGTCCATGAAGACATCAGTATGCCTCATCCATTTATATCTCAGCATGTAGTAGACACTGAAGTATCTGGTGGATATGTTTTGGGGGTTTTCTTCACAAATATTGGGTCTCTATAGCCTGGCTATTCTGACAATAACTAGTGATGAATTTCCAAACCATTCCCAAAGTGGCTGTATGCAGGGACATCATCCGGTTAAACATAAAAGGAAAAGGTATATGCATATGTCTGGATTTCATGCCCACCTTCGGCTACCGCCACTGCCTTTTATCTACTAAAGACAGCTTCTGATTTTTTTTTTTTTTTTTTTTTTTTTTTTTTTTTTTCGGTACGCGGGCCTCTCACTGCTGTGGCCTCTCCCGTTGCGGAGCACAGGCTCTGGACGCGCAGGCTCAGCAGCCATGGCTCACGGGCCCAGCCGCTCCGCGGCATGTGGGATTTTCCCGGACCGGGGCACGAACCCGTGTCCCCTGCATCGGCAGGTGGACTCTCAACCACTGCGCCACCAGAGAAGCCCCTTCTGCCCATTTTTTGATTGGGTTGTTTTTTTTTTGATATTGAGTTGCATGAGCTGTTTGTATACTTTGGAGATTAATCCCTTGTCAGTTGCTTCATTTGAAAATATTTTCTCCCATTCTGTGGGTCGTCTTTTCGTTTTGTTTATGGTTTCCTTTGCTGTACAAAAGCTTTTAAGTTTCGTTAGGTCCCATTTGTTTATTGTTGCTTTTACTTTCATTACTCTAGGAGGTGGATTGTAAAAAGATCTTGCTGCAATTTACACCAGAGGGTGTTTTGCCTATGTTTTCCTATAAGAGTTTTATAGTATCTGGTCTTACATTTAGGTCTTTACTCCATTTTGAGTTTATTTTTGTGTATGGTGTTAGAGAATGTTCTAATTTCATTCTTTTACATGTAGCTGTCCAGTTTTCCCAGCACCACTTATTGAAGAGACTGTCTTTTCTCCACTGTATATTCTTGCCTCCTTTGTCATAGATTACATGACCATGGTGCATGGGTTTATCTCTGGACTTTCTGTCCTGTTCCATTGAGTTATATCTGTTTTTGTGCCAGTACCATACTGTTTTGATTACTGTAGCTTTGTAATATAGTCTGAAGCCAGGGACCCTGATTCCCCCAGCTCTGTTTTGCTTTCTCAAGATTGCTTTGGCTATTCAAGGTCTTTTGTATTTCCTTAAAAACTGTAATTTTTTTCTTCTAATTCTATGAAAAATGCTATAGGTAATTAGATGGGGATTGCATTGAATCTGTAGATTATTTTGGATAATATTGTCATTTTGGCAATATTGATTCTTCCAATCCAAGAACATGGTATATCTCTCCATCTGTTTGTGTCATCTTTGATTTCTTTCATCAGTATCTTATAGTTTTCTGAGTACAGGTCTTTTGCCTCCTTAGGTAGGTTTATTCCTAGGTATTTTATCCTTTTGATGTGATAGTAGACGGGATTGTTTCCTTAATTTCTCTGTCTGATCTTCCATTGTTAGTGTATAGTAATGCAAGAGATTTCTGTGTATTAATTTTGTATCCTGCAACTTTACCAAATTCATTGATGAGCTCTAGTAGTTTTCTGGTAGCATCTTCAGGATTTTCTATGTATAGTATCATGTCATCTACAAACAATGACAATTCTACTTCTTCTTTTCCAATTTGGATTCATTTTATTTCATTTTCTTCTCTGATTGCCGTGGCTAGGACTTCCAAAACTATGTTGAAAAACTTCCAAAACTAAGTGGCAAGAGTGGACATCCTTGTCTTCTTCCTGATTTTAGAGGAAATGCTTTCAGTTTTTCACCATTGAGAATAGTCATTCCTTTTTGACTTTGGAGAGGGAGCCAAGGGCATGTGTCTACAAGTGATGACCACCAGTAGGATGGTCAAGGAGCAGCTTTAGGATTGAGGTTCTTTGGGGGAAAATAGGTTAGATGAGGGGCAGATGGCTTACAATTGTACTTTTGTCCCGAAGAAATAGGAACTAATTGTAAATCAAGTATACCCATCTGCTCAGGCTGCCATAAAAAAAATACCATAGACTGGGCGGCTTAAACACCAGAAGTCTATTTTCTCACAGCTCTGGAGGCTGAGAAGTCCAAATCGAGGTGCTGGCTGATTTGGTTTATGGCGGGATCTCTCTTCCTGGCCTATAGGTGGCCCCCTTCTCACTGTGTCCTCATATGGCAAAGGGAGAGAGAGAGAGCTCTCTTCTTATAAAGCCACAGTCCTATCAGATTAGGGCCTCACTATTGTGACCTCATTTAATTTTAATTACCTCCATGAAGGCCCTATTTCCAAATACAGTCACATTGCCACTTGGGGCTTCAACATATGAATCTTGTGGCAGGGCCGGGGGGGGGGGCGGGGTCACAAATATTCAGTCCATAACCTCAAGTCTGATCAGAACTATCCTTTGATAAATATTCCTAAAACCAGCTGTTGACAAAGGCCAAGTATGTGAGACACCCGGAGTGAATACCCCATCCCACAAATCAAAGGAGTCTGCACATCTGGTCTTGGGTTTAAGCTGGTGATGTGAAGTCATATTTCAAATCTCACTCACCCAAACATAATGATATGAAAGCAGATAAGTAAAACAAGCAAACGAACAACACAAATAAAAACAGTAATTAAAAGAACAAGCTGGGCTTTCCTGGTGGCTCAGCAGTTGAGAGTCCGCCTGCCGATGCAGGGGATGCGGGTTCTTGCCCCGGTCTGGGGGGATCCCACATGCTGCGGAGCAGCTGGGCCCGTGAGCCATGGCTGCTGAGCCTGCGCGTCCGGAGCCTGTGCTCCGCAACGGGAGAGGCCACAACAGTGAGAGGCCTGCTTACCGCAAAAAAAAAAAAAAAGAACGAGCTGGTAGCCATGGCAAAAGGAAGGCGTAAGCCTGGTGTCACCCCCAACCTACTCCCTAGCTCTACCAGGCTCTGAAATAATCCTGAATAGGGTCTTACTAGCTACCATTTACTTTCCCAACTGGGAGAAGAGCAGGCCAGGGAAATTTCCACAAGCGCATGAAGACAGCCGTGAACACCTTTATTCTGCCTTGCCCCAAAGAGACAGGAAAACAAGCTGTGATTCTCCATTTCAATATCTCTTGCTGGGAGGAAAATGGAAAAGGAGAGGCAGACCAATAACAAATTCCTGGATCTAATTACCTCTAGGGGAAAAAAACAATAGGAATTTCACCAAATAGAGGGCAAAAGGGAAAATAAATAAGGCAAGATCTTGGGGGTGAGCAGGAAGCAGAGGAGGAGGTGCTGGAAAGTCCCAGATGAAGCCCCCTTGAAAGAGGAGCCCCCTTCATTCCCTGAGGAGTCTGTGTAGGGTTTGCTTAGGGTTTATCACCTTCTGCTTTGGAGGCTGAGAGAGAAAACAGCAAAGAGAATAGCGAAGCCCAAGCTGACTTTTTTGCTCTTAGAGCAAAAACGAGTTGCAAGGCTCACGTTGAATTGAAAAAAACTATCCAACCCCAAGGATAGCCCCCACTGTGACAGGCAACAGTACCGACAAAGTGGTGGCCTGGGCTGGGCATGGGACACACTTGCTGAGGAATCCAGCACAATGAATGTGGTTGATGCTGTGACCACTTTACCCTCCCAAAGAAAACGCTTCCACAGACAATGTGCGAAAGGAGTAGCTTGCTAATGTGTGTGTCACATGCTCACCCTATAGTAATGACCTTATTGACTTTCATGTAGTCTTCATAAATTAAGAAAATTAACCCTCTCTCTGTCAAACACGTTGCAGATATTTTCTCCTGGATGGCCTTCTTTTGATTTTCTTTAAGATACATTAAATCAATTTTACTATGCTTTCTTCTAAAATCTTTAGATATTGTTTTTTAAGTGACCTATATGGGAAAAGAATCTAAAAGAGGGTGAATATACGTTGCTGTGTGGTAGAAACTAACACAACATTTTTAAATCAACTATACTCCAATAAAATTTTTTTTAAAACTCAAAAAAAATTCAGTAAGAAAAAAATGAGCAAATAGAAAAATTGGTAAAATATTAAAATAAATGACAGAAGAGAGGAAGGGAGGGAGGGAGGAAGGGAGGAAAGATATTAGGAAGGAAGTTAGGAAGGAAGGAAGGAGGAATCTCAACACCCTGCATGTTAAGAGGTAATAATAAAAGAAAAATACACTGTAGAACAGTATTAGTGCTTTTATTCTCTGAGATTTATTAATCCAGCTAAGCCAGTCTTCTACTCCATTCAGTTCTTTTCATTAAGGTTTATACGTAGCACGGACTCAATATATATGCTGGCTGGCTGGATGAATGAATGAATAATACCAAAGAGGAGGAAAAATGGGATAAATTCTTGAATGATACGGAGAAGTGATTCAGCTAAGTTTTTATGCTTAAATATCCTTGATTAAGAGACATCAAGAAGTAGATATTAAATTTATTTCTCTCAGCCAAAAAATATTAATCAAGCGTTTATTATAGTCAATCATTATCTCTTTTGATCCTCAAATGTTGTGAGGGAGATATCATTACCTCCATGTGTAAGTGACAAAACTGAAACTCTGAATGTGAACGAGACCTAGCCAAGATCGCACAACTAGAGATGCCAGAGCTTGGATTTGAAACCAGCTGTGTCCAACTCCAGAGAGCTACACTCCATCCCCTTTCACTGATGTTGAGCTTCCCACAAAGGTGGCCAGAAATGGACAGTCCTGAGGTTCAGTATCTGTCATGAGTAACAGAAAAGGGAGTTACAAAAAGCAAAACAAAGGCGTATTCAAAGGAGAGAAGGAATTTGTAGAGGCTGGACTTGTGGTTTGTTGCGTGTCATTTGTTGTAGAGAAGGTGGGTAGTAATCTTTGTTAAATGCTGTCTGGTCTATTTTCCCTCCCTTCACTTTGGATGAATATTCCTAGGAGTAGTGTTTATCCTTTGCACCCTTACATATTATCACAAAACACCTGGATAAGAAACCTGGTTGCTACTGAAGCAGCTATGTAAATGGATAAGCTCATGCCATTACCAAGGATTGGAATTTTTTTCTTGAGGTTAAATATATTTAGTTTATCGCTGCTGGAACCACATCACTAAGAGGAGTCGCATCACTGACTTTTACAATCACTTTACATAGTGTTGGTGCCTTGATTGTAGAGAGCAGTTTGTGGGGAAGTATAACAATACAAAGACTCAACTTCTCTTCAAGTCCTGTCTTCTCACTGACACTCTGTTCTTGCTCCGTAAGCTGGTCTTTGATCTCCTTTAGTTTTACTTGCACTTGGATTCTACACCTAGAAAGCGAGCTTGGCACTCTAGGATAAAGTAAGGTCTAATGGAGCTCATCTCCCCTAACAATCAGTTGCTTAAAAAGAACATAAATTGATGTTTATGCATGTGGAATAATGGCTTTTCTCCATTTGAGCTTGGAAGTTAAATATATGTGACAAACGCCTTAAACTCTGCGACCAGTTTTCTTCCATTTTAGTACCACTGTGAAGGCAACAGAGTTTAGCCTGTTAAGGGACGTCTCATCTGTATACATCAACTTGGCGTTTCTCAAAATTTCATACAGATACCATTTGTTGCCCTGAAACCACACTCCTTCTCGGATGGGGCTCCAACCCAGCCAAAAGTCAGACTGGAACTTGAACCCAGAATCCCTGACTAGGAGGGGACTCAAACGCATTGTCTTTTCATTGAAACCGCTCACCTGGTGTCAGGACTTACTGAAGCTCATGTTCCTTAGTCTCGATGCAGAAAGAATTCAGCGTGAGGCAAAGTGATAGGCAAAGAATGAGTTTATTAGCATAGGACACTTGTGAGAGATATAAGCGGGCAGGCAAGGGAGTGCAGCCCTGAGAACAAAGAGGGCTACATTTTTATAATCAGAGGGAAGGTGGGGGAAGACCACCTTCTCCCTCATTTTTGGGGAGATGTCAAGGTGTACATCATTAGTTCCTCCTTTGACCCTGTGTGGTCTGACCGGGATTGTCATTGAGCTATTTTAATCATATGTATATTAGCAAAAGGGTGATGACATATACTAAAATATGGTAATTCATCTCAGGTTTCAGTATAATGTCCCCTTTCACCTAGTTTCTTTCCCCTTTCACTTATATTCCTGTCTTGACTACATGCAGAAATGCAACTCTTCAAGGACCATTTACTCCCTGACCTCATGTAACAAGATTCAGACCCCATATCTATTGTCTTGTATTTTTAACTATCAGGATTTGTGGCTTGAGTGTGCCTTGCACTTGAATGTGCTTGGTCTTCCTTCAAGGTAGTGTACATTGTTGCTAGGTTACTAGATTCTTTTCTTGAGTGGTCATTAGCTTACAATAGTCTCCCAAACTCCCTTAAAATTCCCTCTGTCTTTAAACCCCTAGTGGGATTTTTCAACTAGCTATTTAAGTATTCCTACTCTATCCCTATCAGCTCTGTAGATGATTTTAGGTGATATCAAAATTAACATATTTATTATTTATTCACACATATTTATTATCATGTGTGAAAAAAGTAGGCACAAATTAAGCTCACAGTTTTATAGCTGTGATTGCTATGGGACAAAATTAAGAAGCAATGTTAGGCCTGAGTCAATTAAAAACATTACTAAGCATTAGTTGTCACCACAGTAATGCTGCGTAACAAGCCATCTTCAATTTCAGAGGCTTAGAACAACAATCATCCATTCTTTTGTTCAGAGAGGATCAACCACATCTAGTCTGGGCCAGGAAGGATGTCAGGCTGTGAGTTGAGTTCAGGTCTTATCCTCCTTAGATCAGCTGCTCCCTAAAGCATGTTCTTCTTGGGGCAAAAGGCAGGAGCACAAGAGGGCAAACCCCAACTGTACAAATGCATTTCAAACCTCTGTTAGACTCACTTTTGCTAATATTCCATTAGCCAAAGCAAATTCCATGACCAAGCCCAATGTCAGGGAACAGTGAAGTCAACTCCTGTAGGGGTGGAAGACAGGAAGTGAGCCTTCTGAAACAACTGCCTAATCCATTACATTAATAATAAAGTTGGAACACAGATATGGCAAAAGTCAAGATGGTTCAAGAATGCTTGCTTTGGTTCAACACGCTTTAATTCAATACAATTGAATCCAGACAGGCCCTGCTTTCTATAGCTGTCATGATACCTATGCAACTACACATTCTGAGAAATAATTATTTGTAATTCTATTTGTTGCATGGAGTTTGTCAACACAAATCTCAAAAGAAAAACTTGGAGAATCTTCTAATTTCTCTCCATGTTTATGTATTTTAAAATCTGGTTAATTGTATTCTATATGCATTTCAGTATCTTTTCTTTGTGATGAGACTTGCTTCATTTTATTATTTTTTATGTAATGCAACTAACCTACAAAAGGTTATCATAATCAAGGCTTTGAAGAGGACAGTTGAGGTTGGTAATTGAAAATGAAAATGGTACTGTCTGTCCCAGACTCCTTCTATTTCAGCATCTTTTATCTCCTGCTAGGAGCCCTGAAATGTACCTCATTTGTGTTCCAAGCAGCAGCAATCAAAATGAGGGAAGGACAGGCAAACTGAAATAAATAGGCTGTAGAGGCAATTTTTGTTTCGATCAGATTCTATTGTCTGTGTGAAATGGCATCATTTCTCTGGGGCACTCAGATGCATTGCCCAGCAGGGGAGAAACCGTTAGGATAATAACAGTTCCACACACATCAGAGTAATAAGTATCTGTCGTTCTTCTCTCCCTCTTTCCAAATACACCCCACACACACACACACTTGCACATGCATACACGTATACACATGCATATTCACATAAGCACGCCATGGCACACATACATAGTCATATATTCATACCACATGTGCATGTATCATGCACACTCATGATATTAAATGAACAATGTCTACCAAACATACCATTAGGGTCTTCAGAAGCGATCTAAGAGACCTCTGCTCAAGAACATGGCAATATATAGAGCTACAACTATGATTTCTCTTTTCATCTCTGTCATGGATCTCAAAACCTGCCATTAGATCTCATGCTAATCTGTGCCAATTTGGTGGCATAACCTGAGATTTCTCAAACAATGTACTATATTTTAAAATAATGAGGTTGAAAAGACAAAACGTAAGGCAAACAACTTAAATATTTACTGTCTGATTTGCCTTTTGGGTTTTGCTTTCTTCAACTTCTTTTTTCCTCTCTCGCCCAGCTCTTAAAAGTGTTTTGTATGCTCCTTCATTTTCATTGAGCATTATTATATTGACTAGCATCCTGTCTATTAGCTAGAAAGTTCTCTGAGATGTCAGAGAGGTATCTCTATAGTAATATCACCAGGGTTATTACCATTGAGAGTAATGACTTTGAAAGAGATTTCCTGGAAGAATCAGCTACAGGTACCCTAGATCCCATCACAAACAATGACGCCAAGGAGAAAGTCAAAGAAGTACTGATTAAATCGTGTTAGGTCAATTAACTTTCCTTCCATAGTAATCATCTTATGAAATATAACGATTATGTTGTATTTTAATAAGTTCTGATGGTGTCCAAGGAGTTAGAACATTTTATAGTTATTTTTATAGTGAAAAAGCCGAGGCTTTTAAGTACTATGAGATTTGGTAAAAGTCATTGAAGAAATTAAGTGACCAGCCAGGATATTCTCTTTTATGACATGTCTGTGTCTTGCCCATTTTCTGTTGGGTTCCTTGTCTTTTCTATGTTATATTGTTTTCTTTATATATTAGTACAAGAGTCCTTTGTAAGTGAGATCCATATTATATATGTGTGTGTGTTTGTTTGTGTGTATATATACATATATATATATATATATGTACACAAACACAAATGGCAAATATCTTCTACTCTGGTTTACTTTGCACTCTCTTAATGGTGTGTTTTGATAAAATAATGATGCTAATTTAAATGTTTTCCATATTATTAGTCTTTTGCCTAATGGTCAGTGCTTTGTAACTGTGTAAGAAATTTTTGCCTCATGATATAAAGGTCTTTTTCCATGTTACCTTTCAAATTTAGTTCTATAAGCTACCTGGAATTTATATTTTCATATAGTGAAAATCCTTCAGTGTAGGTCTACTGTTTTTCCCCCTGAACAAATTCTATTTTTTCCCTGAAAATTTTTTATTTCAAATTGGAAGTTTGAAAGAAGATTTTGCTAGGTATGAAATTTTACATTAGTGATATTTTCTTTAAGTGCTTTGAAGATATCATTACATTGTCTCTGGATTCCATGATTTTTATTGAGATGTCATCTATAATTCCTATTGTTGCTATTTTGAAGTTAATGGGTCTTTACTCCTAAATATATATTTTTTCTTTAACCTTGATTTTCTGCAAGTTTACACTGATTGGCCTGAATAAGATTTGCGTTGCATTAATTTTGCTTGGGTATCATAATACTCTTAAAGCAGTGGCTTGATATTTTCCATTCAGTTTGGGAAATTATCAGCCATTATCTTTTAAAATATTGCTTTTGCCCCATTACGCATAGGATACACCCTATCTCATACGTCTGCTAATTCTTTTCATCTGTATTTTATTCTTTATATTTTCTAACTTAGCTTTCAGTTTGTAAATTCCTCCTTCAGCTGTGTCTAATTGCCACCAAATCCACCTATTGAATTCTAAACTTCAATTATTATATAATTTTCAGTTCTAGAATTTACATCTGACTTTTTTTATTTAGCGTCTAGTCCAGTTAACTTCTTTGCCATGAGAATTCTCCCTCTCCTCACCCAATTCTTAAACACATTAACCATATTTTAAAGTTGTATCTACAAATAGATCTCTAACATGTCTCTATATATTGTCTTGGTTTTCAGTGATCCATTCTTGTTCCTCAGGAATGACCGGTAATTTTTTATTGAATGCTAGACACTATGTGCGAAAAATTGTAGAGATAACTTGAGCCTCTGGGTGGCCTTATCTTCTTCCAGAGAGGATTTATTTTTGTTTCTGAAAGGCTGGTAGGATTGAGTAGAGCACTGAAATCGAATCAGAGATTAAATTGATTAAAAGTAGGCCTTCAATTTTTTTTAAGAACTGGTCTATTTCAAGTTCATTACCCCCCCAAGTATAACCCACAGAAAACTCAAGGTACTTATCAGCGCACCTCTTCTTTGGTGGGCCCTGACCTGTAAGTTTTTCCTCTCTCCCCACAAATCTCATTACAAAACATCTGAAGGCTCTGTTAAACTTCTTTGTATGTGGAATGTCAGGTTCACCATTTTTCACCTCCTCCAGCTTCTGCTGCATTAATGGCTCTCTAGTGCCTTAATTTCCTCAAATAATCTGTTCAATGTTTCTAGCTGTTCTTGGTGGAAGTGTTATTCTACAGTATGATAGTCTACTTTAGGCAGAAATCCCTTTCTCTAGTTGTGGTGTGCAGGCTTCTCATTGCACTGGCTTCTCTTGTTGTGGAGCACAGGCTCTAGGCGTGCGGGCTTCAATAGTGGCTTGCGGACTCTAGAGCGCAGGCTCGGTAGTTGTGGCACGCGGGCTTAGTTGCTCCGTGGCATGTGGGATCTTCCCAGACCAGGGCTTGAACCTGTGTCCCCTGCATTAGCAGGCAGCTTCTTAAACACTGCACCACCAGAGAAGCCCTCTCAGTGTAATTTTAACTTGCATTTTTTTTTTCATTAGTAGCAAAGTGAATCACATTTTCACACAACTACAGGCCATTCTTATTTTTTAATTAACTTCCTGGTAGATTTCTTGCTCAATTTTCTATCCAATTGTCAATCTTGTTTATGTTTAGAAGTACTTTATATATCAAAGATATTAACCCTTTGTCTATGATAAAAGGTATAAATAATTTTCCTCAACTGGTAATATTTCTTTTTTTAAACATTTCTTATGGTAGCTTTTCCACCCATAAGTTTGTGTTTATATAAAGTCAAATAGTTCCATTTTTTTCTAACTACTTCTGTTTTGAGGCATACTAGCAAAGACTTCCTGCTCCCAAGCTTAGACAACTCCATCAGTAGTTTCTTCTGTAATTGTGTCTGTAAGGAACATGTTGATGAGCAATTGGAAAATGGTCTATTTTCTAGAATTGACAGAGTGACAAAAGATATGACATGGTTAAGTCCAGCTGGAAGTTTCAAGTTTTGTTTTCGTTTTCCCAACCTAAAAGAACTCATGGGCACAGTCACTTTCATGTTGTCCTTGTAGGACTTGGGTATCCACGAGTCATGTTTCCTTATGTTATCCCCTTCCTGACTTTTCTCATCCACTCTCATGTCATCAACAATATAACATTATTCTACATGGACATCTCCCAAATTCCCACATGTCTAATTCTCAGTTTTCTTCCTCAGCATTAGATGCAAAACTTGTTTGGCATCTCCACTTAAATGACCCTCTTCACCTCCCTTCACTTTGTTTGTTTTATATATTGTCAAGTACTGACCTTCCATCCACCCAGGCTCAAAGATTAGTCACCTTACTTCTTGATTCTCAGCTTCAGTAAATCATTACCAAGAGTACAAGTTAAAGGTATCTTTCTTTGAAGAGATTATACACTGGATCTTTCCTAGCCTTGCTTCACCCTAACAGAAAGGTCAAATTGAACCTACTCTGGACTCAATAGGTATTCATGTAATGAAACTGAATTTAATCTTTTGTTTAAGTTATGGACTCGTCTAGTACTTTCTATCTTTGTATTTTCAAATGCCCTGGCTCTTCAAGCTGTGAAAACATAATAGATATTTAACTAAGAAGTAAGAGATTATTGTCCTTTTGACTATCTGTAAATTTTCTCACAATAAGAAATATGGATGTTAACTAGATTATAGTGATCATTTTTTCTATATGTACAAATATCGGATCAAGAAAAACAGTCTCCTTACAACTACATTTAGGCATGTTATATAGCTTCAGCCACAGCAAGTGATGACAAGCCTTATGAAACTGTAAATAGAGAACAATTACAACAGAAATTAACTAAAGATGGGATTCTCAACGATCCAAAATGGCGGCATCTGAGGTCTTCTAGGGGAGCAACTGAGCCATTCATTTGTGTTTAAACTTCACTGCCAGGAGAATGAATCTTTCAGCTTTCAGGCATGCCTGAGGCAAAACAGGTTTTCTTTTTTCATTCTCTTCCAAGTTTAAGCTACATAAACTCACACACAAATTTCCCCAAATTCAAATTGTGGGTTGTTCTGATTAAACCAAGTTTTGCCGCTTTCATGCTACCAGCTTTCTAATTTGAGACATTGTGCATGTATGTATGTGATTATCTCACAAATTAGAGAGAATTTAGAATATGACAGCACTAAAGTATTCAAGCAACTCAACCTACTATTTGCTCCTTTAAGCTTTTCTGCAAAAGAAGTTCAATCCCAGGAGTATTTTTAAACTTAAGAGGGCAATGGAGGGTGACAGAACAATTGGCAGTCAGGCTGTTCTAATTCTCTACTAATCAAGGACTATCTTCTTTTTCAGCGCAAGGCGAGGACACACCTAGAGTTCCTGTGAAAAGCGAAGGCTCTGGTGACACAGAAAATTCTACAAGTCCTGATGGTAAGTTTCTGAGCTATTTGAGTCACACAAACTACAAATCTGTGTAATCTAGGATTAAGGGAGCTGTCTATTCTATGAGTCAACATATTCAGATTGAACAAGGTAAAGTTCAAAAACCATTTTCTACTGGGAACTAACAAACAAAATTGGCAGCCTTTTGAAAAAACAGCATGTGCCTCAGTTGAATCTTACTTCCCAACACCAAGGAAACAGTGGGTAATTCCAAGGCTAAACTGAAGTCTAGCGGGTGAACCTTATGGAAACACTCAGCAAACACTCAGCATTCAGAGGAGCCCTGGCTTGAGTTTGGGCTAAGGTTATTCTTGGACCTTCATCACTTCACCTCACTGTATCACACATCAGATGGCTTGGCCAAAAACACAGTGAGTCTTTAGAAGTACTTTATAAATAAATTTACAAAAACCTTTTTTTAGTCACATCTTACTTTGAAGGCATCTAGAAATTGTGAGCCTCAGGAATATTATAGCTTATAGCCTTGCCCCTGCACAACGATACTGGAAACCCTTTGAACTATCATCATTTAGAAAAACAACTATTTGAGCACACATGATTTCTAAATATTTAATTCCACTTGCCCACAGAGCTTAAGAGAACCAGAATTATTGTTCAGTGATCAACTGTTTATATATATATTGTTGTTTGGGTTATTTTAGCCAGGAAAACAAAGCCAATTACTTTGAGTTGATAATGACCTTGGGAAAATTTCAGCCACTGGTAGAAGTTACTTGGTGGTTTTAAATGGTTTCCTATGCCATGCATTCCACCCTGCTACAAGGCTTGCCCTCACCTAATTGCCTCCCTTAATTATAAGCCCTTCTGCACCAACTGATTTTTTAATTAAGTATTTTTTTAATTTTTTAAAAAAATATATACAATTTTTTAAAGGTCACTTTCCATTTACAGTTATTACAAAATATTGGCTATATTCCCCATGTTCTACAATACATCTTTAAGCCTATCATACATCCAAAAAACTGATTTTTTTTTAACCCCTGGGCATGCTTTATCTAGGGGAATAATATTGTCAAACCCCAGATTCATTCCATTAAAAGCCACCCCATGTTGGTGATGCTCAGTTGAATGAAACCTTCCCCAGCCTTGTTGTGACACCATAGGCACGGTTCTTAACTACTTCTCTGCAAAGCATGTTCCAAAGAATACGAGGTCCATGCAATGCTCAATGAATAAAAGGGAGATAAATGTGGGAAATCTTGGAGATTTGCCATGCACATTCCAGGCTCTCCAAAGTCTCAGCTGTAAAGAAACTTCTTAACATCATTTAACATTGCTTTTCCCAAACTTATTTGATCATGAAATGCTTTTCATACTAACACTTATTAGGTTTTGGAACTAGGGACCCTTGGGTTGGAGGAAGGAACAGAAAAGCAACACTCACCCATATTTTTGTAGACCAGGATAGAAAGTGCATACATTATTCTTTTTTGTAGAGGTACACTTCCTGTAACTGGCCAGTTTATAACTGGGGTAAAGAATGGGCTCACACATCATTAGAAACCAAGGCTAGTTTGCAGGAGGAACAAAGAAAGAGACCTCCTTGAGAGAGAGTTGGGTGGGCTGCCATTCAATGTCATTCCCTCTTTCAAGTCTCTTTGGAATGTGAGCTCCAGCACCTGCCACTGGTTTTCTTGAACATGAAAACTTGATTAAAGTAAAACAGATTTCGGGCTTCCCTGGTGGCACAGTGGTTGAGAGTCCGCCTGCCGATGCAGGGGACGCGGGTTCGTGCCCCGGTCCGGGAGGATCCCACATGCCGCGGAGCGGCTGGGCCCGTGAGCCATGGCCGCTGAGCCTGCGCGTCCGGAGCCTGTGCTCCGCAACGGGAGGGGCCACAGCAGTGAGAGGCCCGCGTACCGCAAAAAAAAAAAAAAAAAAAAAAAAGTAAAATAGATTTGGATTGTTGCTTTTGCTCCAACAAATGAAGACTATCCAAATGAGAACAAACAGAGGTTACTTATTCAGAGCTACCAAAGCATGGGTGTCACGCAGCCATCATCGCTTGTGTTTGGCCAGCTCAAAGGCAGGGAGGGAAGTGGGGAACTTCTAACAAGAGGGGAGACTTCAGGCATCCTTGATTGGAGGTTGCCGGTAAGGGGAAGCTGCACTTGGGCTAACTAGAAGTGGCTGATTGGTTCGGGAACATATTTGGCTTTCCCTGGCTCGTCCTGTGTTGGGAGCATGGGGTAAAGTACAGGGCAGCTGGCAGTCACTGACCAAGTCCTGACCATTCTGAGCTGCTTGCTCCAAAGGTTTGAAGTCAGAATTCTATTGTTACGTTTGGCCTAGCCATTGTTCATCTGTATAAGTCTTGCAGTTTATAATATGGGCTTTGATGCTTTAAAAATACCAATCTGATTAAACCTACTGACCCTTGAAAATTTCCAGTGTCTGCTGTGCCTGCTCTGGGCTCCTTCTGGACAATGGTATTAATGAATTACGTGTGCTATTTGTATGCAAATGCTTACATAGAACACACGGTAGAGTAAAAGCACACGTTTTATCATTGCTGTGCGATCTGGTTAGATGTTTTGCTTTTCTATTTCATGGTGTCCACTGCCAGTGCACCCACTGGCAAGTTTACAGTGTCAGTTCTGAATTTCAAAATTGAAGACCTGGCAAACCAAGCAGGCCTACTGGCATTGCTGTTGTAGAGGAAGCTGCTTACCTCTCTGCACGTCGATGATCCGGTTTGCTTTGTTTCCTCTTTATTTTCATAGACATCTATTAAGGCCTTTGAATTTACCTAAGGATGGGAATAAATACACACAAAATATCAACCCAAAAATCTGGTATGAAATGACAACTCAGCTCCTACAGTTTAGTAAAGAAGCAACTCTGCCCTCCCCATTCCCCCACCAGTAAAAATCTATAAGAGTGGCCCCCAAATCTTGAATGAATGAAAACAAACTGAAAGAAGTATAAGATAGGGAATCAGAAATGTAACAATTCACAGGCCATTTTAATATGTTTAAGAGATTTGGGTTTAACAAATCTTTAACCTTTTGTTTTCCTTTTTGGTTTTGTTTTGTTTTCCTTTCTGGTTCCAGTTGAAATGAATAATCAGGTTGACAGTGTAAATGACCCAACAGAGAGTCAGCAAGAAGATTAATAGGTAAGTTGCCTCTGTTACAAGATTTTCAGTTGATTAAATGGGCCAGCCATAGAAACTGTTTGTAAGAGGCATGTTGGATTCCCCTCAGTTCTATCCAGTCCCGTGGATAGAACTTTTAAACGTTTAAAAGTTTAGCTTCAGACTAAACTTTTAAAATATTTATACCAAATAACATATTGTAAGAAACTTACCATCTTTAAAGGAAAAAGATAAGCTACAGCATATCCAGATCATGCAATACCCTGGTTTTCTGAGCTTTGATAACAAGAAAAAAAATTTTCCATGCATCTCACCTCCTGGCTTCCTGGAGTGATCAAATTATTTCAGCAACCCCAAGCTGATTCTGAAGCATTGCTTTTCCAGAAGTTACCTGCTGAGTTGTTTAGTATATCTGTTTTTAAGCCTAACACTAAACTTTGCCCTGGAGAATGGGAAAGGAATTTGAGTGTATTTGGGCTGATAGAAGCCTGCCTATGTCCCGTCCTCTCACACCACTACCTGTGGACCTGCACCTCTACACAAAGGTTTGTTGAGTTGAAGGAGCCTCACGGAATTCCACGGGAACATAAATGGGGCCAGACGATGATTACGAGTTTTTCCAGACCAACATTCTAAATCACTCAGCCAAGTCTGAAGAATAGCTAGAATAATGAGTGGTCTGTAACACTTTTTTGTATCTTGAGGGCTGGAGAGAAGAATTAAAGAAAAGAAGCCAGCCTAGCTATTCTGATTCCTAGCTTAAAATACTAAGCTGTGAAAAAAAAAAACTATGGGATAAACGAATTGTGCATCATCCAGGGCAAGACACAAATATGTTGATACGGTTGCCTCTGTCGACTGAAAAAAAAAGCACAACCTAAAAGTTGAGAATTATGTTTTATTTGGTGGACCTTCTGAGGACTTCAAGCCTAGGATAGCTCGTCAGGACTGCTCTGAAGAGGTAAGGGGGGAAGCAGGAACTATAGGAGTTTTACAACCAAGACCAGGTAGTTGGAACATGAAAAGATGACTGACTGTTAATTAAAGAAAACCAGATATCTCAAGTTAATGAATTTAGCCCTTTTCTACTTATGGGAAGATGCAAGAATCTGGGCTCTTTGGAATCATTCCTTTGATGTGCAGCTTAGCTATCTGGGGCCAATATCCTGTTCTTTCCCATCCTGAGTCCCCTCGGGGTGCACCCTTAGGGGTGGCTGCAGTGGCTGACGACTTACCATGGAGCGCCAGAATATGACAGGCAATATTTTTCATTCACAGTGCTTCCCCATGGTCATAAATTGGACCAGCATTTGGAAGCAAAAAAACACAAATTATTATGATTAGTATAACTAGTAGTAATCTGGTTGCAATAAACCATCAAGTCCACAGGAGAGCTAGCTGGAGAAGCCAAATACTAGAAGGATCAGGTAAAGAGAAAAAGATAAATGTTTCATCTTTGTCTACAAAGGTATACTTTATCAACATGTAGGTTGATAAAGCAGAAGAGAGAAGATTTTTTTCTGGAAAAAAAAACTTAGAAGTATATTTCAGAAAGTGATAAAATTATAAATTATATTTATCAGTTAATTAATTCCTGATGAGGTCCTGAGCCAAGATGGTGGAGTAGAAGGACACGCTCTCACTCCCTCTTGCGAGAACACCAGAATCACAACTAGCTGCTGGACAATCATTGACAGGAAGACACTGGAACTCACCAAAAAAGATACCCCACGACCAAAGACAAAGGAGAAGCCACAATGAGACGGTGGGAGAGGCGCAATCACAGTAAAATCAACTCCCATAACTGCTGGGTGGGCGACTCACAGACTGGAGAACACTTATACCACAGAAGTCCACCCACTGGAGTGAAGGTTCTGAGCCCTGTGTCAGGCTTCCCAACCTGGGGGTCCGGCAACAGGAGGAGGAATTCCTAGAGAATCAGACTTTGAAGGCTAGCGGGATTTGATTGCGGGACTTTGACAGGACTGGGGGAAACAGAGACTCCACTCTTGGAGGGCACACACAAAGTAGTGTGTGCATCAGGACCCAGTGGAAGGAGCAGTGACTCCATAGGAGATTGAACCAGACCTATCTGCTAGTGTTGGAGGGTCTCCTGCAGAGGCAGGGGGTGGCTGTGGCTCACTGTGGGGAAAAGACACTGGCAGAAGAAGTTCTGGGAAGTACTCCTTGGCATGAGCCCTCCCAGAGTCTGTCATTAGCCCCACCAAAGAGCCCAGGTAGGTTCAAGTGTTGCGTTGCCTCAGGCCAAACAACCAACAGGGAGGGAACCCAGCCCCACCCATCAGCAGTCAAGCAGAATAAAGTTTTACTGAGCTCTGCCCACCAGAGAAACAGTCAGCTCTACCCACTACCAGTCCCTCCCATCAGGAAACTTGCACAAGCCTCTTAGCCTCATCCACCAGAGGGCAGACAGCAGAAGCAAGAAGAACTACAATCCTGCAGCATGTGGAACAAAAACCACATTTACAGAAACATAGACAAGATGAAAAGGCAGAGGGCTATATACCAGATGAAGGAACAAGATAGAACCCCAGAAAAACAATGAAATGAAGTGGAGATAGGCAACCTTCCAGTAAAAGAATTCAGAATAATGATAGTGAAGATGATCCAGGACCTCAGAAAAACAATGGAGGCAAAGATGGAAATGCAAGAAATTTTTAACAAAGACCTAGAAGAATTAAAGAACAAACAGAGATGAACAATGAAAACTACACTACAAGGAATCAATAGCAGAATAACTGAGGCAGAAGAACGGATAAGTGACCTGGAAGACAGAATGGTGGAATTCACTGCTGTGGAACAGAATAAAGAAGAAAAGAATGAAAGGAAATGAGACAGCCTAAGAGACCTCTGGGACAACATTAAACGCAACAACATTCGCATTATAGGGGTCCCAGAAGGAGAAGAGAGAGAGAGAAAGGAACCGAGAAAATATTTGCAAAGATTATATTCAAAAACTTCCCTAACATGGGAAAGGAAATAGCCATGAGAGTCCCATACAGGATAAACCCAAGAAGAAACACGCCGAGACACACAGTGATCAAACGGGCAAAAATTAAAGACAAAGAAAAATTATTGAAAGCAGCAAGGGAAAAACGACAAATAACATAGAAGGGAACTCCCATAAGGTTAACAGCTGATTTCTCAGCAGAAACTCTACAAGTCAGAAGGGAGTGGCACGATATATTTAAAGTGATGAAAGGGTAGAACCTACAAGCAAGATTACTCTACCCAGCAAGGATCTCATTCAGATTCGATGGAGAAAGCAAAAGCTTTACAGACAAGCAAAAGCTAAGAGAATTCAGCACCACCAAACCAGCTCTACAACAAATGCTAAAGGAACTTCTCTGAGTGGGAAACACAAGAGGAGAAAAGGACCTACAAAACCAAACCCAAAACAATTAAGAAAATGGTCATAGGAACATACATATTGATAATTACCTTAAACGTGAATGGATTAAATGCTCCAACCAAAAGACACAAGCTTGCTGAATGGATGTAAAAACAAGACCCATATATATGCTGCCTACAAGAGACCCACTTCAGACCTAGGGATACATACAGACTGAAAGTGAGGGGATGGAAAAAGATATTCCATGCCAATGGAAATCAAAACAAAACTGGAGTAGCGATACTCATATCAGATAAAATAGACTTTAAAATAAAGAATGTTACAAGAGACAAGGAAGGACACTACATAATGATGAGGAGATCAATCCACGAAGAAGATATAACAATTATAAATATATATGCACCCAACATAGGAGCACCTCAATACATAAGGCAACTGCTAACAGCTATAAAAGAGGAAATCAGCAGTAACACAATAAGAGTGGGGGACTTTAACACCTCACTTACACCTATGGACAGATCATCCAAAATGAAAATAAATAAGGAGACAGAAGCTTTAAATAACACAACAGACCAGATAGATTCAACTGATATTTATAGGACATTCCATCCCAAAACAGCAGATTACACTTTCTTCTCAAGTGTGCATGGAACATTCTCCAGGATAGATCACACCTTGGGTCACAAATCAAGCCTCAGTATATTTAAGAAAATTGAAATCATATCAAGCATCTTTTCTGGCCACAACACTATGAGATTAGAAATGAATTACAGGGGAAAAAAACGTAAAAAACACAAACAAATGGAGGCTGAACAGTACATTACTAAATAACCAAGAGATCACTAAAAAAAAGAGGAAATAAAAAAATACAGAGACAAATGACAATGAAAACATGACAATCCAAAACCTATGGGATGCAGCAAAAGAAGTTCTAAGAGGGAAGTTTATAGCTATACAAGCCTACCTCAAGAAACAGAGGAAAAAAATCTCAAACAATCTAACCTTACACCTAAAGGAACTAGAAAAAGAACAAACAAAACCCAAAGTTAGCAGAAGGAAAAAAATCATAAAGATCAGAGCAGAAATAAATGAAATAGAAACAATAGCAAAGATCAATAAAACTAAAAGCTGGTTCTTTGAGAAGATAAACAAAATTTATAAACCATTAGCCAGACTCATCAAGAAAAAGAGGGAGAGAAATCAATCAAATTAGAAATAAAAAAGGAGAAGTTACTGCAGAAATACAAAGCATCCTGAGAGACTACGACAAGCAACTCTATGCCAATAAAATGGACAACCTGGAAGAAATGGACAAATTCTTAGAAAGGTATAACCTGCCAAGACTGAACCAGGAAGAAACAGAAAATATGAACAGACCAATCACAAGTAATGAAATTGAAACTGGGATTAAAAAGCTTCCAAGAAACAAAAGTCCAGGACCAGATGGCTTCACAGGTGAATTCTATCAAACATTTAGAGAAGAACTAACACCGATTCTTCTCAAACTCTTCCAAAAAATTGCAGAGGAAGGAACACTCCCAAACTCATTCTATTAGGCCACCATCACTCTGATACCAAAACCAGACAAAGATACTACAAAAAAAGAAAATTACAGACCAATGTCACTGATGAATATAGATGCAAAAATCCTCAACAAAATACTAGCAAACAGAATCCAGCAACACACTGAAAGGATCATACAGCATGATCAAGTGGGATTTATCCCAGGGATGCAAGGATTCTTCAATATACACAAATCAATCAATGTGATACACCATATTAACAAGTTGAAGAATAGAAACCATATGATCATCTCAATAGATGCAGAGAAAGCTTTTGACAAAATTCAACACCCATTTGTGATACAAATTCTCCAGAAAGTGGGCATAGAGGGAAACTACCTCAACATAATAAAGGCCATATACGACAAACCTACAGCAAACATCATTCTCAATTGTGAAAAACTGAAAGCATTTCCTCTAAGATCAGGAACAAGACAAGGATGTCCACTCTCACCACTATTATTCAACATAGTTTTGGAAGTTGTAGCCACGGCAAGCAGAGAAGAAAAAGAAATAAAAGGAATACAAATTGGAAAAGAAGAAGTAAAACTGTCACTGTTTGCAGATGACATGAGACTACACATAGAGAATCCTAAAAATGCCACAGAAAACTACTAGAGCTAATCAATGAATTTGGTAAAGTTGCAGGATACAAAATTAATGCACAGAAATCTCTTGCATTCCTATACACTAATAATGAAGAATCTGAAAGAGAAATTAAGGAAACACTCCCATTTACCACTGCAACAAAAGCAGTAAAATACCTAGGAATAAACCTACCTAGGGAGACAAAAGACCTGTATGCAGAAAACTCTAAGACACTGCTGAAAGAAATTAAAGATGATACCAACAGATGGAGAGATATACCATGTTCTTGGATTGGAAGAATCAATATTGTGAAAGTGACTATACTACCCAAAGCAATCTACAGATTCAATGCAATCCCTATCAAATTACCAATGGCATTTTTTATGGAACTAGAACAAAAAATCTTAAAATTTGTAGGGAGACACAAAAGACCCTGAATAGCCAAAGCAGTCTGGAGGGAAAATAACAGAGCTGGAGGAATCAGACTCCTTGACTTCAGACTATACTACAAAGCTACAGTAATCAAGACAATATGGTACTGGCACAAAAACAGAAACATAGATCAATGGAACAAGATAGAAAGCCAGAGATAAACCCATGCACCTATGGTCAACTCATCTATGACAAAGGAGGCAAGGATATATATACAGTGGAGAAAAGACAATCTCTTCAATAAGTGGTGCTGGGAAAACTGGACAGCTACATGTAAAAGAATGAAATTAGAACACTCCCTAACACCATACACAAAAATAAACTCAAAATGGATTAGCGATCTAAATGTAAGACCAGACACTATAAAATTCTTAGAGGAAAACACAGGAAGAACACTCTTTGACATAAATCACAGCAAGGTCTTTTTTGACCCACCCTCCTAGAGTAATGGAAATAAAAACAAAAATAAACAAATGGGATCTAATGAAACTTCAAAGCTTTTGCACAGCAAAGGAAACCATAAACAAGACGAAAAGACAACCCTCAGAATGGGAGAAAATATTTGCAAACGAAACAGCAGACAAAGGATTAATCTCCAAAATATATAAACAGCTCATGCAGCTCAATATTAAAAAAACAACCCAATCCAAAAATGGGCAGAAGACCTAAATAGACATTTCTCCAAAGAAGACATGCAGATGGCCAAGAAGCACATGAAAAGCTGCTCAACATCGCTAATTATTAGAGAAATGCAAATCAGAACTACAGTGAGGTATCACCTCACACCAGTTAGAATGGGCATCATCAGAAAATCTACAAACAACAAATGCTGGTGAGGGTGTGGAGGAAAGGGAACCCTCTTGCACTGTTGGTGGGAATGTAAATTGATACAGCCACTATGGAGAACAGTATGGATGTTCCTTAAAAAACTAAAAATAGAATTACCATATGATCCAGCAATCCCACTACTAGGCATATACCCAGAGAAAACTATAATTCAAAAAGACACATGCACCCCAATGTTCATTGCAGCACTATTTACCATAGCCAGGTCACGGAAGCAACCTAAATGCCCATCGACAGATGAATGGTTAAAGAAGATGTGGTACATATATACAATGGACTATTACTCAGCCATAGGAAGGAATGAAATTGGGTCATTTGTTGAGACGCGGATGGACCTAGAGACTGTCATACAGAGTGAAGTAAGTTAGAAAGAGAAAAACAAATATCGTATATTAACGCATATATGTGGAACCTAGAAAAATGGTACAGATGAACCGGTTTGCAGGGCAGAAATTGAGACACAGATGTAGAGAACAAATGTATGGACACCAAATGGGGAAAGCTGCAGGGGGATGGGGGTGGGGGTGTGACAAATTGTGCAATTGGGATTGACATGTATACACTGATGTGTATGAAATTGATGACTAATAAGAACCTGCTGTATAAAAAAAAAAAGAATGAAAACAGCCAAGACAATTTTGAAGAGGAAGAAGATGTGGTAGTGATAAGGTGTGGAGACTTATTTATGCAGTAACAAGACTTTTAAAATAAAACTAGTGTAATGTTGTCATGGGAATGGGCAAGTACTGTATGTCAGTGTAACAGTTCAGAGTGCTCAAGAAATGATCCACATATAATGAGAACTTGGTGTTATTATAAGTTGGCATTATATTAATCAATCAATATATTGTAGTAGATAATTTTGTATGAAAAAAATCAACTTAGTTCTATATCTAGGACTCTTCTTGGAGTTTCAGAGTCATACTCAGTGTATCCCAAACTGAACTGATTGTAACTTGTCAAACTACTCCTTTTGTATTCTGTGTATCACTAGCAAAGAAATTTGAGAGATAGTAAGATTAATTCCTGATGAGCTGGATGAAGTCTTCAGGTTTTCCATTAGAGTTTTGTAATTTCTTACGCAGTTCAGCACTATGATCTAAAAGTTATCAGAAACTTATATTTGTTAAAAATCCTTCTTATGGATTTTCTTGCAGTTCATTTTATAAAATTATCAGAGTAAAACAATGATTGTCTATAAACAACAAGACTTAAAATGACATGGTTAAAGATATGATTACAATGCAATTGACAAGAAACTTGGATATTTTTGTGACCTATAACAACATTTTTAAGATAATAACTAGAATTATGACTGATAACATTATACCAGGGCATATCAGATTTTTAGGAATTTCATATACGTTTTGGGATATCTATACTAATGACATTTATCCATAAAATACAACCTAAGGTTCATCTCTAATTACTTGACAATGTTTCTCAAGTAATTTAACTTACCATAGGCCCAATCAGTTTGATATTCTTCTCTGAGATTCCTTAGGGGCCCTCTGAAGCATTTTAAAGTTAGCTGGAGGTCAAAAGTTTTAAAACACTTGGTCAAATAGGATCACAGCTTGTTCACTTAACCAAAGTGACAAAAGATTTCAAAAGTAAATACAGGTCACTTAAAGGCACAGAAGCTCACACAATCTGCTACCAAAGCAGCACTTCAAGAAAACTTTGTTTTCTTAACAGAGACAGAAAGTGAAACTCCAGTCTCGTACCAGCTTACTTTTAACAAGAAAATCCATCCACTACTTAATTAAATTCAGCCAATCCTGACCATGAACAAAACTCTATTCTCAGGGTTCCTTTTCCACCCCTTTCTGTATGCATATTATTTTGCCCCTTAATTTTCCCCACATCTAGAAACCCCCAGCTCTAGGACAAAATTACGTTCTTTTCCCTTAACAAAATGCAATTCCATTTTTCATACCTTCTTTTGTTCACAACACACATCTTACTTTCCTACTGAAATGGTTCCTTTATTATTTCTATTAGCTTTAATTACATGCTTCGAATCCTCAACTCTTAAAAACCTTAATTTCTAGTGAAAACTAAGAAGAAATTATGAACTGTCTTCTACATTAGCACTCTATATGGCAAACATAAATACCAATAATAATTTCTAAAAACATGTGCTTTCTTATAAAAATATCCCAGTGTGGCCCCAAACATTTATTAATACTTCTAAACACCTTTAGTTATTCTCTAAAGGGAAGCCAAGGTTCAGTCATTTTTTCAGTATCTTATTTTATTTGGGAATGACCTAGCTATTCAACAAACTCTCATCATTTAACTTAATTTAGCACAATTCTAAAGTTTCAAGTTACCAGATATTTGGAGAGATTATTTTCAAGTAGACATTCCTAAAACATAATTATTTCTAAAGCGTTCACCCAAAAACTCTTATTTAATCTACTTATAAGAATTTCATCATACCAAGTTAATTTTTTGTTGTTGTTGACAAACTCTGTAACAGAAATAACATGTATTGACCTTCAGTAAACCTAGGTACAATAAACCAGCAAGCTTAAGCTCGCTTTAATACCACATGTTAATTTAATATTGAATACTTTCTAGATCATGTGAACCTGAAATTCATTCTGGGTAGTTTCTTTCATATTTAGAAATATTTAGTTTGTAAGCATTTACTTTTAAGTCAATTAAATAGATCTCTTTTATAAGTTTAATTTTGATGTTTTCCAGAGGTAGACACATCTCATATGTATAACATGTACACAGACGTATAACCAGACAAAACTAGAGATGTCATAGCCTCACTTTAAAAACTTAGTTATGAATTAAAGAATACAATATAAGCTTATTACTTTATAAAGAACAACTGGAATAAATTAAAGTTGCTTGTTCAGATGATTAAGGCTTTACTATTTATGGAAAAGGCTTTCAGATTTGTATTTATTCTTGATAAACCCTTAAGGAGGCTCGGAATTAGATTTTGGCTGAGAGAGCCTTCCCAGCAGTTTTGAAACTGAGCAGGACTCGTGGGGCCCTCCTGCGTACAAATCCTTTCCATGTCCCCCATTTCTTGTTTGTAGGAAATAAGCTTCATTCAGCCTCCCTTGACCCTTCCCTTTGTTATAAAGGGCAGATTCAAACAGCTGCTCATCGGGGAAGTGAGGCAATGCAGAAACAAAGGAGGAGCAGTCAAGAAACAATAGTGCAGAGACTAAAGCAGGATCCTGGTTCCTCCTCAAGGGATATACATAACAATACCTTTGAGTTTCTTCTGCAGGAACTAAGGCCCCCACCCAGGTGGAGGATGGTAATTTCAGGCTGAGCACAAGATTCCTGGAGCACCGCCCTGTTACCTCACCACCAACCAATTGGAAGAAAGTCACACAGCCTGTAGCCCTCACCCCACATTTTGCCTATTAAAAACTTCTCCCCAAAAACCATTGGGGAGTTCAGAGTTTTTGGGCATGAGCCACCCATTTTCCTTGCTTGGCCCTGCAATAAACCTCTCTGCTCCAAACTCTGACGTTTTTGTTTGTTTGGCCTCACTGTGTGCCAGGTTCACAAACTTGCATTCAGTAACAGTTGGAGTTTAAAAGGGCCACTTTTGCCCCTTTTTTGCCTTTGGTTTCCGGTTCTAGTTGGTTGAGCTGATTAGGTTCAGTCTCAGGTCATTGTGGGCTGTATTTACATTTCTGATTTGTAGAGATTTAATGCAAGGCAAAGACAGTTGCTTTTAATTCCCCAAAGAACTGGTCACCTAAATGATATTAAAAAGTTGATTTGCCCAGCTATATTTTATTTAATTTGCTTTTCAGTGAGAATATTGCCAATTGAACTGAAATTTAAGAGTTCTATGTTCTAGGACTTTAGGGTTTAATTTATCATGCCTTTAAAAACTTGCATAAGACCTTCAACAAGGCCCTCTTTCTGAGTGCGCAAGTTAAAACCCAGAGCAAAATCACTAATTTTATTATTATTAGCCCTTGAATATTAGTTCTCAGTTTTTACTTTATAAAGTTCAGGTAGCCTTATTGGTTTCCGTTAGTATGTTTAATTAATATTTCCTGAGAGGCAGATCTATATGCCCTGTCTTATAATACCAAGCAGGGGAAGCATTCCCCAGTGAAACATGTCTATCCCACAATATAATTAAGCAAAGGTTCACAAGCTGGTTTTTCTTTTTTTTTTAAACTAACCATTAGATATATTTTCCACCCTTTAATTTTCTTCTTTTTTAATAAGTACCAATAAAACGGCTGTTTATAATGAGAGCATTCTAAAAATTTACCAATTCAGAAGTCCAATTTAAAGGAACCATCATCTGGCCATTAATGAGATATATCTTAACAGTGACTCAAACCAATAAGATACAAGAGGCTTCCCCAGAAAAGATGCAAAAGATGCCACCTAACCAAGATCCAGAAAGTTTACTCTTCAAAACAGTTTAAGAAAGTAAAGGCCTTCGTTGTACAAGCTAACGCACCAAAGGTTTAGATGGCAAAAAGCCCCTGAGAGTTCGCACAGCCAGAAAAAAAAAGACGGCTCAGGACCCCAGTCTATCCAATTGGATGACAAATGTATACCATATGTGTACCTTTTGGTTGTTAGAGACCACACACACACACACATGCCTAAAGAAGAACAGGTAGAACATTTACATTTCAAAGACAGAGGAAGAGAAATGCAAGTTACCCCTAGAAGGGCTTTTGTTTCTTTAAGGTCAGAATTCTGAAAAGATGTTTTTTTTTTTATCAAGCAGGCTTAACTGAATATGCAATAGAAGAGCCCCATTCTTAGTCATTATCAGAGCACGATATTCCCAGGTAAATCAGGCAGTTTTGTAGGTATATAAACCTGGCTAGGGTATTAGTTGGAGGCTCATAATCTGTTGTTCCTTTTGCTTTTTGTTTTGAAAGCTTTATTCCCCATTCAGAGGTTGGTTTGTCAAAATAAAATCACTAGCGATGATCGTGTGGTGGGCAATGTGCCGCTTGTGAGCTTAACTCCTCTAGGTTTTGGCCCAGAGCTGTTTCAGCTTCTCTTACATGTCTTAGGTTTTCCCTCTAGTGGTATAAGACCACCACAGTGCTCAGATCGTGGAATGGCCAGTTCTTATTCGTGTCTCCAGCAGAGCAAGCCTTAGCTAAGATGAGTGGGTTTCCCAATGCGCATGGCTACACAGCATGAGGTCATTATCTTTTGTATCCTGTATCCTGTTCTTTCTCATCCTGAGCCTCCTCAGGGCTCACCATCAGGGTGGCAGTGTAGGCAGGCACCATTTTTCATTCACACCTCCCTTCATCTTCCCTGCATCTTCTCAGTAGGCCTCTGCACTCTCCCAGAAGGCCATGTTGCACCAGCATCATGGCAGACACATTGCTCAAGCTCCAGCATTGTGGCCGACTGAAGTTTGAGAACATGTGAAAGCAGGCAGCTGTCTTCCTATCACGGTTTTAAACATCATTTAAAACTAAATATAATAGCATTTGTGCAATACGTGTATAGCATAGGACGGCTAAAAAATATAAACTTATACAAACATGGTCTTATAAAACATTTTTTAACCTTGTTTATGTATTTAAGATTATCCTGTTAAGCTGCAGAAATGACACAGTAGAGAAGTTTACATTAAGAAGTAATGAAGTGAGATTAAACCTGAACAATTTAAATGCAAGTTCTTCAGTATTGCCTTACTTTTTGCCCTTTTGCTGCCAACAAACTATAGACTTATCTAGATTTTTTTCTTACAGACACTATTATTTTTCTGTGTGATCAATATCTAGATGCAGCACCAAAATAAATGTTTTCCTTGGTCAATGTCAAAATATTTTCCTTGACTATAAACATGAATCTATCTACATACCTTTACCCAAATGAATAAGCTGTCAAAACTTAAAGTTCAAAATTAGTTTAACTTTATTGCAAAACCATGTATCATGGCTCCTCCCTTACCTCTTTGCTGCAGTCCCTCACCTCCAGGAAGGAGAAGTGACTTGCACAGGGACACTTAGCTGATCAATGGAAGTTCAAATACTTCCAGGACAAAATTCTTTGATGATACCGTACTGCTCCCTAAACAGTAGTGCATTTCTGAACACAGTTGTCATAACGAACAGTATGACCTAAGGAATGTCATCAGTTCCCATAGAAATACTTCCACAGCTGGGTTTGTAGACATTATTGGTAGTTCAACAGGAAGAAAGAACCTTTCGATCTGTGCATCATACCTCCAGGGAAATTCAAGAAATACCATGAAATGGAAATAGAATTAGAGTTCAAAGACATAATACAAGAATGTTTAGTGTTGTTTAATTTATAATTGTAAAAAATCAGGGCTATCATAAATGACAATGGGAGAACAGTTCAATGAATCAATAGAACACTGTGCAAATTGAAAAATAATTTAACAAGTATTTGAGGGCATGTAAAGATGGTTATAGAATCTGAACTTTTGATTCTAGAGGAACGTGGCTGGCCAAGCGTGGCTTCCAGGTTGGGCTTTAGGAGGCCTTGTAACTTCCATTTTTGTACTCTTGGAATCCATCCACCCTGTAAGGAGTTCAAGCTGTGCTATAGAATGAAGAAGGCCACATGGAGAGAGATTCTGGGAAGTGAGAGGGCATTTTGGATGTTCCGGCCCCAGTGGATGACACCTGGAGCAGATGAACTGCCAGGCTGAGCCCAAGCCAGATTACAGAATCATTAGAAACAATAAATCATGAGTTTTGGGGCCACTATGTTTTGGAGTGGCTTGTTTTGTAGCAATAGGTGACTGAAAAGGTGGGGGAAAAAATGCAGAACCCCTCTCAATACAAATGCTTAGAAATGAGAGATAAACTATAACAAAAATATTTTAAAACATATAGCTCAGCTGACATGACAGCTAAGGTGTCAGAAGTGAAGAGGAATTTGAACACCAAAGCAATAATCTAATGAGCTGAAGATCCAGCAGCCCCAAGGGCTGCAGTTTGGTTGCTGGTGCAGAGATAGGCTCTAAGGCTAGAGACTTGGGTTTTAATGCCCACCTGGGACCTTGGGTCACTCAAGGTAAGGAGCTGAAATTGATAGCTCTACATAAGTAAGTCATAACCCAGCTCAAGAAATTAACAAGGAGACTTGAGCCTGCCCAGGGTGCTGCATGGGGAAAGAAAAAGACTCCCATACTAAGTAGAAAACATATATGCACCATGCGTTTGAAACACAAATTTATGCCATCCAAAGTCATATGTTAATATACAAACTGAAAAATTAATCTAATATTAGATTATAGACCAGTGTTATCCCTGGGAGAGTTAGCAAATGGAAATGTAAAACTATCCCTTGGAATTCCTACAGAAGACTTAAATTTCTGAAGGTGAGTTTACAATTTTAAGACTTACAAAACACAAAAGGAAATGATCCATCGTGAGTGAGAGTTAGCAGATAAGATTACAGGATGATTAGCATGATGAGAACTTGAGAGTAGAATGTTTTGAAGATTTTATAAAATATATACATTTAAATGACAGCAAAAGATAAAAAGTAGATATAAAACTGTAAGAAAAAAGCAAACTATGAAAAATTAACAATTTGGAGGAAGCAAGTAAATATATAGTAATATAAATGACACATGAGGAGACATAAGGGATAGAAGGAGAATAACCAAGACAATTTTGTATTCAACAAGAGCTCTAAAAGGAGCTGGTTGATAGTATTTGAAAGATACTGGCAAGGATTTATCAGAATTGATGAAAGTAATAGGGGCTTCCCTGGTGGCACAGTGGTTGAGAGTCTGCCTGCCAGTGTACAGGACGTGGGTTTGAGCCCTGGTGTGGGAGGATCCCACATGCCACGGAGCAACTGGGTCCGTGAGCCACAACTACTGAGCCTGCGTGTCTGGAGCCTGTGCTCCACAACAGGAGAGGCCGTGACAGTAAGAGGCCCACTCACCACGATGAAGAGTGGCCCCCGCTCGCCGCAACTAGAGAAGGCCCTAGCGCAGAAACGGAGACACAGCGCAGCCAGGAATGAATAAATAAATAAATAAAATAAAGGAGTTCCTTTAAAAAGAATTGATGAAAGTAATAAATTTTAAGTTAAAAGAAGAATAATAAGTTACAAGGAGGACATATTTAAAATAAATTCACACTTATGCACTACAGAACACCAATGAGAAAAAAATTAAAACAATTAGAGGGAAAGGAGAGTTAACCATAAATAAATAGGTATTGCACAGACAACAAGCTTCCCAAGATCAAGAATTTAGGTCAGAAGATAATGGAATAATTCTGAGTCTTCAAAACATGGATTAAAATAATTGTCAACATAGAGTTCTTCACTAGTTTCACTATCATTTAAGAAATTGAGGGGCTTTCCTGGTGGCGCAGTGCTTGAGAATCTGCCTGCCAATGCAGGGGACACAGGTTCGAGCCCTGGTCTGGGAAGATCCCACATGCCGCGGAGCAACTAGGCCCGTGAGCCACAACTATTGAGCCTGCACGTCTCGAGCCTGTGCTCCACAACAAGAGAGGCTGCAACAGTGAGAGGCCCGTGCACCACGATGAAGAGTGGCCCCCGCTCGCCTCAACTAGAGAAAGCCCTCACACAGAAACAAAGACCCAACACAGCCAAAACAATTTAATTAATTAAAAAAGAAAATGATATCCCATTTTCAGGAAAAAAACTTGCTACTCACATACGTTTTCTCTAAAAGCTACTAAAGGAGGCACAACAGTAAGAAGAAAATTGAGCCCAGAGGAAGAGTAGTGTGCAGGAAACAACTGCAAGCCAAGAAAAATGGTAAACACAAAGGAACATCAAAATATATATTGATTATAAATTTATAACAATAATAATTGACGAATGGTTAAAAACAGAGTAAGACAAATTACTATTTTCGTACATTTTACAATACACAAGATGACACTACATACTTCCCACTGTGTGTAAAAGTGTAAAAACATGCATGTTGTTGATTCACACTAATATCAGGATTCAGTAGTCTCTGGGAAGGAAGAGAAATAGTTTTAATTTATCTGTAAATACTTTAATTACCCACAATGTTTTATTTTTTTAAAGTCAAAGATCACAAGGAAATTTGAAAAATATTAACACATACTAATCTGGATAGTGAACATAGTCTAGATATGTCTTAAGGTTGTCTGTAATGTTCTTCCTGTTTACAATTTTAATTGTTAAAATTAAAATGTATGATTGTGTATATACATATGAAAGATATGGAAAAATAATATAAGGAAATGCTCCATAATATTAACTACAGAAGTTATTGTCAATAGAGGCATTACGCAGGATCCTTGCTTGTCTACTTTGGGGTATTTTAAATATTATCTACAATGAGCATGATATCGCTTTTCTATACACACACACACCTGAAAGGATTTTTTTTTAAGATTCATAGGACACTAGAATAGAAAGTTAGCTCAGAGATCATCTCTCCAATTCTTCCTTGAAGAGATGTAATTTATGGTGATAGAAATCAGATCAGTTGTACGGTTAATAATTGAAAAGGGACCTTTCTGGGCCAATGGGAATGATGTGGGTTAAATGCATTTTTCAAAACAGTTTGAAGTATACTTAAGATCTATGCATTTCCCTATAGGTTCTTCTAAGGCAGGGTATCTTCTTAGAGTTCTTTCACAAGTGGAGAACACGGCAGATGCCTACTTAATAAGATCTCAAAGTGGTGGGATGACAATCAATGACTTTTGCAAATCAGCGTCATGTAAATTATTATTGTTTCTATGATGAGCCCTGGAAACTGGAGCACATGAAAGGGCTGAGAAGGGAGGACACATTGGTTCAAGATTAGGTTTCTCAAAGAATACCTTGAAGAGTTGAGTTAATCACCCCCATCAGCCAAACAAGTTGTCAATGTCGCGTACATTTATTAGCAGTGATTTATCCCGTGCCTGCAATTACAGCTCAGATATCCAAAGCTCTTGGATAGTCAAAGAAGATCTTTCTAGGCACATTTGAGGGGTGAGAAGCATTTAAATGGCTGTGTGAAAAAGATATTCCTTGCTCAACCTCTGAAGATATCTTATCTTCAATCTAACAAATGGTTTCTCCTTATCTTCGGCAGGGGCACAAGATGAAGCAAAGGAACAAAGAAATGGAAGTAAATGACAGTCCTCAGCATTGCAGGCCTCCCGGGCCCCGGGGGGCGGGGAGGTGGGTGGGTGGTGGTGGTGGAAAAAGACACCTGCGTGCCCTGTGGGGGAGGGGGGGGAGGCGAGTCCCACGGAAGGATGGGGAATCCTTTGCTCTAATTTCTCCAGCCGCATTTTGTTCTGTTCACCGGCAGAAAGAGAAAGAAAAAAAGGAAAAAAAAAAAAGTTTTATTTGGTGGGGGGACCCACGTGAATGCATCTTTCAGGCACTATTCCTGTCATTTCTGTCTTTTCTCTCACGACTCTGCCCCAGGGTCCCAGTGGCACGTGTGACATACATGTGTATCCTGGCTCCTGTCTGCTTTCTCAGTTATTTCACAAAGCTGGTTGGTACAGTGGTTTCTTCCAAGAAAGAGAAGGAAGGTGACTGTTTGGTAAGCTGCAGGCTGCATTTCAGGAACCATCAAACCCTGTATTAGAATCCATGGATGAAGGAGGCAGGATAGAAAATGGGCAAAACCATCAGAGATCACTTGGAAAAAAATGGTGTTTTATTCCGGGATTCCCAAGGTACGGTGTTGTTCCGTGTGGTTGTCAGGAGGATTGTGGAAGTAGAGTTTAATCCGGAGCAGAGCGTGGAGGCATCACAAGGAAGGTGGGCCCTGGCTGCTGTCGGGTCTTCCTTGGTAGCAGGACGGCAGGTGAGTTCTTCTCTGACACCGACTTTCAGCAGAGCTCACCTGGTTCAGGAGGTCCTTACTGGGTGCTTCACATGGAGCCCCCCTGGGAGATGTGTGTAACTCCTTGTGACACAGTTGTATGGGGTGGTACTTCTCTAGGCATTTTAGTTAAGAGACAGGGGGCTGCTGCATTTAGGATCCAAGCATCCGCCTATGAATATGAAAAGTACCACTTGAAATCTGTCTTTATATATATGCTTCTCATAAAAGAACATCTTGTCTTCACCCAGGGACTGATGACCCACAGAGCAGATTCTCATTTGAAGTTAGAGGCGATTAGAGGTCTTGCTTGTAGTTCTGGCTTCCTGGTTTGCTTGTACATGCTGTGTTTTTGTTCATGCTGAGTCCAAGACTAATTTGATGGCTAGTCTCCTCTCCCAGCGCACACTGAAGGAGAGTAGCAGTACTAATAAGCCAAGATGTCACTGATACAGTGGGCATGAGGGGTGAAGGGCCCAGGAGGAAGTTAGAAGTTGTCACAAATGTCTATCCTAGGGCCAACGTGGACAGAAGCCTCAGGACGCAAGACACCTGCTTCCCACAGCCTCCCCCGGCTCTAAGACCAATCTGTTTGTTTCTGTGGCAACTCGCACTATTTCTTCCATATCTTCTTAAATCCACCTTCCTTATAAGGGCTTTAGAACTATAAGTAAGTTAGCTGCATATTTTTTCTTTGTAGAGGGAGAAAAGCAATGGCGAGCGTTTCTACAATAAAAGGGTGTTCTGCTTTCTAAATATTCCATGGAGTTCTTCAGTTTTGCTCTTTCCTCTAAAGAAAATTCACCTTATCTTCCTATGAATTTTGTTTTGGCCTTTCTGAATTTGTTGCCTCCCTGGATGGCTTATTTGGTCTATTGGAATAATTAACAAGTTGTATTTCTACCTGTGTAATATGTTTTAACACCCTCAGTTTTTTAAGCTGCTCGTCAACCTAGCAGCAACAATATTTAAGTGACCTCATGATTTCAGAACATGCTAATTTCCCCTTCTGCCATTATTCCACGGTTTGATATAGAAACTGTTATGTCCTCTACTGCCATTAGACATTGCTTTGCAGAAAAACAAGGAAAAGCCTTGTTTTCAATAATCCAGGAAATGATGCCATGGGAATACTGACAGTTTCTAGATTTCATGTCATATTTTTTTTTTTTTTTGCGGTACGCGGGCCTCTCACTGTCGTGGCCTCTCCCGTTGTGGAGCACAGGCTCCGGACGCGCAGGCTCAGCGGCCATGGCTCACGGGCCTGGCCACTCTGCGGCATGTGGGATCTTCCCGGACCGAGGCACGAACCCGCGTCCCCTGCATCGGCAGGCGGACTCTCAACCACTGCGCCACCAGGGAAGCCCTCATGTCATCGTTATAACTTAACTGAAAGTCGCCATCATTCTTGTGAAGTACTTGGCAAGCACAATCTTCTGGGAGCACATTTTCCTATGACTCCTAAGCATTAGTGCTACTCGTGCTCAATAATGAGTTAAGTTGAAAAGTACAGGAGGAGGCAGGAAGGATGGAGATTTTCTTTAATGGACAAAGATGAAAGAGACCTAATGTCTCTGGTAGGAGCAGTAGGGATCAGAATTACTTCAGTCCTGGTGTTGCCTTTGACATCAATGATAGCCATTCATTCATTTTCAATGTGGGTGGGGTAGGAATGAGAGGAGGGAGGGCTCTGCCTGAAAACTATAGAAAAAGAAAGTCAGCTCTGTATCCAGGAAACTGAGTGAGGAGTAAGTATGATCAGTCCCACTCTTGAATTTGTTTACACTTGACTTTATGATTAGATTGTGTTTTCATTTTTGCCTCATTATGATTTTGGGTTGCTATTTGGCGGTAAGATTTTATGCTTTAGGACAAATAATGAAGTGAATTTCCATTTCAATAGTAAAATATTAAAAATCTAGCTCTTGGCCAGATCGAAGACACCCACGACACAGGAAACCATTATTTCACTGGTGCTGTCATTGCACAGACTGTACAATGGAAAGTTTGAAAGGCTGATTGAATTCTCCGGAACATGAATTCTGTATGTCAGTTTCCAACCACAATCCAGCCAGGCTAGGTGGTATGAGGGTTTACAGGAGGGAGAGTGGGACCAAGGTAGGCTTTCCACATAATAGATCTAATTAAAAAGGTACTTGTTTTAGGAGAGACAAAGGATGTGTCCTCTAGCTGGTAACTGTTCAAACAAGGGACAAGCCTTCTATCGTAAAAGCTTATTACAAAGGCGGTGTCAAACACGGTCTATGATACTGGGTCACCTGTTAGTCATCGCAGCTAATTGTACATCTTTCTATGAAACACTGAAAAGCCTCTTTGTGAATTAATACAGTTCTGCTTGATGCAGTTGATTTGAAATGACATTTCTCTGTATGTGGTGCATGTCGGCTTTGCTTTGACAAATAACAAAGTTAGCAGAATATGTTCAATATATTTTCTTGGGGAATAGGGTTTTTATCATATGATTCATTAAGGATTTGCCTTACCCTGACATTTGTGATATAAAGGAAAATCAGAAAAAAAGTAATTTTCTTGATCAAGATATGTTTTTACTTAATGCAAATAAATGTAGTCTGTTGCTTGCAAGGGAAAAATAACGTCTTCTGAGATCTGGTATAAACTGCTAAATAGAATAATATGTGCCTCTTTTGTTAAACCAGCACTTAAATACTGGACTGCTTCTAAATACGTTTGTTTCTTTTCATGTGTGCCATACACTAAAAAACTTAAACAACTGTTGCCTTCATACTATATTTGTTAGAGCAGAATATGAATAAAATTTGTTTGAGAAGATAAGGTGGAATTATCTGTATTTTGTGAAGTTTGTTCCTTAGCCATGAGCAGTTAGTGACTCAAAAATGTTCATTTAACAGTAGATACCTCGTTGCACATACGTGTATTTAAAATTGCCCCTGCAAGTCAACTGTAACTTACCAAGAGTCTTCCCCTGCTAAGACTGGCCAGTGTTGTGGCCATGTTTTCAAAATTAAACTACACAGTAGTTTGAACAGACACAAATCCCAATGTGAAATTTTTCTCTGAATACTACATAGCTAATTACCCTAGCAACAGCCTCTGAGGTGCAAGACATAAATTGTTGAGATGAAGCCCATGGTTCCATGAACACTGGCCCATCCTTTGGAACCCATCATCCGTAACTGGAATTCTTTTTGAGCATCTTTTATGAGCATGGTCACCATGCTGGCTATGTGAGCAGTGCAGACGCAATCCTCCTCAGCCTACTGTTGACAGAATCATGATTGAGTTACAAAATTGTTAAGAGTTTGGCAATGGAGCCACAAAAACCGCTATGGGAAAAACTCAGTGTTCTTTTGAAAATGGAAATCTGTATTCCATCAAATTTAATTCCCTCCATCTCCTACAGAAGAAGTGCTATGGGGTGTATTGTTCTAAAAGGCAAGAAAGAAAGTCAGTCCCTTTAACCAACAAAGCCAGGAACTTAACAGTTAAAGGGGAATAAGGTTTTTTAAACTGCTGTACCAAAGGAACGTTGTTCCAATAATAAACAAGTTTGATGAGAAAAAAACTGTACGCAGGACAGTCTTATCTCACAGTGGGCAACCTCAACACAAATGCTTCAAGGTGACAGCAAAGATAATTTGACATGATTCTAGTATGGCCAATTTCAACTTTTAAATCTACATTCAATTTTTCATCTCTTTGCCTGTCACTCTTATGTGTCTCTCCCAAACACTTCTGCCCCTTTGCCTTTAAAAGATGTCATTGAGCACTGCTTAGCTTTGCTGGTGGTTCTCAGGACTAAAAGGGATAATGATACTCATTTATATTTCCAGAACTCTGGCCCAGTGTGGGGCTTTGAGAAACAAAGCACCTCCACTTCTTGGTTTGGAAGATGGAAATACTACAACATTCCTGAACTCTCTCACAAATTTAAACATGAATAAAGTGCCAAGACATTCTACTTTGCCATTTGGAAATGCACTTGGTAACTTATTAGCACTGGACTCTGTTATTCAATACTGTAGGCAACTAGCCCTTTCTCCAGCTCAAGTCTCTACCAAATGAATCAACAGTCCTTACAATTGGGTAGGAAATATGAACTCCTTTCTACTGAAGTTGATTTAAATTTTGCCCCTAAAGTAAAGACCCATGAGGATAAGAAAAAACTGTTTTATAAGATTTAGAGAAATGGCCGATTTGACACGTGCACACAAAATACTGACACTCGGTGTAAATCTGTTTAAGTTATTGTTTCTCTGATAAGAACTAGAGTGAATCTGTGACTAAAGCAGAAAGGAGATGTAGCTCTCTTTCTTGGTTAAGATGCACAGAAGGATATAGATTTAGAGAGGGATAATTATACCAACAGACACTTCCTTCCCTTGAGGGAGGAAATTGGACTTTATTGCTTCGGCCAATGATGTGTGGGCAGAAATGGCGTATGTCACTTCAGGCAGAAGCTTGAAGACTCGTGCTCCCTTTTTTCCCTCTACCATAATGCCCAGCTACTTCCCAGATAGGTTGCTCTGTCAGTCTAGAACCTGGAGTGACGATGTGGAGTTGAGTTTCAGGCAAGCCCCACTGAGAAGGTGACATCAGTGAGAAGTAAACCTGTGTTTTGAGATCTGAGCACCATATGTTACACTAGTATAACCTAACCTATTCTAATTGATAAGTATGCCATCAAAGTATTTAAATAAAAAGTCCAGGAATTGACATGATCTGCCTCTCCAGCCTCATGTTGTGTGACTTTCAAATTGGCTCATAAAAGTACTAACACAATGACCTTCTGTCCATTCCTAGAACAGGCCAAATTCAAGGTCATCCTTGAGATCTCAACTGTAATGTCACATCCCAGAGATGCCTTCCCCAACTACCCTATTTCAAAGGAAATCCCCCTTTCCAACATCCTTGCCTACCTAATGCCGTATTTGCTACATCAGAACACGTAGAATTCTTTGTAATTGTTTATTTACAGGGCAGAGAGAAACATTCACATGTTTCAACTCAGAAGGGCAACATAATGTAATCCCCCCCCACCCAGTAACTGAGCTTGCCTTATTTCCAAGCTTCTAACCAACTGGTTAGAGGCAATCATGGGAAAAGAATATAATCTGCCAATTAAAGGTATCTCAGTCTTTTCCAGTTTAAAATGCTAATTTTAGCATTTTAAAAGATAGCCTCTTCAATAAGGGGTGCTGGGAAAACTGGACAGCTACATGTAGAAGAATGAAATTAGAACACTACTTAACACCATACACAAAAATAAACTCAAATTGGATTAAAGACTTAAATGTAAGACCAGACACTATAAAACTCTTAGAGGAAAACATAGGAAAAATACTCTGACATAAACCACAGCAAGGTCTTTTTTGACCCACCTCCTAGAGTAATGGAAATAAAAACAAAAATAAACAAATAGGACTTAATTAAACTTAAAAGCTTTTGCACAAAGGAAACCATCAACAAGACAAAAAGACAACCCTCAGAATGGGAGAAAATATTTGCAAACAAAACAACAGAGGATTAATCTCCAAATTATACACACAGCTCATGGAGCCCAATATCAAAAAAACAAACAATCCAATTAAAAAATGGGTGGAAGACCTAAACAGACATTTCACCAAGGAAGACATACAGATGGCCAAGAGGCACATGAAAAGTTGCTCAATATCACTAATTATTAGAGAAATGCAAATCAAAACTACAGTGAGGTTACTGTACAGAAGAGGTAATTGTTGCAGAGTTAACTATCATTAAGTCACCTGAGTCACATCACTAGGAAGTGGAGGAGGCAGGATTCATACCCAAGTAGTCACTCTCAGGAGGATGTATACTCAATCACTACACCATGATGCTTTTTGTTAATATCTCAGTTTGTTTCTCTGCAAAATGGGTGTAATAAAATCCCTTCCGCTTTTAAAAAGATTAAATGACTCGGTAACTGTATTTAGAAAAACGCCTGGCACATAATAGACTTTACAAATGTTTGTTAAATAAAATAAATGAAATAAAACCTGCCCAATTGCAGAGCTGGTAATTGGTGGAGCAGAATTCTCACCTACTTAGTGTGAATCCAGATCCCTCACTCTCCACCACTACAACATTCTACTTCCTGATATTGCTTCTCATTAAAACTGCCTTGCACAGATATGTGACATTATAAATGATACCTGTGGATTCCTAGTACACAGAAGGAAGTTAATAAATAACCGCATTTATTATTGCTCATCCCAGCATATCATATTTGACTTGAGAGAGGCATAGCTTTGATTACCTACAATAATAATATTAATTGACCCTTTACTGTGCACCAGGGACTCCAGTAAGACTCTTCACATGTATTAACTCATTTAATTCTCACTAATTACACTAAAAAAGGACTATCATAATAAACTAAGGAAGGCATAGAGAATTTAATGAACTTGCCCAAGTTGCCAAAGTTTGTGAGTAGGAGAAAAGAATATGCATACAGACTTGTTGGCTACAAATTCTGTATCCCCTTCATTGTACCACTATTTCATGCTTGTGGAATTTATTCAGACAACACAATTTGGTAGAAAAACTACAAACCATGAATTTTAGATTTGGTTCTGCTATTAAATAACTTTGTAATTTTAAACATTGAAAGCCTTTTTTTATCACTCTCATCTGTAAAATTAAAATTGTTGAACTAGAAAATAAAAAAAAATACAATGAGGTATCACCTCACGCCAGTCAGAATGGCCATTATCAAAAAATCTAGAAGCAATAAATGCTAGAAGGGGTGTGGTGAAAAGGGAACCCTCCTGCACTGTTGGTGGGAATGTAAATTGATACAACCACTATGGAAAACAGTATGGAGGTTCCTTAAAAAACTAAAAATAGAATTACCATATGACCCAGCAATCCCACTACTGGGTATATACCCTAAGGAAACCATAATTCAAAAAGTGACATGTACCACAATGTTCATTGCAGCACTATTTGCAATAGCCAGGACATACATGGAAGCAACCTAAATGTCCATCGACAGATGAATGGATAAAGAAGATGTGGCACATATATACAATGGAATATTACTCAGCCATAAAAAGAAATGAAATTGAGTTATTTGTAGTGAGGTGGATGGACCTAGAGTCTGTCATACAGAGTGAAGTAAGTCAGAAAGAGAAAAACAAATACCATATGCTAACACATATATATGGAATCTAAAAAAAAAAATGGTAATGATGAACCTAGTTGCAGGGCAGGAATAAAGAGGCAGTCATAGAGAATGGACTTGAGGTGGGAGGGGGAAGCTTGGACGAAGTGAGAGTAGCATTGACATATACACAATACTGAATATAAAATAGTTGGCTGGTGGGAAGCAAGAGCATAGCACAGGGAGATCAGCTTGGTGCTTTATGATGACCTAGAGGGGTGGGAGAGGGTGGCTGGGAGGGAGGATGGGAGGGGATTGGGGACATGTGTATGCATATGACTGATTCGCTTTGTTGTGCAACAGAAGCTAACACAGTATTGTGAAGCAATTATACTCCAAGATCTATTAAAAATAAAAAGTAAAAAAATAAAATACTAATTTGGGGATGAAGATTTATTCAGATTCAAGGTTTAAACTCTTGCTGAAGCTATTTCTTGACACTAAAATGACTGCCCCACCCCTGTAGATAAAGGCCTTTCTTCTAATCACTAGGCAATAAAACTAGCAATGAACTAATACATTTTAACCATGTTAAAACAATAGTTACTATAATATTTAAAAATATTTAAAAATATTTAAAAATTTTTAAAATTTTAAAATTTAAAAATATTTAAAAATTTCCTGATTTTTAAGACTTGCTCGAAACTGACAAGATTGTAGAGTAGAAGGACATGAGCTCACCTCTTCTAACCAAAATCACAACTAACTGCTAAACAACCATCAACCAAAAAAATGCTGGAATCTACAAAAAAAGATACGCTATATCCAAAGACAAAGAAGAAGTCACAGTGAGATGGAAGGAGGGGCACAATCAAAAAAATTCAAATCACATACATGCCTGGGGGGGGGGGGCGGCGACCCACAAACTGGAAAATAATTATAACACAGAATTTCTCCCACAGGAATAAAAGTTCTGAGCCCATGCCAGGGTCCCCAGCCTAGGGGTCTTGCAACAGGAGGAGGAGCCCCCAGAGAATCTGGCTTTGAAGGCCGACAGGGTTTGATTACAGGAATTCCACAGGACTGGGCGAAAGAGAAACTCCACTCTTGAAGGGTGCATACAGGGTCTCATGCACACGAGGACGCAGGGAAAAAAGCAGTGACCTCACAAGAGACTGGGCCAGACCTACCTGCTAGTATTGGAGAATCTCCTGCAGAGGTGAGGGGAGTGGCTGTGGCTCACTGCAAGGACAAAGATACCGGCAGTAGCAGCTCTGGTGAGCACTCATTGGTGAGAGACCTCCTGGAGGTTGCCATTTCCCCCCCAAGACCTAGCCTGACCCAACAGCCTGTAGGCTCCAGTGCTGGGATGCCTCAGGCCAAACAACCAACAGGGCAGCAACACAGCCCCACCCATCAGCAGACAGGCTGCTTAAAGTCTTTCTGAGGACACAGCTGCCTGATAAGCACACACCCTGAAATGGCATTGCCCACCAGAGGGACAAGACCCAGCTCCATCCACCACTGGGCAGGAACCAGTCCGTCCCACCAGGAAGCCTGCACAAGCCTCTTATACAGCCTATTCCACCAGGGGGCAGACAGCAGAAGCAAGAACTACAACACTGTAGCCTGAAGAACAGAAACCACAATCACAGAAATTTAGACAAAATGAGACAGCAGAGGAATATGTCACAGATGAAGGAAAAAGATAAAACCCCAGAAGAACAACTAAGTGAAGTGGAGATAGACAATCTACATGAAAAAGAATTTAGAGTAATGATAGTAAAGATAATACAAGATCTCAGAAATAGACTGGCAGTACAGATCGAGTAGACACAAGAAAGTTTTAACAAAGACTTAGAAGAACTAAAGAATAAACAGAGATGAACAATGCAATAATTGAAATGAAAAATACACTAGAAGGAATCAATAGCAAAATACCTGAGGCAGAAGAACGGATAAGTGAACTGGAAGGTAGAATGGTAGAAATCACTGCCATGGAACAAATTAAAGAAAAAAGAATGAAAAGAAATAAGGACAGTCTCAGAGAGCTCTAGGACAACATTAAACACACCCACATTCTCATTACACAGGTCCCAGAAGGATAAGAGAGAGAGAAAGAACCTGAGAAAATATTTGAAGAGATAATAGCTGAAAACTTCCCTAACATGGGAAAGGAAATAGTCACCAAGTCCAGGAAGCACAGAGAATCCCAGGCAAAATAAACCCAAGGAGGAACGCACCAAGACACACAGTAAGCAAATTGACAAAAATGAAAGACAAAGAAAAAATATTAAAAGCAACAAGGTAAAAGCAACACATAACATACGAGGGAATTCCTATAAGGTTATCAGTTATCAGCTGATTTCTCAGCAGAAACTCTGCATACCAGAAGGGAGTCGCATGATATACTTAAAGTGATGAAAGGGAAGAACCTACAGCCAAGAATACTCTACCCAGCAAGGCTCTCATTCAGATGTGACAGAGAAATCAAAAGCTTTACAGACAAGCCAAAGCTAAGAGAATTTAGCACCACCAGGCCAGCTTTGCAACAAATGCTAAAGGAACTTCTCTAGGCAGAAAAGAAAAGGCCACAACTAGAAATAAGAAAATTACGAATGTAAAAGCTCACCTGTAAAGGCAAACATACAGTAAAGGTAAGAAATCATCTTCACACAAATATGACATCAAAACCAGCAACTGGGAGAAGAAGAGAACACAAATGCAGGATATTGGAAATGCATTTGAAATTAAAAGACCAGAAACTTTAAACAATCTTGTTTATATACAGACTGCTATATCAAAACCTCATGGTAACTGCAAACCGAAAATCTACAATAGATACACACACAAAAAAGAAAAAGGAGTCCAAATACAACACTAAAGTTAGTAACCAAATCACAAGACAGGAGAACAAAAGAGGAAGGGAAGGAAAAAACCTACAAAAACAAATCCAAAACAGTTAACAAAATGACAATAAGAACATACATACCGATAATTATCATAAACGTAAATGGATTAACTCCTCCAATTAAAAGACATAGACTGGCTGAATAGATACAAAGACAAGACCCATAAATAGGCTATCTACAAGAGGTCCATTTCAGATCTAGGGACACATACAGACCAAAAGGTGAGGGGATGGAAAAAGTTATTCCATGCAAATGGAAATCAAAGGAAAGCTGGAGTAGCAATACTCATATCAGACAAAATACACTTTAAAATAAAGACTGTTACAAGAGACAAAGAAGGACACCACATAATGATCAAGGGATCAATTCAAGAAAAGATATAACAATTATAAATATATATGCACCCAACATGGGAGCACCTCAATATATAAGGTAAATACTAACAACCATAAAAGGAGAAATTGACAGAAGCACAGTAATAGTGGGAGACTTCAACACCCCATTTTCATCAATAGATCATCCAGACAGAAAATCAGGAAACATAGGCCTTAAATGACACATTAGATCAGATGGACTTAATTAATATTTATAGATCATTCCATCCAAAAGCAACAGAATACACATTCTTCTCAACTGCACATGGAACATTCTTCAGGATCAATCACATGCAGGGCCACAAAGCAAGCCTTGGCAAACTTAAAAAACTGAAATCATAACAAGCACTTTTTCTGATCACAGCAGTATGAGATTAGAAATCAACAATAAGAAAAAAGACTAAAAAACGCAAACACGTGGAGGCTAAACAATATGCTACTAAACAACCAATGGATCACTGAAGAAATCAAAGAGGAAATCAAAAAATTCTTAGAGACAAATGAAAATGAAAGCACGATGATCCAAGACCTATGGGACACAGCAAAGCATTTCTAAGAGGGAAGTTTACAGCAATACAATTTTACCTTAGGAAACAAGAAAACTCTCAAAAAAATCTAACCTTATACCTAAAGCAACTAAAGAAAGAAGAACAAACAAAACCCAAAGTTAGTAGAAGCAAAGAAATCATAAATATCAGAGCAGAAATAAATGAAATAGAGATGAAGAAAACAATAGCAAAGATCAATGAAACCAAAAGCTGGTTGTTTGAAAAGATAAACAAAATTGATGAGCCTTTAGCCAGACTCATCGAGAAAAAAAAGGGAGAGAGCTCAAATCCATAAAATTAGAAATGAAAAAGAAGTTACAATGGACACCACAGAAATACAAAGGATCATAAGAGACTACTACGAGGAACTATATGCCAATAAAATGGACAACCTAGAAGAAATGGACAAATTCTTAGAAAGGTACAATCTCCAAAGACTGAGCCAGGAATATATAGAAAATATGAACAGACCAATCACAAGTAATGAAATTGAAACTGTAATTTAAAAATTGCCTCAAAACAGGACCAGATGGGCTTCCCTGGTGGCGCAGTGGTTGACAGTCTGCCTGCCGATGCAGGGGACACGGGTTCATGCCCCGCTCCGGGAAGATCCCACATGCCGTGGAGCGGCTGGGCCCATGAGACATGGCCGCTGAGCCTGCGCGTCCGTAGTCTACGCTCTGCAATGGGAGAAGCCACAACAGTGAGAGGCCCACGTACCGCAAAAGAAAAAAAAACCAAAACAAAACACAGGATCAGATGGCTTCCCAAGTGAATTCTATAAAACATTTAGACATTTAGAGAAGAGTTAACACCAATCCTTCTCAAACCATTCCAAAAAATTGCAGAGGAAGGAACACTCCCAAACTCATTCTATGAGGCCACCATCACCCTGATATCAAAACCAGACAAAGATACCACAAAAAAAGAAAATTACAGACCAATATCACTGATGAACATAGACGCAAAAATCCTCAACAAAATACTAGCAAACTGAATCCAACAATATATTAAAAGGATCATACACCATGATCAAGATGGAATTTGTCTCAGGGATGCAAGGATTTTTCAATATCTGCAAATCAATTAGTGTGATATACCACATCAACAAACTGAAGAATTAAAAACCGTATGATAATCTTAACAGACACAGAAAAAGCTTTTGACAAAATTCAACACCCATTTATGATAAAAACTCTCCACAAAGTGGGCACAGAGGAAACATACCTCCACATAATAAAGACCAAATATGACAAACCTACAGCTAACATCATACTTAATGGTGAAAAGCTGAAAGCGTTTTCTCTAAGATCAGGAACAAGACAAAAATGCCCACTCTTGCCACTTTTATTCAACATAGTTTTGGAAGTCCTAACCACAGCAACCAGAGAAGAAAAAGAAATAAAGGGAATCCAAATTGGAAAAGAAGAAGTAAAACTGTCACTATTTGCAGATGACATGATACTATACATTGAAAGTCCCAGGGATGCTACCAGAAAACTACTAGAGCTCATCAATGAATTCGGTAAAGTTGCAGGATACAAGATTAATAAACAGAAATCTGTTGCATAGTTCTATAAAGTAACAACAAAAGATCAGAAAGAGAAATTAAAGAAACAATCCCATTTACCATCTCATCCAAAAGAGTAAAATACCAAGGAATAAACCTACCTAAGGAGGCAAAAGACCTGTACTCCAAAAACTATAAGACGTTGATGAAAGAAATAGAAGATGACACTAACAAATGGAAAAATATACCATGTTCTTGGATTGGAAGAGTCAATATTGTCAAAATGACTATACTACCCAAGGCAATCTACAGATTCAATGCAATCCCTATCAAATTACCAATGGCATTTTTCACAGAATTAGAACAAAAAAATATTAAAATTTGTATGGAGATAAAAAAAGAGCCCAAATAGCCAAAGCAATTTTGAAAAAGGAAAATGGAGCTGTAAGAACCAGGGTCCCTGACTTCAGACTATCCTACAAAGCTACAGTCATCAAAACAGTATGGTACTGGCACAAAAACAGAAATATAGATCAATGGAACAGAAAATCCCAGACCTAACCCATGCACCTATGGTCAATTAGTCTATAACAAAGGAGGCAAGACTATACAATGGAGAAAAGACAGTTTCTTCAATAAATGATGCTGGGAAAACTGGGCAGCTACATGTAAATGAATGAAATTAGAACATTCTCTAACACCACACACAAAAATAAACCCAAAATGGATTAAAGACCTAAATGTAAGGCTGGATACTATAAAACTCTTAGAGGAAAACATAGGCAGAACATTCTTTGACATAAATCACAGCAAGATCTTTTTCAATCCATCTCCTAGAGTAATGGAAATAAAAACAAAGATAAACAAATGGGACCTAATTAAACTCAAAAGCTTTTGCACAACAAAGGAAACAATAAACAACACGAAAAGACAACCCACAGAATGGGAGAAATATTTGCAAATGATGCAACCGACAAGGGATTAATCTCCAAAATTTACAAACATCTTCTGTGGCTCAATATCAAAAACAAAAAACAAACAACCCAATCAAAAAATGGGCAGAAGACCTAAATAGACATTTCTCCAAAGAAAACAGATGGCCAATGGGCCCATGAAAAGATGCGCAACATCACTAATTATTAGAGAAATGCAAATCAAAACTACAATGAGATATTGCCTCACACCAGTCAGAGAGGCCATCATCAAAAAGTCTACAAACAATAAATGCTGGAGAGGGTGTGGAGACAAGGGAACTCTCCTACACTGTTGGTGGGAATATAAATTGGTACAGCCACTATAGAGAACAGTATGGAGGTTTAAGAAACTAAAACTAGAGCTACCATATGATCCAGCAATCCCACTCCTGGGAATACACCCAAAGAAAAACATGGTTCAGAATAATACATGCACCCCAATGTTCATTGCAGCACTATTTACAATAGCCAAGACATGGAAGCAACCTAAGTGTCCATTGACAGATGAATGGATAAAGAAGATGTGGTATATATATAAACATGGAATATTCTCAGCCATAAAAAAGAATGAAATAATGCCATTTGCAGCAACATGGAGGGACCTAGAGATTATGATACTAAGTGAAGTCAGAAAGAAAAAAACAGATATTATATGATATCACATATATGCAGAATCTAAAAAAAACAATACAAATGAACTTATTTACAAAACAGAAACAGACACAGACTTAGAGAACGAACTTATGGTTACGGGGGGAAGGGTAGGGGGGAATGATAGATTGGGAGATTGATTTTTAAAATAGATAACCAACAAGGACCTACTGAATAGCCCAGGGAACTCTGCTCAATACTCTGTAATAACCTAAATGGGAAAGAATTTGTAAAATAATAGATACATGTATATGTATAACTGAATCACTTTGCTGTACACCTGAAACTAACACAACCTTGTTAATCAACTGTACTCCAATATAAAATAAAAAATTTTTTAAAGACTTGCTAAAAAATTCAAATAAAAAAATAAAAAGCAATTTCCTAAATAAAGACTTTGTCAAGGAGGATATCAAGAATAAAACGATGGACTATTTAGATGGACTAAACTAACGATGGACTACTTAGAAAATAACAAAAAGAACACCACCTATAAAAATGTAGGATAAAGCTAAATCTGTACTTAGAGGAAAATTCAGTCTTAAATGCTCTAATTTTTTTAAATGGAAAAAAAAGAGAGAAAACACTACAAAAGCATTCAAATTTAGATTTCAGAAAAAGGAAAATATCCAAAGAAAATGAGGATATATATACACATACATATACACGCATATATAAAACAGAAAATTTTTAAACAATAAAATGTTAAAATAAATCTATTGGTTCTTTGAAGATCCATTTAAATAGATAGATCTTCAGCAAGTATCGTGAATAACTTCAAAAGGATAGCAACATAGAAAATGTAAGTACAGTTAAATTAAATTTTATGCATAAACAATATAACCAACAAGTCAAAGATAATGGATATTTTACAAGGTAAAAATGCAACATGAAGCAGAAAACCCACATAAAACAAATTCATAGCAGATATGAGAAAAGATATCAAAAAGCCCCCAAGCTAAGTATCTATGTCTGTGTGTCTATCCACCAAAATAATATGTACAAATTGTCAAAAGCCTAGGAATGATCCCAGGTAATATTCTCAGTATGCTCTAATTTCATAGTTTTTTCATAGTAGAATCAAATGGTATATGCTTTGTATACACTGTAATTTCACTTGGTTGTGTCACAAGCACATTCTTGTCAATCAAGGATTTTCCAAAGTCATTTAAAAACATTTCATCTTTTCACTTAAGTTTATATGATCACTTCTCTGTTCTATGACACTGAGGTTACTTGATGGTTTTTCCTATTTTAAATGCAACTACACTGAACACTTTTCATCACAAATTTTTGTCTTCATCAGGGTATATTTCCAGAAGAGGACTGCCAGGGTTCAGGAACACTCGATACTTATCACCAAATTACTTTGCAAAGCTGTACGCTAGCAATTAGAAAATGAGAATTTCCATTTTGTAGAACCCTCAGTGACCTTGACGGTGGTACAAACACTGTCACTAAAAAATGTCCGTGTGAAAAATGGTTTGTCATTATTATTTTAACTAACACTTCTTCACTTACTAATAAGGTTGGATCGATTCCTGTCAGCTATTTGTATTTCCTGATGGGGAATTCATCTGTTCATGTTACTTCGTTATCTGTCAATTGGGATTTTGATTTCAATAGATATTTGTGAACTGTTTACCTATTGAGAGTATTATCCTTTGTCATGTTTCCTCCATATAACTTTCTACTTGTGCTTTGTTTTATAATTCTGATCGTGACATTTTCTGACATTCAGACTTCTTATGATGCAGTCAAATCTCTTTTGATGAGATTTTTTGATGCAGTCAAATCTCTCTTTCCCTTTGTACTGGCTTCCATCACTTTTGTAGTTGACATTTATCATTTTTGCCTCCTGAGCATCCAATTCCTGTTTCTTTGGGTGATGAAGCATTTCAGCTTGGTAGAAAACTCCTTTTACGCATTTTCTGAAGTTGACCTTCCAACCCTACTCTCTAGAAGGGACGGACATAGATCCGACTGGTCAATCACAGGACTTTATATCCCTGTCCTCAGTGATTGGTTTAGAGAGGCCACGTGACCCAAACTGGACCAATCAGTGTCTTCCCTAAGACCATACGTGGTAACTGGGAGAGAGAAATTCACGAGTCACAGTGAACATGGAAACCTGGAGATTTGGGTAGCTTTTCTCCTGGCTCAGTTATGTGAGCCAATAAATGCCCTTTTTAAGCAATTTTAAGTTAGGTTTCTGGGTCTTGTAGCTGAATGGCTCTCTGATTCTCCCAGATTAAAGAATAAAATTCTTAAGATGTCCTGAGTGTCTCATATGATGTCACATGCACCCCACCCCATTACCTCTGCAAACATCTCCTCCTACTGTCCCCCATGGGCTTCACTATTCCAGCCACACTGACCCCCTCAAGTATACCAGCCATGTTCCTCACCTAAAGCTCTAGCCTAGTCCTTCTAGAATTTTCTTCCTCTGGATATACATATGGCTACGTTGCTCACCTCCCTGGAATCTTTTCAAAGCTTCCCCAGTGATGCTTATCATGATCCCCTCTCAAATGCTGTAAAGAGCTCTGGCCCTCCTCACAGGCTCTATTTTTCCCCCTTTCCCATGACATGTACCACTTTCTAGTAAACCATATAATCTACTTATTTATTAAACAAAGAACTACTGAATAGCTCCTCTGGCTCCATGAGGAAAAGACAGGAAAAGATGCTCAACGAGAGCAGGGATTTTTTTTTTGTTCACTGAAGAACCCCAAGCACCAAAGCAGTACTTGGCACGTAATAGGTGCTCATTAAATATTTGTTGAACAAATGAAGGAATTATGCTCAATACTTTGTTCTGGAAAAACCTTGGCAAATTCCCTGTTATGAGACTGGTGACCACCTGACTGGGTTATTTTTTTCTTTTCTTTTTTTTTCTTTTGGGGAAAAATATAGAGAATAGTTGAAATTAAACCGTCGCTCTTAAGCAAGTTAATGGCTCTGCATCCTGTCACAGAAGACAGGTATCAGAACAATGGGAGAGCTAAAAGTGTTTGAAAATTATTGTGAGAACTCTCTTTGGTTCAGAAAGTATGCCCACTCCTATTTAATGCAAAAAAGAAGAGGAAGAAGAAATGGGTCTGTTCATTCATCCTGCCTCAAACAAAGCAAGGATTGTATTTTGATGTTACCATAGTCCATCTTTTTATCCAAGGGTGGGTGATGGCAGGGGCCACAGTAGGTGAGACTGGCTAGACTACTCTGAGAAAACAACACTATCTCAATGGTTGAACACAATGAAGGTTGACTTCTCACTTGTAAGCTGGGCAGCTTTCCTACAGGCAGTGACAGGGGCCCCTTGCTTCTTCCACCCTGTGGTGCTGTCACCTTCAGCATGTTTTCTCCAAGGTCACCATGGAACAAGAAGAGGGAATGGAGATTGTGATGAGCCAAGCACAGGAGAGCTTGCACAACTGCTGCCCATGTTTCATTGGCCACAAATCAGTCACCTGGCCCCACTCTAACTCCTGGAAAAATGTCGGTTGGCTAAGTACCCAGCAGGAAAATGAAACGTGTTTGACGATTACCTAGCTTTGCTTCTGTTGCTATGTTCCTCCTTTGAAACATAGCCATGTGCTGCCCTCTGCTTCCACTCCCCAGGAGCAAACAAGCCACACTGGCTTAGGGAGAGCGTAAGGTCTGGACATTTTAGATGATCAAAGCAATCCCATGTTGCGAAGAGGACTTAACCATGTGGTGGGGAAAAATCAGAATGTTGTTCTGCACTGTCTTGGTTAGAAACGTAAGGATGTAATAGAATAAGGCTTTGACTGACCTCTATCACTTATTCAAATCAAAAGAAGACCCAGTCCAGGGGAAATGTGTATGTCTGATTTTTCTAGGTCTGAAAATGCACAGCTTTTGAAATGCAAACATCTTTCCCTGCCTAGAGATAGGGAATTGTTCCAAATGTTAACCTATATTTTCCCTTTTTTTTTTTTAGATATCTGTTTTTACATCTACATCTTTAACGTGCCTTGAATTTATTTTGGTATTTGTTAGTTGGTAGGAAGTAACTTAACTAACTTAAAAAACATCCCTAGCACCAATTATTAAATAATACATCTGGATCCCACTGTCTTGAGTTTATTTCTTTAAAACACACTTATTTTATGTTTATACAAAAACCTATTTTCTAGGCTACATCCTCCTTTGGTTTCTCTAGTGCCACTGTGTTACTCTTAATGTAGTTTACAATAGGTGCTGATGTCTATTAAGGCAAATTCAATGCCTCCACTGTCTTCATTTTCAAATGTTCTTGGCTATTCCTCATTGTTTAGTGTCTCAGGTAAACCTCTAAATAGCTTTGGCACATTTCCCTCCTATAGATGGTCCCGCTTTTTCAGTTCCCCTCTCTCTCAACCTCCCCAGAAAAATGGATGAGCCAGCCAGGTTAGCCATCCCACGCTTAGTTCAGACAGTAAGGGGAAAGGGCATCTGTTATAAATGCAGCTTCCTGAAATGTTCCAGAGAAGAAGACTCCTGTCCATTGCTGACCTCCTGACAAGGCTGGGCTGTGCTCTGAATAACAATCAGTTTCCAAATATTCTGCTCCGAAGCCTTTTCCTGCCTGCCTTGACCTTCAGTCCCCTCCATCTCATCTGAGTCATTGGGTTTCTGCATAGTGAGCTGGGGGGCAAAAGCTAGGTAAATATCACCGTGTCTTGAGTAATCATCACTCATTTTGCAAACAAGTGCTTAAGGGCTCAACCGAGCTGCTGCACAGGACTCTACAGAGTTCAAAGACACAGGAATACTGCATTCGGTTACCAAATGCTTCTGCTGCCACTGTCTGGGTCTGAGTTCTTCCTGAAATAAACTGAAACGCAATTTCCCAGCTTTTGGTTTCCTCTCACTTGACGCCGGGTGTCGGCATTATCCAGCCCAACCAAAACTCATTAGCAGCCTACCCTGCCAGACATCACAATAGCATCAGAGCTGCTGGGTCCTCTTTAAAGGATCCAGGCCAGCTGTGGGGTAGGGGAGCGGGGCGGGGGGCAGGATTTTTTTTTCAAACAGAAAGTATGATAAATATGGAAAGAGTATGATAAATATAGCTAATGTCAACGTTATTCATTGTTCAGATCACTTGGTATATGTTCACTCATTTCATCTTGACAACAATGTGATAGACACTTATTATCCCCACTTCATAGTGCACAGAGCTGATGAGCCAGTAAGCAGTAGGGTTTTGATTTGAACACAGGAAGTCTGGAGCCAGAGATTACTCTTCTAACCACTGTGCTAGGAATTCTGAAACTTGAGTGGGCATCAGAATCGCCCGGAGGCTTAACAAATCGTGGATTCCTGGACCCTGACCTCAGAGTTTCCCATTCAATAAGGTCAGGAGTGGAAAGGCAGGATTTTGCACTTCTATCAACTCCCAGGTGCTGCTGCCCCAGGAACCACGTTGTGAGAACCACCATCCTGCACGACACAGAAGTGATTGGCAGGTGTGTTCCTGGGAAGGCAAGAAGATTAAACAGACCTGGAGGGTGATTAAGCTATGCAGCTAGTTCTCAGTTTCTAAAGTCAGATTATCTGTGTTCTTCCAGTTCCTAAAGCAACCCCAAAGCCGGCATTGCCTGCAAGGTGCCACCTTCTTCCTATTTATGTTAATTATAGGCAGCTATCGAAATATTGGAGATAATTAAGAGCACTGGCTGGAGCATCAAAACACCTAGGTTTAAATCTCAGTCCTGTTGTTTACACGCTGACAACTTTTCTAAGCTTCAGTTGTCGTATCTAAAAAATAACAATTATTTACCACTTAGGATTTTAGTAAAGGTAAATTTTACACACACACACACACACACACACACACACACACACACACACTGCCTGGCATACAGAAATAATGGTGGTTATGTATTTTATAAAAAGAGGGTATCTGGTTTCCTTCCTTCCTCTGAGACACCAGCAGAGAAATCTAACTTTGAGACGCCACTGCAGTAAGATTTTCCAGGGTCACATCAGGTACCCAGACTTTCTTTACAGCTTCTAACTGTGATAAGGATACAAAAAAGAAAGTGTGTGTATTTGACAATCTGCTCCCCACTCCTGCTGGAGGCAGTTATTGGCTGACTCATCTCAGGGGCCATCTTTCCTTGTGCAGAAGAGACAGGTGAACTGGAAAAATGGAAATTGCGAGAAAGGAAGGCCCAATCTGCACAAGGGGAATCTGGGCAGCTGGTCAAATAAAAGAGAGATGTTAAAATAAATGCACTCAGTGTTATAAATGGAATCTCCTCTCTGTCAAGTTATTTTTTAAAGTTCTTTATCCACTAATTCATTCATTGACTCAACAAATACGTATTGAACCCCTGCTACATATCGGCCACTTCTCGAGGTTCTGGAGAAACGGGTGAACAAAACAGGCAAAGATCCTCTCCATGGGGAGCAGGGGAGGGAGATGTGAAGACCATGGGGGCAAAGTGGGCAGGATCAGAGAGTAAAGACCTGAAAGAAATGACCATGCCAGCCGTGTGCGCATCCGAAGGAAGAGCATCTAGCTGGTGGAGGGAACAGTAAAGGCAAAAGCCGGGAGAACTGCCAGTGTGAGCGAGTGGAAGAGGCTGAGGGAAGAGATGGAGTTGGGGGGAGGCCAGGCCCCATCACGGATGGCCAGGGAGGAAGATGGGTTGACATTAGCAGGATTTTAAACAAAGGACGGACATGATCCAACTTTGAAAGTGGATCTATGTCAACACAGCATGAGGGAGTTGGGCTGATACCAAGTGAAGCCTTTGATTTGGGACCTGCATATAAAGAAGAAAAAGAGAAAAGAGAATAAAGATCAGAGGTCCAGGAGAAAGGTCTGGGTAGAGACCAAACTAAAGACAGATCCAGGTCCTGTTGGCCTTTATTCTCTTCTCCAGTCCTTGCCCCCACGGTTTTCTCATGATCCCAAGGGGCGATTTACTGAGTATAATGATCTTGTCAATCTTAGTTGCACATTAGAATCATCCAGGGAGATGTTCAACATGCCTTACTCAAAACCAAATTAAGGGACATTCTTCCAAATAACTGGCCAGTATGCTTCCAAGGTGTTAAGGTCAAGACTAAGATGGAGGAACTATCCCAGATTATAGAACTATAGGACACTAAGAATTCTTTTTTTTTTTTTTTTTTTTTTTTGGTGGTATGCGGGCCTCTCACTGTTGTGGCCTCTCCCGTTGTGGAGCACAGGTTCCAGATACGCAGGCTCAGCGGCCATGGCTCACGGGCCCAGCTGCTCTGCAGCATGTGGGATCTTCCCAGACCGGGGCATGAACCTGAGTCCCCTGCATTGGCAGGCGGACTCTCAACCACTGCGCCACCAGGGAAGCCCTGCATCTTTTATGAATGTCTAAATTATTTCAAAATAAAATGTGAAAAAATTACCCAGGCCATTGCCCAGGCCACACCCCAGACCAATACATCAACATCTTGGGGACTGGGGACTGGCTACAGTCAATTTTAAAAGCTCTCTAGATGATTCTAAAGTGCAACCTGGTTTGAGAATCACACCTTGGATTTTAAAAGTCTTTAGGGGGCTTTGCCTTAAAGTTTTCTTCTGTCCAAAGGGCACAAAAAGGCCCCTTCCTTCTGAGGTTGTGTCAGCTCCTCCCAGACTGTCTGTTTGCCACCTTAGACTCAAAGGAACCTCTTCAGGGTAGAATCAGAGATAAGGCTGGAATAAGGGGGATGTAATCACGCAGTCACAAGAGAAGCATCCTTTGAGACTCTGAAGCGAAACTGAGCAGGACTCTGCAGGGCCTTCCCGGGGACAGACCCTGCCATGTCCCCTGCCTCTTGTTTGCAGAAAAGTTTTAGCCTTCTAGGCTTTCCCCCAAGTTCCAAAGAGCAAATTCAGTCAGAGAAGAGAGAAAATGCAGAAACTATGGAAGACGGTTAAGCAAAATAAAATAATAATAGTTGAGCCATAATACAAAGTCAAGGACATTTAGTTCCTCCTCAAGGGCTATAGATAATACCCTGAGCCATATCCTTGAGTTGTTTTGCAGATATTAAACTGACCCTCCCCACACAGCCAGGTGGAAGAAGTTAACTGCAGGCTGACCACCAGCATGTAGACCCCAAACTGGAAGGGACCAGAAGGCTGCTCATGGAGGTTCCCAAAACACCACCCTGTGACCTCACCATCAACCAATCAGAGAACTGAGCACAAACTGATCACACACCCTGTGACCCTCTCTGAAAGCCATTGGGAAGTTCGGGTCTTTTGAGCATCAGCTGCCCATACTCCTTGCTTGGTTTCTTGCAATAAATGCTGTATTTTCCCTCACCACAACCCAGTGTCAATAGATTGGCTTTGCTGTGGATCCAAGTTCAGTTCAGTAACAGAAAGATGTTTCTCTAGAAGAATTTGTGTCTTCCTCCTGGAAGAGATCCACACTAAGAAAGGCAATCATGGTTCCAAAAACCCTCGCTGCCCCTGGGGAAAGAAAGGAGATCAGGTGGCATCTCAAGGTAATCTCCAACTTCAGACATGTAGTTACCTCCACTCTCAGCTTTGGGGATGTTCCTTTTTCAAACAATTTATTTTATTGCTACACAGAAGGATGAGCCTTTCCTATGGAAACTGGCAAACACTAAATACCAACCTCTGCCAGCAAACGCAGCTATAAGAAAATGAGGCTTAATCTGCTTAGATTAATAAGGAGGCACCAAAAGACTGCCCGTGGGCTGGAGGCTGCAAGAGGGAAAATGAAAGACACTGATTAGGAATGTGCCCAGAAAAGCAAAGGGAAAAATCAGAAGGTTAAGCAACATGAAAAGACCTCTAGATTCGGATTCAGTTTTAGAAGCAGCCTCAGAAACAAGGCTCTTGGTTATTTGCATATAAATATGCTGGGGGCAGGGGAACCACGGTACTCAGCTGTGCATCCTAAGTTTCTTATCAAAATCTGTTCCCAAAGCAGCTGCAGAAATCAGCTGCAAACTCCAGCTCTAAAAATGAAAGTCATGTGGCCAAACGGGGGTGGAGGCAAAGGAAGGAGGGAGGCAAGGGCACCGAATGATGCTCCAATTAACCCACGGAGGCCTGCAGCCCATATGCACCACCTGGGAGCCTTTAGACATGGCAATGCCCATGCTGCGCCCTAGAGCAACTAAACCAGACTCGCTGGGGATGGGGTCCAGGTTCAGTGTGTTTGGCATTTTCCAGGTGATCTGAATAGAGGACTTGATTGAGTACCAGGTTGGGGCAGGGCGGAGGGGGGGGAGGCGGGGGACGGGCTGCTCTGCAAACCTTTTCCATAAAGGTAGATTTGGGGCTCTGTACCCAGGTGGTCTCTGCCCCTACTACTCAGCTCTGCCGTTGAGGCCTGAATGTGGCCATAGTCCGGAGGTAAATCAGCGCGTGTGGCTTTGATAAATGAAATAAATGAACTTGATTTACAACAGTAGTTTGCAGTCCCTGTTCTAGACCTTTGTTAGTCAAAGTATGGTCCTTGGGTCAGGGGATTCGGCACCCATGGGAGCTTGTTACAAATGCCAAATCTGCGACCCCACCCCAGAAGCCCCTCTCAACAGAGTTTGTTTTTAACAAGGTCCCCAAATGACCGGAGCATATTGAAGTTGGAGAAGCAGGCATGAGGTGACTGTGCTGAGGGGTGACCAGCCGTGGGAACGCAGATGGCTAGCCTGAGTCTTGGAGCACCAACTCTTTTGTCCATAAAACTGTCCTTGGCGTTGAGGGTTATTCAGGCATTCCAGGGGCATTTTGCCCGTATATAGGGACTTTGAAAGGCAGCAGATGCTGCAGGAATGTGAATTGTGGATTGGTGGCAGCAAGCCCTGGCCTCAGGCCAACAAGGGAACTGTCCCCTCTGCAGGTGCTCGCCTTTCCAGCTTCAGTCATGACGCGGTGGGAAGGGCTGGCCACGCAGGCCCTCACTTCAGACGCCAAAACACAGTAACCCCAGTGTCTGCCGGCCTCGTCCCTTGCAACAGCACAACTGCAGAGCCTGGGGGCCATGACCCTGTGTGAAGAAGTGTGACTTGGACTAGGCCGGCAAGGCTGAATGCCATCAGCCTGACTCATAACCCAAACATGTGGCTTTTTTGCTTATATCTCCCTGCCCCGTGCAGGGAAGGGGCCTGTTCCCTGCTGCATCCCCGGCACCTGGCACAGCATCAGAGCTCGCAAATCTTTGATGAGCCAACGACCACAGACGCTGAGACGCTCAACTGAGTGGCATCCATCTTTAGGCCATGAGGACATAATTGACAATTGACCTTCATATATCAGCATGCTGAAGGGCTACGGGGTTTTTTTTTCCCCAAAAGAGCCATCTCCGTGTCCCTTGCACGTAGAGGATCCTGATAAATGACAACAGAAGCTATTTTTTAATCTGTTGCCAGAAGCAGAAGCCCTAAGGGCCCGTGTCCCAGTCTGTAGAGTTAATGGAGCTCCCAAAGGGGCTTCGAGCTTGTCCTGTTTCCCGCAAGTCCGGCGGTGCTGTGACGCAGGAAAGTAATGAACTGAGCGGCCCTCTCTCTCCAAGTGCCCATCTGCCAGTCAGCTGGGCCTAGCCTGTTGTCGGAGGATGTCTGCTATGTCCTAGAAAAATGCTCTCTCTGAAAGCCCTGCCAGGGATTAGCATGAGAGGAAGCGAGCACACACCACCCCAGAAAGCCTTGCGCCTGCCCCCGAGGCATCTCCATGGACTGCAGTTCTGACACATCGTGTGTAGGAGGCTTGGAAAGAGGCGTGACGAGGAATTCACGCGGCACTTGGGAACTGGGATGAGGCCCTGGGCGTCAGAGCCAGAGAGCCAGCGTGGTACAGAGAGAGAGATTTCTTTCCTTTTTTTTTTTTTGGCGGTACGCGGGACTCTCACTGCTGCGGCCTCTCCCGCTGCGGAGCACAGGCTCCGGACGCGCAGGCCCAGCAGCCATGGCTCACGGGCCCAGCCGCCCTGTGGCATGTGGGATCCTCCCAGACCGGGGCACGAACCCGTGTCCCCTGCATTGGCAGGCGGACTCCCAACCACTGCGCCACCAGGGAAGCCCGAGAGAGAGTTTTCTTAAATCTACAGTGCACATGCATCTCCTGGGCATCTTATTAGACGATAGGCCCTGAGGCTGGGCTGGGATTCTGCAGTTCCAGCTGGTGATGCAGCTGCTGCCCTACAGATCACCTTTGCAGGAGCCTGCACAGCAGAGAGGAAGGAGTACCAGATTCACAGCCAGGGCACCTGGGCTACTCCTCTCCTCAGGCTTCCCCCAAAAGCAGTGCATGTGGCAGATCTATGCTCCAAAGAAGGCCAAATAATAACTCCCATCTGCCAGCTCTTCTTACTGTGTGACTTCAACTCTCCTCCCATTGAGGGGCAGGGCCTGCATTCATTCCCCTTAGCGTGGGCTGGCCTTGCGACCACCAAGGAAGTGAGGCTGTGACTTCTGAGGTTAGGTCATGAAAGGCGATAATTTCCTCTGGTTCTTTTGGGGTGTTCCATCTTGGAAACCAGCCACCCTACTGGGGAGAAGACCAAGCGTCCACAGAGAGCCCCAGGTGAAGAGGAATTGAGCGCCAACAGCCCCAGCTGAGCTCCCAGCTGACGGCCCACAGCAACTCGCCAGCCACAGAAGCGAGCTGTACTTTAAAAACACCCCAGATCAACCCTCCTACACTGTTGGTGGGAATGTAAATTGGTGTAGCCACTATGGAGAACAGTACGGAGGTTCCTTAAAAAACTAAAGATAGAGCTACCATATGATCCAGCAATCCCCCTCCTGGGCATAAATCTGGAGAAAACCATAATTCAAAAAGATACACATACCCCGGTGTTCATAGCAGAACTACTTACAATAGCCAGGACATGGAAGCAACCTAAATGGCCAGCGACAGAGGAATGGATAAAGGAGATGTGAGTTAGATTGATAGATACACACACACACATACATACACACACATATACCTACAATGGAATATTATTCAGCCATAAAAAAGACTGAAATAATGCCATTTGCAGCAACATGGATGGACCTAGAGATTATCATACTAAGTGAAGTAAGCCAAATATATGATATCACTAATATACGGAACCTTTAAAAAATGATACAAATGAACTTATTTACAGAACAGAAACAGACTCACAGACTTAGAAAACAAACTTATGATTATCAAAGGGGAAAGGTCAAGGGGGAGGGTGGGCGGTGGGAGGGATAAATTAGGAGTTTGGGATTAACCTACACACACTAGTATATATAAAATAGATCATCAACAAGCACCTACTGTATAGCACAGGGAACTCTACTCAATATTCGGTAATAACCTAAATGGGAAAAGGACCTGAAAGAGAATACATATATGTATATGTATAACTGAATCACTTTGCTGTATACCTGAAATTAACACAACATTGTAAATCAACTATACTCCAACATAAAAAAAATTTTTTTTTTAATAAATAAATCCTAGTTCCATCTAGGAAGCGGTTCCTCTCCTTCCAGTCAGGTTGCCCCATCTGAAAATACGTGGAGTAGAAATAAACTGTCCCCACTGAGCCCTGCCCACGTGGCAGACTCATGAGCAAAATAAATAATCACTGTCCCTTTAAGCCTGAAGGCTTGGGTGTATTTTTCAGGCAACGATAGTATTCGGAACATGGCTTTAACTACTCCCCAGGTCTTCTTTTCACTCTGTACACCCTCTCTGCACAAGCTGATCACTCCCGTTATTTAAATTAACCATCTGCTTGGACTCTCCCCTTCTGACCTATAAAGCTGTAAGTCTAATTGCCTACCATATATCCCCAATATATACAAATCTTTATCTCCTCCTCTAGCTCCGTCTCCACCCCAGCCCTAAATACCTTTCTCCTTGTTTATCTGGTGCTGCCACCATGAATTTGGTCAACTGAGCCAACATCCCCTGACCCCAATGCTAACATCAAGTAGGTGATGCCATCAACCTAATTCGCTCGACATCTCAGGTTTACGACCTTCCTCTGCATTCTCATGAGCTCCCACTACCCAGTTTACGTCCTCAGTGTCTCCACCAAGAGTTGTTCCAACTGCTTCTATGTGCATCTGTTGTTTCTGAGGCCCACCCCCATCACTATCAAGTTGATCTTAACCCTTCGATTGCTTTGAAAGTCTAAGAATAGCATGGAATGTCCCTCATGCCCTGGTCCCAGCCGACTGATCAGACCTTGCATCCTATATTAACTACCTTGTTCTGAGTTTATATAGTCTCACAATCTCAAACTTCATGGGGTCCCCCAAATGCACCCTGCCCTTTCATCTCAATGTATCTTTACACATATTCTCTCTGGCTAAAATTGTTTCTTTCACCCCCTTCTTCCCATCCTCTCTGTCCTTCTGATCCCAACTCAGATATCACCTCCTCCTCCAGGAAGCCCTTTCTGAACCAGGTTTCTCTCTCTTGCTACTGCTGTACATGATTCTATTGTTGAACTTCTCACATTTTACTGCAATCTTCTATTTACATGACTGCCTTGCTTGTAGACTAGTGTTTCTTTTTTTTTTTTTTTTGGCAGTGGCATATTTTACATATTAATAGAGTGGCTTAAATAAGATAGTTGTAGAAGCTGAAAAACAGGAAAGAAAAGCATGAATCTATGTGATATCTCGAAAATACATTTTTCTGTTTTACCATAGGTACCATTTTCTTTTTTCAAGGTAACAGTAGTGTTTTTTTTTTTCTTTTTTGCCTGCATTGGGTCTTTGTTGCACGGGCTTTCTCTACTTGTGGGGGGTGGGGGCTACTCTTCGTTGTGGTGGGCGAGCCTCTCATTGCAGTGGCTTCTCGTTGCGGAGCTTGGGCTCCAGGCGCGTGGGCTTCAGTAGTTGTGGCACGCGGGCTCTGGAGCACAGGTGCAGTAGTTGTGGGGCACGGGCTCAGTCGCTCCGTGGCATGTGGGATCTTCCCGGACCAGGGCTTGAACCCGTGTCCCCTGCATTGGCAGGCGGATTCCTAACCACTGCACCACCAGGGAAGCCCGTGTGTTTTTTTTTAATTGCACACGTCTATAAACCTAATAAATAGGATTTTTCTTTTTTCTTTTTTTTTTTTTTTTGCGGTACGCGGGCCTCTCACTGTTGTGGCCTCTCCCGTTGCGGAGCACAGGCTCCAGACGCGCAGGCTCAGCGGCCATGGCTCACAGGCCCAGCCGCTCCGCGGCTTGTGGGATCTTCCCAGACCGGGGCACGAACCCGTATCCCCTGCATCGGCAGGCAGACTCTCAACCACTGCGCCCCCAGGGAAGTCCTCTATTTCTTTTTATACAGCATGTTCTTATTAGTCATCCATTTTATACACATCAATGTATACATGTCAATCCCGATCTCCCAATCTCCCAATTCATCACACCGCCATCCCCACACCCCTGACGCTTTCCCCCCTTGGTGTCCATATGTTTGTTCTCTACGTCTGTTAGACTAGGTGTTTCTTAATGTATGTTAATCCAGACCAACAACATCAGCAACACCTGGGAAGTTTTTTAGAAATGCATATTCTCAGGCCCTACCCCAGATATACTGAATCAGACATTCTGGTGTTGGGCCCAGCAATATATGTTTTAACAAGTCCTCCAGGGGAGTCTGGTGCACACTGGGCTTTCAGAACCATTGTTCTGCACCAGTTGGACAAACATTAGAATCACCTGGGAAGTTTTCAAACATCCCAACCCAATTAAATCCAAGTCTCTGGGCATGGAACACAGGTAGCAGTACTTTTAAAGCTTCCCAGGGAATTCCAATGTGCAAACAAGGTTGAAAAACACTAACCTGGATTCTTTCTATTCAGAGTGTAGTTGCCACATCAGCAGCATAAGCATCATCTGAGAACTTGTTAGACACACAACAGTTCAAGTTACTTCCCAGACACATTGAATCAAAAGCTTCACTTTAACAAGGTTCCCAGGTGATTTAGGAGGGCGGCCAAGATGGCGGAGCACAAAGACCCTAAGCTCACCTCCTCTCACGAGCACACAAAATTCACAGCTATCTGCAGACAACCATCGATGAAAATGACTGGAACCTACCAGATGACATCTTCTACATTTAAAGACATAAAGAAGGAACCACAATGAGATGGGTCAGAGGGACGGGTTTGCGATGTAACCAAATTTCATACCCCCAGGACGGCGACCAACAAACAGGAGAATAACTATATTGCAGAGGTTCTCCCACAGGAGTGAGAGTGTTGAGCCCCACGTCAGGCTCCCCAGCCTGGGGTCCAGCACCGGGAAGATGAACCCCCAGAGCATTTGGCTTTGAAGGCCATTGAGGCTTAATTGAAGGAGCCCCACAGGACTGGGTGGAATAGAGACTTCACTTTTAAAAGGCGCACACAAAATCCCATGCACACTGGGACCCAGGGCAGAAGCAGTAATTTGATAGGAGCCTGGGCCAGACCTACCTGCTGGTCTTGGAGAGTCTCCGGGAGAGCAGAGGGGGTGGCGGATGGGGGCGCAGCACTGGTGGCAGATACATCGAGGAACATTCAGCCACAGGAACTGCTGCTGGAAGCTAATACCTTGGCTCATTTGCACTGAGACCTGGCACCAACCAACAGACCGCAGGCAACAGGGCTGGGACGCCTCAAGCCAAACAACTAACCGAGCAGGGACACAACCCACCCTTCCGCAGACAGGCTGCCGAGAGACTGAAGAGCCCACACCTGCCTCTGGACACGCCCCTAGACGTGGCCCAGCCCACGCGAGGGCCAGGACCCAGCTCCGCCCACCAGTGGGCAGGCACCGGCCCCGCCCGCCAGGAAGCCTGCACAAGCCTCTAGTCTAGCCTCACCCACCAGGAGGCAGACATCTGAAACAAGAAAACTGTAATCCTGCAACGCAAGCCAGACCCTGCCCTGGGACCGGCTGGGCCCTGGCTCTGCCCACGAGCAGGAAAACGCAAACTTCAGGACACCCCAGACCCTATACCCAACTGTATCAGGAACTGGCCCCCTACCAACCCAACAGCAATGATCTGAAACGAGCTCTGGGATCCCCGGGCCCTGCAGCCAGACTTCAGGAACCAGCTCTGCCTGCCAGTAGTCCGACGCTAACCCCAGGACCTGGCTTCACCTGCCAGTGGGCGGGCAACACCCTGGAGTCTTCAGTACCCTGACTCCACCCACCAGTGAGCCAGCACTAGCCCCGGGGCCCCCTAGGATCCCGCAACCAGCCACCTCGTGACCAGGCCCCACGAAACAGCAGCAGCTAGCGGCATCCACACAGGGCAGGGCCTGGCAACCAACTGGACCAGAGGCTGACCCAGCCCACCAGACTGCCCACGTAGTCAGCCCACCACAACAGAAGGACCCCTGAAGCCCTCTTAGGGGGGACCCCTAGAGCATACAGCTTGGGTGACAAGAGGGGAGTGCACTGCAGGGATGCACAGGACACCTCCTACAGGGGGCCGCTTCTCCAAGGTCGAGAAACGGATCTAACCTGCCACATACATAAAACTACAAACAGCAACTTAGACAAAATGACATGGCAGAGGAACATGTTCTGGACAAAGAAGCAAGATAAAACCCCAGAAGAAGAGCTAAGTGAAGTGGAGATAGGCCATCTACCCGAGAAAGGGTGATCTGAATGCACACTGAAGTTTGAGAAGCACCATCTCATGCATCTCTGTATCCCAGCTCCTAGCAAAGAGCTAGGAACATAAGAGCCACTTGATCGATTCTAAAAGGAAATATTAATAAAAATGTCGATTCTACTTCTCATGGTTTTGGAGAATAAAATGGGAATTTATAATAAAGTGCTTTGTAAACAGCTTTATAAACATGAGGTGCCAATATTAACTGATACATAAAGAGTTCATTAGGCCATTCACTCCAAAGTGTTTAATAAGTGCCTGCTATCTGCCAAGCATAGCTTTAGGCACAAAAGATTACAGTGAACAGGAAAGACCCAGCCTCCAAAGTCTAGTGAGAAACACAGATATTAAACACACAGTTTACATACATGATGAATTAATAATACAATTGTGACGGATGCTGCAAAAATGGAGTACACAGTGTTGTGAGTACACTTCTCTTCGATGTGTGGGTTTTGCCTCGAGTTCCCTCTGAGGAATATACCAGGGAAAACCAGTGATTAGAGTCAAGGGGCCTAGAAGGATGTGGATATAAGACTTTGACTTAGGAGGGGAAATTGGAGGCAGGTGGTCCAAAGGTACAAACCCAGAAGATAAGTAATAAGTACTAGGGATGTAAGGTACAACGTGATGACTGTAGTTCACACTGCGGTATGATACACAGTAAAGTTGTTAAGAGAGTCGATCCTAAGAGTTCTCATTACGAGGTGAAATTTTTTTCTTCTTTCTTTTCATTGTACCTATATGAGATGATGGATGTCAGCTGAACCTATCGTGGTCAACGTACATCAATATTTGTACATCAAACCACCATGCTGTACGCCTTACACTTCAGCAGTGATGTATGGCCATTACTTCTCAATGAAACTAGAAAAAGAAGACTGACTTAGTTTGGGTTCCCCTCAAAGCAGAGCCTGAGCTGAGGAGTTGGGTGCAGAGAGCTTAGGTGTAAGGAGATCCCGTGAAACACAAATGAGGGAAAGGGAAAAAGGGGAGCCAATAAAGGGAATATCCGTGAGGAGCTGGGGCTCAATCTCACTGGGGACCCTCTGGGAAATGGTGTGGGACGTACCTCAGAATCACCTCAGGAATCTGCAGTGTCTCTCCAGTCCCCCAGTGCTTGAGGGCTCCCAGGAGGTACTTATTCTCCCACACTCCCAGGTTATTCCTTTGAGCAGCTGAGGCACGTCACTGGAACAGTGGTTCTCAGACCACCAGCAGCAGCAGGATTACCTGGGAACTTGTTAGAAGTGCAAATTCTCAGGTCGCATCTGAGACCTAGTAAATCAGAGTATCTGAGGGTGGAGCCCAACAATGTTTCCACAGCCTTTCGGGGGATTCTGATGCCCACTGGAGGTTGAGAACCACTCTGTTGAAGAAAGGCCCCTCGGGCAGAAAAGAAGAGAGACCAGGACCTGAGATGGGAAGCTGAGACCACCCTGATGAGTATCGGCTGCCACTTCAGGTGAATTCAGCTGGGCTGTGAGGCTCTGGCGTGGATATCAACAGCATCTACCACAGGCTACCTGATTTTCCCTCATATCATCTGGGTTTTTATTCATGTAGCCACTGAAATTTAGGAAACCACTCCACTTTGTCAGGCACACTAGTCAGGGCTCAGGCCATAATGAGAACAAGACAGACATGCCCCAGCCCTTGTGAAGTTTGTAGACTCATGGGGAAGAGAGTTGTATGCGATCTGGTCTGAAAGGTAGGACAGATTCCCTGAAGCTTTTCGACGTTAATGTTCATCCGAATCACCTCAGCATTGTGTTAAACCATAGAGGTGGTTAAGCAGGATTGGGGTGGTGGTCCAGGGACCACATTTTGAGGAGAAAGGCCCTGAAGGATGCTTACTTAATAGGTGGCCAGGTTAAAAATAGGTAGGATGTCTGTTCTGGTTTGCCTGGGTCTGAGGGGTTTCCTGGGATGTGGGACTTTAACTGGCCAAACTGGGCTGGTTGGCCACCTAGTAAGAAGCAGGGGGAGGGGAGGGTGGAAGGTGGGGGGAGAGTAGGCCAAGGGTTTATGAAGCCCTTGAGGTAAGAACATGCTATGTGACAGAAAAGGAAGAAGCCAGTGAGACTGGAAAGGTGCAGGGAAGAGTCTGACGAGTGTCTTGTAAGCTTGGGTAAAGAAAACTTTGGTGTATAATCACATTTCTGAGCCATCTACCTGCAGCTGAGACTTCTGCTCCATCTCCAGCTGGATCCTTCACAGGGGGCCTCAAGGAGGTAGCCCCTACCTACCGCAGGGGGCTCTTGTTTGAGTACTTGAAACACGGCTAGGGCAACTGAGGAACTTTTCAATGCATTTCATCTTCATTGTAAATTTAAATAGCCACATGTGGCCTGTGGCTACCATATTGGACAGTGCAGGTGCAGAGAATGGATTGATTGGAGACGGGCAAAAGTGGATACTGGGATACCGGTAGAATAACTCCTTCAGGAGAGAAATGATGTTGGCTTAGATGAGGTGGTGGCAGCAGGAAATGGAGCAAAATATTATGCCTGGCTCAGAAAATATAAAGATATAAGGGGTGAGAAAATGAAGTTGAGGATAATTCCTAGGTATCTGCTTTGAACAACTGCATATACGGCAAGGCCATGTACTGTGGAGAATCAGGTTTGGGGATAGTGTGAGGAAAAGGTAGTGAGTTTGAAGCGTCTGTGAAACAATCAACGGAGATAACAGAGTGGGAAGCTGCATGTGCAGGTGGGGGTCTCAAAAGAGAGGTAAGGTGGTGTTTGTTCTACTCAAAATGGGCATCCCCTGACTCCAACCTGCTGGTTCAAACTGGAATTCCATCTTCAAACAGACCTACTCCTCCATGGTTGGTGTGTGTGGGGGGGAGGGGGCACATGACACAGGTGGGCCATATTTCGGTAACTATGGTGATTGGCCCAAGGGTGGGCATCCAACTCAAGCACAAGTTCTCAGAGCTCTTCCTGAACTTTTAAACTTGGGACCAGAAAGACAGATGCTTAGTGATTCCCAGGCTAGGAGCTCTTGGCAGCCATGTTTCTACCATTTGGAAAAGCTAATGTGGGGTAAGTAAGAGGGCACACAGAGAGAAGCAGAGGCAAAAGAAAGAGAAAGAAAGACAGATGTGGAGGCCCTTTTGCATGGTCTAAGAACTACAACATAACTGTAACCTACTCTTGACTCTTAGTTAATTAGTCAACCCAATTTATGGGCATTTCCTTCTCATGAGGCACCACGGTAGGCTTTGAGGGAGTCCTAAAAAGGCATAGACCTTTGCCTAAAAGAACTCACTGTCTAGTTTGGGGGACAAAAACTGTGATAAAAGCTTAATAGCAGAAAAATTGGATGGTGCTACAACAGAGGGCAGACCTGAAGACAAAATGTGGTTTTTACACTACTTTCTACTTCATTTTCCACACCCAGTAAGTTGTCAAAACCTATCAACTCTAGGGGAAAACATCTGTTAAATCCATTTCTCTCATAAAGCTTGTAAAAGTCTGTAAATAGCTTTAACTGAATGCTATCACAGTGAAAAATAAAACCAAACATTTTTAAACACCCAAATTATCAAATAAGGTTAATAGAAAACGCCATTAAGTAAATAAATAAGCCTAGGACGAGGATTGCTAGTAAATTAGGTCTTTCCTACATAGATTAATCTCTTTCAACTCAAGGCCTTTAAATTTCATGGTAATTAATGAAAAGCTTAGTTTGCATTAACATTTTTTTTTTTTTTGCGGTACGCGGGCCTCTCACTGTTGTGGCCTCTCCCGTTGCGGAGCACAGGTTCCAGACGCGCAGGCTCAGCGGCCATGGCTCACGGGCCCAGCCGCTCCGTGGCATGTGGGATCCTCCCGGACCGGGGCACGAACCTGCGTCCCCTGCATCGGCAGGCGGACTCTCAACCACTGCGGCACCAGGGAAGCCCTGCATTAATGTTTTTATAGAAATAAGTCCCCAGGTTAAAACCCTCTGGTGGCTCCCATCACATTTAAGGGGAAAAAAAATATCAGATTCTTTGTCACAGCCTTTAACACACTCCATCATTTTTTCTTGCCCTTTTGCTACCTCATTTCCTACCACCTTCCCACTCTTACCCTCACTCTCTCTACTCCACCTACACTGGCCATATTTATGTTTCTAGAATGACCTTTTCGCTCACTGGAATATTGTTTCCCCAGATATCTTCTGGTCTTGGCTGAAAAAAACAACTTCCCTCCCAACCCATCTCTCTCTGTGAAACAACCCTGATTTATTTTCCCTCTGAGTATATGACCTATTTATGTACGTGTTCATAGTTTATTTTCTGCCTTGATTACTAGAATATAATCCCCATGAGGGCTGAGATCTCGGCTTTCACCACTGTATTCTCAAGAGTCCAGAGTAGTGCCTTTCACCACTGTATTCTCAAGAGTCCAGAGTAGTGCCTTGCTCACAGTAGACTCTCCAAGCAATAGGGAAACAGCAGGAGGTAAAAGGTTTTTACCTTCAGGTATCTCTCATCTTTTACGTGGGAAGAGTTAACGTCCCAGAAGACTTCAGTCTTGCCTTATTGGCTCAAACTGGATCACATGTTTACTTCTGGACCAATCACCAGCAAAGAAAAGTAGGGTTGTCATGCTAGGATTCGACCAATCCTAACTCATTCTTGGGGAGGGGGCTGGTCTTCCTGGAAATCGAGGGATTGCCACTCACTACCTGAAAACAAAATTGGAATTCTATTAGCAGGGGAAAAGGGGATACGGCTAACGTAGAGGTAAACATCAGTGTCAGTTATCATGCCTGGTGTCCTGATATGACTTCAGGTTGAAGTCATATCACTTGGAGACCACGAAGAATGCTTTTGCATGTTGCATAGGACCACACCTATTGCTTTGCATTCTTTAATTCACCCACTCATTTGTTGATTCATTCGCACAAACACCTTTGAGCACCTATTATATCAAACTGTATAAAAATCTAGGGATACAAAGAATCAGACAGTTCTTATTTTAGGAGATATCACAGTCTATTGAATAGATGAGCAGTTATACAAACAGTTATGATACTGTATGTTAAGTACTTTAGTAGCAGGAAGTGGAAATTGCATTTAGACGTGGGAAGAGTTACTAAATCTCCAAATAGGGGGAATTCAGCAAACATGTGTTGAATGAATAATGGGTGATTAAATGACCAAACAAAAGAAATAAATGAACACACATACATTAAGAAAGCTTAAACTAGCGCTTGGTGTTAATGTCTATATTCTACAGGGGGAATGAATCATAGAGATATATGTCCAGATCCACGTCAATGGCACTTTTATTTCTTCTTTAAGCCTTGGTAAAGATAAAAGGGAGAGTCTGATAGGAGAGCTAGAGCACTGCTTGACTAATTAAATTCAAGCTTTGGTTACCTCAGGTGACCTAAGTGGAAAAGAGTCCTCAAAGAAAAGAACCTGCTTTGTGTAGCGTGTATTTTCTTTTTAAAGCAATGTTTTCTTAAACTTTGAATGGATGTAACAATATCTCCCCAACAACAATTTTCTAGGAGGTGATATTTATACTAACTAATTATGCAAGACCCTTGTAGCAAAATGCCATAACAGCACTGATTCACCCACACTTCTCACACTTCATCAATGTAATACCCCATATTAATAAAGGCCAAAAATCATATATGACCTCAACAGATGCATAAAAAGCATTTGACAAAATCCAACATCCCTTCATGATAAAAACTCTCAAGAAACTGGAAGTAGAAGGGAATTTTCTCAACCTGATAAAGGGCATCTACAAAAAATCCACAGCTATAATCATACTTAATGGTGTTATGTTAGAAAATGACATTACAGTAAAAAGACTAAATACTTTCTCCCTAAGAACAAGAAAAGGATCTCCACTTTCGCCCCTTCTTTTCAACATTGTATTAGAATTTCTAGCCAGGGAAACTGGGCAAGAAAATTATATAAAAGGCATCCAGATTGAAAAGGAAAAAGTAAAACTTTCTCTATGTGCAGATGACATGATCTTATATATAGCAAATCTTAAGAAATCTATAAAACATTAGAACTAATAAATGAGTTTAGCAAAGTTACAGGATGTAAGAACCATATACAAAAATCAATTGTGTTTCTATATAGTAACAGTAAACAAACTGAAATGATATTAAGAAAACAATGCTATTTACAATAACATCAAAAATAATAAAATACCTAGGAATAAGTTTAACAAAAGAAGTACGAGATTTATACTCTGAAAACTACAAAACATTCTTAAAAAATGAAAGACCCAAATAAGCAGAAGGACATCCCATGTAAGATAATATATAAAGCTGGCAATATACCCCAAATTGATCTGCAAATTCAACTCAACCCCCATTAAAATCTCAGTTGGCTTCTTTGAAGAAATTGATAAGCTCTTTCTAAAATTCCTACTGAAATGAGAGAATAGCCAAAACAATCTTGCAGAAGAACAAAGTTGGAGTACTCACACTTTTTTATTTCAAAAGTTACTACAAAGCTACAATAGTCAGAACAGTGTAGTACTGGCGTAAGGACAGGCTTACAGGTGAATGCAATAGAATTGAGAGTTTAGAAATAAACCCATAAATCTATAGTCAACTGGTTTTCAACAAGGGTGCCAAGACCATTCAATGGAGAAAAGGAGAAAGAATAGTCTTTTCAACAAATAGTACTGAGAACTATATATCCATATGCAAAGAACAAAAAAAACAAAAACAGACAAACAAAAAACTGAACTCCTACCTCATATCACATTGAAAAATCAACTCAAAATGTATCAGAGGCCACTGTAAGAATTAAAACTATAGAAGTCTTAGAAGAAAACATAGGTGTAAATTTCATGACCTTGGGTTAGGCAATATTTTCTCCGATATGAACCTCAAAGCACAAACAGCAAAAGAACAAGTAGATAAACTGGATTTTATAAAAATTAAAACATTTGCACTTCAGAGGACACCATGAAAAAAAATGAAAGGACAACCCACAAAATGGGGGAAACTATTTTCAAACCATATATCTGATAACAAATTGTATCCAGAATACATAAACAGACTCATAACTCAATGATAAAAGACAAATTACTCAAAATATGCACAGAAGATTTGAATAGACATCTCCCAAGAAAATGTACAACAGGGCTATAAGTACATGAAAAGATGCTCAACGTCACTAACATTAAGAAAATGCAAAAGGCAGACTCAAAAGGCCACATATCACATGATTCCACTTATATGAAGTGTCCAGAATAGGCAAATTTATAGAAACAGAAAGTAGATTCATAGTTGCTTGGGGTGTGGGTGAGGGGTTGTTGGAGGGAGATAGGAATAACTTGTAATTGGTACAGTTTTTCTTTCTGGAGTGATGAATATGTTCTGGAATTAGATAGTGGTGATGTCGGCACAATTTTGTGAATACACTAAAAAATCACTAAATTTTAGTCTTTCAATAAGTGAACTGTGTGGTATTTAAATTATATTTCAATAATGCTTGTTGTGGGGTGGTTGGGTTTTTCCTGTTTGTTTGTTTTATGAAAGACAGACAAGCCTGTTTCTTCCATGGAGAGCTTATTGACTAAAACAAGTTAAAAGCCATACAGATAAAATCAATCGTATGAGGCAGTCACCATGGTTTGGATGTTAGGGGCTTTTGGTTTCACAGCTAAAAGCCACCATTTGAGAAAAGCCCAGCCAGTGGAGTGTTTGTTGCAATTTTCAGTAGCAAGAATTGATTTGGACTTGTACGTGCAAACTTCAGCGCCAACTCAGAAATCCTGTCTCTTTCCATTTTTATACCCAAATTCTTGATTTTTATTCAGCCTGAAATACTGCACTCTTCACCAGGGTGTCTCAGCCTTGCAGCCTCCCCACCGACACACACACCAGGGCTGCCTTGTCTGCTGTCCTTGACCTCCTCCTCGTTCCTTATCTGCCACCCTCCCTGCCCAGCCTGTCCTGGGTCCCGGCCAGCTCCCTACCTGGTCCACCTGCCTCTCTAGGGAAAGCCACCTTCTAGTTCTTCCAAGTTCTGTCTCTAAAACCCACAGTCACCTGTTTAGCTTCCTTCCTGCACAGTAATTATACTGTATTCATAGCCTGATTTGACATTTCCATAGAAAAATGCAATTATAGCAACCCGAAAGGCGGAAATAACCTGCTGATGATATTTGAGGGGAAAAAAAATCAGTTTTGAGATGTGCTTCAGCTAAATCTCTCAGAACAGTGTTCCCAAATGCTGTTGGGTGCCTATTTCCTTCACTTAAACATTAAACCTTGCACAATTTTGAGCATTAAGTTTTTAAAACTCTTTTTAGGAGAACTCACACTGATCCACTTAGGACCTTACAAAGAAGAGTGTTTCATTGGAGGTAAAAGATGAGAAGACGCCTATGAAAGCTCTTATAAACTCATTCATGCAAAAAAAAAACACGAAGTGCTGATTAGTAGACTATGATTTACATTTTCCACATTTTAAATTAGTAACAGACGGAACAGAATGTCCTGTTGATTCATTTCCATTTGCCATCCCCTGCTGGCTAGAAACTTTTCAGAATTTCAATAATGATCTTCTACTATGCCCACCTACCAACAGATACTATTTTTTGAGTATTTAATAAGTGTCAGCATTGTGCTAAGTGCTTAATACACATTTTCAAGTCATACGGGCCTGGGTTCAAATTGTGATTTCACAACCTGCTAGTTGTATGACTTTGATCTTCAAGCCCAGGTTCTTCACCATTTCTAAACAACAAAATGCTCTATGAATTTGAAATATCATTATAACTTTGCTTTACCATGAGGCTTTCGCATCTGCTTTGCTTGACAGATATGAAATCTTCCTGTGTTTACAGGAGACCGTTAGACAACAGGGTGTTATCCTTAAAGGTTTTACGTGAACTTGAGGATGTGAGTCCTTGGGTGCCAGACTGGGGCCCCAGAATCCTCAATGGACTAGATGCACCAATGCTATTTCCCCTAGAAGCCCTTCCAAACATTCTTCTTCCTCACCAGGACTTTTGTTTTTCTCTAGCCAATCATCACTTTGGATGCAGCTCAGTCCAAGGACAGCTTTAATTAATGAGCCAGGTTTCTGGCGTTGATAAGAATTTCTAGGTGACAGTCGAGTGTGGAGGGCAGTTTTCATTAAATACACTAAATATGGTTGCAATTTAAAATGATATTGTCTATCTCTTGCTGAGCTGCCATTTTATTGCAAGAGAAGTGATGGCCTTCCAAATTCAGAAGCAACAGTAAAAAGTCTACATGGGGAGAGATGTTTACTTGTATCCCAACTGTTAAAATTAAACAATGCCTCTGCTTGTTTACCAAGGTAAAACCAAGTGACATCCCTGTGGGTGCTCTGCTAAAGGACCCCTCTAAACCTCCGTGTCCCTGATGCTCATTCTGGGACTCCTGATCTGTCCTCATGACAACTGGGTATCAGACATTTTGGGTGATGCTCCACAATCCATAAAAACCTAAAATAGAATCATAACAGCATTAAAAATTTTCTTTGCTATTATTTCTAGTTCCATGTATTTATGTTTATTATGTTTATTGTTTGAATTATTTATATTATTTTCACAGCATTTTTAGTGTTACATAGAGCTTCTATTGTTTTACAAAGGTTAATATTTTAGAGCTTTTATAGGTTTTTTGGTTTTTTTTCTTGCCTATCAACATCTCACACCAGAGTGGTACGTTTGTTATAATCTACATTACACATCATCACCACCCAGAGTCTACAGTTTACATCAGGGCTCACTGTTGATGTTGTACATTCTATGGGCTATGGACAAATGTATAATGACACATATCTACCATTATAAAATCATATAGCATAGTTTCTCTGACCTAAGAATCCTTTGTCCTCTGTCCATTTATGCCTCCCACCTCCACCCCGTCAACTCCTGGCAACCACACTGATCTTTTTACTGTCACCATAGTTTTGCCTTTTCAAGAACGTCATATAGTTGGAATCATACAGTATGTAGCCTTTTCAGATTGGTTTCTTTCTCTTAGTAATATGCATTTAAGGTTCCTCTGTGCCTTTTTATGGCTTGAAAGCTCATTTCTTTTTAGTGCTGAATAATAAACTGTGGATGGACCACAGTTTACTTATACATTCACCAACTGAAGGACACCTTTGGTTGCTTCCAAGTTTTGGCAATTATGAATAAAGCTGCTATAAACATCTGTGTGGAGGTTTTTGTGTGGACATACATTTACAACCCCTTTGGGTAAATACCAGGGAGCACAACTGCTGTATTGTGTGGTAAAAATGTGTTTAGTTTTGTTAGAAATTTCCAAACTGTCTTCCAAAGTGGCTGTGTCATTTTGCATTCCCACCAGCAATGAATGAGAGCTCCTGTCGTCCCAAATCCTCACCAGCATTTAGTGTTATCACTGTTCTGGATGTGGCCATTCTAACAGGCGTGTAGTGATATCTCACTGTTACCTTAATTTGCAATTCCTTAATGATATACGATGTGGAGCATCTTTTTTTGTGTGTGTGTGGTATGCGGGCCTCTCACTGTTGTGGCCTCTCCCGTTGCAGAGCAACAGGCTCCGGACGCACAGGCTTAGTGTCCATGGCTCATGGGCCCAGCCGCTCTGTGGCACGTGGGATCTTCCCGGACTGGGGCACGAACCCGTGTCCCCTGCAACGGCAGGTGGACTCTCAACCACTGCACCACAAGGGAAGCCCAGCATCTTCTCATATACTTCTTTATCATCTATATATCTTCTTTGGAAGGAGCATATTCTTTTCTATTTCTATTTATTCAATTACAATATTTGACAAGTGATTTATTTACACATATTTAAATATTTACATCTTAAAATCCCAAGGAGTGAAACCATAGGCACCAGATGAGTGAATTGCTGGAGAGATTATCATATCTTTTAACAGAAGGACCACCAGTCCATAAACACGGGAACCAAACTTCAACATTAGCACTAAATACTGGCACTCCTGAGTCAGTTATAAGATACTGAATTTAAAAAGCAATAGACAGAACGAAAGCAGAATTGTGATTGTGACAAGACACTCTTCGTTACAGCAAAAATACTTAGGGTTTGCTCCCCCCAGACTTGCCACAATACACAAAGAAACTCAGTGCACCAGCATGAAACCACAGCATGCCTCGGGCATGTGGAGGAGAAAGGCAGTTATGATGGGGGCTTTTGACCAGGTGGTCTCAGTGCTGAAGGTCACCGTTTTGGTCCAGTCCTAAGCCAAAGGATGGCTTAGTGAGAGCAGGTCTTGTATCTAAGGGGATGCAGCTATCCCTGCCAGGTCTGACTTGAAGGAAAAACCTTGTTGTCCCCTTCTGGCCCAGCCAGAGGCATATGGCATTCCTACTCCTATTTGTTAAAAGCAGAAGTTTTCAAAGGAGCAGTGCAACCACCAACTCCATCACCAGCTACAGGTGAGGGAGGTCCTAACCTTCCTGATCCTTCAGCTTTTTTTGCGGTACGCGGGCCTCTCACTGTTGTGGCCTCTCCCGTTGCGGAGCACAGGCTCCGGACACGCAGGCTCAGCGGCCATGGCTCACAGGCGAACCTGATCCTTCATCTTTGAATGACCTACTCAAGTCTCAAAGTCCCATCAGGAGCACCCAGTTGGCCGGATGGCCCTAAGCCCTATGCTCAGCGCTGGCTGCTAAGATGATGAGAGAGCCAATATCACCCACATTTTTTTTCTTTCTTAGTGAAAAATGGGCTCTGCCTCTTGTTGATGGGAGGTTCCCCCAAAATTAAGAAATAGGCTCAGAGCAGGGCAGACTACAAATGACAAACATATTGACCCTACCTCCCTTTCCTTCCTTGAAAAATGCCAGTTCTATCCCCTTTCCAGGATCTTTGCTCTTGGAATCCCCTCTGCCCGCTGCTCTGCCCCATTTTAATGTGGCTGGTTTCTTCCCATGCTCCGGGTTGCAGCTCCTCTGACCACATCGAACACTCATTCTCCCTGAAGTCACTGTGAAGTACTTCTCCCTTTCTTTCCTAACTCTCACCACGCTGTGAGGATTATCCTGGACACCATGTTTCCCTCTGTATCGTGTTCTTTTTGCTCCACTAGGATGTCATCCATGAGAACAGAGATGCTGGCTGTCCACTGCTCAGTCCTTTCCCCAGTTGTAGGCCCACCATGACCACAACTGAATAAATGTTTGGGAAGCGCAAATAGACTTAAGGGCCTCCAGACTCTACCCTAATATTCTTTTGCCCCCGCTTAGTACACATACATCTGCTTCCATTTTTCAGCACCTGCATTCCAGTTTAACAGCCTGACTTAACACCTGGCTCCAGCCACCAGCTGGATATTCCAGCTGTTTTCTTGGTCTTCTCCAACCATCATTCCTTTTGCATGATTCCCCACTCTGGCCACCAGCCCTGAGACACCAGCCCCAACTCTTTCAAGCACTTCTCCTGTCCATTTTCATCTCAGTTTTGAGAGGTGGGGCGGGGTAGGGGGGGTGGAGGTGAGGAGGGAGGCAAGAGGGTCATTTGGACATAAGACGTGATACCGAGGAGGGGGAAAATTTCCCCTCTACCCCCAACTTCTTGTGGCTGGTTTAACAACGGAATTGACACAAGATGATGAACAGGAGAAAAAGAAACCAATCTGATTCGTGTACACGGAGGTCTCAGAGAAATGGGATCTAAGAGGTGGCCGAAGTACTCAGCTTTTATACTTTGTAGACAAAGAAAGAGTAAATTTGTGAAGGATTGACAGAACAAAAACGTGGGCTTTGAGTGCTTAATTAGTGAACAATCTAAACAGAGTTTGGGCTTGGGGTAGTCAATTAAAGAAGAATTCTCTGCCCCCAGATGCCTGAGGGCACCTTTGACAAAGAGGAGGGTCAGAGTGTCCGTCTTGCATCAGCCATTTCTTAAGGAACTTTAACTCAGAATAATCAATATGCCATTGAGGCCCATTTTGGGGTGGCGTGCCCTGGGCCCCAACAGAGACTAGCTTCGAGAAAAGGACAAATTTGTGAGTAGGACAAGTTAGTTGATTCACTAGGGAATGGAGATATAGAAGAGCATTGGACATTTCATGGGGATTGGAGCAGGGCCCTCCAAGAAGCAGAACAGGAGGAGAACCGTAAATGGGGGATCAAGAGATCCTGGAAATTACTCTTGCCTTCTGGAGTTTGATCCCAGGGCAGATAGGTGGGATTTGGAATTCAAAATACAATGCAGTAAATATTTTTAAACTTCTGTTTACCTAACACCAGCATTGTGCTGGGCCTGTGAGCCACAACTACTGAGCCGCGCGTCTGGAGCTTGTGCTCCGCAACAGGAGAGGCCGCGACAGTGAGAGGCCCACACACCTGTGCTGGCCACCGCAGGGGTCTGAACGTAAAGACAACAGCTCCCTCCTCCAGAGTCCACTCAAGACTCCTGATTACAGCATCTCCCGCGGCACTCAGGGCAAGCAGCTCTGTGCGTTCTGCGGTGCGCCAAGGTGTTCCATACATTTGGGCTAAAGTTAATGTAACGGGAAAAAAGCAACACAACATGACATGCCCTTTCTTGCCTGTGGCTGAAATGATAATAGCTCAGATTCACTGAGCTCTTAAAGAGCATTGATCTAAACGCTTTTCACGCATCATTTCATCGAATTCTCATAAACCATTTGAAGTTATTGTTATTAGCAGCGTTTACAGATGAGGAGACTAAACTTCGGGCATGTTCCAGAGGTTGCACAGCTGGCAAGGGGTGAAGCGGGGGTAGTTCCTCTCCAGCGCCCTCGTGTCCAATACCTGCCTGTCTTTCTCCACTTCCCTTTCTCTTTTTATCAAAATCGTGCTGATTCTTCAAGGCTCTGCTCATAAAAGACTGCCCTTCTATACCAACTCCCTTCTACCACAGTTTAGCCTATAGCTAATGCTGCTTTTTATAATTAGTTAGTTCATTGAGTAGTTAGTTACATGCAGGAACCATGCAATCATGGGTTCAAGTCCAACCCCATCCCTTACAAACTATGTGGCCATTACTTACAAGGTGTCCTGGGAAAACACACCAACATGCAATACCCCAGAAGATGCACATCTCCCCATGATACCTAGATCTGTTTTCTAAGTTTCCACGTGCTGCCATGGTCAGGAGTGTCTCCAAATGAGTGAACATGGAGAAAATTGGGGGAGTGGGGACTGGAAAAGCCAGGTTTGCCCTTGACCCCCCCCTTGGAAGTTATACAACCTCACTTAGTGAGCAGACGCTTCACACAAGCTGGCTGGAAATACATTTTAAGCCAAACCCCTTGTTATACGTACTTAGATGAAAAGAAAGCTTTAATTACAAGATTTAAAGCCAATTTTTAAAAATATCAAGCCATATGCTAACCTGCAGGAAAAGCAATTCGGCATAGAGAGAAGCAGAATGAACACAGGAAATAAGGAAGGAATCAGATCATTGTGAATGGGATGCAAGGCACATGTTTATAAAAGAAAGATGAACAGCACGTGTAAACAGTCCCAGCCTGGAGGGAATGGTCTGCACACTTATCTTCTCTCAAAACCAAGACCAAGTTTGCTAGTTTGTGTTTTCTTTCCTACTAGCTCTTAACTCTTAAAAGAATTGGGCCGCCGGGCTTCCCTGGTGGCGCAGTGGTGGAGAATCTGCCTGCCAGTGCAGGGGACACAGGTTCGAGCCCTGGTCCAGGAGGATCCCACATGCCGTGGAGCAACTAGGCCCGTGAGCCACAACTACTGAGCCTGCGCGTCTGGAGCTTGTGCTCCGCAACAAGAGAGGCCGCGGTAATGAGAGGCCCGCGCACCGCGATGAAGAGTGGCCCCTGCTTGCCACAACTAGAGAAAGCCCTCACACAGAAACGAAGACCCAACACAGCAAAAATAAATAAATAAATTACTAAAACTCCTACCCCCAACATCTAAAAAAAAAAAGCGCTGGATATTTATAAAAAAAAAAAAGAATTGGGCCGTATTCTTGTGTTGCAAGAACTTTCCTATCTATCCCAACTGAAGAAGAGGAGCGTGTTTCCGGCTTATATGGAATTTATGCATTTCAAAAACCGTGCTTACGTTCTGCTCCCGTTCTTTAGCTTTATTTTTTTAAGCTAATTTTTTTTGGCAGGAATCCAGGCTGAGCTGTATTCTTGCCTTCACTCCTTTATACCTTCTGCCCAAAATGCAAGGTCAAGAGGCAGCCTTTAAAGACTCCATCCCACACAGTCTATTTTGGGGCTCTCTTCCCTGATGATATATAGTTTCAGCCAACACAACTTGGAGATATTCACCTGGTACCCTTGATAAGGTGGCAAATGTCACGAGAACTGAGAAACTGTCTCTTCTATGTGATCCCAAGATCTCCAGCTATTCTTTGTCTCCCAGAAGAGTGCCAAGAACCAGCTTCTTCAAATGCAAATAAGAACTTCCGTTGGTCAGTCTGGAAAGATGAGTTTTTGTAAACACTCCGACCTCACTGCCAAGGACAAAACAAAGAAGGAAGAACTTCAGCTGGGATTATTGAGGGATTTAGGCTATAGGCTGGGCAAAGCTTCAGTGAGTAAATTCCATTGGCCAGCTGAAGACTGAACCAAAGCAAAGGTCAGACCAGGGTCTCTGGCAGAAAGAGAGAATGGTACCCACCAAATTCAGTTGAGACAAAGTCAGTGTTGGTTGCCAAGAGCCTTCTGGTTGGTAGCCAAAGTCAAGAGTATCAGTGACAAAGGCGCTGAAGGAGAAAACACGGGGAGCAGAGGGTGGGCGGGTGGGAGGAGACACTCTAGCTCGCCCTCCACAGAGCCCTCATACTTCTCTGACACTTCCTCCATCACTTTTCATCTTCCCTCCACACCCATCACTCCTAGAAACACCAATTCAAGATGAGAACATTTTGATATTCCCAAGGGAAAATCCTAGGGAGGAAAACAGATCAAAACCACAACCCTACAATGCTCCAGCTAAAGGGAAGTCTTGGAGAATAGAAATGTCCATGAAGATTTTAAGTCCTTTGCCTTGGAGTGTGGAACAGAACCCCACTCACAACCCAATTCTCGTATCAATTATTTAGTAAAATCTATTAGGCCACTGCTGCTTTTGTGAGACTAGATCTTCCAGGGAGATTCAAAGGTGTAATGAGATATGGACCCAGAGAATATATTGATACAAACAGCACCGTGGACAGCCAACCTCAGGGTGCGCACCGCTAAGGCGATTAAGAGAGTTACTCTCATTAAAGGCAGCTCACAAAGTAAAAATAGAAGCCACCTGCTTCTCCTGCGGGCCGACACCTCCTTCCAAGGCTCCTCTTTCTCTCTTTTCCTCTTTCCCTCCCTCCCTCCCTCTCTCCTGCTTCCAGGCTCATAATACCAAGAGGCAAAAGAACAGATTCTTGAAATCAATCACACAGGTGAATTGCCCATCGGGGCAGCCATCCAAATCAGAGGGCTTGATTTTCTAACTCAAAGTTAAATCACCTCGCACATCCCTTAGGGTTGAAGTCGCTATAGAGACAGAACGTTGCTGAAGTTGAGCCTGACAGTGTCAGAGGGTCAGACTCATTGCTTCATCCTCTGAGCCCCTGCGAGAGAAGGCAGGCAGCTGGAAGAAACTGGCAGGATGATCTCACTGAGCGATGTAATAAAAGCTGAAGGGGCAGGGTTGCTTTATAAGCCTTTTGATTAAATTCAGTGGTGCTAAACGGACTGAGGCACTTTCATAGGCAAAGCCATTTATGAGTAAGAACTGCCTTTCTTGAATTTGGTTCCTAAAAACCCAAAATCCCCATCTTGGACTAAGCCTCTATATTAAAGCAGACTCACATCACATCTATTGTGGCATTTGATCCTCATGAGATCCTGCCCTTTTTCTCTGTCTTGCACCAGAAGGTGATTCTTCCACACCAAGAAATTGCAGGAGAGTGAAGGGGAAAACAGCCCAAGTTATCAGTGGGATCGTCTACAGTGATAGAACTTCTGAGTCGATGTTCAGTTCCCTGCTACAAGTTACCAGTGAGACCCAGTCTGTGTTTAAACAGTTTTTAGATCAATTTTATTTTGTTATGGTCTTTATTTTCAACCATCAGTAATGGTTGCAATGGAAGAGACTACTTGTACAGTTGATTTCATTTGGTTATTTGCAGTGGTTTTGAAGTAATCGTTCTCCCTTTGTTCACACTGGAATCGTATAGAGAGATTTAAAAAATACTGATGCTTGGCTCTCACTTCTAGAGATTTTGATTTAATTGGTCTGGGGTATGTCTTGGGCATGGGGAGTTTTTAAATCTCTCCGGGTGGTTCTAATGTGCAGCGAAGGTTAAAATCCCCTGGTGTAAAGCAATAGCAATGGTTCTCGAATTCAGCACGCCTCAGACTCATCTATAGCAGGCTTGATAAAGCACGGACTGCAGGGCTGCACCCCCAGGGCTTCTGATTCAAAGGGGCAGGTGAGGCCTCAGTTCTAACTAGTTCCTCGGCAATATTGATGCTCTTGACCTGATTACCGTCCTTTGTGAACCACTGGCTTAAAGCATTAGTACAAACACTTTTCCCATCACATTGATCTGGCCCCGAGGAGATGCCCCAGGAAGCCACCATCCAACAGTGACAACATCCACTGGAAAGAGAATCTTTCTGTCGCTTAGAACCCATGGAAGTTCTTGGGTTCTGAGCCTCGTTCTTATATAATCCAAGAGAATAGACGAGACTTTGGCAACGAGTATCTAGTAGAGTGGAACTAGGTATAGCGTCTGCTGTAGTTTCTGGCCTTGCTTCTCTCATTTAAGTGTCCTGCTAACTCCTGGAAGGCACCTGAATAAGTGTACCTGTTCTCCAAGCTCATGGGGAAGCCTGACTCTGGCTCAAGCAAGACCCAGGCTGAAAGCCCCTCTAGACTCTGCAACCTGGTAGTTTGAGCGAGCGAGCGAGCGAGTGAGAGAGAGAGAGTGTGTGTGTGTGTGTGTGTGTGTGTGTATGAAAGTACAGTGTCTTTGGGGCCCAAGAAGAGGACAACTCTAGAACCTGTCAAGACTGGCAAAAACATCACCAAGTAAAGAGTGTCCCCTGGGCTGCCCAGATCCACCCGTGTAGTAGAAGAAGCAGGATGAGCCACGGTCCCCACTGATCACGTTAAAGATGCTCTGAGCATCAGCACCTGGAAGTAGGTCTGATGCTTTAAGTTCCTGAGGAATAAACCCTAGGAGATTTACAACTCCTAGGGAAACTGGGGGTGGCAGAGGCCCAGTGAGGAATTCCTCTATTCCTATATATTCCTTGCTACTGTGGGCATGCCAGGGCTTCAAACAATTAATTTATACAATCAAAAGGATGTGATTATTAACTTGCCTTCTTCCCAAGCTGAGGAAGGTAGCCCTGCCAGCTGCATGTACAGGAGACAAGAGCAAGTCTTTCATTAACATTCTTCCTGCTGAATGATCATTAAACACTAGCAAACCATACCTGTGAAATCTCATTGACCAACTTAGAACAGCAAGGTAGCTGATTGAGTTGACGCAAATCCTGTCGTACATTTAGAATAAGGAAGAAAAGACTCAGAGAGGTCACACGATTAACTTAGTGCTGGAGCTAGGGCAGAAGTTCCTGGTTCCCACTCCATGTTGAGGGGTAGAGGGGGTTGAGGGGGGGGATCTCAAGGGGCTGCCTTGGAGGCCAGAGCCAGGTGGATGTACAAAGCCCTTCCCCCACTCTAGCCTAAGAATTCTCTTTAGGTCTGTCTATACCCCACATTTCTAAGATTTTATTTCAAAGATTTCTGACGGAGCAACCCAAACCCCATACCTTGCAAACTGCATGTCACCTCTCCAGAGCTCATCCTCTGAAGATGGGGCTCGTATTCTGAAGTTGGTATTAAAGCAGCTCCTCCAAGATGGTGTCTCACAGGCCCCATTTCATTTGAAAAATCTGGTGAATCAAACTTCAGTGTGTATCAGACTCCCCTGCAGGGCTTGTTAAAACACAGGCTGTGGGGTCTCATCTCCAGGGTTTCTGATTCAGTAGGTCTGGGGTAGAGCCTGGGAATGTGCATTTCTAACAAGTTCCTAGGTGAGGCTGCTACTGCTGTGGGTCTGAGGACCACTCTCTGAGAACCGCTACAATAAGACAGTGGTTCTCAGCCCTGCTTGTGTATCAGAATCACCTGAGAGTCTTTTAACTATAAATACCAGGATCACCCAGGCCACTTAAATCAGCCTCTCTGCAGGGGAAGCCTGAATATTCATGTTTTTGAAGTTGTCCCCAGGAGCAGCTAAGGTTGAGAACCTCTGCAATAAAGGAAACCCTATGTTAAAGGACAAGGTATCCAAGCTCTAGGTTAGGAGGTCTTAAAACGTGGTCCTGAATCAGCAGTATCAGCATCGCCATCAGCACCACCTGGCAACTTGTTAGCACGACACATACTTAGACCCATCCCAGACCTACAGAATCAGAAACCCTGGGGGTGGGGGGCCCAGAGATCTGTTTTAACAAACTCTCCAGGGAAATCTGGGGTTCGCTCAAGTTTGAGAACTACTACTCTAAGCCCTTGGCTTCCCCCCAGATGACCCCCTGGAAGCTGGACTCGAGAGCAGTAACTGAGGCAGGGTCCACAGCCAGCCGCAGGCACTGCTGCTCAGATAGTAGCTGGGCTGGTGGAGGGACAAGGAAGGAGACCATTGATCAGGCTGTCAGTGAGGTGCCCTGGCGTGCTGTTAACATCCTTTCAGGGACATCTGGCTTCTAAGCTCAGTGAGATAAGTTCTGCAAGTGACTTTGTAATGGGTCTTACCCTTGAACGCACAGATGCAAGCCCAGCTTTAGGCAGAACTGGGAGGTAGCTAAAACCAAGCTTGGATCTTCCCTTTTTGCATCCCTGCCCCCTTCTCCCACGTTTCATCCACTACCCCCAATTCTCCGATGAGGTTGCTGTCATGGCCTTCATTGCTATTAAGTGACAACTCAAAGTGACTAATTACTCTTGAAAGTGTCACAGCCTTCCAAGGGTATACTCATTTCAACAGGGACAACTGGGATGGGCAATGCTTAACACAGCAGAATGTGTCTTCAAGGGTGGAATATTGGGAACTTGACTCCTAGTAGGGAAATAGATTGTATTATTCAGACGTTTACCTCTAGAGGTCATTATCTCTGCCCGCTCTTGTTCTCCGTATCCTAAGTAGAAGCAATATGGTATACTAGTGGAGGCTACTTTGCACCTCAAATCTGGGCTGGGCTTGTGACTTGCTTTAGCTAATGGGACGTTAGAAACCATGATGCAGAGACTTGAATAGCGCTTGAGCACTGGGGCTTGCTTTCTTGCTGAGACAACTGTGTAAATGAGCCCAAGATGGTGGCTTGAGAACGAGAGGCCGTGTGGAGGGGAACCAATGTACTCCAGCTGTGAGTGAGGCCGTCCTAGATCATCCAACCAGCCAATTTGCCAAATGACCGCAGAGGAGCAAAGCCCAGCAGAAATCAGCCGAGCGGATCCAGAGAGAAGAATCACCCACCTGACCCCCGAATGGTGAACTAAATAAACTGTTGTTCAGAACCACTAATATTTCGGTGGTTGTTGTTTTTTTTTTTTTTTTGCGGTACGCGGGCCTCTCACTGTCGTGGCCTCTCCCGTTGCGGAGCACAGGCTCCAGACGCGCAGGCTCAGCGGCCATGGCTCACGGGCCCAGCCGCTCCGCGGCATGTGGGTTCTTCCCGGACCGGGGCACGAACCCGTGTCCCCTGCATCGGCAGGCGTACTCTCAACCACTGCGCCACCAGGGAAGCCCTGGGTTGTTTTTTATGCAGCAAAAAACCTCACTGATACTCCTGATTACACTAAAGACTGTCTTCATCACATCTAAAGATTACCTGGAAAGAGAAATCACCTCAGAAGTGTTTCCTCTTCTGCAATGCCTTCCCTGACCATCTCTCCCCACATACCCTCAATTGCTAAGTTGCTAACCCCTCGTATGTTTTCCTACAGAATCGGTATTTATGTCTGCATAATACTTGCCACTGTAATTTCTACTTATGCTTCTCTGCCTGCCCTTGACCCTCGATCTTAGGGGCAGAAACCTTGTCCCAATTGTCTTTGTCTTTCAAGCCCCTAACTCATTTGTGTTATGCTGAGCTGAACAAAATGAGATACTTGATTAAGAGGGAGTGGGGAGTGAGGTAGAGAAATCTGCCAGGGATGCTTTGCTTCACTCACAGGCTGGAGCCTAGACCCTTCCCCTTGGACAATCCATACCTACCAAGCTCACAAGATCCAAAAGAACTAATGTTTATCTGGCCCAAGACCCATCAGAACATGGAAGTCTTTGTCGTGTGAGCCAGGGAATAGCCACCCCCTTCACTTCATAAGAGTTTACAGGTAAAAAAAGTTTTATTCAAATATTCCAAAGACATCTAGTTTGCATTATTTTCCTCATGTTACCATCCATAATGGGACAGGAAGAGGCCCATAACGATAGCACAAATCCAAGACAACTAATTCGACTCCTTTATCCAAACACCTGTTTCCCTCAGTCAAGGAAAATGTGGACATAACTAATGATTAAAAAAAAAAGCTTGTTTATCCAACTGCCATTAGGACCCAGCATTATGCTCTGAGCTCTACATGCATCACTTACAACTCTTGAAGAAGTTATTATGATACGCATTTAACAGATGAGGCCTCAGAGACTCAGAGATGAAAAGATTGATGCCCAGGTAGAGGACCCAGATTTTCCTGATTCTGAAATGATATTCTTAAAATTATGGTGATGCTGAAATGCATGCTATGAATGCTGTCTAGCTATCATTTGGTATCTTGTTTCCCTCACCCATCCATGTTGCTGACTTGCTTTGCAAAGGAGAAATCATCTCCGGAGTGTTGCTTTGCCAAAGGTCATTCAGCAAGGGATGGTGAGAGTCCCTGGCCAGGCAAGCCTGCATCGTTGTTTGGCCCGTTACGAAGATGGGCTGCCTGAAATGGCTTCAGCAAAGCTGCCACCTGAGTACATCATTAGCATAAAGGGTCGATGGGCAGTGGCAGGCAGTCAGACAGGGACGGCAAGGAGGAAGATTAAAATAATTACAGCTCAAAGTGATCAGCTCTGCTCAAGAGGAGATTAAAAGGGAAAAGGCATACTGAAGAAGGCACTCGACATCCGCCCTGGGCCAGATTCCATCTGCCGCTGTAGCCAGACCTCCTCCCCGCCCTCCTGGCCCTCGCTCAGTCCAGCAGCCCACGACGCAGAGCCCGCGCCACAGCCCTGATGAAAGTCACTCTTTGTGGAAGGCATCAGGTCGTGCTCCCATGAAGAACTGCTTTCACAAACAGCAGGGAGGAAGCAGCTCCGAGCAGTAGATGGTGGCCTCCTGTTGGCAACCCCCCAGCACTGGGCTGCCAACAGCATGTGGAGAATGGGGAAGCAGATGCCAAGAGCCAGGCCGGCCCGGGGCAGGAGACGGGAGCAACAAAGACAAGCCTGTGCCTTGTCATCCGATAACCTCACACCGCAGACACAGCCTGGGCTCCAAGAGCACCAGCCCTGCTTTCAGCTCGGCACACTTCCTGAATCAGCTTTTGGTTTCTTGTCATTTGGGAGCAGGGCCAGGGAGCAGTTTTGGCTTGTCCCTGGCACTCTTCCGGAGGATCTGGAGAAGAAGGGCAGCAGCAGGGACTGAGGCCAGGGAGGAAATGAGAAGGCACCTTAGCAGCGGCCCCGGCACTTGCCAAGTGCATCTGTTTCCATGGGGCCTGAGTAAGATCAAGAGCAGGAGATGGAAACAGGGGACATGAAGAAACCTCCGGGGTGCCTTTCCCATGCACATGGCAGGCAATCACACCTAGAGGAAGGAGAGCTGGATGGAATCCTCATACCTTATGTTTGGACTCACTTCTGACTTGTGACGTGATGTAAAGGAGGACAAGCATCACCAGAGACCAGAGACGTCAAGGTTCACCTTCTATTATAGGAGCTGCAGCAGGAATCTGTGCACGGTTCAAAAGAGGGAATGGTGGGTCAGGAGGTCAGGGCAGGGTGGTCATTCACCCACCGTGAGGACTGTGAAAACCGAGGAAAACCAAATCACGCTGTCTCCTCACTGCCAAGGTCAAGCCAGTGCTTCTCAAACTGAAATGTTCATACCAACCACTTGGATTTGAAAGTGTGGATGATGATGCAGATGGCCTGGGGTGGGCCTGAGCTTCTGTATTTCAGCAAGCTCTCAGGTGATGCTGACACTGCTGGTCCATGGATCACAGTTTGAGTAGCAAAACTCCAAGCTATTTTAGAAACAGAAAACCTTGTGGGATGGAAGCCCTTTTTTTTTTTGATGTGATGTGATGAAGATTCTGCTGGCTTCGAAGATGGAATGGGGCTATGAGCCAAGGAATGTGGGCAGCATCTGAAACCTGGAAAAGCAAAGCCCTCTTACTAATGCTAATGTGGGATTGGAGATCACGGCTAGACGTAAGTCTACAGTGGCCTTCATGGCTCTTTCTCCCTTCTCCCCCAACAGCTGAGCTGAGGATAGCTGCACCTTTAGAGCAGAGGCATTCTGACTTGTCTAGGGCCACAGAAGGAGAAAATGCAAACCACAGAGCTGAGAACTGGCTGGGTCTACCAGAAGCTGACCTTGTGATCAGCTATAGCCATTAGGATAGGATAGGATGGGCTGCAGTAACAAAAAATCCATAAGTCTCAGTGGCTTCAGAAATAAATGTTGCTTTCTTACTCACATAAAACCTGCTGTGCATATGAGTGACTCTCCAGGTAACCTTCAGGCACCCCCACACACACACATCAACCTGAGCTCCTGTGGTCTCCATGACAAGGGGGAATGCGCTGGACAGCCAAGCACTGGCCATGAAATGCTCTCATCTGGAAGTGACACAGGTCACTTCTGCCCACATTTCATTGGCCAAAGCAAGTCACATAGGGAAGAGCAGATGAGGAAGAGGAAAGAAGGATGACTGAACTCATTTCCTTCCGGTGGGGAGTGAAGGAGCAACCTTCACTTGCAACCTCCACAACAGTTTGTTTTGAGGATGAATCATGGTTTTACAAGAGGCACTTTTTAAAAACGGATGTTATATTTTTACATTTTGCATATTCTAACATGATAGTCTCCTTTTGGGTGACTTAGGAGAGCTTTTGTATTGGGGATTTTTCATACGATTTTATGTTCTAATCAGAGGCGTCCAGGCCAGGAAGCCAGGAGACCTGATTCTTGCTTCCAGCTCATCCTCTTCTCATCCTATGATGTTAGATGATTGATTCATCTTTTTTTTTTTCCTGTAAAATTGTACTATATTGAAACCAGGGTTGCTATAAAGATGCATTGACATAACAGATGGGATGTTAAAAATGCAAATATGCCAGGCTTTTGTTACATGCATAAGTCTGTCACAAGACATCTCTTTGGTCGTTCTCTCACCCTTTCTGTGAGAACACCAGACTGTCCTCAATTATTTTAAAAATAATTCTGGGTTTCCCAGGGATTATCTCCCAAATCTCCTATAGTATCTCCCAAATCTCCTATAGTCTTCAGGCTTCAGCTCTACCATCTTTTTCCTCTCTCCTTCCAGCTCAGGAGTGGAGTAAGAGATGGGTTGCAGCTCACAGGCTGAATGCAACAGGCTGTGCTCATAACCCTGCCACAGCTGAAACTTTGATAACTGATTTTAGGTCCTTTAAAAATGCCCAGGGTTAAAAACGACATGGCAAAATGTCAAAACGTTATGTTTTCATGCCTTAACCTGATAAAGGATATTTCATAGCAAAATGAAACCATACCCAAAAGCCATCCAACATCCTCCTTGATGGTAAAATGATAAATGATTTCCCTTTGAGATGGGAACTCCTCAGAATAAATCTAATAAAAGATGTCTACCCATAAAAGTATGAAATTTTACTGAGAGAAATTAAAGAATACTCAAATAGATGGGTTTATAAGACAATACTGTATAGATGTAAATTCTAAGTTTATGTATGGATTTAATGCAATACCAAACAACATCCCAACTGTCTGTGTTTGTGTCAAAATTTATAAGCTGATTCTAAAACTATTAATATAAACAAATGCAAAGAGCCAAAAACCCAGAACAGTCTTGAACAAAAAGAATAAAGTTGGACGATTTACTTTCCCAGACATAAAAACGTACTATGAGCCCACAGTAAATAAGTAAACAAGAACAGATAATACAGCAATGGAGCGTAATAGAGGTGGGGCGCTAACTCATGCATAGAGGGACACTTGATTCATGACAAAATTTGCAGAACAGAGCAGGGGAAAAAGAATGGATTTTCCATTAAATGGGGCTGGATAAACTGAATATCCACATGGAAGAAAAGGAGGCCTTTAAACAAGTATTAAGGAAACAGTGAAAAATGATGTACAAAAATCAATTCATCAATTGCACAGACTGTAAATCTAAATGAGAAAAGTAAAGCAATAAAGCTGTTCAAAAACCCATAAAAGAATATCTTCCTCAACTTAGAGTAAGCCAAGATTGTTTTAAGAGTGTACAAAAAACACTAATCATAAGGAAGAAATTGTTAAATTGACTATATTAAAATTAGGAACTTTGTTCATCAAAAGACACCATTAAGAAAATGAATTGACAAGTCACAGAGTGGGAGAAGATATTTTCAACACACTCAACTGATAAGGGGTTCACATTCAAGCTATGTAAAGAGCTCCTACAAATCACTAAGTAAAAGACAGATAACGCAATAGAAAAATGGAAAAAATATTTGAGTAGTCACTTAAGGAGGATATTCACACAATTAGTAAATACACGAAGAAGTAAATACCATATTCAATCTCATTAATCAGCAAGAGATGGCAAACTAAAACCACTAAAAGATACCACTACACGCACTCTAGAATGGTTAAAATTTTAAAGACTGATAATACCAAGAATTCAGAAGAATATAGAGAAACCAAAATTGGTAAGAGTGCAAATTGGTACCCTCACTTTGGCAAACTGATTAAAAGTATTCATAAAGTTGAACATATATTTACCCCATGATCCAGTAATTCCACATGGGGAAAAAAAAAGAAAACATGAGCAAGAATGCTCACAGCAGTACTATTTGTAATAGCATAACTGGTAACAACCCAAATGTCTATAAACAGTGAAATGGATAAGTAACTATGATATATTCATGGAATAAAATACCATATAGCAATAAAAATGAATGATCTACATAACAATATGTATGAATCTCACAAATATACTGTGTACTGGAAAAAAGCCAACCATAAGAAAAGTACATATCACATGATACGTAATAAAACAGATAGAACAAATCATCATGTTATAATTCTGGATAATAGTTACCTTCAGGGAGAAAGGAGAAGAGAAAGTAACAGGATGGGGTATGAGGGGGTTTCTGCAGTGCTGATCACGTTCCTGGTCTTGGCCTGGGTGTTGGATATGCAAGTGTCATCACTTTGTAATAATTAATTGAGCCAAACATTTACCATTTGTACACTTTCCTGGAAGTATACTTCAATGAAACATTTACTATTAAACATTTTAAATAAATTTTTAAATGTTATGTTCCCTACTGGACATAAGAGTCAGGGAGAATCAATAATCTGTGACCAACATCTTCAAGGAATTTTTTCTAATGAAGGGAGGCCAAGATGTACAAAATAATTGGGAGAATAAAATTATTTTTTTCAAAAACAGAAAATATTTTCAAGCTTTTATGACAAATATTATTTGTACAAAGACAATAGTTATCCACTGAAAGAAGGTTCCTTGGGCCAAAGAACGGAGTTTGTTATTCTCCAACAAAGAAGATTTAGAGCAGTAAGTGAGTCTCTGGATATTTTTACTTTGGAAAGGTTTATGTGAAGATTCCTCTAGCCTTGAAAAGAGTCAAACAAATGGGATAAGGAATTTGAATCCCCTAGAAGTACATAATTAATTGCTAGATCTCCTGTCTTATAATTCAGTGTTTCTTAAAAGCATCCTTTTAAGAAACACTGATGATGGATGGATGTCCAGCCATCATCCAGCACACAACTCCTGACATTTATTTGTATTGACCAACTTAAAGAACATCACCAGGCTGTGACCAGGGTGCAATTCCTGTAGAGGAACTGAGCAGGGTCAAGGGGAGAAGCCCTTTGTTCTCCTGTCAGTGTTGGTGTGTCTATGAGTGTTGAGGAAGCAACATGCACACGAGTATGAATCCTGCATTCTCAGTTCCTTGAGTCTCACAGAACATCCTGTGAGGAAACAGGATCAGGGATGATAAATCTGGCAGACCCATTCTTCTCATTACCAGCAAGTTCCCTCTGTCTATAATTTTAATAAATGGAGGTCACAAATAGGAGCCTCTTGACACTGTTTTGAGAATAATAATGCCTACAACATTTGGAGTGCCATTCCTCTACAGCACTCCACGTGCTCCCCACTTGTTGCTTTCATGAGCGTTCACAGCACTTAGCACTTCAGGTGTCTCAGACACCAACAAGTAAGCACTTCAGAGAAACCACCTTAGGGCAAAAATGATCAGTATTGTTGAATACACACTTGTCAAACGTGGTCCCACCAGCAACAAAAATGTGCTTTCAAACACTCAACAAAATGAGTTCAACAGCAGACTTTAGTCTGATTGTGTCAGTAAGAAGCCAACCAAAATAGTGCTCTAGAGAGGAGAGCCATCACGCTCCGTTTCCACCATGACTGCCTCTCTTAGGGACCTTGTAGTTCCTCCCATGGACTCTGCAGTAGCCTCCTAGTTCACCCCCAACACCAGAGCTACCCGATAGAACTTTCTGTGATGTTGGCAATGCTCTATGTCTGCACCACCCAATATGGCAGCCATGAGGACTGGAGACAAGATGGTGGAGTAGAAAGACCTTGAGCTCACCTCCTCTCACGAACACACCAAAATCACAATTAACTGCTGAACAACCATCAATGAAAAAGACTGGAACCTACCAAAAAAAGATATTCTACATCCAAAGATATAAAGAAACCACAATATGGCAGCCATGAGCCCCACATGACCAGTGAGCACTAGAAATGTTGTTCGTGTGGCTCAGAAAGTTTTTAAATGTAACTTAATTTTTCAATAGATACAAATGTTCATGACTGCCCTATTGAGCAGTACAGCAGTAGCTCCTCCACAGAATTCCTAGTCGATGTCCCCAGCAAGATGGCCCATGGTAGTGACACAAGTGACAAAATGCATGAAAGGTGGGGAGTGAGGGTTGCAAAAAATACCCCAGAGAAATGTGGCCTGGTACTCACAGATCTCCTTTGTTTCCTTCAAGAAAGTTTGAAATTTGGATTATTTTTATAATGTTAAGTCTCTGCCATGAAAAAAAATTTATTAAAAAAAAATATCTTGGAATCAAACCAACCCTTCCTGCTGGTCCCATCCAGCCCAAGGGACACCAAATTGCAATTTCTGTACTAGTTAACTTCCTAGGAGTAGATATAACTTTGTTCCAACTCTGCTTCAAAAATCATTCTCCATCACCTATAAATAAAGCCCAAACTGCCAACCTGGCACTTGAGGACTTCCCCGTCGTGGCCTCAACCTTTCCTCCCAGCCTCCCCTGCACCTGGCCATCTATATGCGCTGGATTGATCTGGTGCTTAGTTCTGCACTTCATCCTCTGGAATGGTTTTCCATGTCCCCCACCCCTTAAATAAAACTCATCTCTTCTCCTAGGTTGCTTACAGTCTACCTTGCCATGGAGCCAGGAGTCAGCCCGCTTGCCAGGGAAACCATCCTTGTACAGCTCTGCTGTGAGGGCTTTGCCTGGCCTGAAGCAGCTACTTCATGAATGTCTGTCAAAGTCAGATGGATTGAACAGAGATTCCTTCTCACAGTATTTTTCTGAGACCTTGGTGTGTTCTAGAATAAACAGGCAATTCAAGTAAAGACAACGAAGCTAACTTAAGCAGGAGCAACTCGCTTGAGTTCTTGGTCACATAATAGCACAGTCCTTGGATTTTCACAGCTCAAAGCAGTCAGGGGCCCAGAAGAAAAGAAATCACACCCTAACCAAAAAAAGATAAAGCGATTCCGTTGATAATGTAACCACCATAGAAAAGGAATATAACAATGGTAGTTCTTTTTTTAAATATTATTTAAAATTTTATTTTTAATGTTATTTTTAAGTTTTATTTTAAAAATTTTTATTTTTAAATGTTATTTATTTTTAAATTTTATTCATTATTTATTTATTTATTTTTTGGGCTGTGTTGGGTCTTCATTGCTCTCCACAGGCTTTCTCTAGTTGCGGCGAGCGGGAGCTACTCTTCATTGCGGTACACAGGCTTATCATTGCGGTGGCTTCTCTTGTTGAGGAGCACTGGCTCTAGGCATGCAGGCTTCAGTAGTTGTGGCATGCAGGCTCAGAAGTTGTGGCTTGCAGGCTCTAGAACGCAGGCTCAGTATTTGTGGCACACGGGCTTAGCTGCTCCGCAGCACGTGGGATCTTCCTGGACCAGGGCTCAAATCTGTGCCCCCTGCCTTGGCAGGCGGATTCTTAACCATCGTACCACCAGGGAAGTCTGGTAGTTGTTTTTCTAGAGTAAAGGAATAAAGAATAATTCGAGAGGGAGTTTTATTCTTCCTGCTTCTTAAACATTTTTCATTAAAATGTTATTTCTAGTTAAAAAGCAAGCTTGAGGGCTTCCCTGGTGGCACAGTGGTTAAGAATCCACAAGCCAATACAGGGGACACGTGTTGGAGCCCTGGTCCAGGAAGATCCCACGTACTGCAGAGCAACTAAGCCCGTGCCCCACAATTACTGAGCTTGTGCTCTAGAACCCGCGAGCTACAACTACTGAGTCCATGTGCCACAACTACTGAAGCCCGTGCACCTACAGCCTGTGTTCCACAACAAGAGAAGCCACTGCAATGAGAAGCCCACACACCACAACGAAGAGTAGCCCCCACTCACAGCAACTAGAGAAAGCCCGTGGGCAGCAACGAAGACCCTATGCAGCCAAAAGTAAATAAATAAATTTATTTTAAAGAAAAAGCAAGCATGATTATGGAAGAAAAATAACTGGAAAAGAAAATGGTGGAAAAAGGAAAAGACAGTCACTCATAATCTCATTTTCCCCCAAATAACAATATGACAATAATGCACACATTAGGCTTTTCTACAGCTTTTTTTTTTTGCTTTCTGCCAGTATTTGATATTTTGTTTTAAAATCATTATAATAGGAAAATTTTTCTTATTATACAAATAAATTTTGCTTTTTATAATATTCCCTCAAGTGAATATACTATGAACCATTCCTCTTTTGTTGGCCATTTAAATTATTTGCAAATTGCATTCCTAGAAATAAAATTTGAGGAATATCAGCATGCATACAACTTTTCCCATATTTAGAACTATTGACTTTGAAAATATTTTTAAAAATAGAATGCCTGAGGCAAAGAGTTTGAATATTTTAATGGTTCTTAAACATAGTGCTAAATTCACCACTTTCATGTTGAGATGTCAGATGTGGAAAATGAATTTAGGGAGAGGAGGGGACAGAGCTGCTAGCCAGCACTCTCTTCTTTAGGTTTCTTCATGACCTGCCTGCAGGGCAAGCCCATCGCATTGTCCAGTGGAAGCGTATTCTCAGGGCTCAGGCCAGTAGAGGTGTGACCCATGAACTGGCAGACCTTCCTTTGCCAATCGCTTCTGACTTATTAAAAAAATAATAATCTTGCCCCTGTGACCAAGCCAGAATTTGGCCTCTAGCTATGGTTTCAAATAGATCCACAAAGTTCAAAACACAAAATCCACATATGTGAGGCTTGTTCTGTCTTCTTTAGTGGGAGGCATAGGAAGTAACACTAGACCAAGCCTTTGGGATGGAGGGGTGGAGCACACATGAGGACACTGTGGGAGCTGGGAGGACGCAGCCCTCACCCCTGCCTCCATCTTCTGGTTTGTTCATCCTCTTCCTCTTTTCATCTGATTTAGGAGGACAAGAAACAGAAGTGACCTGGAGGACCTACTTTTGTATATTAATAGTCTCTTCAATAATCCTGAGAAAACAGGAAACCATTCTTCTTTCAAACTGGGAACCCAGGATTCTTTTGAATCCATATTTATTCTCATTTTTCTATTAAAAAATGAGGGAGCCGGGCTCTTGGGGTTAAGCTTTTGTCCAGATGACTGTGACTATTTTTTTCTTTGCCTTTTTCTAGTTTTGTAAGCTCTGACCAACCTTTTCTAATTTTGTATGCTATGACCAAACTGTTCTTGACCAACTGAGAGAAAAATTTGAGGAAGGCCGGGCAGCAGCCTTGTCACCTTGCCCTCGAGTCTTCACGTGCCTTCCGAGTATCTGGCAATATGGCCTTTCAGTCCTGGTGGCTTAAAATCACGATCATCATTACTCCAATCCCTAAAAAGCCACTTTTGCTCTAAACTACTTTTTATGTGTGTGCTCTCAGACACCAACAAGAGATCTGTAAAGCATGAAGGGAATTATTAAGCAAGAGAGGATACACTCCTCACCCTGACAGCTGTACCACATTGGATCCAAGCAAAGCTTTCGAGTTGTTCTCACCTGGTAGCCAGAGCTTGTTTTGAAAAGTCTTGAGTCTGATGTGTCCATACCCGTTCTCCCCTGGTACGTTTGCAAGGAGGTAGAACAGATGTTCGTCCAACATTAATAAAGAGAAGGAAGCTTCCCACAACCCACCCGCCTCCCCCTCCGAAAAGAAGGCAGCCTCTAAAACATGAAAGAAAAGAAAACATTTTGCTCGTGACATTCGTTTGGAAAACCTTCAGGAAGCACAGACCTGGGGAAAGCACCTTAGAAGTTTGGTAAATCAGAAGTGGAGTCGTCTGAAATGAAAATCAGGAATCCTAGCTTGTCTCTTTGAGACCAGCTCTGTCTTGGAGGATAGGGCCTCCTGCGCTCCACACGGGCGGCAACGTGCTTCTGGCCACTTTCTGGCCACTATCTCCTCAATTCCTCTGAACACACCCCTGCTATTCCAGCCAGAGTCCACACTGTTCCTTTCCCACCTCCTGCTTAAATGGCCTTCTTCGGAGCTGGTTTGTGCCTAACACCTCCCTCACCTTGGAGGCTCAGCCGATGTCCCACGATTAGAGGAGCCCTGTTCCTCTTCTCCTGCTCTGGACTTCTCTCCACCCACACAGTTCTTTTCCTCCCAGGATTTCCCCTGTGGCCACTCCCCCTCAGTTTCCCAGCTAGGCTGGAAGAACCCCCAGGACAAGAACCAGATCTTAATTTAACTATATTTTTACCTTCTGAAAACCTAGCAAAAAGTGGAGGTCATAAGAAGCACTCAGTAAATGTTCCTACAGGGGGGAGATGAAAACACCAAGAGGCAGAGAGGTTAAAAAGTCCCCCTGAGCACTGGAGTTAATAAATGACAGAACCAGTATTCAAATCCATACTCTCCAGCTCACAAGCCATTGGATTCTTTCCCCATATAAAGCAGATTTATTTTAAAAGTTCTCAAAATGGAATGAATTATCACAGTTGGTATGAGCAGTTTGATTAAATAACAATACCAATGGTTGTCCTTCATGGAATACTTGCTATAGACCCACACTAAGCAAAATCCTTAGGGCCATCGTTTCCATACCTTTCTTCCACCCCAGCTTTACTGAGGTATAATTGACAATTAAAGATTGCATATATTTAAGACGTACAATGTGATTTTTGGATACACAGATATGTTGTGAAATGTTTACTGCAATCAAGGTAATTAACATATCCATCACCTCACATAGTTATCTTTTTTTTTTTTTTTTTTTTTTTAGTGAGAACAATTAAGATCTACTCTCGGGCTTCCCTGGTGGCGCAGTGGTTGAGAGTCCGCCTGCTGATGCAGGGGACATGGGTTTGTGCCCCGGTCCGGGAGGATCCCACATGCCGCAGAGCGGCTGGGCCCGTGAGCCATGGCCGCTGAGCCTGCGCGTCCGGAGCCTGTGCTCCGCAGCGGGAGAGGCCGCAACGGTGAGAGGCCCGCGTACCGCAAAAAAGAAAACAAACAAACAAAACAGATCTACTCTCTTAGCAAATTTCAAGTATACAATACAGTATTGTTAGCTATAGTCACCATACTCGACTTTAGATCCCCAGAACTTATTCACCCTCCATATATGAAGCTTTGTACATTTTGACCAACATCTCCTCATTTCCCCCATTCCCCACCCCCTGGTAACCATCATTCTACTCTCTGCTTCTAAGAGTTTGACTTTTTTAGATTCCACATATAAGTGAGATCATGCAGGATTTGTCTTTATCTGACTTATGTTAGAGCAAAATATCCTCCCATTTCATCCATGCTGTCACATGGATGGAAAAAAATCCTTCTTCTTTAAGGCTGAATAATATTTCGTTGTATATATGTATGTCATATATGTCATTTTCTATATCACTCATCAATAAACACTTTGGTTGTTTCCATATCTTGGCTATTGTGAATAAAGCTGCAATGAACATGGGAGTGCAGATACTTCTTCAAGGCACTGATTGTATTTCCTTTGGATATATACCCAGAAGTAGAATTGCTGGATCACATGGTAGCTCTATTCTTAACTTTTTGAGGGACCACATACTGGTCTCCATAGTGTCTGAACAAATTTACCTTCCCACCAACAGTGCAAAAGGGTTCCCTTTTCTCTACAATCTCGTCGGCACTTGTTATCTTTTGTCTTTTTGATAGTAGCCATTCTAACAGGTATGAGGTGATACCTCATCACGGCTTTGATTTGCATTTCCCTGATTATTAATGCTATTGAGCACTTTTTCACATACCTGTTGGCCATTTGTCTTAAGAACCACAAATCTCACCTGCTCCAGGCATGACGAGCTTAGCCTTCAGTTACACATGGGAGTTCCCCAGGTTACGAAAAGGTTAATGTTCCCAAGAGTTTTGAGTTCCTTTTGGGCTTAGCTGTAGTCCACTTTATTATACTTCTTTTACAGACTATATAAAAACGAGTCGAAACTTTTAGATGACAATCAAGCTAAGGACAGAAACAAGATTAGAAGCAAGAAAGCACGGTAGATAATAAATGCTTAATTGAGTGAATGAATGAATGAACAATGAGTCAATGATGAAAGGATGCCTTAAGAGGAAGGAAATTACACTTCTCAGTTTTCCTGTGAGGGCAGTGTGAATGCATCTTCCACACCCACTGAGAGCAGAATTGAGGAAAATAGACATTTGGGTTAACAACACAGAGGAACCTCTTATTTCAGAAAAGGGACGGCCAGTAACATTCTCCACGAACATCTGAATTTTCTCTGCTCACCAGACTCAGACCAGTGCACATTATAAAGATAAGATGCGGGGCTTCCCTGGTGGTGCAGTGGTTGGGAATCCACCTGATCCTCCAGGACCAGGTTCGAGTCCTGGTCCGGGAGGATCCCACATGCGCGGAGCAGCTAAGCCCATGCACCGCAACTGCTGAGCCTGCGCTCTGGAGCCTGCAAGCCACAACTACTGAGCCCATGTGCCGCAGCTGCTGAGGCCCGCATGCCTGGAGCCCACGCTCCACAACAAGAGAAGCCACTGCAATAAGAAGCCCACACACCGCAACGGAGAGTAGCCCCCCACTCACTGCAACTAGAGAAAGCCCGCGCGCAGCAACAAAGACCCAACGCAGCCAAAAATAAAAATAAATTAATTAAAAAAAAAAAGGTAAGATGCTCTTGACTTAGTTTTACCTGGAGGAAGGAACTGGACCTTATAACCACTGGAAGTATTTCTAGGTCTGCTTAGTGTAAGAGGCAGTAGAACATAGTGTAAGGGCCATGAGCTCCCTGGGTTAGAATCTCAACCAGCTGTGTGTATCTGAGTGAGTTATTTAACATCCCTGGGCAGCTGGTGACCGTCTGTCAGTGGGGAATGAGAACAGTACCTGCTATGTTGTAATGACTGGAGACAAGGCTCATAAAGTGCTGGATTCTTAGCACCTCTCCAACAGCTGGGGGAGGTGGTTGTTAGTACTGCTTGTTAACACTGAAAAGATAAAACGTCATTGCTCCTCAGTGTCTTGCCAAGCCTGGGCAAGACAGAGTTGACTGGACTTGACACATGCGAAGGTTTCCCCTCTCCTGTGGGACTTGTGCTGGTCCCAATGCTCAGAAGATGGACCAGAGCATATAAGAGCTCAGGCTGCCCGCCCACCCCTGAGTGCCCCTGGGAGTGACCCAATCCCAGCGCATTCTCCACTTCCTTTCAGACTCACCGCCCTTTCAGCTGCTGCAAGGTCACCTTTTAGAGGGTAAATTCAGTCTCATGTAACTAATCTTAAAATCTCTTCCCCAGTCCTGGGAGGTGATAAAGGACAGAGCCCAACTTTCTAGGCTGAAAATAAAAAATCAAGTTGAACTCATTTACTGAATTGAGCTCATTGACTCTAAATAGCCTCTGTATAACAACCAAACCACCTCTAATTAAGTCTAAAATGATGATCTCCTATGAGCTGTTCTTTACTGACTACACTTGGCTCAGTACTAATCAATCATTGTATGTAGGATTTCTGCTGCAAGCTGCAACCGATGAGTGAGGTTTCATAATGCTTCAAGGGATGTGTGTGGGTGCAGACTGTAGGCTGGAAGGTTGACTAAGCCCAGGCAGAGGTTTCTACCAGAGGTCTTTGATGCATTCCTCTGTGTCCCAGTGAGGCCCAGGTTGCTGGGTCAGCACCTGGAGATCAGCTCCAGGTATAAGGACTCCTTGTGTTCCTGGACCCAAGGGTTTTCTCCAAAGACTCAAAGATTCTGTGTATAGAATATCTACAGCTACATAGTAAGCCACTCAAAACTTCATGGCTGAACACAACCACTATTTACTCATGATGCCGTAGGTTGGCAATTTGGGCTGGGCTCAGCTAGCTGGTTCTTCTGCTTGTCTCAGCTGGGCTCACCCATGAAAGTAACATCAGCTGCCAGGCCAGCTGGGAGTTGGTTGATTTAGGATGACCTCTGCTGAGACAGTTCATCTCTTCATGTGTCTCTCATTCTCCAGCAGGCTTGTCCAGGCTTGTTCACATGGCTGCCCAACAAGGCTCCAAGAGCCACAGGAGGGAGCAAGTACTAACACATGAGCTCTTTCCAAGTCTCGGTTTACATCACGTTTGCTTTTGTTCCATTAGCCAAAGCAAGTCACATGGACAAATCCAGACTCAGGGTGGGCATGAGCCCACCTGAGGGCATGACCCACAGGCATGTGGACAAGGAGGCATGAGCAAATCAGGGTCAATTACTGCAACAGCCAATCACAGTAGAGGACCCTGATTCTCTAGCATAGTTTAAATCTACCCATAGTCTCTCATTTCTGCGAATGTTGTGGGGAAAATGACTTGAGTTCCTGACTACCTTCCATTTTCAAAATACTATCTCTTGATCACCTACCATGTACCAAGCATGACTGGAATCATCTTACATGTGTTACACAATCCACACAGTAGTCCTACAGGGCAGGTATGATTGTGTCCACTTCACAGACAAGGGAAGTGAGGCTCAGACAGTGAAGCAATGAGCCCAAGTTTGTCTCTGTTTCATAAATGGCAGAGCTGAGATTTGAACCCAATTTCACTTAAGGCTAAACTTCAGGCTCTTAACTATCAACCATCCCTTCCTATAAGCCCCTAAATGTTTATTAAAATGATTTGGCAGCTCCCTTTTTAATGATGAGGCATTGGATAATTAGCAAAAGAGGATGGTGATTACTATGCATACATTGCCACAAGCTGATGTGTCTGCTTCCAGAATGTTCTTCCTCAAAGGCAAAGGAAGCCCAGGAGTGACGACAATAAAAAGGCCCAGCTCTGCCCTCAGGCCTCTTCTGAAATGAGGCAGGTGAGCACTGCGGAGGGAGCCAAGGAGTCAACGTCCTCTGGTAGCATTCAGGGCTGCCGTGGGCCTGCCAGAGGGTATGTCAGGTGCTCCAAAAACAGAAAAGAGAATCATTCTCTCACTTTCCAAGATGTCAAAGCCAGCCTCACGTTTCCTTAAAGTTTCACAGAGAGCTTCGGATAACTGACCATGATTGGCAAAGAGCTTAGAAGGGAAAGGTGCCCTGAGACCCCCTTGGGGGTCTCAGAAGAGAACCATAAAAACGAGAACCTCAGACTAAACTGCCAGGTTCCATCTGCAGAAAGGAAGCCACTGTCACATCAGTGCCTCCCTCTCAAGTGAGCCCTTGGTGTTTACTTTCTTCTCCCTGCCTGTCCCAGCCCTGCGCTAGCAGAGGCCTGCAGAATTACAAGCCACCCATTCAAGAGTCTGCAAAACAGACTGGCTGGCCCTGCAGGAAACGAGCAGGGTCTGCCAGCGGAGCAGGTTTGCTGCCCTAATTCATTGCTCCGCAAGGAGACTGATTAGCGCATTGCAGCATGTAATGGAGTTTGACTTACAGCATCTTATTAGACTTTTATTATGGCCCTGGAAGGAAGGCCAAGAAGGGACAACCACCTTGGTTTTGCAGATGAACATGGTACTAAACTCAGTGGGCAATCTGCCCAACATAACACAAGGATTGTGTGGCTTGGAGAAGAACCACACCCAGGTCTTTGGCCATTATGGTTTATTTTGCTTGAAATTTTCTCTTGTGCTTGGCCTTCCTCGGACACACTGGGTTCTTGAATCATTTGAGGAAATGAGTGTTTCTAAGCATGGCCTCACCTGCCTCCCTACTTCAGTTCCAACAGCTACAAATAAGACCCCAGAAACAATTCCTGCCTTGGCTTATGGGGCTGACACGGGATATATTGGATGTATGAGAATCAACACAACAGCAATTACTTGTTTCTGTTTTCAGAGTAGTTTCAATCCTTTAGGATCCCCCTCAAACACTAACTCACTGAGCAAACTGGCCTGAAGAAGAGAGGCAGTAAGAAGTGTTTAGGGTCTCATTGACTGATTCCCAAGGCTCTAAGGGCCTGTGGCTTGAAGCCCTCCAGTTGTCTCCCTGTGCACCAAGGACGACCGCCATGTTCATCAGCTGGTCTACAAGCTCTGTCACCATTTTTCTTGCTGTTTTGTTCATTTTCCCTACATCCTCAGCTTTGACCAACTGACTTCCCAAAGGTCTCCCCAATTCCCCTTTAAATGAGATGGACTTCCCTTTTTAGAACGTACTATATCCTCCTCTTAGGGAAATCCTGTCCATCTGCACAGGACAGCTCAGAACCCGCCTCCTCCTTCTGGCCTTCCCACACCAGTCAATGGCAATTCTATCGGTCTTGTGATTCAGGCAAACACCCTGCAATCATCCTGGATTCTTTTCTCTCACACCCCATATTCAGTCCATCAGCAAACCCTGGTGGCTCTCCCTGGGGGGTCTGCCATATTCACCACCCCCGTGCACTGTGGCTGGTCCAAGCATGAAGCCTCCTCAGGGTTGATTATTTGGCATGTTCACATACCATACTTTGCGGTCATTATTTTTACTACTTTGGGTCCTCCTTGAGGACAGAGGCCAATATCTCTGTATAATAACCCTACTGTCTCACGTCTGCACCAATTTACAGTCCACAAGCAATTTTATTCTCACATACGGGCCCCCACCATTTCACAGGTGAGGAAAGCAGCTCAGAGACGTGACCTGCTATAGTCAAACGCACAGATCCCCCAGGTGACAGGGCAGGCCTTTGGGTTCCAAGTCCATTGCCTTGTACCCTGGAGCGGGCACTCATTAAATGGTCACTGGAAGTGTGTCTTTACCTTTTCTAAACAAGAGTAGGGAAAGATGGGAGACTCCATAATGTGAGAAGACTTGAACCCTGCTTCTATTTAGGTATATGTTTTCAAAGTGTTCACCAGGGCAATTTATTAATTTAATTAACATGGTGACCAATCAAGATACTAACCAGAGTTTTGTTTGCCTTTTTATAGATTCCTCAAAAGGAACTGAAGAATTGTTTTCACCCAGGACTATTCATAATAGCCCCAAACTGAAAACAATGCAAATTTTCATCAACAGGAGAACAGATAAATAAATGATAGTATAGTCACACAGTGGAAACCTACAAAGAAATAATAATAAATATAAATGAAATACTGCTACATACAACAGCATGGATGAATCCTGCACACGATGTTGAGTGAAAAAAAAGAGAGAGACACAAAGGAATACATACAGTATGATTCCATTTACACCAAGTCCAAGAACAGGAAAAACAAATATTGATGACAGATGTCAAAATAGTGGTTACCTCTGGATGGATGGGGAGGGTTACTCTCAATTATGAAAGGATACAAGGGAGCTCTGTGAGGTGCTGGGAATATCCCATAACAAGATTCAGCAGGCTAAGGCCATGAGCCAAATCTGACCCTCTGTCTGATTTGGTCAATAACGTTTTCTTGGGACATAGCCAAGCCCACTTATTTACATATGGACCTGGCTGCTTGTGCCCTGCAAGGGCAGAGTTGAGTATTGCAAACAACAACTACTTTGCCTGCAAAGTCTAAATTATTACTGCTTGGCCCTCTACAGAAGAAGTCTGCTGACTTCAGCTGCATCCCATGATCTGAGTAGTGGTTACATGCATGTTCATGTATGAAAAATGTCATCAAGCTATCTACTGTCAATGACTACTCTAAACACTAAAGAAGGAGGAAAGGAAGAGCAGGAAGGAGGGAGAAGGGAAACTTTAAAAATACAGAAATACGTTCTGGAGGAAGTCACTTGTAAAGGTCGCGCCATGCATCACACTGATGGATGGGAAGAGATACAACCACGTTGTGAGCGAGAGCTGTGTCTCGAGCTGCCAGGAAGGGGGAGTCATGTGATTTTCCAAATGGACTCATTCAAGCAAGGCATCGCAACCTTTTGTGGGGTCACAGACACTCTTGTGGTGCAACCTGAACTTGAATCCTTGCCCTCCTACCTTTTTCAATGTGCAACTTTAAACAAGTAACTTACTATCTCCAGCCCTCAATTTCTTCATCTGTAAAATGAATATAATAATAATCCCTACCTCAGTGGGTTATTATGAGAATTAAAGGGCATCAGGGTGTGTTAAGTGCTTAGAACAGTAGCTGGAAAAAAATCTCAGTACTATTGATTAGAGAATATCATAGAAACTATGAAGGCTCTCGCCAGAAAAATAAGCTCACTCACATGCGCAGGCTTTGACACAGAATAACTGGGGGGTCAGGACTGTCCTGTAAGCCCACAGTGGTCCTAGTTCTTGCTGTTAAGGCATCACAAAGGCATGGCAGGCCCTGGACTGGCTCCAAAGCCCTGAGGATGCTCAGGGCTGGCATAGAGCAGCCCCGCTCTCATCGCAGATGACAATCAACAGTCCTGAGGGGGCCTCTGACCACCTGGTGGCAAACCGTCATCTAATTGTACCAGCTTCCACGCTAACTTGCCAGGTGATGGGATCCAGGGAGAACTGCAGGGAAAGCAGTGAGTGGCACCTGCAGTGGGACAAAGCCTGTCCTCCACCTGGAGCCGTGCCTGAATGTATGGAGATGCAGACAGTAGAGCCTGCGGCAGCAAGGCTAAGGCAGAGCAGCTGGGATAATGGCTCATCAAATTCATTCATCTCCACCACCTTCAGGGACCATCACTCATTTGCTGGAGCACAGCTGGCCTCCCCGGAGGTACCTTGTTTGTAAGAACAGGGGGCAGTCATGTGTCAGACAGCTGGAGAGGCCCCCACTCCACCAGACAGATGTGGTGATGCATTCCTTGGTGTGGGAGCAGAGACTTTCTCTACATCCAGCAGGGGGAAGGTGTGAGCAGGTGCCTGCCGGTGTGATGTTCCCTGGCACCGTGGGGAATCACGTGAGGAGTAGGGCCACCAGCTACTCCCTGCAGCCAGGACTCTCTGGCATCTGGCCGAGGGCCCTGCATCAGGTGCCATGAAAGGACTGAGAATAGGACAAACTGCTGTCCAACTGCAGGGAGCACGTAGAGGAAGCTTTGTGATTTGTCTGTGAAGGACAAGAGGGTCTCTTATCTTCTGTTTCTCCAGCAGGAAGACAACCTAGATTCCTTAGTGTTTTCTAACACCTTCTTCATATGTGAGCAGTAAGAATCAGACCCCCTTACTATCTCAGAACCTTTATTTCTAAGTAAGGATTACCTTACTTGGTCTCTCTGGGTTTGGGGGTTCTCGTAAGAGTCATTGACATCTGATGGATCTGCTTCCAAACCCACTCAAGTTGTCAGAATTTCCTGGCAGCCACACAACAAGGCTGTTGGCCAAAGGCCACCCTCAGCTCCTAGAGGCCTCCTGCAGTTCCTTGTCTCGTGGCCCTTTCCATAGGCTGTGTCATACCACATGGAAACTTGCTCCTTCGAAACCAGCAAAGGAGAAAACAGCAAGTCTATTAGCAAGGCAGAGTCAATATAATGCAACATCATGGGAGGGACATTCCATCGCTTTGCTGTATTCCATTGGTTAGAAGTCGGTTTCTACCCATGTTCAAAGGGAGATGATTATACAAAGGTGTGACTCCTAAGAGGCAGGAATCACAGAGCCACCTGAAAGTCTGCTCAATCCCAGAGAACAAAAAGAGAAGTGCCAATCTGAGGATATAGAGGGATCAAGAGGAAGTGACCAGATGTTAGGGATCTTGAGAACCAGAAGAAGAAAAAATCAATGCATACTGGTATTACTGAACTTCACCTTGAAGCATAGACTAGGAAAAAAAAAGAATATATATATATATATATATATATATATATATATATATATATATATATATATATATATATATATATATATATATATGCATAGAGCTCTTAGAGTTTGCATTGCAATCTCATATGTCATTTAACATTCCTGCACATCTTGCAGTGGAACTTCACTGGACAGGAGAAAAAGCTTAGATTCTGAGAGGTTAAGTAACTTTCCCAGGGTCACCAGCAGATAGATGACTAAGCCAGAATTGTTCTGCAGGACTTCTAATCCCAAAGTTGAAAAGGTGGAGGAGCTGAGAGTGACATCAGCAGGAAAGATGGAATAAGGACCTTCGAAAATCCTCTCTTTAGGAAAAGCAGTAAGAACACTGGCAAAAAATAAAAAAACTTTTAAGAACTCTGAAAATTAATCAAAGTCTTGGAACAATGTAGAGAGTCTTTATTCAATAAAAATGTTTGAATCTTGGTAAGAACAGAGAGCTTTACGGTGTTTTAACTTGTTCTATACCCATCTCCTCTACCCAGCTCCACGGTAGTCTTGAAAACTAACAGCCACAATTACAGGGAAAGCCAGCAACCTAGGGTCCACTGCAGGACAATACTCCTCAGACTGATCTACAAAATCCAGGTAATCACTGTCAAAATCCCAACTGACTTTTTTGCAAAAATTAACAAACTGATCCTAAAATTCTCATGGAAATGCAAAGCAGCCAGAATAACTAAAACAATCTTGAAAAAGAACAAAGTTGAAGGACCCACACTTCCCAGTTTCAAAACTTACTGTAAAGCTACAGGAATCAAGACGATGTGGTTCTAGCATAAGGACAGACATATCGGTGGAATAGAAGTGAGATTCCAAAAATAATTCCTTATATTTACGATCGATTTTCAACAAGGATGCCAAGACAACTCAATGGGAAAAGAGCAGTCTTTTCAACAAATGGTACTGAGACAAGGGAATATCCACATGCAAAAGAATGAAGTTGGATCTCTACCTCACAACATATAAAAATATTAATGCAAAATGGATCAAAGACCTTAGAGTAAGAGGTAAATCTCTTAAGAAGAAACCTTAAGCATAGATCTTGTGACTTTGGTTTAGGCAACGGTTTCTTAGATATAACCAAAAAAAGCACATACAACAAAAGAAAAAAGATAAATTGAACTTCACCAAAATTAAAAACTTTTGTGCTAGGATACTGTCAAGAAAGTAGAAAGACAACCTACAGAATGGGAGAAAATATTTGTAAATCATATGTCTGAGAAGGGACTTGTATTCATAATATATGACAAACTCAGAACTCAATTATATAAAAACAAAGAACCCAATTTTTTTAAGGGGCAAAGGATTTGAGTAGGCATATAAGCAAGTGGCCAATAAGTACATGACATGATGCTCAACACCATTAGTCATTAGGGAAATGCAAATCAAAACCACAATGAGATACAACTTTGTACCCTCTAGGATAGCTATGATAATATATTTTTTTAAAAAACTAGATAATAAGAAGTTATGGAAAGAATGTGGAGAAACTGGAACCCTCACACACTGCTGTGTTAGACTGTCTGGCAGTTCCTCAAATGGTTAAAGATGAAGTTACCATAAAACCCAACAATTCTACTCTCAGATATATACCCAAGAGAACTGAAAATATATGTCCACACAAAAACTTTTATACAAATGTTTGCAGGAGCATAATAGATAATAGCCCAAAAGTAGAAACAAACTAAATATCCATCAGTTGATGAGTGGATGGATAAAACTTGGGATCTTCAGACAATGGAATATTGTTGAGTCATATAAATGAAGGAAGTACTGATACATTCTACAACACGGATGAACCTTGAAAACATTATGCTAAGTGAAAAAAGCCAGACCCCAAAGGCTACATGTTGTATCACTCCATTTATATAAAATGCCCAAGATAGGTGAGTCCATAGACATAAAATTAATTAGTAGTTGCCACGGACTGAGGGAAGGGAAGAATGGAAAGTGACTGCTAATGAGTACAAGCTTTCCTTTTGGGATGATGAAAGTGGTCTGGAATCAGGTAGTGATGAAGGTTGCACAACTTTGGTATTGTACTGAAAACTACCATATTGAGCAGTTTTTAAAGGCTGAATTTTCTCGTGTGTCAATTAGATCTCTGGGACTTCCCTGGCGGTCCAGTGGTTAGGACCCCACACTTCCACTGCAGAGGCCAAAGGTTCGATCCCTGGTTGGGGAACTAAGGTCCCGCAGGCCACACGACACAGCCAAAAATAAAATAAGATTAAAAAATGAATTATGTCTCAATTAAAAAAAAAGATTGTTGAACTAATGAATGGGAAAGAAACCTGAAGTGTGAGAAATACACAATCATACAAATCCACGTGCTCACTATTAATCTTAGGATCTTTTGTGAGATTACTAATTAAATATTTGCCTGGATAGCCTGTAAGCATACAAAACCCTATCCACAAATGCTTAGAGCATCTTAAACAGTATGTCTGAATGAGATGGGAGGAAAGACATCTCTAATTTTGAAAAGCTACTCAAGAATCACATACATTTCTACTCTAATTTGAAAAGATACATGTACCCCAATGTTCATAGAAGCACTATTTACAATAGCCAAGACATGGAAGCAACCTAAACGTCCACTGACAGATGAATGAATCAAGCAGATGTGGTACATATACACAATGGAATATTACTCAGCCATAAAAAAAGAATGAAACAATGCCACTTGCAGCAACATGGATTGATCTAGAGATTACCATACTAAATGAAGTCAAACAGAGAAAGACAAATATGTGATATCAGTTCCATGTGGAATCTGAAATATGATACAAATGAGCTTATTACAAAACAGAAACAGACTCATAGACATAGAAAACAAACTTATGGTTGCCAAGGGGGAAAGAGGGGTGAGGATAAATTAGGAATTTGGGATTAACAGATACACGCCACTATACATAAAATAGATAAACAACGAGGACCTACTGTATAGCATAGGAAACTATATTCACTATCTTGTAATAACGTATAATGGAAAAGACTCTGAAAAAGAATATATATATTTAGTGGTATATATATATATATATATAAATAACTGAGTCACTTTTCTGTATATCTGAAACACTGTAAATCAACTATACTTCAGTTAAAAAAAGAATCCCATACATTTCTGGTTGGAGTATAAAATGGTACAATCACTGTTTTGCAGATTCTTATAAAATTCAACAATTTCATTCTTAAATATTTACTGAAGGGCAATGAAGGGATGTGGCCACAAAAAGACTTGTACAAGAATGTTCATAAAAGCCTTAGAGAAACAAATCCAATCTGGAAGTAATCCAAATATCCATCAACAGGAGAACAGATAAAGACACTGTGGTACAGTCATGCGATGGAACACCATTCAGCAATAAAAAGTGAATGTCTCTCACAATGATAAAATTGAATTTCATCAACATTACATTCAGCAAAAGAAGCCAGACCCAAGATAGGCTACACTGTAGGGGAACAAGCTAAATTAATAATACTGTGAGAGAAGTCAGAAAGTGCTGGTCTCCAGGGGAGAAGAGAATTGACTGGAAAGAAGCATAAGGGTAATGGTCTAGAGTGACAAAGAGGTTCTTTATCTTACTTTGGCTGGTGGTAATGTGACTGGATACAATAAACCCAGCTCATCAACTCAATACTTAGGATTTAGTGCATTTTATTATATGTAATTTATATCTCAAAACAAAAATGTTACATGAATTATACATTATATATCATTATATACAGTTAAAATTTTTTTGACTGTATTGTGATGTGCAGTCACATTTAGGGAACCCTGATTTCCTCTAACAGCTCATTTTTCCCTTAAGTTTCAGCAATAGCCTGTATAGCAATTTCTATTCACCAACATTTCTTGGTCCTTCCAAGGCTATAGTGATGGGCTCTCAACAGAATCAGCCTTGACTGCCTAAGGAAGCACTGTTTTGAAGGGTAAGCTGGGATACAGCGAGAGAGTAGAACTGACACATATATACCACCAAATGTAAAATGGATAGCTAGTGGGAAGCAGCCGCATAGCACAGGGAGATCAGCTCGGTGCTTTGTGACCACCTAGAGGGGTGGGATAGGGAGGGTGGGAGGAGACGCAAGAGGGAAGGGATATGGGGATATAAGTATACATACAGCTGATTCACTTCTTTATACAGCAGAAACTAACACACCATTGTAAAGCGATTATACTCCAATAAAGATGTTTTTAAAAAAAGAATTAAGCTGTACATTAATTTATTTTATGATTACCAATCCAGCTTTCTTCTGAGCTTTTCATTTCAAACATCTGTCTCCTCAGGCCAGAGCCTGGCTAAATTCTGTGCCTATGCTATTTCTCTAAAATTCCTCGTGCAGACGGAATATAGTTGCAAGACGTGATTGATGTTTTAGGGCGTACACTGTCACAGTCTGTTTTCTGACTATTGGAGGTGCACTTGGAGTGGAACATGAGGTTTATGTTTACAAACTTGGCAAAAGAGATCTTCAAAGTGTCACAGCTAAAGCTGCCGGTCACAGTTATTTTATGGGGAAGTTGGCGGTACTGTCTGTGTACAGAAAATTCCACCTACATCAGAAAGTCCTACATCTCCTGCAAGAGACACCTTTGCCAGCAGAGGCTCGCAGACAACCTCCCAGCCCTCAGAGCTATGCTGGTAGGGGGAAAGATCAAATAAGCACTGGAGATAAAACGCATCCCAGAGAGCACGTGGACTCTGCACCCAGAGAATTTAAAACCAGCTCCAGGGCTCAGCGTGACACCTTTGACCAAAGAACACTGAACAGCTGGAGTGCGGGACCCCTAAGTCTATAGAAGAAGATTCAACAGTCCCTCGAAATGCGAACACGGCACTTGCTAACCCCTGAAGCCATCAACCAGGCATACTCACTTAGTTTTCCCTATGTTAAAAAAATAAAAATGAAAATGAAAACAGGATTGAGTATGAGCCCTTGGTACTACAATACAACAGCCTGTGAGCGAAGTCCTTGAATACAGTTTGGAAGGATGGTGGTCAACTCATTATATTTTCTAATAAAAATATTAATAACTTTATTGAGGTCATGCTACATGGCAGGTATTGTTCCGAGAGCTTTAAATACAGGACATCATTTATTTCCTCCAAACAACCCTATGAGTTCAGTATCAACATCATCGACATTCTGGAGTTGAGAAAACTAAGGCCGGCAGTGGAAGTTAGTGATTCCCAAGGTCAGGCAGCTAGTAAGGATCTGAGCTGCGTTTTGAGTGGTGTCGGTCTAACAAATTTGGCTGCAATTTGAAATGACCTGAGAAGCTTTAAAAAATTCCGATGCGGGCTTACCTGGTGGCACAGTGGTTGGGAGTCCGACTGCTGATGCAGGGGACACGGGTTTGTGCCCCGGTCCGGAAGCATCCCACATGCCGCGGAGCGGCTGGGCCCGTGAGCCATGGCCGCTGAGCCTGTGCGTCCGGAGCCTGTGCTCCGCAACGGGAGAGGCCACAACAGTGAGAGGCCCGCGTACCGCCAAAAAAAAAAAAAAATTCCGAAGCACGGGAACGACTCCCAGAAATTCTGATTTAGCTGGTCGAGAGGGCAGCCTGGGCATCTTCATTTTTGGAATCTCGCCATGCAATTCTAATGAACAGCCAGGGTCGAGAACCACTGGTCTGGAGACCGCACAGTTTGTGGCTCTGGTCTGCTCCCTTCTCTGAATCATTGACTCAAATTCTTCTACAGCGTGTCTTCCTAACCCAGGATTTGCAGACACCCAGGGTACAAACGCTTCCAAAATTGGGTATTTGGGCATGTACAATTTTCTCAGTAAGATCATTTCATCAGATTCTCTGTAATAACCTTGACTCAAAAACCGGTAAAGAACCATTTCAAAGGAAAGTAAAAATCACAATGTATTGTAGCAGATGCCTCAGTGAATATTTAATTTGTTTGGGTTTTAAAAAAGTTTATCTACTCTAGTAGCAGAGGAGCCAGAAAATCACTTAGTTTTCAGGAGAAAAATCACAGTAGAAACACAAAAATGTCCTTTTCCCTGAAGAAGGCAATAGAACCGGAGTAGCAATGTGGTCTAGGAAAAGGGGTAAAATGAGAGTTTAGTGTACTTGAGGGAGGAGAAGCCGTCATTCCCAAGAAGTGGAGTCAAGAGGTTACAGGTCGTGGTGGGTTGACAACCAATCCACCTGCTGGCTTCCTAGGGTCCTCGTTATATTTAGAATTGATAAGCTCAGACTTCATTTGTTTTGTTTTTTTTGTTTTATTTTTTTTTTTGGTTTTTTTTTTTGCGGTACGCAGGCCTCTCACTGCTGTGGCCTCTCCCGTTGCAGAACACAGGCTCCAGACGTGCAGGCTCAGCGGCCATGGCTCAAGGGCCCAGCCGCTCCGCGGCATGTGGGATCTTCCCGGACCGGAGCACGAACCCGTGTCCCCTGCATCAGCAGGCGGACTCTCAACCACTGCGCCACCAGGGAAGCCCTCAAATGCTTCCTGGCAGTTGCAATAGGGCTGCTTCCTCTGGAACAATAGATGGATGTGTTTGCTTGGTTGTCTTAAGGAAGCTCAGTAACTTCCACCAATATCTCCGCAATTGCCCATTAGCCCAGTTGAAAAACAAAATGCAGAATTGAATGGAAAAAAATCAATCTAACTGCACTATATAGACATAACCTATAGATAACAGCAGCAGTTTAAAGAAAAAATACCAAAGTTATCTCTTAGCATCATAGAAAATGTGTACTGTGCAATTTTTATGTTAACCAATTAAAAACTCAAGCCCACTTAAGTCTATATCACTCAGTTGCCTGATCAGGAATAAACAGTCTCATTTATCAAGGACTTTGTATCAGGTACTACTTAAATGTTTCCTATATGATTAGTCATCCTAACTAACCGTAAGATGGACGTACTGTTTTGTCCATTTCGCAGATTAGAAATGCCTCATTTAACGTACTTCCCAAGCTCTCACAATTAATCACTGGCTTAAGTAGAATACAAACTATCAGATTCTTTAATGAGAGCTTTTGACCTTCTCTAAATGCTTTGACCTTAAGGTTCAGAATTGAGGTTTTGAAGTTACCAAACAATAAATAATAATAATAATAAAAAGATATTCAGCCTATACCCTCCATAGAAGGGCTTGGAAACATACTCAATGGCAACACTTCTATCTCTATCTTTCTGTTAAATATCCAAGCCTAGAGACATCACTATACAAACTTCACTATAGGACAGGTTGCTGGTAAGGTCTCTGCCTCTAACGCTCCTGACCTGCTGGGATGTGAAGAAAGATTTTCTCACAAAAGAGTCAGCAAGCTCCCAGGAGATCCATTCTCCAAAATGAGTCCCAAATCTACCCAGCTGATGTCCCTGGCAACTCTGAGTAGATGATTTTTCTGGTTCTTTAAGGATTTCAGGGCTTCACTTCCAGAAAAAGTATTTCTTGATCTTGACTGAACATTAGAATTACCTGGGGATTCAACTGACTCATTTTTTTTCTTGACAATTCCTAATTAACCTTTTCAACTCTCCACTCCTGGTAATGTCCTAGGTCATGGTCAGGCTAAGGCTTGGTTGCCCACTACAGAGAACCCACACTTGGTGTAATAAGCTCTATCTTTGGACGTGAGGGGGAAATGTGGCAGAAAACATGGCTAGTCTTATAGAAATGCTGTGTCTGGGGAAAGATGCACGTTCTCCTTAGGAGTAACCAGGGACTTACCCGGCAGCATGCCGCACAAGACTAAAGACGATCTATCTCCCTACACCTTGGCCTGCAGCCACATACAACACGTTCCTGGTCTGAAGAACTAGAAAGGCCGTATTCTGTTAAGGGACCTGGAATTCATGACTCCCACTAAGAAATGATGGCCGTTCTTCAGACTATATGCAGAAAATTCTGTTGGCATCTGGCTCTAAGTTGATCTCCTGGCATGGATCCTCAACCTACAGGAACACTTTGCTCTAGACCAAACACATGTTCTACATTTAGCCAGTCCCTAGACCAGAAAAGTAAAGGCTCACAGTTGTACAAGCACCCATACAACTGGGAAAGTCTCCAAATACCTCATACATCTTTATTCATCATACTTGACACCTCAGCTCTAGTTAAGGGACACTAACCTCAGTCAAGACTCACTGCCCTACAGTCACTGTCCTTGTTCAAGACTCTCCATCCGGTGTCCTAACATATCTAATGCCTGAGATTTTGGATGGTACATGGTATTTCATGGCCATTTGCGAAATCATAAACCAGAGTGTTTTCTGTCTGTCACCCTGTCACGCAGTGCCCACAACAGACTATACACTTCACAAATATTTATGGGAGTAAACACTATTGAATGACCACACGACTGGCCTCTCCACAAGCCACAATTATGCTGCCATCAACAAGGTCCTGAATACAGGCACGGCAATAGCCCCAGATGCTTGGTAGAAGCAGCTGCCTATCAGGCTCAGTCCTCTGCAGATTCCTAGATGAAATTATCTCAGACCGTGAGCCCCTAATTCATATTATAATTTCACAAAACTTTCTATTTTTCAAAGTCCAATACCAACCCCACCTCCCTCTCTTTACAGAGAAAGCGAGAGAATAAAGCACACCTTAGAATGTCCCTCCACGAGTATTACCACTCGTCATGGAATAGTCATGCCACCCCCTTGAGACAACCACTTACCAGCTTATACTTTTGGTCCTCCCAAAACAGATCAGTCACTTTGTATAGATTTTCCCAGTCTGTGAGTTTCCAACTTCTCCACTTTAAAAAGGTATTCAGAGATGCAAAGGACATTTCCCAAGACCACCCTGCTGATCTGCAGCAGGATCCAATCTAGAAATAAGGCCTTTTGGCTCCTGGGCCAGTGATCCTTTTGCTGACACCATAATTAATGATCGCTTGGAGAGTGATAAAATTTAAGATATTTAAGGGGGCAAAAAGCCACACATAAGGTGGATTCAGTTGCTATTTCCCCTCTATTCTAGAAGAATATTATTAACTATTAGCTCTCCTAGCTAGCAAGAAAGTGAACCATCTCATAATTGTGTCTCTTGTATAAAGGAGAAAAGAACGCCAATTCAATATTTAGCTTGAATACAGGAGAATAAACAAGTCCAATATAGAAGTGATCCATTTCATCAGGGAGATTCACCATGGACCTTTTTCCTCCTATTTCACTGGCAAATTAAAAGAGCTAATATTTATTGAGTGCCTACAATGTGCCTGTTTTAGATATATGTACTCATTTTATCCAATGAGTTATCCAAAATAACCAATGGAGTGAATGCTATCATTACCTCAATCTTGTATATGAGGAAACTGAGGCATGGTGTAGATTGCTTAACTAACTTAATAAAAGCCATGCTGCAAATCAGTAGTAAAAATTAGATTCAAACTCAGGATATCTGGGTCCAGGGTGGTGTCCTATGCTGATACTGCCTCATCATGTTATAGGCAACATTAAAGTCAACACAGATGAGTTTGTGGAAACGAGATATATTGTTTCCCCTGCATGCATCATGTTCTGGCAACATAGTGAAATATGAGATTTCCAAAGTCTCATAGCCTTAAGACATGAATCAGAGTGGCTTCCATCTGACAGAGCAGATTGCACTGTCATCCAGAAATATAGTCTATAACAGGTTTCCTGGAGGACAGGATAGAAACCACAGATGCCCCCATTCTCTTCCTGCTGCCCACTTGGGATAAATTCAGCTGGTGTCATCTTGTCCTGAGAACTTTTCCAGCTTGGACGTGGACTGGGTGCCCACTCACAGAACCAGTCCTAGACACTACCAGGCACACACAGGCCTTCCCATTATTCATTCCTTGTCACTTTTTTGTTTGTTTTGTTTTTTTGTTTTTGTGGTACGCGGGCCTCCCACCGCTGTGGCCTCTCCCGTTGCGGAGCACAGGCTCCGGACGCGCAGGCTCAGCGGCCACGGCCCACAGGCCCAGCCGCTCCGCGGAATGTGGGATCTTCCCGGACCAGGGCAAGAACCCACGTGCCCTGCATCGGCAGGCAGACTCTCAACCACTGCGCCACCAGGGAAGCCCCATTTCTTGTCACTTTTAAGCTTCACAGCTAAAACCATTGTTAGTTCTTTTATTGGTTGTTAAATATACTGGTGACAAAGCCAAGAGAAAAAAGGCATCTTTCTGAAGGGCAATCCTATAGAATAAACTGGGGATTACCTTGAGAAATCATGGTTTAAGCATAGTGCCATAGATCGAAAAAGTGGTCACATCTTGCAATTCCTCCAATCAAGAGGTGGAGGCTATTTCTCCAGCCCTTTAACCTTGGTTGTCCATGTGACATGTTTTAGAAAATGTGATTAGCAAATTTGCATTAGCATTGCATTAGCAAATGTGATACAAAATGAAGATTAAAGAGTGTAAATTGAGGCTTGTCTTCTCTGGTTGAAACCTTGAGACCATCATGTAAATAAGCCCTAGCTAGCCTGATGAAAATGAAGAATGACACAGAGGAAAACCTAGCCACCCCAGCCAACAGCCACCAAACCATCAGACGTGTGAGTGATGCCAACTTACATCAATCAGCTGTCAGAAGACCCACCAGCTGACCACAGATGCATGATGGCGTCCAGCAGAGACCAGAGCAGCTGGCCCATCCAAAAGAACCTCCTGGCCAACCCACAGAATTAGGAACTAAGTATTGAATAAAATGGTTGATATTCTAAGCCACTAAGTTTTGGGGTGGTTTGTTACGTAGCAAAAGCTGATACACATGGCAAACCATGGGAAGCTGGTTTGAAAAGCAGAAGTAAACAGTTCAAATCACATCCTTAAAAAGACAAGCAAGAAATGAGAAGGTAGTGAATTTTGTTTCTTTACACCTGGAGCTAAAGTACAGGTAGTACATTTTCCGAGGAAGAATGGTAAGACATTTTAGAAAACAGAGGTTTGTTTAAAAGAACAAATGGTCTTTACTGGAATAAACAGAGAAATACCCTACATCCATCTTGCAGATTGTCAAAAGGTCACCTAAAACATTCTAGTCAACATTACACAGCAAATGTGACCCACTGGACCTAGTTCATACAAAGTATAGAACAATCCTTTTCTTCTTAATCATTGAAACCTTGCATATTCTGTTTCATTGTTTCCACTGTCAAAAAGATTCCACTTTAATTCATACAGTCACTCCACAAATACATACCAACACATATTGTGTGTCAAAGGGCAGTGCTTGATGCTAAAGCAAAACCAGTCATGGTTCCTACCCTAACGGAGCTTAGGTTTTGAAGGGGAAATGGGAGATAGACAGATAGATAGATTGATAGATTGATAGATTGATAGATAGATAGATAAATGTGACAAGTGCCACACAGGTGATTGTGTCAATCCAAAATTAGGGAATTTGATTTCATCAGGGAGGTTGCAGAAGCCTTCCCTTGAAAAAAATGCTTGAGTTGGTATCTCAAGAATGCCTGGCATTAAGCACACAGTTTGAGGAGTAAACACTTATTTGGGCAGAAGGATCCACAGATGCAAGGGCCCTACATTGTGAGAGAGGAAGTGAGTAAGAACAAAGGACTGAAAAAAGACCAGGATGCCTGTGTCGGTGAGGGATGAAGACCACAGCTCAACAGAAGCTCAGAGAGCAGTATTGACCTTCAAGGTAGGTAAGAGAGGCCCAGACTTCAGAAGGATCCACCTTTAGAAGATTGGATTAGTCCAGCCCTATTTTTCTCCATGAGGCAAGGAGCTTCTGGGGCTGAAAAGATGTTGCCTTCCCAGATTTCATACTCCTCTCTTTCTAGACCATTCTTCTGGTACCGGATGTACAGAATTCCTTCTCCAAAGAAACCCTCTCCTTGCATCCAAGGCCTGAATGACCTCTTTCTTGGGTCCATACTTCTTAGGGTGGATCATGTTATTGGGAAGGTACCTCTAGTCCTGAAAAATGGCCACAGGACCAGTTGGTGCGACTGTGGACAGATGTTGGATGGGTGGGTTGTGTGTCTATTTGGGCTCAAGACTTCTTTGTTTTTGTTTTTGCGGTACGCGGGCCTCTCACTGTTGTGGCCTCTCCCATTGCGAAGCACAGGCTCTGGACGCGCAGGCTTAGCGGCCATGGCTCACGGGCCCAGCCACTCCGCGGCATGTGGGATGCTCCCGGACCGGGGCACGAACCCGTGACCCCTGCATTGGCAGGTGGACTCTCAACCACTGCGCTACCAGGGAAGCCCTCAAGACTTCTTTGGTATATTACAGTATGGAACTACAAAGAGTCCAGGAATCCTAAAGGAAACCCAACCTTCTAGATTGTGATGAAGGTGTATTTGTCAATAGAGAAGGATAGAAAATATTTTCTTTAACAGCTAGTTTGATTTTGTATTTTTAAATATTTAGGCATTGGACTTATGGGCTTATGGGCCCCCATTTCTACTCTTCCTCAGGGACCCACAAATATTAGGCAGGTTTACTGGGTAGGTAGGTAGTGGCCAAAGAACACAAAACCTTGCAGGTCAGTGCCCCTTAAGCATTAATGTACTTGTGAATTACCTGGGGAATCCTGTGAAAATGTAGGCACTGATTCTGCATTTCTAACAGGAGTAGGGACCACACTTTATGTAGCAAGGTTGCAGAACATGTTAAGTTTTGGTTTTGTTTCTGTTTTGTGGTCTTTTTTTATCCAAAGAGCCATTCTTTGGCTCATTTTAGTTCTTAAGGGATTTCACGCAACAGATATTCATTCTGAAAAGAGGACAATAGCTGGGATGTGAAGAACGAATTAAAGGGCAGAGAAATGTGCTGACTACATTGGGCAGGAGAGAAAGTAACAACACTTAGAGATATTAGAAGATCTGCAAGACTCGTTGAATTGGATAAGAGAGGGAGAAAGCAATGTGAGAGGGAAAGACAAAGTTCAAAAAAGTGAATGAGTAAATAAATGCATTAATGAATTGCCCGTCATTCTCTCTCTCTTTTTTTTTTTTTTTTGCAGTACGCGGGCCTCACTGTTGTGGCCTCTACCGTTGCGGAGCACAGGCTCCAGACGCGCAGGCTCAGCGGCCATGGCTCACAGGTACAGCCGCTCCACGGCATGTGAGATCTTCCCGGACCGGGGCACGAACCTGTGTCCCCTGCATCGGCAGGCGGACTCTCAACCACTGCGCCACCAGGGAAGCCCTGCCCGTCATTCTCTTAACAAGAGTTTCAAAACAGCAGGACTTAGGATAGTCTTGGTTGTGTGTGATTTCAGAAAATTGAGAAGCATTTTTCTGTCCCCTTGTAAATAGCTGGAAGCCATCTTCACCAAAATTATCTTTAACCTTCCTGGTGTTTTGTTTTGTTTTTTGCCCAGAGAATTAAAATAATAGAAGTGATAGCAGTTATAACCATAACCATCTTCAGTCATCTGCGTTCCTTCTGCATTTAGTAAGGTCCTGTGAGCAGTTTCTTCCTTTAACTAAGTGGTTATAAATGGCATATGCTCTTCTCTAAGTGATTTCTCCATTGCCCAAGTGACTGAACATAGAACACTTCTCACTCTACCCTTTCTTGGAGCGATACTCCGGACCCTGAGAGCCCAAGCATCCTTTGGGAAGATGCTCTCTCCCTGGGGGCTGCCGTCTCAAGAGACGCCTGCCTGCATCCAGGTTGGGCTCTTGGGAATGTTTCCTAACTTCAGAGGAGCTTCACTTTCTTTGGCACGTGGGAACAGGACTCAGGGTCCTCCTGGGTTAATCACTCAGCTGTACCACCTGCAGAAGCACGCGGCTCCAGCAGAGCCAGTGCCTCGAGGGAACTGGTTATCTCCAGCAGCACATGGCACACTGGGATATGATGCCGACAATGGTTTACTGCTCTGCTAATCCCAGTCCCACCTTCCCTTTCTCCAGTTTTCTGCTATGACTCACAGAAGGCATAAGAGGTGTACTTGGAGGAACTTCCAGCCTAAATTCAGGGACAGTGTCTTAGCTTTCTCATAAATACCCAAGGAAAAATTTAAACTCAATTCACAGTGCTCTCAGCCTCACGCATCACTTATTTCCCATTCTCACCCTGTAATGGTCCCTCCCAAAGATGGCTGGCTTGACTTGCATACATTTCAAGAACATATTTATCTCTATTTATTGTCCTCTCCCTGTCCTACTTGCTGCTTTAGAACTCTGTATCAAATATTTATGTGTGTTTACTTCCTGGCTTTAACCCACTTCATCATTCCCTTCCACGAAGCTTTACACTTCATGAAATCCACTGCCTTCCCTCAATGCCCAGGAATAGCCCCGGCTTCCTCCCCCACAGCCACCATGTGAAGCTGCCAGACGCCAGTTTCATTCATGGGGGTCCTGATTTCTCCCTCACTCTATAGTATCCTCAGAAGAAGGCATCTAGGAGATGTGCCCCATCCTCAGTATTTCCTTTGCCTGGTCATGATGACTCCCGGGCAAGGCCAGGTTCCTGGTGCTCATGGCTTCTCAAACACTGTGGAGCCTATGGGGCTGGGGCACCAAGAATGACACAGGCCTGGCAGTGTAGTAAGGAGTGCTGAGGCTTGTGGCAAGCTGGAGAGCACAGACCCCACTGAAAGGAGATGGCCTCTGCTCAGGCCCAGTGAACAACGGCATGTGAGAAGTTATCCCCATATTCCGCAGTTTTTCCAGCAGAAACTGGAAATCCAATTGGAATTTGAAATGTTCAGATTTTTGTCTTCTGGCTCAATTAAATAAAAATAACGAAATAGCACATCTTCAGGCCTGCAGTGTATGCCCTCTGTTCTGTAGTTGCCTTGACTTAAAGCACCCCATAAACCCCTTCCCACTCACAGGTATTTGGTAGTACATTGTATTAGCTCACCTGGCACTTTTGACTCACAGTGCCTTGGGCATCAAAAAGAAAATTAGTTAAAAGAGCTCAAAATGTTAGCCTACATCTCCCCGTGTGTCTTCTATCAGATTGTAAGCTGAATATATAACTGGGCAAGCTTGAGGTTTCTCTTTGCTTGCCTATGCATCTAAGAACAATAAAATCTGCCTTTAGAAGCTTGGAGAATAACATTTGCCTTTATTCTAGATTTTCTTAATGGGGTGGCATTACCAAGGGCATGGAATTCCTCTTAAAACTAATCTTTAGGTAGCTTTTTTTTTTTTTCTGCCCAGAGTCCCATGCAGCAGCTACCAAGCATCTCCCCATCTCTCCTGCTGCCTCTATATAAACCCCAAACAGTCATTTCCCCATTTTAGTAGCCCTGTGCTCAGCATGTGACTCTCCCACTTGGGGAAGAATACATTGCTTTTTTTCCCTCAATCAAATCAGCCCTCCTGACCTGGAATTGTGGCAAGAAAAAAATCATACACCTAGAATGTAAGAGTCATCCTCATTATTTGGATATTCTGATATCCTGCTACACAAGCAAATGATCTCTGAAGAGTTTGTCACCATCATGCAACCATCACTCCCAATCCCCAGAGCATTAGCCATGATCACTCATAGCTCACAGGGAATCGTTATGGTCTTGAGCTAATTCTCCTTAAAGCTTATTTGCTTAATGATTAGTCATCTAATGATCAAGTTATCTAATATTTAATTCTGCTCTGAATCCTTTTCAGTATCTATCCTGTTTTGGAATCTATTTGGCTCTTTAATCATTTTTAAACAAACTTGCCTACAGGCACTTCTGAATTATTCTTGTATTTTAAATACCAAATTTGCACTATTCTATAAATGTGCCCTTTGGGTGTCTTTTGCTATTTTGTATGCAATTTAATATTTTAAGGATATTTTAGCCAACTGTCTAATGAACTTATTTGTGTACTTAATCAATACTTTATAATTAATGTCAGACAGTTTGATGAAAGATATCAAAGAAGACACAAATAAATAGAAAGGTATCCTGTGTTCATGGATTGAAAGAATCAATATTGTTAAAATGTCAGTACTACTGAAAGCCATCCATAGATTCAATGCAATCCCTATCAAAATTCTACAGGCATTTTTTACGGAAGTAGAAAAAGCAATTTTAAAATTCATATGGAACCACAAAAGACTCCAAATAGCCAAAGAAATCCTGAACAAGAACAGGGCAGGAGGTATCACACTATCTGGTTTCAAGCTATACCATAAAGATACAGTCATCAAAACAGTATGTACTGTCATAAAAACAGACAAACAGACCAATGGAACAGAATCAAGAGCCCAGAACTAAATCCAGGCATATACAGTCAACTAATATTTGACAAGGGAGCCAAGAATATTCAATAGAGAATAGACAGTCTTTTCAATAAATGGTACTAGGATAATTGGATATTCACATGTAAAAGAATGAAACTGGACCATATCTTACACCACTCTCAAAAATTAACTCAAAATGGATTAAAGACAAACGTAAGACTTGAAACCATAGAACTCCTAGAAGAAAACATAGGAATAAAGCTCCTTGACTTGGGTCTTGGTAATGATTTTTTTTGGGGTTTGACACCAAGTACAAGTAACAAAATAAAAAATAAACAAGTGAGACTACATCAAACTAAAAAACTCTGCACAGCAAAAGAAATCATTAACAAAGTGAAAAGACAACCAATGGAATGTGAAAAAATATTTGCAAATCATGTATCTGATAAAGGGTTAATATTCAAAATATATAAAGAATCCATGCAACTCAATCGTAAAAAACAACTCAATTTAAAAATGGGCGAATCACCTGAATAAACATTTCTCCAAAGAAGATATACAAAAGGCCAACAGGGACATGAAAAGATGTCATTTAGGGAAGTGCAAATTAAAACCACAATCACATATAACCTCAGGCTTGTTAGAATGGCCAACATCAAAAAGATAAGAGATAACAAATGCTGACATGAATGTGGAGAAAAGGGACCCTTGTGCACTGTTGGCAGGATTGTAAATTGGTACAGCCAATATGGAAAATCTTGTGGAGGATCTTACGGAGGATAAGTATGGAGGATCTTTAAAAAATTAAAATAGAACTACCATATGATCCAGGAATTCCACTTCTGGGAATACATCTAAAGGAAATGAAAACAGTAACTTGCAAAGATGTCCAGACTATGTTCATAGCGGCCTTATTTACAATAGCCAAGATGTAGAAACAACCTAAGTGTCCACTGATAGAACAGTGGACAAAGAAGTTGTGTGTATATATTCAGTGGAATATTATTCAGCCATCAAAAGAGGAAACCCTACCATTTGCAGCAACATGGATGGAACTTGAGGGCATTTTGCTAACTGAAATAGGTCAAACAGAGAAAAACAAATGCTGTACGATATTCTAGAGAGACGTGGGCCCTGTCATCTGCATCACCCAAAGCTCTTCCTGGGAAACGTTACATGTGTTCTGGGCAGCCTAGCACTCACTACCCAAAGAAGCCAGTTTCCCTGCCCCAGGATATAAAATCTCCCTATACAGCATGGATTTGATACCCATCTCAATAAGTTAGTAGCTGTTGGCTTTGGCAAAGTACCTAACCTCTAGCAATCTCTAGTCTAGAGTCTCCTTCATCTTTAAATCAAACGAATCATAACTACCCTCACAAAGTTCTTGTAAAAATTGAAAAGAAACATATCCATAAAGTTCCAGACACATGGGAGGCATCCATTGCGGGAGGAAGAGGAACGAGGAGGGAGGTATTATTGTTTTCTACAGAAAAGAGCATCTGAAACAGAACTGGCAGAAGGACACTGTCTAAGAATTAGGGAAAACTGTTCATATCCAATGGGCCTATAACCTTATGAAAAAAACAGTCTTTGACATCTTTTCTGAAAATAGCCAAAAAAGACTATGAAAGCAATCTGTAAAATGTTACTTCCAGCTGAACTAAAATTGTGAAAAAAAAATCAACCTTTAGTCCTGTCCATTGTAGCAGTGTAACTCTTTGCTCCATAGCTAATGACCTTGGAAATATTTCTGGCCGTGGTCTCGTCCAGGAAACCCTCTGAATTACCGAGTCCAGGCTGTGAGTGTTTGCGCTTTGCTGGCTCCTTCAGCCCACCTCCTCTCTAACCCCCTCACTCAACTCTCGTATTTCCATCCGCACCTGCCTTAGGCAACCCCTCTTTATTAAAAGATTAACAGGTGATAAAAGAAGGTATGAAAGGCCAGAAACACCTATGAGGCCTTTTGCCCTATTGGGATGGAACTTGAAAGTAAAAATAGAAAATACCGATGGCAAAACATTTGACTCGTGTACTCTGTTTTCAGGGCTCTGTAGAAAACCTGTCTCATATTCCAAAGGGAAAATATGTCAGGTGCCTTTCTGAGCACCAGTGCCATCTGGTCCCCTAAAAGCTTTAGAAACGGAATGTCCAGAGTGTGGGGCTCCTTCTCCCCGCTCCAAGCCATCTCTAAAGCTGGATCGTTCTCATTTTCCCTTTAACCAAGGAAGCTCACTGTCGTTCAACTCGTTCCCATTCTTCACTCTCAAGTTCAGCTTCTTACAGCGTAAAATTGCCATCAGTCATTAGATGTGACCCATGACTGCTAAGTTTATCACAACATCCAGTCCAATGTCCATAAAATCACACTCTGCTTGCACCAGCCAGAAGCACCCAAGAGTCCTCAACAGCCACAATGCCTCAGGCAAGACGCGCGCTGGGAGTGGAAATGTCCTCCTCGCAGTGCGCTGGCGCAGGCAGCCACTGTTGCTCTCAGTTCACAGCCATGGCAGCAGGTGGCGGAGAATCCAGCCAGCCAGAGACTAAGAGCCCTGTGCTACCTGCCAGCCCTGTCGCTTACTAGCCGTTTGGCCTTGCACAAACCACTCCCCATCCGACTTCCTCTTCCCCAGAGCCAGGGCTTGAGGATGACAATTCCTAGGCCCTTTCCCGCGTCGCAGGGCCTCTCAGTCTGCCCAACCACCCAAGCTCCCCAGGCTCCAGAATGCCAGCTCTGCACACACATGTGCAGAAACAATAGCGGAACCCAAAACATTTTGTGGTCCTTTTGAAATTAATGCAGATGTTTTCCATCTTTCCAAGCTTCTCCTTCCTCCTGATTGCTTTCCTTATTACAAAAGAAGCATGTGCTTATTGTAAAAATATTCATGCACACTGATAAGCAGAAGAGAAGAGAAATCGCCCACAACGTCAGATTCTTACAGTCTGTGATGCATAGGTAGAGGTTCAACAAGCTACCTGCAGCATTTTTCTATTTAATAATACATTGACACATTTCTCCTTAGCTTTTTATATCATTTGAAAACATAATTTTAATGGCCACAGTTGCTGTCTTATAACATTGTGCCATGAATCAATTTGCCAGTTTATATAGTTTTTCTTTTGTTGATGTTTGTTTGTGCCGTCCTGTCCTCTCTTCTTTGAATATGCCTAGTTGCTCTAAAGGATATTAATATGTATATGAAGTGCTCAGTTTTCTTTAAAGCCTGTAAATTTTTTGAAACTCCTCCAGCTGAGAGGTAGAATATAATTCCACTTCTCTTTAATCCGGATTGGATTTATGACGCATTTGTCACTAAGAGAACAACAAGGCAGAAATGATGCTGTGTGACTAAGGCTGGATCAGAAGAGGCCATTCAGCTCCCACTGACTGTCTTAAAAGACTTGCTCTTAGACTGTTTGCTCTCAACATACATTTTCTGGGAACCCAGCTGCCATGCCGTGAGGAAGCCCACGCCACACGGAGAGGCCATGTGTAGGTGTGCTGGTCGACTGCCTGTCCTTCACCCGAGCATCAGACATGCAAGTAAGGAAATCAATGTGGAAGCTAGCCAACCCCCAGCCCGCAGATGTTCAAGTCACCCCCAGCCAGTCAGGTCTCCCCAGCTGAGTCCTCAGTCATCATGGAGCAGGGAAGAGTCCTCTACTTTGCCGTGCTCAAATTCCTGGCCCACAGAATCTGTGAGCAAATAAGAGTTGTTGATTTATACCACCAAGTTCAGGTGGCTTGAGCCAGCAATAGTTTTCAGAGTGCCATAGACTAAAACCCATATGATTAAGAGGCATGATGGAAAACACATTCTAAAAGACAGAGTTAGAATAGGAAAGTGGCTAAATGAATTTATTAACCTTCAGGGGAAATAAAAAGACTACAATTCTTAGACAATTCTGTGTGTCTCCTATATAAATTTGTCAGCTGCGTTCTGTTTTATGTTCCAAACAGCCAATCATGAATGCTTAAAATATAACTGAAGTTCTTAGAAAAAAAGAAGCTTACAATGAAAACAATTACAATGAGTTTAGATACAAAATAATTTCAGCATCTTGGTTTGGAAGGGGGATCATGGCTTACTCTGAAAGGGGCAATACTGAAAAACTGTTCAGAGCAAAAGTTTTGGAATCAGATTCACCTGGGTTTAAATTATAGCCCTATTGTCCCCTTACCAATCCTCTCATCTCTAAGACAGAAAGAAGATCTCACTCCCAAGCTTGCTGTGAGGATTAACAGATGGAATGGACATCATATAGCCGGCATAGTGCCTGCCAGAGGTGTGCATGGTCAACAGTCGCTGTTATTACTGGTGTTCCTGTTACTGTGACTATTAGAGCTGTTCCAGCCCAGCAGAGGAGGAAGGATGATTGTTTTGGTTGGAGACAGAGAAAACACAACAAAGAATATATTATTGCATTTTATGATTCTGGTCATTGCAGTAGGGAGAGTTTATGGAGGAGAGGAGGAGAGATCGTGGGATGGCTGGATGGAAAAAGGGAGAGGAATGAGGCTCAGACCATGTGGGATCCTGGGGTAGAGCCCTAAGAGATTTACATTCAAGTCAGAAATGTACCAGAGGACTTGAGTATATTCCCTTTCTTTACTGCGTTGGTGAGGCTTAAAATTCACGTGCTCAACCACTCATCGGTTAGAAGATACTTGTTAAGCATCCTTATATGCTGGGATCCCTGGAAGGCAGTGAAGACACAGAAAAATTAATAATAAACAGGACCCAGTCCTCTTTAAACCCTCCTCATTCATGGACAAGTTCTGTAGCTCACATGTACTGTGATGTAAGATTCTAACAGTTACAAAGTGCCCTGGAGGAAAAAAGAAAGAGAGAAAAAAAAAAAAAACCTATAAAAGTTCTAATAGTCTCTGATACTTTACAAAGCCCTATTCACATTTACCATCTCAATGAGTCTTCCAAACAACCCTGAAAATAGATGATATTATTATTATTATTATATTCACTTTATAGGTGAGAAAACCAAGACAAAGAGGCTAAGGAAAGTATCCGAGGTCACAGGGCAAGTAAGTGACAGAGCTAGACCTTGACCTCCTCCACCTGTGCTGGGTCGGCATGTGTGTTGCATCCACCAGCCACCCAGCTTTGTGGCACTGAGGCAAAGACACTAAGCTCTAACCAAAGGCTACCTGTGCTTTGAAGCCTCTCTTGTAGTCAGTTTGGGCCACGTGACTAGGATTTTGCACTACAGCAACACGAGTACTCCTGGGCTAAGGCAGTTAAGTGCCAGTGTCCCTCTTCCATGGCTCTCTTCCTCTTGGGAAGGTACCATGGAGACCATGTGTTGAAATGGAGCCTCTAGGGCAAAGAGCCTGGACACCTGAGTGTCTGCTTTGAGGAGAGCCTCTGCTAGTACATCAGACCTTGCACAAGAGAGAAACTACTCCTTGCTGTGTGAAGCCTCTGAGATTTCAGGGCTGGTTACCCAGCAGAGTCTCTCCTACCTGGCGAATACCAAACCCTATTATTCTGCACCCAGCATCATGCAGGGTACTGAGTGTAACTGGAATTGGAAGACAGTCTCTGCCTTTAAGGAACTGACGAAGTGATTGAGCTATATGCAAAGGACAGGGTTTTCTGAACAGATGGCCAGGCTGAGCCAGCAACTTAAGACCCGTAAATACCATTGACAGGCCCTGTCATCACATTGTGCAAGAGTTGTTACGTAGGCGCTGTTAGGTGGTGGCTGCCATTTTTAAGATGCTGTTGCAGGGTGAGTTGGAAGGTCAGCACTGAATCTGGACTCTTAGAATTAACCCAAGTTGTCTGACTCTCCTCCTGGAGCTCCCGTCTCTATCTTTGCTCATTCATGGCTTTGCTTCATTTCAGGTATGTGATGGTGGCATCTCTCTCAGCGCCTTTTGTCCAGACACCTTTGTCAAGGCCACCATTTCTCATTTCCCTGTTTCATACTTGCCTCCCGGCTTGGAGCCAAAGTTTGCCCGTGATGCCTGGTTTCAATCATGCTGTAACCCCTCTCTGGGCAGCCAGTATAAGCACCATGATCCACACCCTGTTGGCTAAATAGCTGGTCACCTCAGTCGGGAGAAACGGTCTCCACCTCAGCCAGTGCCTTGTGTATCACCTTTAACAAACCACTCGGTCTGCTCACCTGAAGTCAGATAGGATGCGCACCAAGATGTCTCCCATTGAAAAAACTAATTTTCATGGTCACATAACTAGTCAGTGCCAGAGAAGGGATTAGAACCCCACATTGGGCCCATTGCCCTATTCCATCTGACACACGGTAGGGCTCAATGATTACTTTTCATTTGATACGTGGAAATTTCTTAGGATGGCCACCCAAAAGCTCAGGACAATCCTTATTACTTCCATAAATTGTGTTTTGAAATACTGGTCACTGGTTGACAAGGCATATCCTCATGGCCTTGCATTTTATCAACCCTGTCTCTTGCCGTTTTCTCTCTACTCTGTAGAATAAAGGAGAGTTGGCGCCATCATTCAGTCACTTAATAAACATTTATTGAGTATCAATACTCTTCCAATGCTGTGCTAGAGCTGGAGATACCAAAATAAAGCGTGAGCCCTGCTTGAAGGACCAAAGCCTTTTTTCAGAATATAGGCCCATGTTCAGGGGCATCATGAGAGTAATAATACTGGGCCCCTACTTCAGAGTCACTCACATAGGGGTCTTGGAGTGTAGCCTTGAAGCATAAGTAAGAATTCACCAACTCTCATCGCCTTGTGAACCTTTTACCCAATTTACTGTTTAAGGGCAAACTCTCAGGTCTTCTAAGGAGAACAAACAAACAGCATATTTACTTTCCTTTTTCAACAGCCTGGTTTTTTCACTTGACTTTTGAGATCCTTGTCTCATCATAGACTCAATAGCATCTATTTAGAATCTCCAAAGCTAAGGATTCAACTTTTATCTTACTCTGAGTAGTTTTGTATCTTCCTTTCTCTGGGACAATCAAACCCAGCTTCTCTAGTTTTAGAAATGCAAGCCCGGTAGGGAAAATGATTTCTAAAAAGAATAATTGCACAGGACAATATGTCAAAATATTACCCCTGTGACAGAGAATAGTCCCAAGTATCCACGAGGTAGCAACGTGGTCTTTTACTGAGTCAAGGAATCCAGTTCCACGTGCTCTGGAACTGCTGCAAGGCCAAAAATTTGTATCCTACTTATGGTGAGCATGTTAGGCAGGGAAAAGTCCCTTCATGAGAGAGGCAAGGCCAGGACTCCAGCATGTCACCAAGATGTCACCAGTGACTTTGTGCTTCTCTCCTCCTCATATAAGCACTAATCCTCACTAAGGGTCTGAAGAAACCATTTACATTTTCAGTAATTTATTGACTTCTCTCACCCCCCTGACCCTCTCACCCACAGCACCAAACACTCCTCTGCGATAGTGGATGCTGTTGTGATTCCTCCACTCTTAATTCCTTTATCAGAGGGAACTTAGCCATTTTTACTCACTATTGCACCCTCAGGTTTAGGAGAACAGTGACTGGAACTCAAAAAACTATTTTTCAAGTGGATTGCAAATAGAAGGATTTATAAAATCTTTAAGGAAAATCTAGAGTTCCCCCTCCTCATGGGCCTGCCCCTGGATTCTATCCTTGGGGAAATACTCGAAAGCAAAAATGCAAATATGTTTTTTGAGAGGATTAAGAGATGAAGCTAAAACCCATCAAACCCAAGGCATTATAGCAAATACCTAAGACAGTCTAGACCCTAAATGAACCCCAAAGAGTCGAGGAGCATATGGGATCTCACGCATAAGGAAAGCCAGCGATGGGCTGGGTAATAGCCAAGGGGCAATGGGTCTCCATGGTTCTGGAGATGGGAACAAGGACCCTCACTCAAGACAAAGGGAAGAGGGATGGAGTAAGGCAAAGAGGAGGAGTAAGTCGGAAACAAGTGCTAGAGAGCCAACATGGGGAAAGTCAGGAAGGTTGTTAAATCCCAGGGTAGGAGTCCAGAGTTGTGCACCAAAGTCTGGACATGAATCCACAAGTCAGAATCTGGGAGATGAGATCAATCCAAAGAAGACTGAGTTGTGTGAGAGTGGGTGGGTCTGCGAGAGGAAGAAGAGAGCTATCAAGAGCATTACCAGTGGTGACACCCTTACACCAAGACAACAGGGGCTGCTGCCCTGGGAGCTATGCTTTAGAGCCGCAGGGTCCAAGAAAGCTACAAATGCAAACCATGCAGATCATGAAGTTTTCTATAACCACGTTTTTTTAAAGGGCAAAAGAAACAACTGTAATACATTTAATGAGATATGTTACATTCTTTTTTTCCTTGTACTACATCTTCAAAATCCAATACGCACTTTCTAATCAACTTGTTCAGCAGATCTCTATTTGGACTAGCCACATTGCAAGTGCTCAAAACCACATGTGGTTAGCGGCTACCATACTGGATAGCACAGCCTTAGGAGGATCCACTCTGCTCCTCTTCTGGCTACACCCCTCATCATGGGGGCAAGGAATCTGTGAGGCCAAGGGGACCTACCTACCTAGATCCCCACATCTCCTTCTAGATTATTCACCAGATATCTGAGATTTTCAAATTCCCTACCCAAAGGGTCCACAGTCCACTTCCAGGATTTGCACGGATCCTTTCTCTGGATCCATCACAGGGAAGGGGCCACCCTTCTGAGGGTGAACTATGCTGCTTCTCTGTGCACTCCTAGACTTGAGGAGGTCCAAAGAGATGCCTGCTTGTGGGAGAGATAGAAACAGAGCACGGACAAGTGGATTGAGATTCCTGTGCAGGACAGAGCTGGGGCCAGGAAGAAAAGACGGACAGGTCAGGTACTGGCCCGGGGAACCCGGGCATCCCTCTCCACACCACCACATGCCAGGAGAGAACTCTGAGGTGTCTAAGAATTCTACACTTGAAGCTATAATTGACAAGGTAGGAAAATAGAACATATTTTATTATTTAAGAGTTTGTCAGCCTAATTTATAACTTTAAATATTCAGCCATAGTACGTAAGCCTCCATTTTTACTCCTGTCCTTGACCCTACAAATGCTGGACGCAAACCTGATCCTCAGTTTTTATGATTGACTGTAATATCTGTTATTTAGTTATTTAATTTCTTATTTGTCTTTAGGGAAAGTGTGAGGACATTGGCCCATCTTAAAACATCAGGGGTACAATGAACTCTGTGTAATGCAAGAGAAAAAACAAATTATTTGGCATATGGGTTCAAGGCTCAATTTTATTGAAGGAGATGAAGTTATATTCCTTCCACTGTGGAAATTACCCCAATTCTAATTAGCATAATTAATCACAGCTTTGTTCCCACAGAGCACTTTATTCAAAATTTCTTTTTTGTAGAAAATATTATGTGTCTTTGTTTTCTTCTGAGACATTTGTTATTTATTTTGGGAAATCACAGATCCTTTAAAGCAGGGGTCCCCGACCCCCAGGCCATGTACCACTACCGGTCCGTGGCCTGTTAGGAACCAGGCCGCACAGCAGGAGGTGAGCGGCGGGGGAGCGAGTGAAGCTTCCTCTGTATTTATAGCTGCTCCCCATCGCTCACAATACCACCACCTGAGCTCTGCCTCCTGTCAGCATTATGGTGAGTTGTATAATTATTTCATCACATATTACAATGTAATAATAGAAATAAAGTGCACAATAAATGTAACGCACTTGGATCATCCTGAAACCATCCCTGCCCTACCCGCCTTCCATGGAAAAATTGTCTTCCGTGAAACTGGTTCCTGGTGCCAAAAAGGTTGAGGACCGCTGCTTTTAGTATACTGAAAGCCAAGAGTCCTCTCCCCGGGAAAAAATACAACATATGCACAATGGGTAATACAATGTCAAGGAGTTCATGGATTTGAGGTTAAAACCCGAGTCTGACTGGGCTACATGAGGGAAGGCACTGATTCCATTCTGTCCCATCTGAAATACAGTAAGTGTCCAAGTCAGAGGGGATGAATAAGCGGGATGTTTCAGGTATCTATTGCTGTTTAACAAACCATCCCCAAACTTAGTGGCTTGAAAGAACAGTGACCATTTATTGGTCAGGATTCTACCGTTCAGGCAAGGCACAGTAGGGATGGCTCTGCTCCACGTGCTATTGGCTGGGGCAGCTCGATTGGAGAACAGAGGAGCCAAGATGGCTTTGCTCACTTTTCTGGTACCTTGGCTAGAACCCCTGGGGGCTGGCTGGACTTCTCTCTGTCTCTCATTCACTTTCCCTATAGTCTCACTGCCTCCAGGGCATCTCTCCACATGAACCCTCCAGCAGGATCGTCTAACTTCTTGCATGGTGGTCCAAGCCTTCAAGAGGGAGTTTCTAAGAAATTCTGCAATATGTAACAACATGGATGAATCTTGAGGACATCATACTAAGTGAAATAAGCTAGTCACAGAAAAACAAATACTGCAGATTTCGCTTATATCAGGTATCTAAAAAAGTTAAATTCACATAATTAAAGAGTAGAATGGTGGTTGCCCAGGGCTGGTGGCAGGGGAAAATGGGGAGTTACTAATCAATAAGCATAAAGTTTCAGTTAGGCAAGATGAATAAGCTCTAGAGATCTGTCACTCAATATAGTACCTAGAGTCAATGATGACGCACTGTACACATAAAATTTTATTAAGTTGTTAGATCTCATGTTAAGTGTTCATACCACAATAAAATAAAACTTAAAAAGAAAAAGAGGGAGTTTGTGCTGGTGTCATGCTTGCTAACATCCCACTGGCCAAGACAAGACCAAGTCCAGAGTCAGTGTGAGAAGGGACTGCACAAGAGTAGGAATACCGGGATACATGGTTTACTGGGGGGCACCAGGTAAGCAGTCTACAACACAGCCCTCTCGGAAAAAAAAGGGTAATTATTGAAAGAGCAAATAATCCCTTAACAATATATTTCTTGACAATGGTGGGGTGTCTATTTAAAATTCCTCCCATTAGACCAAAAGCCTCTTTCTCAGGGCATCTGATTAGATCACATCTTCTGGTTAGGCACTACCCAAGAACCCATGCCTTTCTTCCTAGATACATATCATAGCTTGTAATGATGTATTAGTATGAACATCTGATTTCCTATTACCCAAACTAAATTATGTGCTCTTTGAGGGCAGGGAACATGACTGCTTTGCTTACCACTGTATCCCAGTTCTGGGCACAAGGTCAGGCACATGGTAGACTTTCATAAATATTTGAGGAAGGAAGGAAAAAAAAAAGAAAGAAAAGGATAAAGGAGGAATGAAGGGAAGGAAAAGGAAATTCCGTACCGTATAAGTTACAGGAATTCAAGATATGATTTGATTAACAGTAACATTCATTGGATAGTAGTATGTGCCAGCTATGAGACTAACATCTCATTTAACCTACAACAACCCTAAGAGAGAGTTAATATTACTCCCTCCATTTTATGGATGAGGAAACTGATGTTTACAGTAGTTATGTGATTTGCCCAAGACTGAAGAGCTGGCATTTGACCTCAGAGTCCACGCTCTTCATCACTCTTAACCGTGATATCACCTCTAAGGACAAATTAATGTTTAGAAGCAAAGGAGACTATGTAACAATGCAAACTAACCTGAGCGTCCTCGCAAGGACATTCTGAAAAAGGATGAAGGCAAACTGGAAAGAAAATGAAAGAAATGCTTGTGGCTTTGGTGGGGCGGGACGGGGTGGGGGTGGGGGGCGGGGGGGGGGGAAGAGGTTTCAAAAGAATGGTGGAGATTAAAGCAGGAAAATGGCCTGAAAAGTGAAAGCATCAGGAAGATAATGAGGCAGCAAAGACCGACAGGGAAGGACTCTTGAGTGGGTGGACCCACATTTTCATTAGAAAGGGGGTGATGCAGACACCTCCCAGGAGGTGGGAAGGAGGATTAGCTAGTTAAAGTATTCAAATTGGCTTAGCAAAAGGCAACTCCCAAGATGAATCGCAATTTCAAAGGATTATGGACAAAAAGTGTGCAAAATAGAAAATTTTACAGCAGGTACAAATTTTTATGAATCACAAAACTGTCATATGAGACTTCTGGTTTTCTGCTACAGATAGAGATAAAATACATAAATCTTTCTCTACGGAAAAGTTTAAAAGGCCTATAACCCACACCCATCAGAATAGCTAAAATGAAAAAGAGATGAAGAAAACCAAGCATCAGTGAGGACATAGAAACAATGGAAGACTCATACCCTGTTGGCAGGAGTGTGATCCATTGCACCCACTGAGGAAGCCTGTCAGCATCTATGGAAACTGAACACACATGCATATTCTATGACCCAACAGTGTTGCTCCTGAGTATCTATCTAACAGAAATACATCCATGTATTCATCCAAAGATGTACTAGAATGCTCACAGCAGCACCATCCAGAATGGACTCCAACTAGTAGCCACTCAACTGCCCATCACCAGTAGAGCAGATAAATCAATCATGGTCCTTCACGCACTGGAATACTACACGGTAATGAGCATGAACAATGCACAATTACATACAAAACTATGGACAAACCTCGCAAACATGAACATTTAAAGTTAAAAAAAAAGGCAAACTACACTGTAGGAAGTCAAGATAGTGATTACTCTGGTGGGGAGAGTGAGCTGTACATGAGGGAGACTTCTTGGGCCACATGTACACTTCTCTGTATGGGTATTCTACTTCCATAAAAATTTTCAAAGACGTTGTAGCCATGTTCAAAAACAAGATAAACATCATCAAGAACCCCAGACTAAAGGGAGACACAAAGAAATAAGAAGAGTAAATGGAGTGGGCAAGAAAAAGTCAACAGAAGTCATGTAGCATCTCTTAGTCACAACCTGTTAGGGAACATGAGGGGATCGCTCTGGAGGTTCCAGGAGGAATATTTAGGGTGGAGATCTTGGGAGAGTTCACATCCCTCTCTTGCGATGTCCTTGTTTTAACAGAGAGTACCTTTCTGTTTTTCAACTCTAAGAAACAGAAAGATACTCTCATCTTTCTTTCCCTAGCTCCATGCATTGTGCCTTACACATGGTGGGTTCAGAGTAAACGTATGGTAAATGAGAGATGAATACACAGAACTAAGCATCTCTTTTCTAAAGGTTGTGTTTTCGGTTGATTCCTCTAGCAGCAGTCCCTGACACAAGAAATGTATGAGGTTGTGAAGGTGATGACCCCAGGAAGCACCTATAGCAGAGCAGGGAAGTGAGACAGAGAAGGGAAGGAGTCAATACAATGTGAGTTAATGGATAGATTCCCACTCTGGGCAACTGGGGCTCAATCCCACTGGGGAGCTCACAGTATGAAACAGAGTGGTCCCACCCAAGATGGAAGCTGGGGTATTGATCCTCCAGCTTGCATTTGTCCTTGGTAAAACTGTGCCCAGAACGCCCTGGCATGTCTTGAGAGTCACGAGTGCTTCATTTAGGATATCTTGGAATGAGGGATGCTGAAGGGAAGAGGGAAGGGCATCAAAAGCATTACTAAAGAGGGCCGTGAAAAATATTCACTGGGAACATAATGTTTTCTCCAGTGATGGACATGGGCCATGACTGAGGACCAGAAAGATAGAACTGAGGTTCAAGAGCTAAAAGTAGAAATCATAAAAATCTTAGTAGGAAACAACTTTAGAACGCTCTTCCCTGGTCACTCTTTGATGTTTAAATCCTTCCTCATGCTATCCACTCAATGAACACGCATGAAGTAACTTACCTGAGAAGAGCTAAGGAAAACAGCAGCTGAATTCCAAATGTTCCATGTCCTTCCTTGCATCTGTCCACCCCACACTTTTATATAGTTCACTCTGAGAACGGACATGGCCTATTTGGTCCCTATTCTCATGCAACGTACAACAAAAACTACTACAGTTTCCAACGATGAGGCATTGTGCAAATTGGCTGTCTTCTGGTTCTGTTCCAGGATCAGTTAAAGCTCGAAAGAAGGCAAGATTCATTTTGAAATCTCCAGAAAAGTCATTCAGATGCCAAATTTTAAGATCGGTGTTTAGAAGGTCTAAGCGTCAGCTACTTTGGAAGCAGAGACATTCCCACCCTGCTCCCACCCAACCCCATCAATCTCATTAGAGTTCTCCACCCCCCCCCCCCCGTGACTGTTAATACTAATTCCATAATACAGTAAAGCACTGATGTAAAATGTAACAGTTTCTCAGTTAATCATCAAAATTAGCCTATCATAGTAAAGAAGGGATCTTCCACTGTTTCAGTGCCATGTAATTTCAGATAATAAGTGAGATGATGAAAGAGGATTTTTAACATGTTATAACCCCATAACTGCTTGCATAGAAGTTTTGAAGTACCAGACAGGGAGAAAAAAATTTTTTAATAAACAGTTCCAAGCAAAGTCCATTTGGACACAATTTCCAGAGGGGAAGGCATCAAGAGCTTGAAGATCTGGCTGGCGAGGAAAGTTTATTTAGAGATGCTCTTTCATAACCACTCCTTGGAAAATAAACCAAAGTCCGTGAACGACCTTTTGGTTTGTGATATGGTGAGAACTTAGAGCTACCAAAGCTGAGACCAAGTCTGTACATTGAAAAGATTTATGACTGGTTATGAATCTTAAAAAAATTACATTACAAGGGATACCTGCACAATAAGAGTTACTATCAGCTTCTTACGGGGGCTGACCATACCTAAGTAACAACAAGTATTATTGTTCATTAATCTTCGATGGTGTCCATCCCAGTAGGGGGTACATAATAGGTTCTCAATAAACTATTGATTAAAATAAATATTTTAAGGTGTTTTGCATGGAGCCACATTTTTAAAACTTTACCTGGAAATAATTTTCAAACTTATAAAATTTTCAAAATGAGCTGCATCTTTTAGAAAACTGAAATAGTCTGATAAACCTGGGAGACTGTAGTGACAGCTGCAAAATCTAGAAGCACATTTGTAAAGGTGCTGGTAAGAGCTGCTTTCTCGTCCTGGAGCAGGAGCACCTTGTGATGGAAAGGAAATGGTTCCAAACATGTGACTTGCCCTGACAGCTTACTTCTGTTTCTCTGTCTTCATGCCCCATCTTGTGGGAAACTATAAATGAAAGCATTTCAACTGTTAGCAGCATCCCCCTTCTCTCATTTTTCTTTTGTACTTAGCTTTTGCACTAGTTGAGCGTCATTTCCTTAGCATCTGTAACCTCAGGGTTTCTAGGAGCTTCATAGACATTAAATGAGTTCCACACAAAAAGATTTGAAAAATACATGAGATAATGATGTGTACAAGGTGGTTTGATCTGGGTGACCCTCCCAGCTTCCTTCCTCCTCCTGCGAGTAGAAGGCAAAGTTATTCTATTCAATGGTTTTGTTTGGTTTGGTTTGGTTTGGTTGTTGGTTTTCTCTTACGCCAGCATTCTCCCAGACTTCTGAATTTCCTTGTCTCTTAAACAGATCAGGGCTACTGAGTGAACAGCTTAGATCCCTTTGGTTTTAGACAACTTTTTCATCTTTGCCCCTGGCGGTCATGTTCTTTGCTTGGGTTTTACTTTTCTTTGTGACTGACTTGTTGTAGCTGGATACTGATGGAAGCAGGTAGTGGGAGAAGGGAAGGACTCACATGATAACACTGTGTCAATTCTATTAAAGCCAAGGAAACATGGGCCCAAATATAGATCTTGGGTCAAGTCAGAGATTTTGTCTTTGGCCATCTGTGGCTGAGGTACTTCTAAAGATAGCCGCAATGATATCTCACACCCTCTGCTTTTCTTATAACTATGACACCCCTCCCATTGAGATGTGGTGTCTATCCCCTCTCCCCCTGAGTTGGGGCTTGTGACTATGGCAGAAGTAATGCTATGTGACTTCTGAGCATAGGTTATAAAAGGACAGTGTTCTCCTGGGACACCGGCTTGGAGTCCTAAGCTGCCCTCTAAGCAGCCTGACTGTTCTGAGGCAGCCATGCTGTGAGGAAGCCCAACATAGCTCATGCAGAGACCATGTGAGAAGCTCTGAGACCACACAATGGGAGAGAGACATCTGACAGCCACCAGCTTTGTCAATTCTGTTGTTCCTGCTGTAGCCACCTTCCACCTGCAACCTCTGGACACCTGAGCCACAACCACCCAGCCAGGCCCTTCCTGAATTCCTGACTCTCAGAAACTATGATGACAAAACGATTGTTGTTGTTTCAAGTCACTAAATTTCTATACCCAGCAATAGATATCTGGAACACCACCCATATCTTTAAAGTTTGACAATTCTAAATTGAGGAGGAAATAGTAATTAGATGAGACCCCATTAATATTATGTTATTTTTTTAGTGATAATTAGTGTAATACTTTTTTGAAAAGCTGCATATGGTTCATCAACCATGTGATTTTAATTCTTCTCAACTAACTTATTTCCAAAGCTTTGAGTTCCAAGACCATTTTAGGAAAATAAACCTAATACATCTAAATCAGGTAAACCCAACAAGCCAAGCTATGATCTTGGTGTGTAGGGAGGAAATTACTTTAATTCAACCTGTCAGACATCCACAAACATGGTAACATGTTATATAATTGGTTTTCAAACAGGAATTATCCCCAGTTTTGATAGTCTGATCTTACAAAAGGCTAACTCAGTAGGGACTTGGTTTACTTGAGTCAGATGCACTTGACTGGCCTTGATCTGTACTGTGCCAGGTGAAAGAACTGAGCTGACATGTGTAATGAATGATGATTCAATGTCAAAGGGGGCCTTAGTGATGTCATTGATAAAAACATATGTCTTGAATGGAGAGGAGCTAACTTTTTGGAAGCCAAGTCCTTCCGCACATGGATTTTCAATGATTCAGGAACTTCTTGGCTTAAAGTGTACCCCATTCAGGTAAGTTGCCACATGCTTTGAGAATAAAGGAGTACATCAGTTAGCTTCGGCTGTGTAACAAAACACCCCAAATTTTAATGGCCTAAAACAACCATTTTATGAATGATTCTATGGGTCATTTGGGCAATTCTTCTGGTCCAGGTTGGCTCAGTTTACCTCTGTTGGAGTAAACAGAGGTAAACTGCTGGACTCTCTTGTGTGACTATGGTCATTTGGCAGGTTGACCAGAGGCTGGGTAATCTAGAATGGCCTCACTCACATGCTTGGCAGTTAAGAGGCTGTCAGGCAACTGGGGGTACTTTGGTTCTCCTCATGGCCTCTCATCCTCTGAAAGGCTAGCTTAGGCCAGGTAACATTAAGGGTCTCAAGATTCCAGATGCAGCAAGAGAGAGCAAACCCCAAAGTACAAGTACCCTTCAAGCCTCTGCTAACGTCCCATTTATCAAAACAAATCATGTGTCTAAGCCCAGATGCAAGGTGTGGAGTAGAGACTCTACTCCTGATAAAGAGAATGGCAAAGTCACATTGCAAAGAGGTGTCCATTCAGGGAAGGGAGGAATTTGGGGCCATTTTTGCAATCTGCCATCGGGAGCTGCTCATGACCTTACTCTAAACCTACAGCAAAAACTTCTGAGAACCGCAGCTTTCATTCATTCACCAGTTGCTGCCAAGAAAGCACAAGAGGCAGCAAACAATCCCACCACCCTGGAAAGCTCTCTAACAGCTTGTCACATCCCCAAAAGGGGCCAGCATATTCAGTTCTGGACAGTTAGCTCTGAGGCACAGAGCATAATATTTTTTTAAACACATAATGATCCTGATTCAATATAACAGCTATGAAAAGATCATAAAAGAAGAAGTTAGGGAAAGTCCCATCAGAAATAAGATTAGAGATGATATTTTAGCTCTGCAGATTTCACTGGGCCCCAGGAAGAGAAACACAGGAAAAAAAGGTTAGTTAATTTTCTCCCTTCTAATGAACATTATGAGGACAAATATTCTGTCCACATGGACCCTTTTGGCAGCCCGGTTAATTTGTTAAGCCCAACTGGACGCCTAAAGAGAGCCCTTTATCTTCATTAAACCCTATGAGAATGAATGGCAAACTGCAGCATCATTAATCTGGCCTGATGGGTTCTATCAAAAGACCTGGAAAGCTCTTGAAAACCCAGATGACTTTAGGGTTGGCTGGGTTAGGGCTTGTTCATCTCCTCTAACAGTATGATAGAGATAGTATGACCTCTGTTCTCTCTCTGGCCATATTGACTGGATGTGAGCCCATAGGAGGAGCCATCAAAGACAGTGGTTAAGAGCATGGACTTCTGGGGCTTCCCTGGTGGCACAGTGGTTGAGAGTCCGCCTGCCGATGCAGGGGACGCGGGTTCGTGCCCCGGTCCAGGAAGATCCCACATGCCGCGGAGAGGCTGGGCCCATGAGCCATGGCCACTGAGCCTGCGCGTCCAGAGCCTGTGCTCCGCAACGGGAGAAGCCACAACGGTGAAAGGCCTGCATACCGCAAAAAAAAAAAAAAAAAAGAGCATGGACTTCTGAACAAACTGCCTGGATTGAATCCTGACTCTCCCATGTTCTAGCTGGGTTCCTTAACCTCGCTGTGCCTCAGTGTCCTCACCTGCTAAAATGACACAACAATAAAACTCATGAGGTAACTGGGAAGGTTAAAAAGTTACTATTACTTCCTTAAAAAATTAAAAATAGAACTACCATATGATCCAGCAATCCCACTCCTGGGCATATCTCTGGAGAAAACCATAATCTGAAAGGATACATGTAGCCCGAAGTTCACTGCAGCACTATTCACAACAGCCAAGACATGGAAGCAACCTAAATGTCCATCAACAGAGGAATGGATAAAGAAGATGTGGTATATATATACCATGGAATATTACTCAGCCATAAAAAAGAATGAAATAATACCGCCTGCAGCAACATGGATGGACCTAGAGATTATCATACTAAGTGAAGTAAGACAGAGAAAGACAAACATATGATATCACTCATATGTGGAATCTAATTTTTAAAAAAGAGATAAAAATGAACTAATTCACAAAACAGAAACAGACTTACGGATATTGAAAACAAACTTATGGTTACCAAAGGGGAAACGATGGGGGGAGGGATAAATCAGGAACTTGGGATGAACACACACACTACCATATATAACATAGAAAACTAGCAAGGACCTACTGTATAGCACGGGGAACTCTATTAAATATTCTGTGTTAACATATATAAGAAAAGAATCTATGAATGAATATATGTATATGTATAACTGTATAACTGAATCACTATGCTGTACACCTGAAACTAATAACATTGTAAATCAACATTGTAAATCAACTTCCAATAAAAGTAAAATTTAAAAAGGAGTTACAAGAGTGCCTGCCCCGTAGTAAGCACTATGTGTTATTGAAGAAGTCTGACTACCAGGACCAGCATGAAACTGCTAAGGACTGGCTTTGTAACACTCTCAGATGCTTTGGAGCCCAAGTGACAAAGTGTGGCTGAAATCTGGAGATGCAGTTCTCTTCCTGTCTCAGTGCTGAATCTTTACCAGCTTTGGAATGTACTGGGAAGTTCTGGAATCATTCTTCTTAAACAGGACCTTGAAGTGAGAGTTGCAGAGTTGGCAAAGGGATGGGGTATCTCCAGGCAGCATCACAAACAGGAGAAGAAAGACAGTGATGATGGACCATGTGACAACAGCCAAGACAAGAGACAGACTGATTTGCGGGTCCTTTGTGGACCTTCCAGAAATATGCTGGGGGTGACGTGATGGTTGGGGTTTGGAATCATCAGGAAGTATCTTCATCCATATGTCTGGCAATTGATCCTACTTTCTCCTGGGGTCTTCTCTTGGATTACCAACTGGAACATCTACAAATGGCCTCTCCATTGGCCTGAGCTTCCTCATAGCATGGTGACCTCAAGTTATTCCCTGATCTCTGTGTCAGGTCAGTGCTCCAAAAGTGTCTCAGCTAACAAGGTAGAAACTGCATTGTCTTATGACCTTGCCTCAGAAGTCACACAGCATTCATTCTGCTACTTTCTGTTCATTATTGAGACACAAGCTTGCCTAGATCCAAAGGAAGGGAGCGTAGACTACATATCTTGATGGATGAAGTATCAAGGTCACATGGCCGAAGAACACGTGGGATGGGAGATATGGTTGCAGCTAAAGTGTAATCAGCAACAGGCGTTATCAAGCCAGAAGATATTTGCATTATTCATTTTCATTTAACTTATTTTAACTTTATCTGGATGAGTGAATTATCCACTTAGCCTACACAATCCTTTTCTTTTTCAATGGCAATATGACCAAGGGCAATCCCAATATTATGCAGCTATTATGTGCTTCCTTATGGAATGGAAATAGAAACCTCAGAGTCAATTGTGCCTTTTGAAGCCTAGCAATTCTATAAGGTAAAGGGTTGACAAAACTTGGTCTATTAGTACAACTGGGTTAGCAAGCACAGAAGAGGATGTAAGGGCTCAATGTATTGGCTTGTGTAGGCAGGAAAGATGCTCACAGAACTGAAAGGAAGACACCCATGACTCAGGATCTCCAGGATAACAACTGGGGTCCCAATCCTACAAGCACCTCTTTCTCTGCCATCTGTCATCTCTGCTGTCTCTTTCCTTTTTGTATGTCACCCTTGTTGTCTCCTGCTAAAGACATGGGACCTTCTCCATGAGGATGAGAAAGTGACCAACCAGTAAACCACATGCTAAGACAGACATTTTTTCTTCCAGCGTCAGTGTATTAGTTCCAGGGAAAGTTTCTGATTGGCTCTGCTTGAGTCACATGACCTCACCTTGGAATTACTATTGCCAGAGGATGATGCTCTGTACTGACCCCCTGGGGGTTGCATATTTACTTCTTGGCTCAGGGGTCAGGATCTGTTGCATCTACTGAGTATATTTCTTTATCTAAACATATGTATGTGGGCTTCCCTGCAGGGACGTGGGTTCCAGTCCTGGTCCAGGAAGATCCCACATGCCGCGGAGCAACTAAGCTCATGTGCCACAACTACTGAGCCTGTGCTCTAGTGCCTGTGAGCCACAACTACTGAAGCCCACACACCTAGAGCCTGTGCTCCCAACAAGAGAAGCCACCGCAATGAGAAGCCTGTGCACCGCAACGAAGAGTAGCCCCGGCTCGTCACAACTAGAGAGAAGCCCGTGTGTAGCAATGAAGACCCAACACAGCCAAAAATAAAATAAAATAAAAATTTTTTAAATAAAATAAACATATGTATGTATGCACATGCTTGGCCATGAAAATAAACGGTAACTCAAAGCCCTTATTTGCATACATTCTAATGTATTCTGTTGTCCATAGGAATCTTGATTGGGAAAACAGCTGGCTATCTTAGCTGTAAAAGCAGACCAGTATACCTGTCTGGCAAGGACTAGAGAACATTTACAGACATGCCAGGTGCTAGCTGGAATTCACAAGGAAAGGAATTATGTGGTGTTCAAATCTTCTATTTTAGTATCTCGAATCTTGGAGGGTCCCTTGTCCTTTGGAAAGATGACGCTGGGTGCAATGTCATCCCCTCCTTCTGGATCAGAATATGCTTCATGTCATCCCCATTGGGTACAGAGCACTTCTCTTGGAAGACTAAAATCAAGACTAATGACTGCTTTTGTGCCGGGCTGGGCCATGCCATTCAAATCCAACCCTTTTATTTGGTTCTAAAAACTTTTCCAGTGGCCCTTGTGGGATCAGTGACCACCCTCAGTTTTTAGAGTTTCTTAGTGCCATTTCAGCAGCCCCGAATCTCTTCAGCCTGTTTCCATCTTCTTACAGAGCTTGACGAACGGCTATAGGCAGACAAAAATTTTAAATATGAGATTTGATCTCTCGCTGGCTAGAAATCTGCAACAAAATTTCTATCAGATACCAACACGAGCCTTCAGACTGCTGGACTAATTGTTTCCTAGTTAACGCCTCCGCCCCAAAAGCAATCACTTTTGCCCATCCGTCTCCAGGGACTGAGGAGAACTTTCCAGCAGCTTGGGCACATCCCCTCATGATCAGGTGGTCTGTAGATCATTCGCCTCGGTGCATTTTACAGTTGCCCAATTGACCAGCATGATAAAAGTTTGAATTAGGTAATGCTCCTTTTTATGATCAGAAATGAATTATCTCATGGGACCAGCAGATGCACAAATGCAGTGTGCCTTTCCCCTAAGTGGAAGGCTTTTTTTCAATCAGTAATTGTCTCATGGGGCCAGCAGATACACAAATGCAGTGCGCCTTTCCCCTAAGTGGAAGGCTTTTTTTCAATCAGTAATTTTCTCATGGGGCCAGCAGATACACAAATGCAGTGTGTCTTTCCCCTAAGTGGAAGGCTTTTTTTCAATCAGTAATTTTCTCATGGGGCCAGCAGATACACAAATGCAGTGCGCCTTTCCCCTAAGTGGAAGGCTCTTTTTCAATCAGTTTCCAACTGATGCAGAAGACAAAAGCAAAATAACCACATTCCAAGATTGCTCAGTATCAATAATGTAGCTTTCTTTTTCTGGATTTATTGCTGCTCGTCATTCAATAATAAACAATATGAAAATTTCCATAGCAACCATGGCATACCATTAGGTCAACATTAAACTCCAAACTTTCAGTGTTTCTTCTGATCCCAGAATGGGAGGCTTTCTGCAGGGCATGGTGAAATGTTCATACTGGAGTACAGTTCCGTTTTTGTTCCCAGTAGACTCTGAAATACTGGTAAAATAGCGCATTATGCTAATAAACATATGTAACACCAGCATCCATGTTCACTATAAAAGAGAATATCATACTTTGCTATCTGAGTGGTGGCATATCCCAGTGACTTTGAAAACTCATATTTGTTTTTAATAAATTTATTTATTTTATTTATTTATTTATGGCTGCATTGGGTCTTCGTTGCGGCACGCGGGCTTCCTCTATTTGCAGCGAGCGGGGGCTACTCTTCGTAGCAGTGTGCAGGCTTCTCATTGCGGTGGCTTCTCTTGTTGCAGAGCACGGGCTCTAGGCACACGGGCTTCAGTAATTGTGGCACGCAGGCTCAGTAGTTGTGACTTGCAGGCTCTAGAGCGCAGCTCAGTAGTTGTGGTGCATGGGCTTAGTTGCTCCAAGGCATGTGGGATCTTCCCAGACCAGGGCTCGACCCCATGTCCCGTGCCCTGGCAGGCAGATTCCTAACCACTGCGCCACCAGGGAAGTCCCCGTTTTTAACTTTTAAACAAAATTCATCACATAATGAGTAAATGCATACTGCAAACGAGGGATGGTCCTCTAATTTTCTCTCTCTTGGCAATCCACGGCCTTGGACCAGGACCCTTGGATATCCAGCCTGTGTGTTCCTCGGGGGTGAAGCCTGAGTGCATCTATCCCGATGCCACCTGAGACCAACAAGGTGGAAGAAAGTAGCTCAGGGCCCCCTTCTTGGGGCACTCCAAGTCCTGGATGCTGTGTTTCAAGGGGGCACTTTGTCCTGGAGTAGCGCCCTGCCCGCCTCACCCCCCCTCACCCCCGCCCACATCCTCCCATTCGTAGGCACAGCCAGGAGGATGGCAGGGCGGAGAAAGGGGATGGAGTGTTGCCATCTCTTTCCCAGTCTCGACATTTCTGAGGACAATCCTCCCTCAGGGGACCAAGCGTCCTGGTCCCGAGCCAGCGCTGAGAGGACAAATCTTAAATGGATGCCTTTGCCAGCAAAGAGCTTTCCACCCATCGGGGGCAGGAAGCCACTTTCCTCCCTGAGGACGACCATTAGAAACAGATCCAAAGTCACAGGCATTCAGGTTCACAGACTGTCCCAGACCAAAGCACACTGCGAACCCACTTGAGCACCAGGCATTGCTGTCAAGGTGCTTTCAAGAACACTGTAGATTTTGGAAGCCAAAAGACCGAACCCTGTGCTGTTCTGTAAACATCAGAAACTGCTTACCTGATGTGGGCCCTTTCCAGGCTAATCTATGAAAATAGAAAAAGGTTTCTGAAGAAATATTCAAGAAATCAAAATGACTCAGACTAAGCGGAGAAAATTGTCTGCAAGGACTCACGACACCTTTGAATCCAGGTTGCTGTTCTTTATGGCAAAGGGAGTCTAACTGGTTTGCCAGCTCCAGCAACAACCCAGATGAGGAAATGTGCTTGCTTTGCAGCAGATGGATTTAGTTTGAACAGAGAGAAAACTTACTGGTAGGAAAGGTTGTTAGGAACTGCAGTGGATTACAAAGAGCCCCTCAAAGGCATGCTTTCTGCAATTCACTGAGCACCCACTACATGCACAGCTCTGTACAGAGGGAATTTACTCACCAATAGAGCTCAGATTCCTGCCCAAGTGGAGCTTACATTCCAGCTCCGTGGGATCTCAGGGGGACCAAACCAATGAGGCTCAGTGTGACTGACAGATGCCAGGCCCCTGAGCCCGGTGTAAGATGGTCCTGTGAGGGTCCAGTGGATACAGCCAGGTACAGTGATGAAGAGGACAGAGCTTACCTCCAAGAGAACCAGGGTGTGAAGAAGGCATGTGTATGGACTAAGAGTGAATGAGTGTGAGTCTGGAAATGAGGTTTTGAGTTTCAACAAGGGCAGAACGGGAAGAAGCTTGCAGCCACACTAAAAAAAAAATGGACTGCACCCTGGAGAGAAAAGCATTCATGGTGAGGTGGAAGAGGGCTGACCTGATGAGATGGGTAAAGGATGCCTGGAGAACGGCAGGGCTCAGAGCAAGAGACCAATGAGGCCACTTTAGCAATGACACAGGTGAGAAATGATGGGACCCTGAGTGAGGGGCTGAAAGGATAGGATTCAGTTGCCATTTGGGTGGAATCTGTGAGAAGCAGTGGCCAAACCTTGTGACTGGAAGTCAGGTGGCACCATGAGCCCACGTGGGGGGGAAGGCAGGAAAGAACACACGTGCTGAGCTGAGTTCAGTATTATTCGGACGCGTGAGCAGACAGGGCGCCAGCACAAGTCTGCACCAGGAGAGGCAACTCAGGCAACCACTTGCTGGGTCTGCCTTGTGTCCTGGGTATGGCCCCAGGTCAGGAGGCTCAAGGTATATGAGGACCACAGAGGTGGGTAAATGAGATGCCACAGCCTCAGAAGGGAGTCGTGCAAGCCTCGCTCGGGGTGACCGTGGGAGAATCAGTTCTGGGGTTCAGCCTCATTACTCTTCAGAATCCTTTAGAAATGTGGTCTCCAGACCCCTCACCTCCAGCGACTCTGAGTTCTGACTTTCCCTGGATGTCTGACAATTGATTCAAACCCAGGTCCTCTGAGAGCTTGAAGGGGGACTTACCTGAGTAGGGGAAGCGTATCCACATCCCTGCTAATCCACCCTGCCAGTGATTGGACTAAGCCCTCTTGACACCCAAGCTCCCAGAACAGATCCCTGGTTTGGGTAACCCAAGTTCTCCAGCCCCGCCCCCCCGCTCTGTCCTGAAGGTAGCATGATTTATGGCCAGGGCTCCCCACTCTGTGGTCCCCCCGGAAGAGTAGCAGTGGCTGCACTAGACTGAGCTCCTCTCCAGCTGGCACCAGCAGGCCACTGCTGACTTCACGGCTGCTTGTGCTGCGGAAGCGGGTCTCTACCAGTGTCTCCAAGCCTGGCCGAGAGGCAGCTGCATTCACGCACTCCCTGGCTTGGCTCCAGGACGCTGTGGTTTTGCTTCCTTGCTTTGTGATGTCGGAGGGGTAGGGACAGTCCCAGGCAGGTCAGCAATTCTATTACCCATAATCGGAAAACTTCCTGTTCTTCACGGATCCCTAACAGGGACCTGTGGGGTGTCACTGTGGTCCACTCACACACATCCACTCAACATGAGATAGTCCAAGTCATCATTTCCCTCGAGATGCTCAATGCACTTTCACAATAGCCAGGACCTGCTCCCCCCGGAAACACCGTGTGATCTCAGTCAACAGCAGACACCGAAAGATAAAATGGACAACGCAAGCATGAGGCACCCTGGAGCCCTTTTATCCCTGCACGGAGGGGCGACCAGAGTCATGGGGTGTGGGTACACGAGCACAGGGGTCGGCAAACGCCTTCTATAAAGGGGCACATAGTAAACTTATTAGACTTTCATGGACCAGATCTCTGTTGAGACTGTTCCACTCGGCCACTGAAAACACAGAAGCCACTGGGTGTGCTTCCTGTAAATCTTTATCAATAGAAGCAGGCAGTGGACCACATGTGGCCTGCAGGCAGCAGCAGGCCAGGCAGTCATTTGATGTGGTGCAGAGAGAGAGCAGGAGGAAAGAGAGGACAAAGCCACAAAACAGCGAAGTTTAAAGGATGAACAGTGTAGAAGCCAGACTACAGTGGGTTAAAGAGTCGTGGTTACATATGTGTGTGTGTGTATACACACGTATAGACATGTATAAAATATGTGTCTATGTATACATGTATGTATAGACGTGTATATGTATACACATATATATTTCTGTGTGCGCGTGTATATACACAATATAGACATGTATAAAGTATGTGTACACATGCATAGAAGTGTATATGTATGTACACACACATATTTCTGGGTGTGTGGATGTGTGTGCATGACACATATACATTTGAGGATTCTTGTCTCTGGCAGCTTAGAAGATTGCATATACTGAACAAGTGCCCTCTCGAAAAAGCAATTCTGGATAAAATAATGCATCTCTGACCTGGATTGGGAGGAAGAAGTCATCAGAAGAACCCAGAAACAGAGTGAAAGGAGGAGCCCTGTGTGTGTGCAGCCAACCAGGAAAAACACTGAGCTTTTCCTGGGTCAGCTGCCTGGGCTCCAGAGAAAGGCCCAGAGTCTCACCCAAGGGGCTTGGGGAACCTGATAGGCGCTCCCACGGTGTGTACCACACACCCGTCATCTTAGGCGTTCCACTGCTGGAAGGACCCACAGGGGTCAGTTCACACTCACAGAATAGCTGACAAAGGACTCAGCATGGGGGCAGCAGCAGAAATATGTACGTGGAAAGGGATCAGGAGACCACAGGCCACAGCGTCTCTGTCCTCCCATAGCTGGGTCTCATTGAAAAGCCTTATCTCTAGCAAGCACTGGTGTGTGTGTGTGTGTGCGTACCTGTGGAGGGGGTGGAGGAGTGGGTGGGTAAAGCACCTTGGTACCAGCAAGCCAGTTCAAGCTGGGCATCTCTTATAGACACGTTCTAGCTACACGAGCAATCTTAACCACTGAAACCCAACCCCACTCCCTGGCCTCCACCAAAACTAGGAACAAATCATAAATCCAAATATTCTTACTAATCAACACTGACAGGCTGCTACCTTCTGCTCTGAGACGACTCACTGCTCCACGATTCCAGATCACTGTTTATCATTAATGAACAGATGCCGACACCTTGGCCCAAAGTCAGTAGCTCGGGAGATAAACATGTGCCAATTCCGGCCAGAGGAGGTGACCCCATGATATGCACCACGCCCAGCTGGGACGCTTCAGTGTCAGGAATACCTCTGTGGGCCAAGAAACCCCCAGAGATCATTTGACTTAAAGTGGCAGCACCCCAGGTAACAGGCAGGGACACACAAATCCTCTGTGGAGAAGCTCTGCTTTAACTGGGCCTCAAAGAACTCACAGATCAAGTTCCAGCGAAAGTGGGCAGTTCACAGACAAGGTGCGTGAGCAGGAACAGAGATGTAGGTTAGGTTTAGTATATCCAGACCAGCCTGAGGAGTTTAACCAAAGAGACTGATATTCTATGAACAAATTGCCCTTGACCTTTAGCCGAGGACATTGGAGTCAGGGTTTCTGTAAAACCAAACTGAACCTTCATGTTACAGCACTGGGACAGTAAACACACTAAGTAAATAAAATATTGGGATGTTGGATCTTAACACAGCTATGATAACATCAGGATCATCAGAAAGAATCTTGCAAACATCGTCTCTCTTGCTGTCAGATAAATTGACAGATGTTTCCTAGGAAAATTATCCTTAAATATTCACCGAAGGATTGATGGGAATCCTCAAATGATGTGATAAGGAAACAGCTTTTCTAGTGCTGATTTCTAAAAGAAGACTGTCTATAGTTTTAGAAGCTAGAAAACAAGGAAGTGACAAGCAAGGTAAGAAGAAAGAAGGAGAAGAAGGGAAGAGAATGGATAAATTATCATCCTGATGCTTTGAGAAGCACTAAAAGGTGCCAAGGTGGATTCTGGGCCTCAAGTGAAAAAGCGATACCATTCATGAGGTCCTTGAGAACTTCCAGATGACCTGGCATCACAGAGAAAGCAAAGAGATGAGGGTTCACAGCCACGTCCATTCCTCAGGCAAGGAGCTTGCCTCTGAAGACGCCATCAGCCTGCCGCCCTTTGTGTATGGGGCACCCAGCCCGGCGCCCAGCAACAAGAGCTCCATAAAGGCCTTTTCTCCTGCCAGCCCAGCCCTCCTCATATCTGGGTGTTTATCTTTTTGTGCCCTCATCCTCAGCTGCTCCTGACCTCCCTTTTCTGCTCTTTCAAAGAGCCAGCACTCCATGGAACAAGGCTGTGACTTAGGATGGGGATGCATATTTGATCAAGACCTATGTAAATTCCACTCACCAACAGAGTGAATATTTTCCTTTGCTTTGAAAATACAGTTCACCTCTGTCTGTATTTGTATTTCTATAAGCAGCAAAGCTTTCATTTACTGTTTTCAATCACGCTTTTATATTCAACCTCTCTCATTTTAAATTCCTTCTTGAAAAAGTAATGTCTCCCCCAATAGATACAGACCTTTACCAAAAAAAAAAAAAAAACATCACAACACAATTCTCTTCTACCTTGTGTCCATATGTGAGGTGTTTTCAAGAGCATCCTTAAGCCAAACGCTTTCCATTTATCTTTGACAATTGTCTTGACTACAGTTTTGAATCACATTTTGCCTGCAGATGGTAGCCTTTTGAACTTAAAATTTTATTTTAAGTATTTAAGTAGTTTTTTTTAAACATATACTAGTGTGTAATAACACAGGAGTCATTTTCACTTTATCACATTAGGGCAAAAAATATAAATTTCCTTTTTTTCCCCTCTTTTTTTCTTTCTTCTGAGAAGCCTTGTTACTAGATTGTCCAAAAGGACAGTAAGAACTACGTGGGGATCTTGTTAAAATACAATCTGATTCAGTAGGTCTGGCGTAGGGCTAAGGTTCTGCACTTCTAACCAGTTCCCAGGAGAGGCTGAGGCTGCTGACCTGAAGACCACGTCTGAAGAAGCAAAGGACCAGAGCAGCTGTTCTCACCTTGGCGCTACATGCAAATCCCTTGAGAAGCTCTAAAAGCAGGGTTGCCTGAGTCCCATCCCACAGATGCCAGTGGAATTGGCCTGAAGGGTGGCCTGGCCTCAGAAGTAAGTGAAAGCACCTGGGTGACTGATGCCAAAGTGCAGCTCAGGTGGTTCACAGTGGTCTAAGCCCAGATCCAGCTGACGGGCAACCCTCATCCTCAACTGTGCGTGTAGAGTCTATGGCTCTGACATCTCTTCCTCCACGAAGACTTTATATCTAGATCACTATGGAAGCAGAGCTTGTTCTCAATACCATCCACGTGCTTAAAATTAAACCTGACTCCCCTGAATGATCAGGCTCCCTTCCCCACTTACATTGAGAACCTGCGAATTTGGGTAGGTAGCTCCCGTGGACACAATCTGAGTGGTCCAACGTAAGAGGTCTTGGGGTCCTGTATCTTTGATCTCATGTAAGCATCACATACAAAAACTCTGGGAGGAAGAATCAGTCTTCTGCATTCTCCAGACAGGAAGACTGAGGCCAAGGGAAATGAATTATTTGGATAATTAGGGGCTCACCTAAGGTTGTGTTTCCCAAGAAGTAGTATTCTATCTCCACCTGTAGAACAACTTAAGCACACTAAATGCTTTGGCAAAGACTTAAGGTAAGGAACTTAAGTTCCTGAGGACTTCAGAATCAGCTTGTAATTCTCAACGAGGCCCAGGCTATAGCTGCTCTGATATTAAGATGGGCACTCTGGGTTGTGCCCCTGCCTGGCTCAACAACCCACCACGCTGTCCTCACACTTGCAGAGACCCCACCTGTGTAGATAGATACAGTGTGACTATCAAGGTTCCAACATAGGTTGAAAGAAAGACAAATACAAGAAATGCACTGTGAAAAGCAGATGTGGCTGAGGACACAGGTAGAGAAGGGATGCAAGATGCAGAGCATTCCTTGGGCAAATTTAAAAGGCCTCTAGGCATCTGGAATTGGTGATACCTTCCTTCACTGAGTCACTTTCCGAAACCTGTCTCGAGTCTAGAGTTATAACTCGTCACTTTACTACCTATTGGCAACTGGACCCTAGGTTCTGGTGAATTTTTCTAATATAGTTGAACTTCTATATGAAAGATCATCATTGCCTCCATTTATTTTTATCTCCTCCCTGTGACGTCTAAGGAATAATTCACAAATGACATTGTATAATGAGATGACTTTGAGGACACCAGATGAACACTCTAGTGGCCAGATTCTGCTGGGTCAGAAAGATCGAGTGGTTACATTCACGGCAAGGTTCCTACCGCACACATCTCTATTCTGCCGTATTGATGTGTTGGTAAAACAAACCAGTGGGGCTTCCCTGGTGGCGCAGTTGTTGAGAGTCTGCCTGCCGATGCAGGGGACACGGGTTCGTGCCCCGGTCCGGGAAGATCCCACATGCCGCGGAGAGGCTGGGCCCGTGAGCCATGGCCACTGAGCCTGCACGTACAGAGCCTGTGTTCCGCAACGGGAGAGGCCACAACAGTGAGAGGCCCACGTATCGCAAAAAAAAAAAAAAAAAAAAAAACAGTGAAAAAGGATTGTTTCAATGGAGAGTCCAAATCCGGGGCTCACTGTGAAAGCCAAGTGCAACCAATCATCACCAGCACGTGAATGCAGATGGGGATCATAATGATGGGGTGACTGTCAACTTGCGTTCAGACTTCAGCAAATCTATTCCACGTATTTCTGAGACTCCCGGCTGGGGGGTGTTCTGGTATGTGCTCAAAAGTCTCAAAAGGCACTGCTGCTGTCCTGCCAGGCCCCACTCCCCTCTGACATTCAGCCACTAAATATCGCTTGTCGGCAATCTTGCCCAAAGGGCACCAAGTTAACTGCACCTTACCAAGGTCCCCAAGTAGGGATGCTTGTGCCCCAGTGTGTTCCAGTCTCTGAATCTAGAACCCAGGTATCCGTGGGTCTCTCTGAAACAAACCAAATTTGAGTCCCAGCCACCATGTCTATTCACAATGTCTACTCCCCTCCCACATCATCCAAGAGTCTTCCTACAGCCCTTTTTTGATGGTGAGTTTCCTTCCAGAAGACTCCAAGCAAATAAATGTCAGCTGGGCTGTCCCACTAGCCCACGAGTCATGCCCAAACCTTCTGGACACAAGCAGTGGTCACAACTGACACTAAGAAAAGATCATAAAAGCAGAAAGGTGTTTGGCCACAGATCCAAAGAGATAAATACAATTTTTGCTTTGGGCTCCTTTTCAAAGCCAGCACGTTTAAGGTGACAAATGGTGGTCGTTTGCTGTATCTGATATTTGAAACGAAGCCCCACATTTCCAGAACAATAGGAATCTACCATGTGGTCTAGTTAGAGATGTTACTGGGATCAGAAAAAACTTACCAAATGGGAAAACCCAAATCAAATGATTATTCAGGTAAACAAATTGAAAATGAAGGCGTTCCCAGGTGCTTTTGACAAGGGGCAAATGGACTCCTAAATCAAACACTCCATAAATAAATTAGCAAAATGCATTATGTAACACTAACATTAATGACACACACCACATTGCCAAGGTTCTTAACCAAATATTTTCAATCTAGGCGCTTATATCGTGAAAGGCTTGGTTCTTACAGACAGCTCATAACACAAAGCAAGTCTCTCCAATGACGTTTCTGCCGTCACGAAATGTTTTTCTTCTGATCTGTCTCCAGGCCTGACATTTTTGCAAATTAAACTGGATTACATTACCCACGATGGCTGAAATTCAATTATCCAAATAACTAACCAGCCAGCTCCGTGACTAAACGATTCACCTGCTGCCTGAACTTTTGGGGTTTGACAGCATCGTGGGTTCATTTTGGCTTTGAAAAGTAGAAGTAGACCTGGATTTCTCTTGGAAAAGAACCTAGGAATTGTATTTCCTTCTAACATTACTTTAGGGATCGTGGTCAGATTCTCTCCATAAAAGATAAAACAATTCATACATTTTCAGACGCAAGGGCTGAGGGTTCTCACTCCTCGGATCCTCTGATCGGTTTTTATGCCACTTATCACAGTTTCCAATTTTACACAATCTCAAACACCAGAATAGACATCTTTATCTTTGTGCATATCTTTAGGTCAAAAGGAAGTCACATTTTCATTTACGAAAATTCTGTCATAAATACTGTCATATTGCCTTTCCATAAGATGCTTTATATTCTCTAACGGTTTATCACACTCATCAACGCTTCATCATATACATCTTTTAATTTTTGCCGTTACGACAGGTCAAAACAACTCATTGTTTGTACTTACATTTCTGTGGTTACTTGACATTGTACAACTTTTCAGGTTTATTGGCCCTTTTTACAAACCTGGTATAGGGAGTTAGAACAGTCTTTTAAGGTGTAAACAAAAATATATCATAAGATTAAAAACTGCCAAAATATTCGTTGGTAGAAAATTTTTAACTAACGGATGGAGATTTGAGAGTCAGATTTCCAGCTAATACTGAGTAAAAGGTAAAAGACATCAGAGAAATATAACTTCAAGGTTATATTTGAGTAAAAGACTAGAAATAGAGAAGAGGGTCTCGGATTGGGAGGCAACTGTGCAAAGAAGAATGTTTAAAGATGAGGAGAGACTTGCGTTTTGATTACCGTATTTCTTTTCTGTTGCTGACGTAACAGAGTACCACAAACTCACTGGTTAAAGCAGCACAAATGGATGGCCTTACAGCTCTGTAGGTCAGAAGTCTAGCAGGAGGGGCTCTCACTAAGGCTGAAATCCGGGTGTCAGCAGGTGCATTTCTTTCTGGAGTCTCTGGTTTCTGTAGAAGAATCTGTTTTCTGTCCATTTGGGTCGTTGGCGGAATGCAATTCCCTGAAGTTGTAGGACCAAGGTCCCTGTTTTCTTGCTGGTTGTAACTGAGGGCTGTTCCTATCTCCTAGAGGCAGCCATGTTCCTTGACTCAGGCCTCTCCTTACATCCTCAGGTGATGAGATTGAGCCCATTTAGGTAATCCAGGCTCATCTCTCTATTTGAAAGTCAGCTGACTGGCCGCCTTAATTCTATTTGCAACCTGAATTCCCTGTTGCCAAGTGATGAAACACATCCACAGGTTGTAAGGATTAGGATATCTTTATGGTCAGGCTGGGGGCGGGGGAGAGAAGCATGGTCCTGCCTACCACAATTAGCTTACTGGAATGCTCACGGAAGCCCCAGAGAATGATATACTCTGTGTTTTTCTGGCTTTTGTCCTTAACTACTAAGTTAAAAACAAAAACAAAAAAACTCTGACCTTCCTTAAAGCTTATTTGAGGAAGCCCTCGATTCAGACAGCTGCCACCTGGAGGATACATCTTTTTCCTTTTCTCTTTCTCTAGATGCCCTCCCCTAACTTCCAGGCACTGGACACCATTCTGACTTTCCCTGTGGCTTTCCAGCATGCTAGAGCCAAGTCCGGCTTTAAGAGAATGTAGGGGACATAGCCCTTCCCTCAATCCGTGGCATCCTTCATCACCTGGTACCCCAGCAGCCCTGCCTCCACTGCCAGGTCTGCCTAGATCTCTTGTGAAAATAGCTTCTCCTGCTTCTCATGAGTCTCAGAAGGAGCTGGATGACACATAAAGATCCCTTTATGTCTTCTCCTCTCTCCTTTGGTGAGGGAAAAATTCAGGCAAATTGACACCTGGTAGCCCACAGCTCACAAGATACATACATAGGGATCTGATTCTCTTATGCATGTACGCACCTATACATATGTATGTGTGTATAAATGTGTGTATATATGTGTGTGTGTGTGCATAGGCACATATAAGAGACAGATACACACACATGATGATACAAATAATCCACTTTTCTCCCAAGGAGTTCAAAAACTATTTTTATTCTATTATTTATTCTAAATGGGTCTGTGTAGGCTACATATAAAACAATAAATAGTTTCACTGGCCAGACTGCAATACTTAGACCTGAGAATAAGTCTTTTTCTCAAGCTCATCAAGACAACTACAGCCATCATCCCTGGCACAGGGCAGTCCTGACCAGAAATTGACTGTCATTATGCTTTATTCAAAGAGCTTATGCTCTCAGGAGACAACCTACACTACAGTAAGTCTTGGGACTGCAGGTGAATGGTGTGGGGTGTGCAGGCTACTGGGAAAGTATAGATGAGGAGATGCACGATTACTGGAGGCCTCCATCAAGCACGAACACCAGCTGGGGAAGCCTCCAAGGCAAGCCTCGTTAGCTTCCCTGAAAAGCTTCCACGGTCTACTTTGGAATCTGTATGTTGAGAAGGCCAAAAAGAACCCACATGCCACAAGATCAGTTGTATGTAGGAAACTTCCCCCTAGAAGCTACCTAGGTTAAGTCTGGCCTTGCTGAGACCAACATGGCGGAAGTCCCAGGGGATCTCCAACAGAGGTCTCAAATGGAATCATCATGAAGACCATTCATGACCTTAGAAGTGTCTTACTTGGGAGGTAAATTTGTCCTATCATAAGAACATTAGAAGACCCAGAACATTTTGGCCCAGGCCCATCCTAGACTCTAAAAGTTGGGAGGTACTTTCATGCGCATCTGTCTCAACCCTCCTATATGGGATGTGACCCTGGAAGAACCCAACACTTATCTTCAAATACTTAAACACTGCTATAGGACAAAGTGACAAAGGACCAAGCTGGCATCCCAGCTCTGTGTTCATGAGTGGTGTGATCTCAGGTGAGACACTTCACTTCTCTGGCCTTGAGGTTCCTCATCTATAAAAATGGATATAACGAATACACCAGAGGGTTGCTGTGAAATTGAACAAGGCAATCATGGAGAAACCAATAGCATCATCATTTTTTTATCCTTTCTTTGTGGTCTTAGGATCAACAGTTCTTCCCTCTCTACTCTCTATTCTTCCCTCTCTACTCTCCATTCCCCACAATCATCTTGGAAGAAACCAAAAACACTGAGTTTCTGAGTCTGCAGTCCTAAGTCTTGATCTTAGAACATAACCATCACACCCTCGAGACCCAGAATAAAATAACGCTGGTGTCCCACAACAGCCTTCTGGCCTTGCAGTAAGACTCATAGCCTGGTCCACAGAGCAGAGGCAGGAAAGATCAAAGCCCCAGGTCCCAGCCCTGAACACAGTGAAAAACAAGCTATCTTGAAAGGATCAGCTTGTTCGATTGTGTGTGTTTCGAGCATGTTAAACAGGAAGCAAACAGCAACAATGGAAACAAGACTCAGGGCAACAAAATTGCAGCCATTAAATTTTCATGATTTCAGAACTTAGTACATGCGTGTTCATCACTATGGCACTTTTTATGTCAGTGAATTTATAATGAACATAGCTGTTGAAAATCAGCGCTATTCATGGCAATAGCTTAAGTGCATAATGCTGGCATTTTAGAAATTGTCATCAAAACCATTTCACTATCAAAACGAATGAAACCTTTAATAAGGAAAGAAACCAAAATGCCCTGACACCATTTTCAATAGGCTAAGAAGGTTCATGGCTTTCAGCTAACGCTTTCATACCATGGCACCTTGGTGAGGTCAGTCGGGCCATTTATTTTCAGAAAGAAACTCGATAGAGAAAGTTTAGTGATTTGTTTAATTCACAGGTAGCGAAGTCTAGTTAGTTTCTAACTTGTATCCCCCATCCAGAGTCATTTCCACAATATTTCAATCTCCAACCCACCATCTCTCTCTCTCTCTCTCTCTCTCTCTCTCTCTCTCTCTCACACACACACACACACACACACACACACACACACACACAGATGAAGAGGCACTCCTCAAGGGGCCAACTTGAATTTTTGATTTTTCACCGCCTCTTTTCTACCCCAGGAGCATCACTCTGACTTGCCAACTATTGGCTCCGCAGTTTGAAGACCCTCTTTTCCGGTTGGATTCTCCCACACAGCAGATCCTGAGACGAGGTTTGAGTGTGAGGGGTTTATTGGGGGAAGGGTGACCTCAGGGAGCATTGGAAGGGAGTGGGGAGTGAGACAGCTGATAGAGGGTGCTTTGATGAGCAGGTTACCACTGCGGACAATGGGGGCTCCATCCCATGGTTGACCTCTAGGAGACTGTATGGAACACATCTCACGGAATCCCAGGGGCGAGAGAGATGAAACTCCTCTGCACTTCTGTCTGCTCCCCACACAAACCAAGCACACCCCTGCAGCCAGCAAAAGCCCCCAGGCACTTTCAGGTGCCAGGAGTGGGATGCCATCTGCATGGCACACAGGGGTGGTGAGTGGCAAACGGATATGGGCAGGGCACTGACAACGTCTGCTTCACGCTATATAGAAACCTCCCCAATTCCAGACTCTTCCAAGGGGCCTTTCTACCACTTGTCTTCTCCCTCCAAAGCGGCCATTCAGAAATGGACCCTGAAGGCTCTCTCTAGAGGATCCTACCTGTGACCTGCCTTTGTGCACAGTCCTGACCAACGCTGGCAAATAAAACAAGAGGAGCCAATGCAGACAAGACACTCAATGAGAGACAGCATATGCAGCACTTAAGAGCCTGGATGCTGTTGCCACACAGCCTGGGATTGGAGTCCAGACCTCCTACTTCCCACTCCAAAGTTATTTCAACACAACCCCATCTGCCAGATTTCTAAAAGCACCCCCCAAAAAAGCAGCACCAAATATGTGTCATATTAATATTAGACTTGTACAAACATGACCGCAAACCCAGTGGGAGAGACTTGGAGCTCGAAGAGCTGAGAAATGCAGCAAGAAAAGGCCATTGCTTTCTTCAAGAGCCTGCAGCCACTCTGGGAGGGAGCTGGAAAGGATGAACTCCAGCTTGGCAAGCTCACAGCGATGGTGGAGACTCACAGCATCACTATGATCCCACCGCCCACCAGCCAGGGAAGGAGGACCCATGTGGAATTGACTGGGCATAAGCAAGGTTCGGAAGATTACAATTCAAAAACAATTTAATTATTAAAAAAAAAGAAGCAGACCGTGAAGGGGGAAGAAATGGTGGAGGGTGCGTGGGAGAGAGAATTCTAGTGTATGTATGTCTATGAAAAAGATGATGAGAGAAAAGCACAGAAACAGAGAGAGAACTCAGTGGGGAGGAGAGTGAATGAGAGAAAAAATAAGAGCGGGGAGGAGGGAAATAATTCGTGCCAGACAAAAGAAAATAACTCTGGTTGATTCACTTGTAAAATTACCTCTTGGAAGAATAGTTCGTAAGGCAGGAGGGGGAAGAATCAAACAGGCAGCCCTTGGGAGAGGCAGCTCTCCAGATGCAGGCATCAGGAAGAAACAGGTCATCTCTTCAGGTGTCTGTACCCAATACTCACCATTTCCTGTCAATAACCCCACTGAAGACTAAATTCCCAGGAAAAGAGTCTGGCCTATTTTTGATTACATGACCCACCTTTGGTTGAGGGTCTGTGGGAGAGGTCTTGATGGACAGTCTCAGATCACGGAGAATGAGGGACAGGTGTCTCCATGACAGCGCTGAAACAGAGATCAAGAGATGCCAGGAACCCGAGCATCAGGTGTCCACCACCAACAGGGAAGCCCAAAGAGAGGTGAAGAGTTAGGGAAGGAGCAGCTAGAAACCTGGGAAAGACGGGGAAACAGGAAGAGAAAGAGATGAATGAAGAGGGGGAAAAAAAGGTATGAATGTAAGAACCTGATACAGAGGAGAGAAGCTAGATAAAAAAGGAAGAAGTCGGACTTCCCTGGTGGCGCAGTGGTTGAGAGTCCGCCTGCCGATGCAGGGGACGCGGGTTCATGCCCCGGTTCGGGAAGATCCCACATGCCGCGGAGCGGCTGGGCCCGTGAGCCATGGCCGCTGAGCCTGCGTGTCCGGAGCCTGTGCTCCGCAACGGGAGAGGCCACAACAGTGAGAGGCCCGCGTACCGCAAAAAAAAAAAAAAAAAAAAAAAAAGGAAGAAGTCCAGCTTCTACATATATAAGAAGTAGGAACCAAACAAGGGGAAGGGAGAGAAGGGAAAGTGACACAAGGATGGAGATGATGGCAAGGAGTCATGTGGGAGAGAGTTAACGTCTGTGACGACGTTAACTACAGGCAAACTACTTCCTATGCCGTGAAGTGGATGACAAGTAGGAGGGGTCCCCGACCGCCCCGAGAGAGTGAGAGTTGACGTCCACTCCACTCGGTGTGGACATCCACTCAGTGACGTAGCCATGATCAGCGTTGTTCCCGTTTCTCTACTCTTGCACAACAAACCACCCCAAAACTCAGTAGCTTGGAATCACTCATTACCTCTCAGGGTTCTCTGGCTTGACTGCACTCAGACGACCAGTTTCCATGTGGTATGTCTCATGTAGTCTATCAGATGTCAGCTGGGGCTGTACCATCTGAAGATTCGCCTGGGCTGGAATATTCAAACGGATGCGTTCACGATACCGGCGGTGGACACTGTGGCACAGGTGAGGCTGTGAACTGAAATACCTCCATGGGGCTGCGGCATTTCACAGCATGGCAGCTGGTTCTAAGAGGGAATCTCCCGGGAGTGAGCATTTCAAAAGGTAGAAAGAGGAAGCTGTCAGTCAAGCTAAGCTAAGCTTGAAGCTGGTCCAGCATCACCTCTTTCCTGGCCAAAGTGGACACAGTGGAATTTCAGGGATGCTCAATTTCCATGCTCTGCGGGGATCCAACATGCTCTGCGTCCCCTGGCCCTTCTTGTTGAACTCTTCACACTTTCCTTGTTTCTAATATGGCTGGAATTCTTGTTTTTCTAATTCCCATATGTAGTCTTTCAATAGATCCATTACTTGAAGCTTATGGAGTTCTTTAAAGAACCCCAAAATATCTTACTGGCAAATATAATTATTAAAAAATAATAATGGCCACCATTAAAGAGTGTTTACTACATACCAAGCCTTCATTGTCTCATAAATTCTCACACCAATTTGAAAGAATTTACAGGTGAATAAACTGTTTGGAGAGAAGGTTCAATACCAGGGTGGATCAATTATTTAAAGTCAAGTCAAAACGGCTGAACTGGATTCAAAACTAGGTCTACCGCATTCTAAATCCCAAACCAGTCTGATTCTCCAGCATTGTTTTATAGTGGATGAGGTCTTTTCTGTCATAATAGGTACCATCTTTCCCACCCATGGGAGCAAGACAAGGAGTTAGGAGGAGAATCCTACACCTTCATGAGCATCACAGCTTTACTCTTGGTTCTGAGTTGGAAGCCATGAGCTGATCCTTGGTGGATTCCTGGAGGCCACCACTCAAGAGAGTTTCCCTCCCATAAACGCCTTGTCTGAGAGAGTACCAAGAGGACTGCTGTGCAGACAGACCCTGAGGAAGGAGAGCTGTGGACTCTTAAAGGAAAGCACACAAGAGACTGGAAAGAAAAGTCATCCTGTCACTTGCTCTGTTAGGCCATATGGATAAAGAGAACCCACCCCACGGCAAAGTTCCTCTCTCTCATAGGCAATCTAAATATCTGTTTACCTAATTGCGCTGCTCTTTTGCTCACATACATATATATTTTACAACTGTGCCATCTGTGTTATCATAGTTATGGTCGTGCCAGCGTTTCCATAAAACTGATAGTAAATCTTTGTTTTCTGACTTTCAGAAAGAGCCGATAAAAAGTGGGTCTGGGCTGAAACTCATTCCCAACAGGTTCCAGCCAAGACACTAATAGATTTGTTGGCAAATTAAGCAAATATCAATTTACTTGGCAGGTTAAAAATATGACAGAAGTTTACTATTTCCAGAGGCAAATATGCATTCACAAAGGAGAAGAAAAAACTAAATCCCAATATAAACAAGATGATGGACTTTAATTGTAATGTCTGTAGGCCATTCCTTTGATTCATTTAAAACCTTAAGAAGTCAGGTTAGTACTATAAAATCTACAGATGTTTCCTGATTGCATTTGCAGGAGATCTTTTGATAAAAAGCAGCAGAAATGGGCCATGGCCACCTTAGGCAAGAAGGAAATTCACCAGAGAGCTTTGCAAGATCCCACAGGATTGCAAGAAGGAAGGGGAGGGGTGCTGAGGAAGAAGGGCTGAAATGGAAGAAGATCCAAGCTGTCTTAGTAGCATGAACTGCTTGGCAGCACCATGTCCAGAATGAAGGCCCTCTAGCCCTGTCATCCTTCTCCATATCCTTTCGGTCTAGATTCAAAAGTCCAGCAAAGGGTGTGGTGAGCCAAGCCTGTGGCTTCTCCTTATTTCTACTGTACCTGCTCCTTGGGGCTGCACAGTGGTGGGCGAAGCATTCAGCAGCATCATTTAAAACTTCCAAGAGATGGCGGAAGAGTAAGACGCGGAGATCACCTTCCTCTCCACAGATACACCAGAAATACATCTACGCGTGGAACAACTCCTACGGAGCACCTACTGAACGCTGGCAGAAGACCTCAGACCTCCCAAAAGGCAAGGAACCCCCCACGTACCTGGTTAGGGCAAAAGAAAAAACTAAACAGAGACAAAAGGATAGGGACGGGTCCTGCACCAGCGGGAGAGAGCTGTGAAGGAGGAAAAGTGTCCACACACTAGGAGCCCCTTCGCGGGCGGAGACTTCGGGAGGCGGGGTGGGGGAGCTTGGGAGCCGCGGAGGAGAGCACAGCAACAGGGGTGCGGAGGGCAAAGCGGACAGATTCCAGCGCAGAGGATCGGGCCGACCGGCACTCACCAGCCGAGAGGCTTGTCTGCTCGCCCGCCGGGGCGGGCGGGGCTGGGAGCTGAGGCTCCGGCTTTTGTCGGAGCGCCGGGAGAGGACTGAGGTTGGCGGCGTAAACACAGCCTGCAGGGCGTTGGTGCGCCGCGGCTGGCCGGGAGAGAGTCCGGGGAGGGGTCTGGACCTGCCGAAGAGGCAAGAGACTTTTACGTCCCTCTTTGTTACCTGGTGCACGAGGAGAGGGGATTAAGAACGCTGCTTGAGAGAGCTCCAGGGACGGGCGCGAGCCACGGCTAAGAGTGCGGACCCCAGAGACGGACATGGGACGCTAAGGCCGCTGCTGCCGCCGCCAGGAGGCCTGTGTGCGAACACAGGTCACTAGCCACACGCCCTTCCGGGGAGCCTGTGCAGCCCGCCACTGGCAGGGTCCCGGGATCCAGGGACGGCTCCCCCGGGAGAACGCACGGCGCGCCTCAGGCTGCAACGTCACGCCAGCCTCTGCCGCTGCAGGCCCGCCCCGCACACCGTGACCCTCCCTACCCCCCGGCCTGGGTGAGCCAGAGCCTCCGAATCAGCGGCTCCTTTAACCCCGTCCTGTCTGACCAAAGAACAGACGCCCTCCGACGACCTACACGCACAGGCGGGGCCAAATCCAAAGCTGAGCCCCTGGGAACTGTGAGAACAAAGAAGAGAAAGGGAAATCTCTCCCAGCAGCCTCAGAAGCAGCGGATTAAAGCTCCACAATCAACTTGATATACCCTGCATCTGTGGAATACCTGAATAGACAACGAATCATCCCAAATTAAGGAGCCCTGTGGATGAAAGGCTCTTGGTGCTGCAGCCAGGAGTCAGTGCTGTGCCTCTGAGGTGGGAGAGCCAACTTCAGGACACTGGAGACCTCCCAGCTCCACATAATATCAAACAGCAAAAAGAGACCTCCCAGCTCCACATAATATCAAACAGCAAAAATCTCCGAGAGATCTCCATCTCAACGCCAGCACCCAGCTTCACTCAACGACCAGCAAGCTACAGTGCTGGACATCCTATGCCAAACAACTAGCAAGACAGGAACACAACCCCACCCATTAGCACAGAGGCTGCCCAAAATCATAAGAAGTCTACAGACACCCCAAAACACACCACCAGACGTGGACCTGCCCACCAGAAAGACAAGATCCAGCCTCATCCACCAGAACACAGGCACTAGTACCATCCACCAGGAAGCCTACACAACCCACTGAACCAACCTTAGCCACTGGGGACAGACACAAAAAACAACAGGAACTACGAACCTTCAGCCTGCAAAAAAGGAGACCCCAAACACAGTAAGATAAGCAAAATGAAAAGACAGAAAAACACACAGCAGATGAAGGAGCAAGATAAAAACCCACCAGACCTAACAAATGAAGAGGAAATAGGCAGTCTACCTGAAAAAGAATTCAGAATAATGATAGTAAGGTTGATCCGAAATCTTGGAGATAGAATGGACAATAGAATGGATAAATTGCAAGAATCAGTTAACAAGGACCTAGAAGAACTAAAGATGAAACAAGCAACGATGAACAACACAATAAATGAAATTAAAAGTACTCTAGATGGGATCAATAGCAGAATAACTGAGGCAGAAGAACGGATAAGTGACCTGGAAGATAAAATAGTGGAAATAACTACTGCAGAGCAGAATAAAGAAAAAAGAATGAAAAGAACTGAGGACAGTCTCAGAGACCTCTGGGACAACATTAAACGCACCAACATTCGAATTATAGGGGTACCAGAAGAAGAAGAGAAAAAGAAAGGGACTGAGAAAATATTTGAAGAGATTATAGTTGAAAACTTCCCTAATATGGGAAAGGAAATAGTTAATCAAGTCCAGGAAGCACAGAGAGTCCCATACAGGATAAATCCAAGGAGAAATACGCCAAGACACATATTAATCAAACTGTCAAAAATTAAATACAAAGAAAACATATTAAAAGCAGCAAGGGAAACACAACAAATAACACACAAGGGAATCCCCATAAGGTTAACAGCTGATCTTTCAGCAGAAACTCTGCAAGCCAGAAGGGAGTGGCAGGACATATTGAAAGTGTTGAAGGAGAAAAACCTGCAACCAAGATTACTCTACCCAGCAAGGATCTCATTCAGATTTGATGGAGAAATTAAAACCTTTACAGACAAGCAAAAGCTGAGAGAGTTCAGCACCACCAAACCAGCTCTACAACAACTGCTAAAGGAACTTCTCTAGGCAAGAAACACAAAAGAAGGAAAGGACCTACAATAACGAACTCAAAACAATTAAGAAAATGGGAATAGGAACACACATATCGATAATTACCTTAAATGTAAATGGACTAAATGCTCCCACCAAAAGACACAGATTGGCTGAATGGATACAACAACAAGACCCATATATTTGCTGTCTACAAGAGACCCACTTCAGACCTAGAGACACATACAGACTGAAAGTAAGGGGATGGAAAAAGGTATTTCATGCAAATGGAAACCAAAAGAAAGCTGGAGTAGCAATTCTCATATCAGACAAAATAGACTTTAAAACAAAGACTATTAGAAGAGACAAAGAAGGACACTACATAATGATCAAGGGATCGATCCAAGAGGAAGATATAACAATTGTAAATATTTATGCACCCAACATAGGTGCACCTCAATACATAAGGCAAATACTGACAACCATAAAAGGGGAAATCGACAGTAACACATTCATAGTAGGGGACTTTAACACCCCACTTTCACCAATGGACAGATCATCCAAAATGAAAATAAATAAGGAAACACAAGCTTTAAATGATACATTAAATGAGATGGAGTTAATTGATATTTATAGGACATTCCATCCAAAAACAACAGAATACACATTTTTCTCAAGTGCTCATGGAACATTCTCCAGGATAGATCATATCTTGGGTCACAAATCAAGCCTTGGTAAATTTAAGAAAATTGAAATTGTATCAAGTATCTTTTCTGACCACAACGCCATGAGACTAGATATCAATTACAGGAAAAGATCTGTAAAAAATACAAACACATGGAGGCTAAACAATACACTACTTAATAATGAAGTGATCACTGAAGAAATCAAAGAGGAAATCAAAAAATACCTAGAAACAAATGACAATGGAGACACAACGACCCAAAACCTGTGGGATGCAGCAAAAGCAGTTCTAAGGGGGAAGTTTATAGCAATACAAGCCCACCTTAAGAAGCAGGAAACATCTCGAATAAACAACCTAACCTTGCACCTCAAGCAATTAGAGAAAGAAGAACAAAAAAACCCCAAAGCTAGCAGAAGGAAAGAAATCATAAAAATCAGATCAGAAATAAATGAAAAAGAAATGAAGGAAACAATAGCAAAGATCAATAAAACTAAAAGCTGGTTCTTTGAGAAGATAAACAAAATAGATAAACCACTAGCCAGACTCATCAAGAAAAAAAGGGAGAAGACTCAAATCAATAGAATTAGAAATGAAAAAGGAGAGGTTACAACTGACACTGCAGAAATAAAAGAGATCATGAGAGATTACTACAAGCAACTCTATGCCAATAAAATGGACAATCTGGAAGAAATGGACAAATTCTTAGAAATGCACAACCTGCCAAGACTGAATCAGGAAGAAATAGAAAATATGAACAGACCAATCACAAGCACTGAAATTGAAACTGTGATTAAAAATCTTCCAACAAAGAAAAGCCCAGGACCAGATGGCTTCACAGGCGAATTCTATCAAACATTTAGAGAAGAGCTAACACCTATCCTTCTCAAACTCTTCCAAAATATAGCAGAGGGAGGAACACTCCCAAACTCCTTCTACGAGGCCACCATCACCTTGATACCAAAACCAGACAAGGATGTCACAAAGAAAGAAAACTACAGGCCAATATCACTGATGAACATAGATGCAAAAATCCTCAACAAAATACTAGCAAACAGAATCCAACAGCACATTAAAAGGATCATACACCATGATCAAGTGGGGTTTATTCCAGGAATGCAAGGATTCTTCAATATACGCAAATCTATCAACGTGATACACCATATTAAGAAATTGAAGGATTAAAAACCATATGATCATCTCAATAGATGCAGAGAAAGCTTTTGACAAAATTCAACACCCATTTATGATAAAAACCCTGCAGAAAGTAGGCATAGAGGGAACTTTCCTCAACATAATAAAGGCCATATATGACAAGCCCACAGCAAACATCATCCTCAATGGTGAAAAACTGAAAGCATTTCCACTAAGATCAGGAACAAGACAAGGTTGCCCACTCTCACCACTCTTATTCAACATAGTTTTGGAAGTTGTAGCCACAGCAATCAGAGAAGAAAAGGAAATAAAAGGAATCCAAATCGGAAAAGAAGAAGTAAAGCTGTCACTGTTTGCAGATGACATGATCCTATACATAGAGAACCCTAAAGATGCTACCAGAAAACTACTAGAGCTAATCAATGAATTTGGTAAAGTGGCAGGATACAAAATTAATGCACAGAAATCTCTGGCATTCCTATATACTAATGATGAAAAATCTGAAAGTGAAATCAAGAAAACACTCGCATTTACCATTGCAACAAAAAGAATAAAATATCTAGGAATAAACCTACCTAAGGAGACAAAAGATCTGTTTGCAGAAAATTATAAGACACTGATGAAAGAAATTAAAGATGATACAAATAGATGGAGAGATATACCATGTTCTTGGATTGGAAGAATCAACATTGTGAAAATGACTCTACTACCCAAAGCAATCTATAGATTCAATGCAATCCCTATCAAACTACCACTGGCATTTTTCACAGAACTAGAACAAAAAATTTTGCAATTTGTATGGAAACACAAAAGACCCCGAATAGCCAAAGCAATCTTGAGAACGAAAGAAGGAACTGGAGGAATCAGGCTCCCTGACTTCAGACTATACTACAAAGCTACAGTTATCAAGACGGTATGGTACTGGCACAAAAACAGAAAGATAGATCAATGGAACAGGATAGAAAGCCCAGAGATAAACCCACGCACATATGGTCACCTTATCTTTGACAAAGGAGGCAGAAATGTACAGTGGAGAAAGGACAGCCTCTTCAATAAGTGGTGCTGGGAAAACTGGACAGCTACATGTAAAAGTATGAGATTAGATCACTCCCTAACACCATACACAAAAATAAGCTCAAAATGGATTAAAGACCTAAATGTAAGGCCAGAAACTATCAAACTCTTAGAGGAAAACATAGGCAGAACACTCTATGACATAAATCACAGCAAGGTCCTTTTTGACCCACCTCCTAGAGAAATGGAAATAAAAACAAAAGTAAACAAATGGGATCTAATGAAACTTAAAAGCTTTCGCGCAGCAAAGGAAACCATAAAGAAGACCAAAAGACAACCCTCAGAATGGGAGAAAATATTTGCAAATGAAGCAACTGACAAAGGATTAATCTCCAAAATTTATAAGCAGCTCATGCAGCTTAATAACAGAAAAACAAACAACCCAATCCAAAAATGGGCAGAAGACCTAAATAGACATTTCTCCAAAGAAGATATACAGAGTGCCAAGAAACACATGAAAGAATGCTCAACATCACTAATCATTAGAGAAATGCAAATCAAAACTACAATGAGATATCATCTCACACCAGTCAGAATGGCCATCATCAAAAAATCTAGAAACAATAAATGCTGGAGAGGGTGTGGAGAAAAGGGAACCCTCTTACACTGTTGGTGGGAATGTAAATTGATACAGCCACTGTGGAGAACAGTATGGAGGTTCCTTAAAAAGCTACAAATAGAACTACCATATGACCCAGCAATCCCACTACTGGGCATATACCCTGAGAAAACCATAATTCAAAAAGAGTCATGTACCAAAATGTTCATTGCAGCTCTATTTACAATAGCCCAGAGATGGAAACAACCTAAGTGTCCATCATCGGATGAATGGATAAAGAAGATGTGGCACATATATACAATGGAATATTACTCAGCCATAAAAAGAGACGAAATTGAGCTATTTGTAATGAGGTGGATAGACCTAGAGTCTGTCATACAAAGTGAAGTAAGTCAGAAAGAGAGAGACAAATACCGTATGCTAACACATATATATGGAATTTAAAAAAAAAATGTCATGAAAAACCTAGGGGTGAAACAGGAATAAAGACACAGACTTACTAGAGAATGGACTTGAGGCTATGGGGAGGGGGAAGGGTAAACGGTGACAAAGCGATAAAGAGGCATGGACATATATACACTACCAAACGTAAGGCAGATAGCTAGTGGGAAGCAGCCGCATAGCACAGGGAGATCAGCTCGGTGCTTTGTGACTGCCTGGAGGGGTGGGATAGGGAGGGTGGGAGGGAGGGAGACGCAAGCGGGAAGAGATATGGGAATATATGTATATATATAACTGATTCATTTTGTTGTGAAGCTGAAACTAACATACCATTGTAAAGCAATTATACTCCAATAAAGATGTTAAAAAAAAAAAAAAAACTTCCAAGAAAGAGAGAGAAAGGAGGAGGGAGGAGGGGGAGGAGGAGGAAGAAGAAGAAGAAGAAGGAAAAGGACTGGGAGAAGGAGGGGGAGGAGGAGGGGGGAGGGGGAAGAGGGAGGGGAAGAAGGAAGAAGAGAAAGAAAGAGAAGGAAAGAAGGAAGGAGGGGAGGGGGAGGGGAGGGGAGGAAGGAAGGAGAGGGGGAAGGAAGAAGAAGAAATACAGAAAGAAAAACAGAGAGAGAGCCACATGGGTGTCAAACACTATGGAACTGGCTCGATAGATTATGCTACAAATACACAATGGAATATTATACAATCATTTAAAGTTATAGGAAAAAATATTTAATGACTTGGAAAGTTGTGCTCCATAGAGTTTTTTGGGTTTTTTTGGTGTTTTTTTTTTTGCGGTACACGGGCCTCTCACTGTTGTGGCCTCTCCCGTTGCGGAGCACAGGCTCTGGACGTGCAGGCTCAGCGGCCATGGCTCACGGGTCCAGCCACTCCGCGGCACGTGGGATCCTTCCGGACCGGGGCACGAACCCGTGTTCCCTGCATCGGCAGGCGGACCCCCAACCACTGAACCACCAGGGAAGCCCTGTGCTCAACAGAGTTTTAAGTGAAAAAAAAATAGGTTACCAAACAGTATGTGCGATATAATCCCATTTTAGAAAGGAAGGAATACATAAATAAATAAACAAGCATGTACACATGAAAAAAACTGGTGATGGGATTTCAAGTTACTTTTAGTTTTTTATTTTAGCTAATCTCTAGGACTAATGTTTTTAAAAGCAGATGTATATTGCTTTTGAAAGGATGATAAAAAACAAGAGCAATTTTCAGGTTTCAGAACCTCCTTCTATCTGCACCCCTATGTCCGCTGCAGCATTATTCACAAAGGCCGAGACATGGAAACAACCTGTGTCCATTGATGGATGAATGGATCAAGAAAATGCGGTGTAGGAACTTCTCTGGTGACGCAGTAGTTGGGAGTCCACCTGCCAATGCAGGCGACACGGGTTCAAGCCCTGGTCTGGGAAGATCCCACATGCCGCAGAGCAACTAAGCCCGTGCGCCACAACTACTGAGCCTGCGCTCGTAGAGCCTGCGAGCCACAACTACTGAAGCCCACGTACCTGGAGCCCGTGCTCCGCAACAAGAGAAGCCACCGCAGTGAGAAGCCCACGCCCCACGATGAAGAGTAGCCCCCGCTCGCTGCAACTAGAGAAAGCCTGTGTGCAGCAATGAAGACCCAACGCAGCCAAAAATAAATAAATAAATAAATAAATAATTTTAAAAAAGAAAGAAAATGTGGTGTATATTACATAGTGGAATATCATTCAGCTGTAAAAAAGGGAAGTCCTGCCGTTTGCAACAACAAAGATGGATCTCGAGGGAATTATGCTAAGTGAAACAAGTCAGAGAAAGCCAAGTACTGTATGATCTCAGGTATGTTCAATCTAAAAAAACAATCAAACTCATAGCTAGAACAGATTGGTGGTTGCCAGAGGTGGGGGGTGGGGAGTGGGTGAAATGGGCAAAGGTGCCCAAAAGGTACAAACTTCTAGTTATAAGATAAATAAGTCCTGGGGACGTAATGTAAAAAATAACAAACAAACCAACAAAAACCACCTCCTCCTGAATCTCTGAGGTATATCCAGCAATTAGTACTATTATCCCATTCTACAGATGGAGAAGTTGAGGCCCAGAGAGGCTATTGTCAGGCAGAGTCATAACAGAGCTGAGACAGGAACCTCAAACCTTAGTCTGCCAGCCCCGGTGCTCTTTCCCTCTCCCTTCCACGGGGGCTGGAGTCACAGGACTCCAGGATGGGACCCTTGATAAGGGGGTAGAAGCTGGCAGTCGGCACCCTCCTTGTGAACCAGGCCAGCCTTGCTGCTTTCTTTAGCTCCTGAAGCTGCCACCGAAGCGCATCAAACTGCAGCTTTTTCTCCTTCTTTGAGAGAGAGGATCATTAAGGTGTTATGGGAAATTCTGCACGTCGTATCGGAACTGCTGAATGTTATCTTCCACGGGCCATTTTGAAATCATCTCTGTGTCTGAAAGGTCACTACTGCTGGCTAAACGGCATTGATTTCCAGGTATTTACAGATGTACATGACAACTCCTGCCAGGGCCTTTCATGGATTGAGGAACCGAGCCAGTGGGATGCGAGTGGCAAATATTTCCTCTGAGCAGAGTCATTATAAGAGAAGATCAACCCGGAGGCTCCAGCAGTCGTGACGCGGACCACGCCTTTCTGAGACTCCGGCTGTGGCTGTCGCATCCTCACAGCCCCGCCCACCTGGGCCGCAGCTTGGGGGCTAGCATGTTGCTGATGTGACACCAGGACGACCAGGAGCTCCTGTCTGCAGCTGCTCCCTCCACGCACCCAGTGACTCATGTTCCACCAGAGAAACTCAGACCCTAAACTAGGCTTAGGGTCAGCGAGGCTGGGGCTGAGGTCCACAGATGCTGCTTTTCACCAGGAATTCTGAAAGCTCTTAGAAAGAGCAGTCAGATTTCATTTTGGGGGGTAAATTTTGGTTCTTCTTTCATGTTTTTGCTTTCTTCATCTTTTTAAAAATTTTTTCTGAAGTATAGTTGATTTACAATGTTGTTAGTTTCAGGTGTACAACAAAGTGATTCAGTTATACATACATACGTATATATATGTATGTATATATATTATATATATATTATGTATATATGTATGTATATATATAGTATATGTATATATATTATATATGTATATATATTATGTATATTTATATTATGTATGTATATTTATATTACATATAAAAAACAATATATATATTCTTTTTTAGATTATTCTCCATTATAGGTTATTACAAGACATTGAGTAGAGTTCCCTGTGCTATGCAGTAAATCCTTATTGTTTATCTATTTTATATATAGTAGTCTGTATCTGTTAATCCCAAACTCCTAATTTATTCCCTCCCCCACCTTTCCCCTTTGGTAACCATAAGTTTCTTTTCTATGTCTGTGAGTCTATTTCTGTTTTGTAAATAAGTTTATTTGCATTATCTTTTAGATTCCATATATAAGTGATACCATATTTGTCTTTGTCTGACTTACTTCACTTAGTATGATAATCTCTAGGTCCAGCCACATTGCTGCAAATGGCATTATTTCATTCTTTTTTATGGCTGAGTAATATTCCATTGTGTATATATACCACATCTTCTTTATCCACTTATCAGATTTCATTTAAATGCTTTTAATTGGAGAGACTTGTGTCAGTGCCAAGGGCTCACAGTAAAGTCTGATGTTAGGAAGGCAGGTGCATCATTTCCCAGCATCACTGCAGTGGCATAAAGTCAGCAGTGAGTTTGGTTCATGGTGCCCCAGTGCCTTTGCTTGGTGCCCCCACCAGGCCCCATAATAAACACTTTTTGAGAGCTTCAGACTAGGCTGTATGTGAGGACAAGGGACACATTCACCCCAGGGAAGAGACCAGATTGTAAGCCCAAAGCAAGTAGTTTGCTCATCCCACAAACCAAACACATATGCCAAGTTAATCCAAAGAAATCCATATTCCAGTAGAGAATGACTCCCACCTACCGTGTGGACTTCTATTACTTGCTCTTTCCAGACGCATTTAGGTGAAGGTAAGATCCTGGACTCTTTCCTATGAAATGTCAGTTTCTTTACAGGGATGAAAGGAACGTTGGATCTACTGACAGACCTGAACTGAAATACCAGCCCCACGCTTAGCAGTCACAACACCTCAGAAAAGTTATCGATTTCAGTGGTTCTCAAAGTAGAGTCCAGGGTCCCCTGAGGGATCCCTCTCAGGGCTACACAAAGTCGAAACACTTTTCATAATAATACTACACTGTTCTTTGCCTTTCTCACTCTCTTTCTCTCAAGAGTGTGCAGTGGAGCTTTCCAGAGACTACGTAACCAGAGATGTTATCACGCTGATGGCTACTGGAATGTGTGCCTGTGTATTCTTGTATCTTAAATTTTTCTCTTTTAATGTCTAATGAGATAAGGATTGATATAAATAACCCACATAAGCCAAAGCTCTTTGAGATCTTCAGTAAGTTTTAAGAGTGTCTGAGAATCGCTGACCTCATCTCTTTGCACCTGTGCTTCCAGTGTATCACTGGGCTGTTGTGGAGATTAAATCAGATGAAGTACGTGACACCGGGGGCCACACACCAGAATCTACCCCTCCCTGCTCAAAGGCAGGCATCTTCCCAGCTTGCACTCAACTTTACCCTTTATGGGAATGAGCTTGATGCCTGCTTGGAAACACCCATTGCCCCCTCTCCTTAACGCCAGGCCCTTGACAGTCTCCCAGGCCTTCCCCGTAGATCCAATTTCCTGCCTCAACCTCCCATCCCTGGCTTCTCTGTGTATCATCTCTATAGATGTGAGGTTCCCTGTGCCTTATCAGGTGTATGTGCTAGACATTATAAGACCACACCTCTGTGGGATGGAGGTAGGGTCTTTCTTAAAACAACTGGTCAACCACTCCAGGAAGTGGAGAGTTCCAAGACCGCACCCAGAGATTAGAGGGCACCCCTCCGTAGTGTCTCTCTGGGTCTCGCTCTTGGGCCAGGGTTGGGAGGAGTGTAGGTAGGCTTGTGGTACCTCCTAGAAGGAAAGATAGACCCCGGCACCTGGAGAGACCAGGTGTCTGACAGAAAGGACTCCCACGTTGGCAGGTTTCATACCTATTAATCCCTAAATCTCCTGTATTAACTTCTCAGGGGCTCACCGGTTCTTCAGAAAAAAACCCCCACATTTCCCCATCCCGCCATGTCTGAGAGCCTGGCAGACCCATTTCCTCTATAAGAGATGGACTCCGGCATTCTGTGTCTGATGAAATAGAGCAGGAAAACTTTGGTGGTAGGAAAACCCTCCAAGGAGAGGGGGGACAGAGAAGAAGTCTGGGTTGAACAGATATTTCAGGATTGAAATATCAGGATTGATCAGATGTGGGGAGTGAGGAAAGGGTGCAACTGAGGATAACTCCAAGGATTGTGCCTTGGAATACTGATGGAAGAGCCGCCATTCACTGAGACAGACAGTAGTGGGCAAAGAGTTGGATTAGGAGGGAAGGAGAGTAGCTGGAAATTCTGCTCTAAAGCTCAGGCAAGAGGTTGGCCAGAAGGTCACAAAATGGCAGCTGAATCCCCCAGGGATGGGGCTATGCCCAGGAGACATTTCTGAAGCAAGCACAGCAGAGCTTGCAGCTGGAACAAGCTGGCAGAAAAGCAGAAATCTGTTCTGGAAGATTCTCCGGAGTCCCTGTCACTGATTTTCATTGCCAACTCCCTTTCCTGACCACTTCTGGTGCCTGATTTCCCCCTCGGCCCTCAGATCTGCTTTTGTAACTCCCAAACCCTGGCTCTCTGCTTCTGCTCCCCCAAATCATCCCTCTTTTCAGACTCCTGAGTCCACCCGGAAGGCTTCACACATTCGCAAATACCCCACGGCTAGGCCTGCCGCTCAGTTCAGCACGCGCCCTTACTTTTTGCACAGCAGTCCAGGAAATCTTTTATTCTTGCTCTGCTGAGTCCCTTTATTAGAAACTGAGGGAGGGGTAAGGTCACAAAGGAAGAACAGAACATGTAGAGCAGGAAGAGAGAAGGATCCCAGGAGAATGAGAACAATAAAGTAGCCATTAGAAAACTTGAGAAGCTCTTTTTTTCTTCCACACTGTGTATTTTCAACTCCTGTTTTCAAGGGAATTATTTTAAATGGCTGATTTGGAGAACTAATGTCACTTGGGTATATGTGGATTAGAGCCAGACCTCTCACCCTCAAAGTGATTCAATTCATTGTAGCAAATGTTATTCCATTGAAAAGTCATATATAAGAATAGAAACAACAACAAAAATATCTGCAATCTGCACAGTGGCTTGTGGGTTTGTAACAATTGTTTATACAAACAATCTCTCTTGTTAGAGAAATGCAAATCAAAACTACAGTGGGGTACCACCTCACACTGGTCACAACAACCATCATTAAAAAGTCTACAAGTAACAAATGCTGGAGAGGGTGTGGAGAAAAGGGAACCCCCCCTACACTGTTGGTGGGAATGTAAATTGGTATAGCCACTGCGGAAAACAGTATGGAGGGTCTTCAAAAAACTAAATATAGGGCTTCCCTGGTGGTGGCACACTGTGGTGGCACAGTGGTTGAGAGTCCACCTGCCGATGCAGGGGACGTGGGTTCGATCCCACATGCCGCGGAGCGGCTGGGCCCGTGAGCCATGGCCGCTGAGCCTGCGCGTCCGGAGCCTGTGCTCCGCAACGGGAGAGGCCACAACAGTGAGAGGCCCGCGTACCGCAAAAAAAAAAAGCTAAATAAAGAGTTGCCATATGACTCAGCAATCCCACTTCTGGGCATATACCCTGAGAAAAGTATAATTCAAAAAGATACATGCACCCCAATGTTCACAGCAGCACTATTCACAATAGGCAAGACATGGAAACAACCTAAATGTCCACTGACAGATGAATGGATAAAGAAGATGTGGTACATGTATACAATGGAATACTACTCAGCCATAAAAAAAGAATGAAATAATTCCATCTGCAGCAACATGGTTGGACCTAGAGATTATCAGACTAAGTGAAGTAAGTCAGAAAGAGAAAGACAAATGCCATATGATAGGACTTATATGTGGAATCTGAAATATGACACAAATGAACTTGTCTACAAAACAGAAGCAGACTCACAGACATAGAGAACAGACTTGTTATTGCCAAGGGGAAGGGAGGTGGGGGAGGAATGGATTGGGAGTTTGGGATTAGCAGATGCAAACTATTATATATAGACTGGATAAGTAACAAGGTCCTACCATATAGCACAGGGAATTATATTCAATATCCTGTAATAAACCACAATGGAAAAGAAAAGAAATAAGTAAATAATCTCATACCTTAAGAATATAGGCAGTCCCTTGTAATTTACTACTGACTGAAATTTGTTGTTTACTAAATATTTTGCAGTAAGATGAGAAACGACACTAGCTGGAGCTAAAAGTTTGTTTAGTTTGTATCATTTGCAAGCCTTTGCTTAGCGATGGGTAAACTGAAGATCTATGGCAGCCAAGTTTCTTCCTAGGTGGTATTACAGTGTCAGAGGTATGGTTCATCTGTCGATTCTAACCTCAGTGACACTTAGTAAATTCCCCCAAATGCTACTTGTCAACTACTTGAAATGGATGAAGGAAGTTATACTAGTCCGGATAGGCTAGGTTATGCTGCAGTGACAAACAAACCCCAGATCTCACTGTTTTGAAGAGAAGTGATTTCTTTATGATGCATGTTCATTACTCGTAAATAGAGGGGTTTGTTCCACATCTTCACTGAGAGACCTAGGCTGTAGGTCACAGTACATGCTCATTAGCAAGATATTTTGTGCGAAGACAAAAGCAAAGAAAGTAATAACATATAATCCCAGAACACGTGTTGAAAATTTGAGTTATACAATGTTAGGAACAAAATATTTGGGGAAAAAGTCATATAATTCGTATCTTACAATGAGATTCAAGCACTTTAAGTGACTTGCCCAAGATCACACAGCTAGTTTGCAGTGGCCTTCTCACTTCTAGTCTAATAGTCTTTGAAGTGGGAGCTTTGCAAAGATAGAATTTAAAAACCACAACAGTAATAAAGGCATAGCTTGCAAGCCAATTCTTTTATGTTAAAAAATATAGATTACTTCTTCATTCTATTGGTAAGGAACTAATTGTCACTTATGACGATGGGGATAAAGTCAAATCACCACTCAGAGACCCCTGTTCTCTGCTGTAAACTTGGGCAATTTAGACAGATTAGCAGCTGTTTGTTACATTCTCCAAGAGCTTATCCTTCAGTAAAGCCTCAGGGTAAAATCCTGAATACTTTCTTAGATAGCTAAGCTATTTTGCCAGGCAAATTAATGATGATATCTTTTCTTTCCTCTGCTGAAAATATTCAAGCATTTCTTGAACAATGGTTATATCACAGATGTGAGTAATTGGCTGCAGAAGTTCCGGTGTCTATTTAAAGAAGGAAAATAAAAACAATAACATAAAACTATTCATAATAACACCAATAAACACAGTAGCGTATAACGTATTTCTTTAAGTTTCCTACAGGACTGAAATGCAAAGCCATAATAATATATAGAAAAATAACTTGAAGTTTGGAGTACATACACAAAAGTTTATTAACAGGAGACCAAACTAATGTACAACTGGGCATGAGAACCAAGTTATAAACACATGCATAATTTCTTAATTTCACTTGCTTAACCCAAAACTGCTTATATCATGTACATAAGCCCCTAATGAAGACACAGCAAGGAGCTGGGCAGAGTATAATGGATTAACTTTGGGACTGCTTAGTAGCCATTGGCCATGAGGGATATATACAAGACAGTGCCTATCCTAAGAGTGGGTATTTCCTGGAAATGGTCTCCTTTATGCCTGTTCTCCTGAAAGTCCCATTATTAACTACATACCTTGGCCACCAATAAGTGGATTAGTGGTGCCTTTCAAAGTAGATTAGTGTTCCCTATGTATTTAATTAAAGTGGACTTCATTGCATCATCCTTAAGAGCAAAATTATGCAGACAGAAATTCCTTATGTGCAGACATTGACAACAAATATGTCTCCTGCTTGGGTCCTTAAACTGATTCAGTTGGCCACAGAGTTCAGAATTTCTGGAATAACATACAAATTGAGTGTTTTTTCTCCTGAGAGCAGAAGGGTCAGCACTTCCATGAAGGGGAAGGAAGTGGGAAGGGTCATGTCCCTGATATAATGTGGATCTCAGGCTTTCTAATAAGGTCCCACTTGCAAGTCATTTGTTAGACGGTAAAAATATTAATGTCTTCCTTAAGTTAATAAACTTGCAAAGAGAGATGTCAAATCAGGATGTCTCTCTGGCTCGTAAACAGACTTGGGTCATTAAGCATGTTCTCATCAGACAGCCCCATCTCAGGCCTTGTTAGTGCCATAAACATCAAAAGAAATGATTTCATAGATGGGCTGACAGTGCTCTAGTCTGCAGCTGGGTTGCCTTTTTATGTAGCTTATCTCACAATAGCAAATGTTTCGGCCTTGAGCCATTTTATGTCCCAAAATGCACTTACTGCCTGCTTTTTTTCATAAGGACTTTAGCAAATGACCACAAGATTCCTACCCCAGTGGTCTGCAACTAGAATCCATTAGAATCATTAGAATCACCTCAGAAACATTTAAAAAATTGCATGCCTGGGCCTCGCTCTCACAAATTCTAATTTAACTAGTCTGGAGTGGGGCCCAGGCACAGTATTTTTTTAAAGCACCCTAGGTAATTCTGTAGTGAAGGCAGAGAACTGTTCTCTCCAATTATCTCTCTGTCTGGGCCTTGCAAAAATGAGCCTCTGAGGGTTCCAAGAAGATAAAATTTTTCTTCCTTGCCTTTTTGTATTAATTCCCCTAAAGAATAGTTTTGCTTAGACTAAAGAGAATAACCAGCTCTTGCATGTGACTTTGCCTCTGTCTCTTGGCTTTCAAGATGGTGATGGACAATGTGTGAAAAAAGGGAGCAGAGAGCCAGAGCCGTTGGGAGGAGTCCAGCTCACCTCATTCCTGTGGCTCTTTGAGCTGTACACACACGTCAAGAGAATGACAGGTATACGTTACTATGTATAAAACAGATAACTAATGAGAACAGACCGTATAACACAAGGAACTCTACTCAATGCTCTGTGCTGACCTAAATGGGAAGGAAATCCACGGAAGAGGGGATATATGTATACATGTGGCTGATTCACTTTGCCATACAGCAAAAACTAACACAACGCTGTAAAGCAACTATAGTCCAATAAAAAATTAAAATTAATTAATTAAATTTAAAAAAAGATAATGACAGTGGAAGAGGAAGGCAAGAATGCAGGATCTTCCATCCTAATGGGCACCAGAGGAGACCATAAGTGGTCTGGGGGCTGGTGGGGGCTCATGGGAGGGGAAAATCCAACAATAAACAGTGACCATATGTTGGTAGGAATGTTAATTGGTACAGCCACTATGGAGAACGGTATGGAAGTTCCTTAAAATACTAAAAATAGAGCAATCCCACTCCTGGGCATAGGTCTGGAGAAAACCATAATTTGGAAAGATATATTCACCCCAGTGTTCATTGCAGCACTATTTACAATAGCTAAGACATGGAAGCAACCTAAATGTCCATTGACAGAGGAATGGATAAAGAAGATGTGGTACATTCCATGTGGTAACATGGAATATTACTCAGCCATTAAAAAGAATGAAATAATGCCATTTGCAGCAACATGGATGAACCTGGAGATTATCATACTAAGTGAAGTAAGTCAGACAGAGAAAGACAATTACCATATGATATCGCTTCTATGCAGAATCTTTAAAAATGATACAAATGAACTTATTTACAAAACAGAAACAGACTCACAGACATAGAAACAAACTTATGGATATCAGAGGGGAAGGATGGGAGGGAGGGATAAATCAGGAGATTGGAATTGACATATACACACCGCTATACCTAAAATAGATAACCAACAAGGACCTACTGTATAGCACAGGGAACTCTGCTCAATACTCTGTAATAACCTAAATGGGAAAAGAATTTGAAAAAGAATAGATACATGTCTATGTATAACTAAATCAATTTGCTGTGCACGTGAAAGTAACACAACATTGTTACTCAACTATACTCCAATATAAAATTTAAAAAAATAAATAAATAAAATAAAACAAAGGAATAAAAAACCAGAGTGACCACATGGAATATCTATGGCTGTGGACATCGGTGACCACACCCACTGCGTGGACCAAGTGATGACAAACCCTCCCAAGAGCTGTCCCTAACTTGCTTCTCTGATTACAACTGAGTCAGCAAAGCCCAGGGGACTTCCTTTCTCACCCAGCTCCCTAGGCCTATGTGCTAAGACACCATTTTTCAGAGTCTATCTTTATCATTTGCTTCGATCTCACACATACACAAAATCTTTTCCCTAAAGATTGGATTGGGTTTTACAGGTGCCTCCTTAGTCATCCTCAGAAATGATGCAGTGATGATGCCTTATCTGTGTGAAAGCCTGAAGAGAACACAAATGAGACTCAGCCGGACCCACTGATGACCGCCAGTACCGCATTTACTTCCGATTCAAAGTTTACCGGAAATAGCCAAACACAGCCAAGCAGCGTCCCCTCACAAAGATCCCAGACTATCAACAGTTCCCTCCTGAGTCAGGGCTGCTCCCACTCAGATTTACACTGGCGGGGGGAGAGGGGTTGTTGATTGTGGTGGTTAAGCCCCGCATCTTGTACGTTGCTTGAACAAAGGTGCCACTTCAGTTACGGAATACCTCCTTTTTACACCTATACCTTTACACCTATGCCTTCCTATACCTCACCTAGGATGGCACCTGACATAACACAGAGACCATGCAAATGAGAGTCATCATGAATCATTGATCAGACCAAGTGCCAAATTTACCTGAGATTCAGTTTACACGCAAGAGCAAGACACAGCAATTAGCAAATAAATGACATAGGTTACGGGACATTTTCCACTGAGATGTGGCCCATAAACCCATAAATTTCAGGCTTATTTACAATAGGCAACTAGCACAGACTGGGTTTATCCTGCTAAAAATAGCTCGTAGACAATGATTCTCCCTTATCTTTTTGCTGGTGAATACCATTTGTGTATTTTCCAGGAAATCTGGTTACCTGTGAGTTTGCAAAGGAATTTTTGTCCGGTTCATGCTCCCTTTCCCAAATGCCCCGAGTAAAGGCCAAAAATAGGCAGCAGGTTTTCCTTTTTAGCACTCATACATTTAAAAAATTGCTTCCTTACCATTGCCACGTTGACTCCCCAAGAAACTCCTGGAACTGGCGGGGCAAGATTCTTCCCTGAGTGGACAGGGGAAATTCAAACTCAGAAAAATTGAGTGAGACACCCAGAACCTTAAAGCAAGTTGGGAATGAAGCAACTTGAGAAATTCAGCCCTTGCTCCTTAATATTCTGTCTTACACGTTTCCTTCTTGGATCCTGATTCTTTGTCAAGAACAATACATGAGGGACTTCCCTGGTGGCAAAGTGTTTACGAATCCACCTGCCAATGCAGGGGACACAGGTTCAAGCCCTGGTCTGGGAAGGTCCCACATGCCACGCAGCAACTAAGCCCGTGCGCCACAACTACTGAGCCCGCGTGCCACAACTACTAAAGCCCGCGTGCCTAGAGCCCGTGCTCCGCAGCAAGAGAAGCCATCGCAATGAGAAGCCCGTGAACCGCAACGAAAGAGTAGCCCCCGCTCGCCGGAACTAGAGAAAAGCCCGCACACAGCAATTGAAGATCCAATGCAGCCAAAAAAAATAATAATAATAACAATAATAAAAAATAAAAGAGGGCTTCCCTGGTGGCGCAGTGGTTGGGAGTCCGCCTGCTGATGCAGGGGACGCGGGTTCGTGCCCCGGTCCGGGAGGATCCCACATGCCGCGGAGTGGCTGGGCCCGTGGGCCGTGGCTGCTGAGCCTGTGTGTCCGGAGCCTGTGCTCCGCAGCCGGAGAGGCCACAGCAGTGAGAGGCCCGCGTACCGCAAAAAAAAAAAATAAATAAATAAATACATAAATAAAAAATAAAAAAAATAAAAGAAAGCAGATTTCTACAAATCAAAAAAAAAGAATACACGAGTCACACCTGGAACTCATATATATATATAAAGGCAGAAGAAATTTCTGTTTTAAATAACGACCATTGGATAATGTTCTATGTGTTGCAGCAGCTACTAAGAGCCACAAATTTGAGAGGTCTGAGCTGTGTGGGTGGTAGAGGCACTGACAGATGTCTTTCTAGCCACTGCTTCCAGGGAGAAGGGAGCAGCCCCAAGGTAGCAATAATAATGATTTGCTCTCTTATGCACACAGAATGTTCCATCATTTAAGCACATGCAGCATGTTCTCGCCATATTCATCTTTGAATCTTGGGTGCCTGGCCAAAGGGGCTCTACACATAGTAGGTGTACAGATGTTTCTGTTGGACTAAATCATCTATATTTGGAAACTCACAATATGCTTTCAAAACAGGCAGTTCAGAAATAATTATCTTTACTTTGCAAATGAGGAAAATAATACTTAAGGAAATTAAATGGCATGTTCAAGTTTACAGTCGGTAAGTATCCAAATTGGGGCTTATCCCCGGATCTCAGCGAACTCAGAGAAGATTCTCCCCTCTCCTGGCTTACGTGAATTCTACGGGAATGCCTTCTTGTCTCTTTTCACAACCAAGGTCAGCACTGGTACTCAATAATCTCCTCAACGATTACATAACATCTGTCCCCTAATAATCTCTGGTTTGATTCTCGTTATTCAACATGCAGACACTGAAAACCTTCTCAACCCTTGTAGTCAACGGGGTTGCAGCATGAGGAATGAAAACTGGGTACTTAGTGCAAAGGTCCTTGGCGTCAAATACCTATGTGCTTGAACAAGTCCCTTAGCCTAATAAGCCTCCGTTTCCTTAACTATAAAAGAAAGCAGTTAGAAGAGTTTGTCCCTCTACCCACTTTGAGTTCCAGAAGTCGCTGATAACTCTCCTTTGGCTATTTCATTCCTGCATTGTGTACCTATTACCCACCTGTTTAGGTGGGTCTTAAGGAACTGGAATTATATTTTCTTTTACTTTCTATCCTCGTGGTGAGACAGTATAATTTCAGTCCCTGTAAGATCCCCCAGGTGAGATGCTTGACCATCAACTTCAACCACTTTCTGGATCCAGAGTAGAGCAACGAACCTCATCTTGACTCAGGGTGTGACCAACTTGGTACTGAGTCACTCCTGTGCCTTTTAGTTATGTTTCCTTCACCCAGAAATTGCAGGGGACCGGAAGACACGTTTAAAACAACTTTCCCTTCAGGATAAGCCAGAGCAACCCGGAGCTCCCAAAGACTAACAAAAACCCTTCTAAAGTTTACCGAAGAGATGAAACAAATATCAAAGAATCACAAAAAGAAAGAGGAAAAAAGAGGGAGAGGCATGAGAAATGGGACAGAAGAAAAGGGAAAGCAAGAAAAAAGGAAGGAAAAGAAAGAGAAATGAATTGAGTTCAAGAAGTGCTCAGGCTTCCCTGGTGGCGCAGTGGTTGAGAGTCCGCCTGCCGATGCAGGGGACACGGGTTCGTGCCCTGGTCCAGGAAGATCCCACATGCCGCAGAGCGGCTGGGCCCGTGAGCCATGGCCGCTAAGCCTGTGCTCCACAACAGGAGAGGCCACAGCAGTGAGAGACACGCGTACTGCAAAAAAAAAAAAAAAAGAAGTGCTCACCCCACTCTGGGCATGTTATTCACATTGCTGGCTTGGATTTTCACCACAATCCTGTGAAATGGCCTCATTCACACTTGATGATGGAGGATGATGAGGCTCAGGGTGGCTGCGGGCTTACCTCACTGCAGGGCCAGTCAGACAGCAGCCGTCCATCAAGTGGGCCAGAGGGAGTTGAGGCATGGGTGAGGACAGGAGAATACAGGGGACCAGAGTGGGCTTGCTGCACCGAGAAGAAAATGATGCCAGGCTCTCAGCAGCTAAACCAAATGTGGCCAGAGTCAGCCATGGACAGCCAGTGATTGACTTCAGGTAGGAGGAGCTTGGGAGCCGGGGGACTGCACTCCCAGTGTGGGCTTGGGCCACTTTAGGTTGCATTTTTCAGCAGCAGGACCCAGATCAATTTTGTCAAGGCCTGTTTTACTTCTGTCCCTGTTCCTGGCAGCCCAGCAGAGTCAGCATTTCCAAGTCCTGAAAGGAGTCCATCATGGACCTGCACAGACGCTCAGTAAGTGATGGGGGCAATGTAAACACAACTATTGCTTTTGACAACTATTGCACTATCCAGCATGTGGGATAAGAAATCCAGAGCCTTTTAGAGATTCTACCCTGGCCCACTTAGCTCAATCCTTAGGGGCGGGGAGTGGTTCTCCCCTAAGACCACAGCTTACATTGACTGCCTCTCACAGCTACTGGGAAAGGAGGTTAGGATGGATGATAAGACCTTGACTGCAGTCAACCCCCAACTCCTTCCTCCTTAGCCAAGAGCACTGGAGTCTGGGACACACCCTCTACTGGTTTAATTTTTCAAAAAATGCATACGACTCAACTCAGCAATACGTAATTACAGGAACGCTTTGCTTAGCTACAAGAGCCACTTTTGGATCATTCAAGTGACAAAAACAAGCAAAAGCCTGCATGAAAAATCCTACAGGGCTCACAAAATTGTGACTTTATCTGGAAATTCTAGTCACACAAGAATCTGGGAGGTCACCCCCCGACATTCAGCCACGATAGTGATTATCTACCTAGAGGTATCATTAATTCCAGATACATACACGTGAGCATCTATTTTTATCAGTTTACTTATAATCATCGGCAAGTCAGGGTAGAGGAGAGAGACCTACGAGTGTCCTTTGGGGTAATTTCCATGTCCCGTGCATAACTGATGCTCAGAGCACCAGTCCTAATACTCTGATCTCTCTTTGGTGGTCTCTGTCTTTTGTCCTAGTTATGGGTCCAGTGTGAAGCCGCATTATTCTATGTGGTACATCTGATTGTTGTGACACTCCTTCACCTCCCTCCCACTATTCAATTCTACGTCCACACGCTTTGTCACTTTGTGACTCTGGAAAGCCTCCACTGTGCTAGACAGAGTACATTCCCCCACCTGCTTGGTGTTGGGTTTGGCCTGATGATCACTTTGGCCAACGTCACCCGAGCAGAGGCTTTGCATGTGTTGCTCGGTTGGGCCTGGGACCACTGTGAACAGAGGATGCCCACGGGGCCTCCACCTCTGGAGTCTGGGCCCCAGAATGAAGACACACAAGCAGACTTGAACCCAACCCACAGCTAGAAGCAGAGCCATCCATCTGACCGGAAGTCACACAAGCAAGAAAATAAATCTCTGTTGTTGTAACTGATTGAAGTTTGGATGTTTTGGGGGGGCAGTATTACTGCAGTTCTAGTGATGCAGGCACATTTCCAGGAGACACACCTTGAATCTGAACCTTGTGAGATCTCTGATCAAGATTACAACCAAAAGCCATTGTTACCTAGAAGACAAGGCCAGTTGGACACACGAAGAAAATGAATCTGAGTGGCCCTCAAACCAGTAGCCAAGCAATTCCTGCCTAAATGTTAAGTATTTGTCTGTGAGTCTGAAGGTGAAGGAGCCCCACCAGAACATAAAAATTCATAGACATGGGTTCCGTATTTTGTGCTGTCATCATTGCGCAAGCTGCAGAAAACACGGGTCCTGAGAGAGAGCGGTGCTTTATATAACACATATCTTCCCTTGATCCCGTCCTGATTAGAGGCGCAAGACAAGAACTGTTTAGCGAGCAGGCAGCTTGCTAGAATTCAAGCATACGCTGATACACGTTGACATGCCAGCTATATTTTCTGCAGTCTCCTGCCTTTTCTCTCTCGCTTAACATAAGCAAAAACTATTTGTAATTAAGCTATTGAAACACACGGACCATTATCAAATACTTACTTACTATTTGCCAAACTTTGTGAGCACTATTTCATTCAAAAGTCACAGCAATTCTTAAAAAAAAAAAAAAAAAAAGTCAGCAATTCTATAAATCAGGGACAATTGAATTCCCATTTTGCAAATGAAGTTGTGAGGCTTAGATGGGTTAAGTAACTTGTCTGAAGGTACACATTGAATTCATGAGCCAGAATTTCAATCCAGGTTTTTCTGAATCCAAAGCCATCCCTGTCTCTAGCATCTGCCCATCTTTTGGCCGTCACTCTTCTCCCCTCTCCAATGCTGGGTAATTTATTGGACACCTAAGGCCAGTGCTTGAGTTCTATCAGGTGCCCAAAGTGTATCTACGTTTGGGTCCAACCAGTTCCTTTGCAGGCAGATAACAATGACAGGATCATGACAGTGGTGGCCTGACTCTAGCTTTCAAAGGAAATAAATACAAACCAATCACGCCCCATGATGATGTAGCCCACATGCCAGTACCATGTTGGCACAGGAAATAATTTGGGCATAGAAGAAGCTACACATCTACCTACAAGGATGGTGTCTTTTGGGGTAATTCTACTTGGGTAAGCCCATTGACTCTTGGGGTCAAATTTTAGCAAAAACTAAATGAAATGCACCTACTAAGAAATCCTGACAAGTCAATTGCATTCTTCCCAACAGTTGCTGCTGAAGGTGTCTTGAATTTGACCAACTCTTGATCCCAAGGGCAAGAAGCACACCTAAAAGGGAACCAAAGAATGGCAATGACCATGAGCTTTCCTCCCAATTTTCCATACACAAAGCCTTCCCCTTTGGAAGTGGGTTCTGCATGTGATGTAAAGAACACGGACTCTGGAGTCAGATCGGACTGGTTGTAAATCCCAGCTCAGCCATTTACCTGAGTGACCCTGGGCAAGCGAATGACTTCATCTCACTGTAAGCTTCAGTTTTCTATCCTACAAATTGGGAATAGTGTCTTAAGTTAGGTTCCCCAAAAGCGTATCCCAGGATGAGGATGTGTAGGATTAAGGAAGTGCACCCAGGAGAAACTGGAAATTGAGTAGGGGGAGCAGAAGAGAACAGAGGAAGCCAAGCAGGAGAGTAATTTCAGGCCAAAGTCCTGCAGAGGGTAGCTTCAGCCTAACCCAGGAGGGGCACCCTGGGCTGTAAATGATGCCTCGGTGTTAGCTCCACCCAGAGGTGCTTTCATATCTCTGCACCCATCGGCCTCTGGTTAAGGGCGGTGGGAAGGAGGGTGGATGTAAATTCCAGGGCACTTTCATCTCTGCAAAGCAAGCTCCACCAGCGCAAGAGAAATCCTACGAAAAAACAGCCTCATGTGCTCAGCATTGGAAGCAAGAGCGCACCCAAGCCTGGGGTGCACAAAATACAAAACGGGTGAAAAGCCAGCAAACAAACTTATGGTTACCAAAGGGGAGAAGAGGGGCGGGATAAAGGAGGAGTGTGGGGTTAACAGATACACAGTATTATATAAAAAATAGATAAACAACAAGGACCTACTCTATAGCACAGGGAACTATACACAGTATTATGTAATACACAGTATTACATAATAATCTATAAGGGAAAAGAATCTGAAAAAGAATACATATATATACACATATATAGATGTATAACTGAATCACTGTGCTGTACACCTGAAACTTACACGATATTGTAAATCATCTATATTTCAATTTTTAAAAAAGGGTGAAAAGGGACCCAAGGTGATCTGGCTGCAGCATCATCTTTCACCACAAATAATAATACTTCTTTCTGGATCATTTTATATATATATATATATATATATATATATATATATATATATGTATCTCTTGACTTGACACATAGAAGATACTTGATAAATAATATGTTAGTGTTGTTATTATTATTATTGTAATTTTGCCCATAACATCTTCCCCAAAATGGCCTCACCAGGTTCACAGCCGGAGGTTCCGTTTACTCTCCGTTGTGAAGCCCACGTGCTCCACCTGCCAGCCAGGTTGATGCCTAAATGCTGACCTCAGGCCATCGGCTTTCTCTAGTTGGCACTATGTCTGTCACCCAGTCTTTCGGGGATTCTCTCTATCCTTTGGGACCTCCTCTCCTCGGGGCGGAAGGACCCCACTTCCTATCAGTGTGTGTGAGGGGGCAGGTGGCCCAGGCCTCAGGTTTGAGTGCTGTGTTCTCTCTCTCTCAGCTGTGCCCTTGGGCCTCCAGCAGGACTTGCCAGCCCCCAAATCCTCCTCTCTCATTAAATAAACCCTTGGCCTTTTTAACTTTTGCCTATTCATCTTCCCCTGTTAAGGGCTAGGGATTTCTTAGAATCACCACAGTCCACAAAAGGGCTTCTTTTCCCTCTATTCCTAAGATCCTGCCCTCAAGAGTCCTAGGGAAGCCCTCTCTCCTTAGGGGGCCTAGGACACCCAGGAACAATGCCGCCTGGGCTTTATTTAATTAATCTTCCTTAACAACCAGCCTCTTCCGTGTGCCAGCCAGGCGAGCTCCTGTGCAAAGGAGCCTCCCCTCCGCGACTAATCCTCTAGGTTAAAAGATCGTGCTTGGCTCCAAAGCCAGCCCTCCCATTCATCAGCTTACAAGAGCTGCATCTTCTCAAGGGGCCAGACAGCCCCCTTGGCCACGCTAGTCCGGGCCTTGTTTTCTGGGCTGCCATCACGACTGAAATTAATCTAAGCAGGGCCCCTTTTACAAGAGCGGCAGCAAATATCCAATTCAATTTGCTTTCACCCAAGATTTCCCAGGAGTCAGGCCCAATGAGATAATCGATGACGATTAAAGGGCTTGGCCCGCCTGGCTGAGCCACAGTGTTAAAAAGGGGGACGGTTTCTGCTTCGGTGCTCACCCAAGTCAGGTGTTAATTTGGGCAGGTCCGTTGCTTCTCTCAGCAGCTCTCAGCCGCTGCAATAATCATGCTGGGGAGGGAGAGGAGACCGGTCCTTCTACCCAAGAAAAGAGAATTCATTTTTGCTTCTCCTCCCACCCCTGAACAACAACAACAGAAATGTATAGAGCATCTGGAGCAGAGCAAGGAGACTGTCGGAACCAACGATGCCAAAGAGATTTAATTTAGACGGGTTAAACCTTCCTCCTCTCAGCAAGAGACTAGTCAATGTCTTTGCTACTAATCCGAACAAAAGAAAGTGTTAAGTTACTTGTTGCTACCACTTTAACCTGGAGAGGACTGTTTTCTGCTTGGTTGATTGCTCCAAAAGATCATGACACCCCAGGGCAGGAAAGTAGGGGCAGGTGGCTCAAGGGGGCCAAAGAGAGCTTCCAGATCCCCCATGCCCTCCCTGTGGCTCCTCCTTCTTGCCTCTGCTAGTCTTGTACCAGCTCGACTCCCCTGGGCTCTGAACACTTTATAGAGGCTGTGGCCCAATGTGGGGATGAGATTGTGTATTAGCTACCCATTGCTGTGTAACAAATTACCCCAAACGCAAGAGCTGGAAACCATACACATGTACAATCGCCCAGTTCCTGTGGGTCAGGAATCCAGAAGCATCTTGGCTGTGTGGTCCTGCCTTGGGATTTCTCATGAGTCTGCACTCTGGGTATCAGCCAGGGCTGTGTTATCACAAGGGTTGGCTTGGGGGGCTCAGGCCCTGAGCTCACACACTCATGTGACCTCAGCTTCTAGGCTCACCCATGGAGGCCTTTGCACAGGGCTGCCTCACAAGCTGGCAGCTCGGTCCTCCCACAGTTTGTGACCCGAGAGAGAGAGTGAGAAATCACCCATGATGGAAGCCACAGCCTTTGCATAACCTACTCTCAGAAGTGACTACATTGCTTGCCATACTCTATTTGTCAGAAGCAAGCCAGTAAGCCTGGCTCCCACTCAAGCCAGGGGGATTACACAGGGCACGAATAACAGGAGGAGGAAAAATGAAAATGGAAGGGTGCTGTCCTGTTAGGCACTGAGCCCATACATGTCTGAAGCAAACTCTAGTGGGGGTTTCATTTCCATGGGGGCACTGTTATCTCTGACACCAGGGAAGAGGGAAGGGGTGTGTGCGTGACACAGAACTGGTCCAGATGCTCAAGGTCAGAATCAGAGCTGGAAGCAGGGCCTGCCTTCCCCAAACTTCACCGAGGGCAGTGCGCTAAGGATGTGCTACCTCGGTCCAGTGTCCAGCAGCCGTGGTCAGAGCACACCCAGGATGGCAGGCAGGAACCACGTAGAAGTCAAAAGGTAAAGGAGGAGACACAGAGGACCTGGGCTAAGGAGGTCTGGTTGGTGATCCCTTCTCTCCTGTGCAAGACGGTGACAGCCATGGCCCAATGTTCACACCTCCCAGTGTCACACCTCCTCCCACACTGACTCTGGGCTTGCCCATGGGACTCACTTTGGCCAAGTCAACGGGATGTAAGCACTTGATAAGGGCTAAACATTGGGGCTTACCCTCTGGGATGTTGCCCTGAGCCCATCAAGCCAGGAAGACTCCTCCTGTGAAGAAACTGGGATCAAAAACCACATAGCAGGAAGTTCTAGTTATCCTAGGCAGTCATCCCAGCTGGGCCCGGCCCCAGCCAACATGCCCCTCCAGCTGGATGCAGTCTCATGAGTGATCGCAGACAAACTGGCAGAGGACAGTTCCAGGCCACTGACAGAATTGTGAGAAGTTGTAAATTACTGTTTGAGGCCACTAAGTGTAGGAGTGATTTGTTACACAGAAATAGTTATCCGATATACTCTTATTACCACCAGAACTGTCCATCCCACCAGGGCAGACAACGGTGGAATTGAGAACAATCTTATGATCCCAGAGGTCCCCAAGCCAAAAAGTAGCACCTGCCCAATGCCTTCTCTCTCTCTCTCTCTCAGTTATGTCACAGATGTAGTTAACAAATGTCAAATATCTGGCTGTCCTTTTCTTCCCCAGAGGGCTTCTGGACTTAGCCAAAACAGCTGAACTCCACCATAGACAATTCTTTGACTTAAAGGAGATTATCCTAAGAAATGACAAACCAAGGACCCTTTCCATGCCTAGGCTTCCTGAGGGTCCAGGAAACACGGCACCGACACATCCCATCCTGCAATTCCCATAGACGGTGCTCAGCACAGTGGCCACAGGGCCACAAGGTCACCTGCCCAGGCTGCTCTCAAGGGAAATTGTTTTTCATTTACCAGCAGGTGAGCAGACTGGATCACCTGGGTGACTTGAATGTCCTGGGATGCCACATCCTTCTGTCTGTTGAGAAGGACGTGCTGTCTGGGCAACATGGTGGTCACAAAAAAACTTCTCTGTATTTCCTTGGGACCAAGCCTGACCCCTCAGCAGTACACAGACTGAAAACCTACTAGGACGTGAGGGGCAGCTCTGCCACCCTGCTCCACCATCTGGTAAAATTCCACGCACTTGTAAAGATCCAGCCCCAGCATGGCCTGCTCTGGGGAAACATCACTTGCTTTGATCCCTCTAGCCCGCATGGTAGAACAAGAACCCCATGGGCTGTATCGTGACCACATCACACCACGGTTGGCTGTGCCTCCAACCCAAGGACTCGGGGCCACTTTAAGAGAAAGGATTTTGCTGAGATCATCTTGATACACTTAGTAGGCCCCTGGCCAATGGTACGGTTTAGCGAAAGCTGACAATTTCATTCATTCAGCAAGTATGTATCAAATTCTTACTTTGTGCCAGGTACTTGCTCTGAGGTCACAGCCGGGACAAGACACATAAATTCTAACCTTTAGGTTGCTGCATTCCACTCAGAGGAGACAAACAATAAACAGAAATAAGTAAAATATAGAGTATATGAGAAGGCAATAGATGCTATGCAGAAACATAACAGGAAAAGGGCACAAAGAGTAGCAGTTTTAATAGAAGCTGATATTTGAGCACAGACTTGAAGGCAGAGAGGGATTTAGCCAAGTGGACCTGAGGGAGGAATGCTCTAGACACAGGAAACAGCCAGTACAAAGGCCCCAAGGCCGGGGCATGCCTGGTTCATTTGAGGAACAGCAAGGAGGCCAGACTGACTGTAGCCATGTGAACGAGGGAGCTCCTTTCAGAAGATGAGATTGAACAAATAGTGGGGTAGGTGCAGTTTGTATAGGGCTTTGCAGGGCAGAGTACGGATTTCGGATTTTTCTCTGAGTGAGATGGGAAACTAGGGGATTTTGAGCAGAGGAGTGACAGGGCCAACTTAGGCTTTAAAGGGGTTGATTTGACTATTCAATTCAGTGAACGAAGGACTGTGGGAAGGTAGGAGTAGAAGCAGTTAGAAGGCAATGATAACCCAGGTAAGAAAGAGTTGGGGCTTGGAACAGGTGGTGAGAAGTGGTTAGACTCTGGATGGCATTTTCTAACAGATTCCACATGACGTGTGAAATAAGGCAAAGACGTAACGAGTCACTCCAAGATCTGGAGTCTGAGCACCTGGGAGGGAGGACTTGCCTTGCTGAGGTTGGGGGGCGTATGGTGGGGGTCGGGTGTGTGGATGGATCGGGGGTCCTGCTGGACATGTTGACTGTGGGATTTCTGTTAGTGGAGACATTGGGGAAGCCGGGGGACATTCTAGGCTAGAATCCACGGAGGAGGTGTGGGCTAGCAACATCAATTTGAAGGAATGAATAAATAAACTTGCTTGCCTTATTTTACTCTTCTGATTTTAGTCTCCTCCACAGTAAATTGGGGTGAGAAAGAGGATATTAGTGAGATATTAAACTAGATGATCTACAATCCTTCCCGGTGTTAACATCAGTCATTTATCTCAAAGACAACTGAGCAGCCCACACCGTTCACCTCACTGGCATCCTGCCTTGGCTTGGTCTCTCTGCTTCTGATTCTGTTTTTCAGGTTCCTGGAAAACTTCAGTCTCCCAAACAGAGAGCCCAGTGCAGCAGGAGAGCCAGGATATGGCCATAGATGAGCAGCCCAGCTCTCAGGGACCCCAGGCTTCCGGATAAAGAGGGGCACAGCCAGGCAAAGGAGGCACAATCATCCCATCACCCACGGGACAGCAGTGGCTGCAAAGGGCAGGCATGCGGCTGCCTACGGGGCAGAGGCACAGATGCCTTGATTTTTCCAAGACTGAACAGGAGGCACTTTGCAGAACTGCCTTGGAAGTAGGGTGAATATGTGTCCTGCTTTGCCCAGGACAGCCTGGATCAGGGTCTTTTATTCCAGCATAATTATTAAAAGCATCCCCTTTCACTTGCAAAATTACCCCAACTCGAATAATAAAACACATGATCACCTGTCTTATAGCCTTTGGACATGTGTTTCCCCCAAAAGCCCCCAGCATCATCTTTCCCCGATGACTGTGAACTTTCTGACTTTTGAGCATTTAGGAATTCATTCAAACTCTGTGGGCCAATCCTGGAAACATAGCGAAAGCACTAAACTATCGGCTCCTTGCTGCCCCCAGTGGAGAGGGATGGCAAAGTACCCAGGCAGCAATCTGCATACGACCCTCCACTTAGGAATCACAGGGGTCACAGAAAACTTCAAGGTGCTCGGACCTGCCTTCTTTGGGTCTGAGCCTCCTCAAGGTCCTGAGGCTGACCGTGTGGGTGCTCAAGTCATCCATGCAGCAGGGGGATAGAACCACACTCCCACACTCCCTATATCCATCCATATAATTATCAAAAACCTCCTCTTTCCACGCACGCAACAAATACTTATCAGATGCTTCCTATGTACAAAGCATAATGGGGGACACAGAAGCAATTCATACATTAACCTTACCCTCGGGTCGAGCACAGAACATAAACACGTGCAGAAATCACGCAAACCTGACCTAGCAAGCGAACACGACAAAAAAGGTCCAGCTGATTGGAAGGCAATCTGATGATATCAAATCCTCCCGGCCTTCAACCAACGGTCTGTGCATTCTGTTCACTCTGCAAACATTTGTTAAAGTGCCACTTACTGAGGCCAGCCACATGACATACTTTATCTCATTTAATCTTTACAGCCTGCACTCTGAGGTCGATATCATCGTTGCAGCTTTGGAGACGGGGAGCCTGGGGCTCCGAGAAACTGGATGACTTGCTGAAGGTCACATGGCTGCAGAGCAGGAGCTGGAACCGAGGTCTGTATGCGTGCTCTTTCCGGACGTCACCTCCACAGCAGGCACTGCTGAATCCTTCTGCCCCGACTCTGCTAAATGGGACAGTCATTTCCCTGGAACACACAGCTGAGCCCTTGGGCAAGACCCCATCCACTTCCTCACTGGCTGAAGGCCACGCTGGGAGTAGGGTGAGGAGAGGGAGGCACCGGCCCCAGGTGCAAGATTTAAGGGGGCTTGGGCTTCCCCGGTGGCGCAGTGGTTAAGAATCCGCCTGCCGATGCAGGGGACACGGGTTCGAGCCCTGGTCTGGGAAGATCCCACATGCCGCAGAGCAACTAAGCCCGTGTGCCAGAACTACTGAGCCTGCGCTCTAGAGCCCTCGAGCCACAACTACTGAAGCCTGCATGCCTAGAGCCCACGATCCACAGCAAGAGAAGCCACCGCAATGAGAAGCCCACACACCGCAACGAAGAGTAGCCCCCTCTCGCCGCAACTAAAGAAAGCCCACGCGCAGCAACGAAGACCCAATGCAGCCAAAAAGAATATAAATAAATTGAAAGCAAAAAAAGATTTAAGGGGGCACCTAAAACTTCAATAACCAAGAGAAATAATATTTCAGTGCAATATTTTTTTAAAAATATACTTAGCAAACTACAGTGCTTGGGCCGGCTGCCTGTTTTCATAAACAAGATTTTATTACACTTTACACGTCAAGACGGGTCACATCCACTGGCCGTACCTGCCTGGTTTTACTTGTGGAAAAGAGACTTTCCTTGCCTTTCTAGCCTGGAGGACAGAGCGCTTGTCTGTAAATAAAAGCCACGTGGGTTGGGTCCTGGACAATCACAAAGAGTGACAGCAGGAAGCAGACTGCTCTCTAGTTCCTCCTCGGAGCCGGGAGTGACCCTGATGTGATTTTCAGACACGAGTAGGAAACAAGCAGCTGGTGCTTGGAGAGCCAGGGGGGATGGCTCCAGTCCCGGCTCCCTGGAGGAATGAACTTGGCCACGTGGTTTGCACATAGAGGGACCCGGTGCCACATCTCCGTGCCATAAATGTGATGGGAGCTGTGATTATTTTTAACACACATAACTCTGCAGTTGCCTGGGCTCCACCATACACAGGCAGAGACTCCAGCGCCAGTGCCGAGCAATTGTTAATGGAAAAAAAAGATGCTGGGGCCCCTAACAGCCATTTTAAACTAGGGACATTATTGCTCCATTTTGAGCTGCACCCAGGGACTCGTAAGAGGAAGACATAATGCTTGTTTGTGAAACTTTTATAGCTAATTGACATTTTTTCAGTGCTCCCCCGGCAGCTGTAGTTACTCCTGATTGGAAGGGCCACGGAAAACATAAAGTTATTCACTGTCTCCAGATGGGGCCATATTTCTGATATACCACTGGAAAAAAAAAAGAGAGTAAATAAAAAGCTGTCAAAATAAACACACTCGGAAGTGATAAAGAGGAGCTGAAATGATTGGCAAAAGCAGTTCTCTTTGTTCAAAAATAATGCATATTGTATTCATACTAATTGATGATGTTTGACTCTCCGGGACCGTCAGATTTCCTCCCTTCTTGGGAATAGTTTCCTCCCTTCTATATCTGCTCTTGGCTTTACAAACAAAGGGGAACACGGAAGTAAATTTCTCCTTTCCCAGTCTACGTGCCTCTTTCTACTTACAGGTTCCCAGACTCTGTCCTTGGTGCTAGCAGAAGTCATCAAGCATCGAATTCTGGCTGCTCTAAGTCAAGTTCATGAGACAAAAACAATTAGACTCAAGCAGAGAAATCAAACCAGTGCTGGGAATTCCACTTTGATCTCTAGACATATTCATGTACAGATTATCCAGGAAGATTGGGAACTAGGATAGCACAAGATACACCAACAGAAGTGAGGAATCACTTGGCATAAATGCCAGTTTGGGTTCGTAGAAACTAACGAGTGTCTGCATGGGCCCATCTACCCTAGGCTTCAATCTAATTTTCTTGACTCAAAAAGTCACTGATTCATGTAGAATGAATTCATCTGAGAACATTATTTTCAAGATAGAACAATACGCCAGATGGAGACTACCGTATAAATCCAAATTTGCTGGTTGCATGGATGACTATATCACATCTTGCTGAGACGGAGCTCTCCTAGCCCATACATTTCCTGATTGAGAACATGTATCATGACAAGTATAAAATCATAAAATGCAATTGAACGGCTATATTTAATATCCAGTGTCCATGTACCAAAAACGTATGCACTTTAGGCATAGGGGAGACTGCAAGACTGCTCAAAACCTATGTTCACTTACCTTACACACAATTCAGATGAACTCAGAGACCAGATTTCTAAATCAAAGTGGCAATTAAAGAGAAGAAGAGGGACTGCTAGAAGCAATCAAAGTTGACAGCAGAGAGAAATACCAAAGAGTAACAGCCTGGCAACAATGGGAAAGATTTTTAATTCAATGTAGAACTCAATGAGCCCTAGACACTAAGTCTACCTGACACAGAAGCAGGAGCCCGGGGTAGCCCTGTGGGCCTCAGGGTCAAATGCCTGCCTGTATGATAAGGAATGTCCCAGAGCCATTCAGGGAAAAGTCATGTTCTGGAGGCCTCGTCAAGAAGCAAGAAAGGATACATCTTTGAAAATTTCTAATTCAAAACGTTCATTAGGGTTGTTATTATTATTAATCGAGGGCAGCTAAAAGGCAAACCTCTGTATCAAGAAGGACTCTTTTGGCCTCAAATAAGAGAAACCCATCAAACTAACTTAAACAAAGAGCGAATGCATTCACTCCCCAAGTGAAATTCATAGTTGACCTGGGTTCGGAACCAGCTGGATTCAAGTGGTCAAATGATGTCATCAAAAGTTCTCCATCTTTTCATCCCACTTTCCTCTGAAATTTTCTTCCGTCCATCAGTTAGCATTCCAGGACAAAGAGAGCTTCTTTGTCTCAATGGTTGAAGCGTGAATCCTGGGGAGGGTTCTTACTGGTCCAGCTTGAGTCCTGGCCATCCCTCAACCAATCACTGTGGCCACAGCAACACAGCGCTCTGATTGGCCAGGACTCAGTCACACACCAACACTCTGGGCTGGGGAGGCAGCACCCGCTCAGAGGAGGGCTCTCCCCACAGCCAGAGGAAATCCGGAGGTTGATCGGCAGAGAAGGAGGTAAGGATGCTGTGCTGATAAAAACAAATGATGGGGCTTCCCTGGTGGCACAGTGGTTGAAAATCCACCTGCCAACGCGGGGCACGGGCTCGAGCCCTGGTCCGGGAAGATCCCACATGCCGCGGAGCAACTAAGCCCGTGTGCCACAACTACTGAGCCTGTGCTCTAGAGCCTGTGAGCCACAACTACTGAGCCTGCGTGCTGCAACTACTGAAGCCCACATGCCTAGGGCCCATGCTCCGCAACAAGAGAAGCCACTGCAATGAGAAGCACGCGCACTGCAACGAAGAGTAGCCCCCACTCGCTGCAACTAGAGAAAGCCCGTGCGCAGCAATGAAGACCCAATGTAGCCAAAAATAAATAAAATAAAAATTTTTTTAAATGATGTTCATTGCACCATCAGCTATCATAAAAGCACAGTTTTCTAGAATGACTCAATGTCTGAGAGTTTTTGAGTCCTAGGTTCCCTAGGAAAGAGACTGAGATAGTGAATTAGATGCAGGTAGATTTTTGCAGAGGGCTCTTGGGACAGCATCACAGAAGGAGTGAGGGAAGCTGGGTGGGCAGAGGGAGGCATCAGGATGTCATGAAGTTGCAACAGCAGCCTCAGCCCATCCCACAAAGAGCTCTGAGCTCAGACAGCCCTTCCAAGTTACCCTGAACCCTGAACCATGGAAGGGGCCAGTCCTCTGTATTGCTCCTCCTGCACTGACCAGTCATTGGATGGGCACTGCCCACGGGGAAGTGTCCTAGTCTTGGCGGAGGGGGTTCCCTTCAGCCAAGTGCAATTCTGGGGGTGGGACTCAGCTGAGAGTCATCACTGGGCAATGTTCCCAGCATCTAGGGAGATGCTGAAGGGGAGGTCCGGCTGGAGGGCCAGATTGAAGCTGGAACCAGTGTAGTGAAGCAGTCAGAGTAACTCTCCTGAATGTGAGGCTATGGGCTTCAGATTCTATCTCCCTGGTACAGTCACCAGCATAGCCTGAACACACCGGTCTCAGGAAAACAGGAAGACAGCACCTGCAGACAACTGGGGCTGAGCTGCAGTCAATTCCGGGGAAAGGAAAGACACTGCCGTTTACTGAGCACCTGCTGTGTGCTGGTTCTGTGCTAGTTTCCTTCTATTGCACATGGGATTCTACTCAGATGATGAGAATGAAGAGTCTCTGAAATTAATACTCTACAGTTTGAAAAAAAGAAGGTGTGAGAAACTTAAATGCTGGTTCTTGGAGCCTCATATTAAGAAAATTCTTTCCAAATGATTCCAGAAACGATACTAATAGCAAAAGAAAGAGGAACACAAGGTTTACACTAAGTCAGTTCAAGGACAAGAAAAAGAGTAGTTATTCAGAAGTAAGTCCCAGGGGAGAGCAAAGTGCGTTTCTGAAAGCCTGTCAGGGGAAATCAATTCCCAAGAAGAGATAGGAAATTTAGGGAAGTCTTAAAAAGTGTAATCACATAATTAGTCTACTTTTTGAAGCCTTCTTTTTAAAGGAGAAAAAGAAGAAAATTAGTTACAAAGAAGGGTGAGATGGTCTAAAACAAAGAACAATGAGATATATATTGTAGGAAGTGGCCAATTATGTAAATTTCTAAGAGGGAATGATGTGAGAAATAAAGTCCCCTCATTTGCCCTTTACTGTTTACCTTTTTTTTTTTTTTTTTTTACAGGAGTTAGGAACCTGGAGTTCGTAACTGAACTGAAGAATGCCCTGAAATTGAATATAAAAGTGTGTGTGTGTGTGTGTGTGTGTGTGTGTGTGTGTGTGTGTGTGTGTCCCCACGAGAGTACATCCTTCTGAGGAGAGGTTCCATCGATTTCAGCAGATCTTTAAAAGAAACTGTAATTCCCTATATGTTTAAGAACCAATGTCCCAGCCCAAATGGCGACTCTAGTGAGTAAATTGTTGTGACAGGAAGAGAAAAGGTTCAGGAAATAATTTCCTTTTTGAGTAGACTTCTCATTTTTGTGGTTCACAATTAGAAGCATATAAACAGTATTCAGTGAAAAGTTTCCCCCCTTCCCCTGTCACATCCATGTAATTTTCTGCCACACAGCAAATAATGTTACCAGTTTTTGCGCAGCTTCCCAAATGATGTATTCTCTGTATATTTGTGCGCATGTGTACATCATATAACAGGACCTACAGCTGCAGACTCAGATTCATCACATTTGTAAGCATGCGGTAGGCGTAGGCACAGCCCCTGACACGGTCAAGTGTTCCCACGCTACGGCCGCCAACGGAGGGTGCCACTGTCTTGTCAGAAGATCTGCCTCTGAATTTTTAATTTTTTAATTTAAAACAGTATGTTTTACACGGATGAAGCCATTAAAGCTGTATGAAGCAAAACGAAAACAAGCCTAGGCATAGCTTGTTAGGGCAGAAGTGACATATGTGGTAATTATGTCAGGGCTTCCACAGGAGAAGGAACAAATAGAGACATGACCTTGGCTTTGCTCACTGCTCTCTGAGGCAGGTAAAGCTCAGGAACCCCTGAGCATGGATGCTGACCAGGTGGGCCTGGTGGGGAGAGGCCAGCAGAAAGTGGGAAGAGACCAGCAGACATTTCGAAACACACACTTGTGTCCAGAAGTGTGTTGGATTTCCAGCATGTGTTATCATATTTAACCACCAAAACAAACCTGGGAGGGCCTCTCCCCACTTCATAGGCAAGGAAGTAAATGTACCTGGCGTGGATGGCTCTAGAAAATATGGATGCAAAGCAGACCCACCATCCCTTCCCAAAATCCCTTCAAATTCAGAATTGGCTAAATTCAGTGTTTCAGATTTGGAAAAGGTAACATAATGCAGTGACACTAGATTATATGACACCCCATCAGTCTAAGGTCAAACTCCATCATCATCTTAGCTAACAGGAATACTTCTGCAGCAAAACATAGGAATATTCTCACTAAGAGGGATCAATGAAAATTATAAATACCATAGCCTCATGTCACTTCTAGTCAAGTTTTGCTGCCTAATGAGACGCATCAATCTTGGGAGAAACAAAAACAAAAAGAAAAAGAAACAAAGTCTTTGATTTCAGGGAGTTCTTGGGTTTGGAATCATAAATTAGAAATTATAGACCTTATTCATTTTCTTTCCGGTGTCATTTCCTACCTTCCTTCCTTCGTTTATTCCTCCCTCTCTCTCCTCCTTCCCTCCATCCTTGGTCCATCCAGAAGAATGTGTTCTGTAAAATAACAATAGGTCTTATTTCTATCAACAATCACCTCCCTTCCTTTCCCAAGCAAATTGCCAAATAAAAAGATTTCATGATCAAATGATTTGGGAAAAATTGGTGGTCAAAATGTTTCTTTACTGAAGCAACTAAAGGAAACCTTGAAATAAGAAAATGCCTTGTAAATTTCCCAAAAAAAGGGCCCTATGGTGTGTATCTATTCACAGACAATCACTTGTCTGGTAGGCTTTAGACAGTGCCCCTCTCTTAGATGGTCCGTGGTATGAGTCCTCTACACACTTAGACCTTCCTTAACAATTTATCTCTAGCACTTCAGGCTTATCTCCTGTATTAACTTGGGGAAAATTAGCTGACTTCAAGGATCCCTGTTGTAATGCTGAAAATGAATCCTCATGCTTGTCCAGAAAGATCTCAAATTTTAGGGATATTTTAGCGCTAATATTATAAATGTCTTAATATATAATAAAGTAGAACTACTTTATTAAGGTAAAAATGGATTTGGTCTACTTGTTTTTTACATTTTAGGCATCACAAATGGCAATGATTTTTAAAAATGGTATGTCCCATTTCCATGAGCAACTTATCACCAGACTTAGGGGAGATGAAATATTCTAAAATGGATTCTAGCTGAAAGGACAGATCCACTCAATGCTTTATGAGCAGTGTGTTTAAATCAACAATACTGGAGCTTATTATCAGTCAGGGGGGTCCCTTTCTTTGGAACAGCATTTTAAGTGAGGAAAACACACACACACACACACACACACACACACACTCACACACACAGTCTAGGGAAACTTCATGAACATAGCCAAAATAAATTATCAAGAAGTGAAAAAACCAGAATGCATTCTTGCTTTGCTTTTTTAAATTTAGAAATGGCTATAAAAAATGAAATATATAGCTTACCATAAAAATTCTGAAAATAGAAAAAAGGGTAAGGAAGAAAATAATTCTCTGCTAATTCTACCGTTGTGTGTGCGTATATATAATATATAGTCTATTTACATATAAATGTATATACTTTTGTAACAATATAGTTTCTTGTATTGTTATTTATTAATACTAATATGATAGGATGACTATTATATAACAAACTAATGTTAATATTATACTAATAATTATATATTTTAATAATGGATTATGATCATAATATCAGCTACCGTTAATAGCTCCTACTATGAGTTAAACGTACACACACCATTAATAAGCTGTTTACTTAATTACCTTCGCTTAATTCTTATAAATCTCAGGCAGGTGCTATGATGAATCTCCATTTTCCAGATGAGAAACCTGAGAGCTCAGAAAGGTACAGTGCCTTTCCCAAGGTCACACAGCAGGTGGATGGTGAGGACTACTATTCAAACTCGGGCTGGCTCTGGAGCCTGCAGTTCCATCCATGCACTATTAACACTTTCCTGTGACCTGCTTTTTCCACTTAATGGATCACATTTATATTTCTATGTCAATAAATACAGACTGCATTCTAATTTTTAATGGAAATGCATTGCATTTTACTGTACTAGAGGCATGTTAATTTATTAAGCTGTTTATAGGCATCTTTTTAGTTTTGTCCCAGTATTTTTGTTGTTACAGGACTGCAGTAAGTGCTCTTGTACATTTTTGTGCATTTGTCTGATTATTTTTGTAGAATTCTGAACCCATATGTCAGATGTCTATCACTATCCTAAAACGTAATACCTTGTAACAGCAACAATTTACTCCGTCTCAGCATTGTGTGGGCTGGCTGGGCTCAGAGGGGCGGCTCTCCTACTTCTTGAGGTATTGGCTGGGATCATTCATACAGCTGAAGTATCTGTTCCTTCATGTTTTCAGAAACCTCTTGAAACTTTCGTCAGTCTGAAGTGTCTCTCATGATACTGCAGTGATGACATAATTTTAATTTTTAATTTCCAGTAAAGTTGAACATCTGTTGGTATGTTCATGGGTCACAAACTTCGTTTATTGGTTTTAAATTGTGTTAATATCCTTTGCCATGGTAAAATCAAAGAGTTTTAAAAAGCCATTAAAAAATAGATTGTGTGCCCCTTTTATTAATTTGAAAGAGTTCTTTACTCTTATTTATATTATTAATAATATAAGCTCTTATATTATTCATTGTCACATAGGTCGCAAACTTTTTTTTCCAGTTTTTGTTCTATGGTGTTTCTGATGCAAACACCATTTGCATCCTTTCATACTAGCATCCCTGCCATGTTCAGACCCAGCTAGCCTAGATTCTCCCGGGCATCCCATCTCTTCAGGCACATCCTCGGGGCAAGTTCCTGGCTGACCATCCACCCTGTGGAGTATCTAAGATGCTAGTTTTGGAGGCCTGTTCAGAGGAATATGCCAGGTGACGGGGCACACCCTGGGCTGCGTTTCTGGAGTCAAAATTTCCCACCACTCTTGTTGGGTACTTTTATAGTTCAGACTGGATCTTGGAAAAGAAATAGCAAGCTTAGGGCATCTCAGAAATGTTATCACAGGGCTTCCCTGGTGGCGCGGTGGTTGAGAGTCCGCCTGCCGATGCAGAGGACACGGGTTCGTGCCCCGGTCCGGGAGGATCCCACATGCCGCGGAGCGGCTGGGCCCGTGAGCCATGGCCGCTGAGCCTGCGCGTCCGGAGCCTGTGCTCCGCAACGGGAGAGGCCACAACAGTGAGAGGCCCGCGTACCGCAAAAAAAAAAAAAAAAAAAAAAATGTTATCACAGCAAACCAAGGTTTCTCGTCATCCAGTGGGGAACCAAGGTTTCTCATTATCCAGTGGAGAACCAATTTAAGCTTGTTCCTGAATCTGTGGAATGACACCACTACTCTTTCCGTCCACCCTTATAAAGTTGTACCTGGAAACCAGCAGCTTCCCCGCCGCGGCATCAGAGCCCAGCCCCGGGCACCTCAGAACGTCATGCGATGGCCTGCAGAGAAGTCGGGCCTCTGAGCACGTTTCCAGGTTTGGAGCAGATGGAACTGTGGCTGGACGAGCCAGGAAGCTCTAAACTGAGAGTCAGGCCTCTTTGATGGTGTTGTGATGCTGAGGCTACAGTCCCCAATTATTCAATCAAATGCTCACCCAGGTGTTGCTCTGAAAGTATTTTGCGGATGTAATGAAAACCCCTAATCAGCTGAGTTTAAGTAAGGGAAGTTGTCTTGGATAATCTGGGTGGACCTGACTGAATCCTTTGGAAGGAAGGCCTTAGAAGTAGAGCTCAGATTTCGGAGTGAGGAAAGAGAGAGGAAATTCCATCTCTGGACAGCAGCTTCTGGCCATGCCTGTAGGGGTCCTCCCTTCATTAACGCTGCCCTGTGGACCTCAGACCTGCTCAGACAGCCCACGAGTGCATGGGCCTCCTCTCTGTGAGATGAGCAGAGTTCACTGAAACAACCCCGATGGCCAGGAAGCCTCGGCTTGCTCCTGTAGCGGGGACTCCGTGGGTCTGGGCTGTAAATTCTGCCCCTGGATGGAGCAGTGGAGGGAAAGAGGAGAAAGGGGAGAAGAAGTGTGAGGAAGCAGGCTTCAGGGGCTGGGCCAGACCTGAGCCTGCTGAGGGCCGAAGGGAAAGAGGAGGAAGGACCCATGGACCCACGTCCTGTTTGATAGTGGGTCACACGTGCGGGATGAACTGGGGCCGTGGGAAGACTTTGCACTAAGGCCCCCAGTGCGTATCCGCCCTCACCCCACACCTGCTGCGTTCTTTGTAAAACTAGGCCAACCGTGCCCGAGATCCCACGCAAACCTCTGGCCGAGACGCCCTCCCCCAGGCCTCTGCCAAACCACGCCCTCCTCTCCCTCCGAAACCTGATTTCACGCTCCAGCGTGCCATGATGGTCCCCCAGGTTGGGGCCATCTGGCTGCCGTTTGCCATCTCCAGACTTCCTGGAAACCCAACTGTCTCCCTTCTTCCGTGTCCCACAGACACACGCGGGCATCTGTCGCATCTGGGATGTCTGAGGGCCTCTGGTTATAAACCTCCCCTTTGCTCTCCGCTCGGGCCTTTTACTAGAACAAGAAATAACAGCGCCTCTTGGAGCCTGGAAGCAGCTCTCCACCCGTGGGGTTCGGGGTAGCACCTGCAGTCTGTTAATGCTGGAGCAAAGGCCGATCAACTGCGAACTTGGCTTTTCCTTTCCTCCCAAATACAGGAGGCCCAGGGATTTAGGCCAGAACAGTTTTAGAAGGGAGTGGTCTCTCTCACCAGCTTTATCTGGGAATCACATCTGATGCCCGTCCACCAAATCTTGTTGGTCCCCCTCTGGGGATGCCCACTCTCTCTTTCCATCCCCACAGAGGCTGCCCAGCTAAGGTTCCTGTCCCCCACCATCCCCCTACTTTTCTCGCTTCTTCCGTGTCTCGCACACCCCCCAACCCCGTCCATTTCCAGAAGGAGCCTGAGGGATCTTTTTAGAAAGTTCGTCATCACTACCCCAGCCCCCAGCCCCCAAACACACACTGATTCAATTTAATCCCATTGAACACGCCAGGCACTGACCGAGGGAACCAGCAGTGAACTGAGAATGTAGTATTGTCCCCCCTGAACTCAGCACGTAGGAGGGAGTCAGAGACAGGAAGCTGCCGACAGCTGTTCAGTGTCCTGTTTTCCCATGGAGTTGGGCATGAAGTCTGACCCCTCATGGGGGGCTTGTCTAACTTGGCCCCAGGACCTCAGCATTCAGCCCCTCCCCACGTAGCCACGGCAGGCAGGCCCCTGCTGGCCCCTAACACACCAGGGTCATCCTCATCGGCCACTCCTGCACCCCGTGATGCCCCTGGGGAGCCCCTCTGTCACTTTCCTGGTGAATTCCTTCTCCTGTTTCGGGTAAACTCTGATATCGGCCTCGGGGAGTCTTCCTGAAGAATTGTGAGGCTGGGAAGAAAGCCATCTGGACCCCTTTTCCTCTAAGAATCACACTGACCTCATCTCGACCGATGGTCTTTTAGCCACGAGAGGGTGGAAACATTTTAGACACTCCTAGGGGCTGGGGCTGGGGAGGGAGAGGAAGGAGGGAGGTGTGGGGAAGGCAGGGCACTCTGGAGCTGGTGTGGGTGGTGAGCCAGCATCCCCATCACTGATTCCACTTCTATTGAGCACCTGCTGTATGCTGGACACGCCATGGAATGGTCCCTGCCGTCTGCATGCCAATGGGCTAGTGGGGGGAGACAGACTTACAGACAAACCACAGCACATCCCCATCCCCATCAGACCCTGGCCCTAAACTCACCAACTGGACTTGGAGGTTGCAGCTGCATTTTTGTTTTTCTCCCACAGGACCTTGTTAGCTGTCTCTGATACAAAGGAAGCAGAAACAGACATGGTATGCAATAGAGTCGGCACACTTCACGGACTGAATTACTGAATATGTATAAGGCATCACTTCTATGTGGTAAAATTCACTCTTTACCTTGCACAGCTTTACGAGTTTTGACAAACACATACAATTGTGAGACCACGCCCACAATCGTCCCCTCAACCCCAAACATCCCCCCAGCTGCCCCTCTGTGGCCGACCTCGCCCCCCATCTCACCTGAGCCCCTGGCAACCTCACATCTGCTTGCTTTCTCTGTAATTCTGCCTTTCTGAGATGTCATAGAAATGGAATCTTATAGTAATTATATTAAAAATTCATTATTAACGTAACTGCTTGCCTCAGTTCTACACTTGTTCCTCCCCTCCCCTTTTTTGTCTGCCGCATTTTCTTGGATCACTTCTGTATCAAACAATGATATAACATCATCTTTAGAGAGACTACAAAGACGGGCTTTCCTTAGTGTCACAACTTGTTACTGGAAACACCACCCCTGGCGGGCAGTGCTTCTCGCCTAAAGCACCAGCTCTTTGATCTCCCTACACCAGCCCCCCAGGGCCTTGGCCTTGGCGGTGCTGGTCCAGCTCAGCTGGGTCCTTCTCCTCCCTGCTCCCACCTCCCTACAGCTGCTGTGGGCGACAGTGCCTGTAGGACCACCAGGTATGAGGGGTGATGCCTAAGCGGGGACAGAGACCACCCGCCCCACCCCCATCCCATGAAAGGCTGGGCTGCTTCTTCCTCCCAGGAGAACCCAGGCACCTTGGAAGGAGGCTGTACGTGGAAGAGGCTTAAGCCTAAGCATCTTCAAAGTAAGTCTGTCCCCGCCTTTGAATTTCCCTTAGGACAGCAGATGCAAAGATGGCGCGTCAGGCCCTTTAGTCCTTGGGGGACTTCCTGCTCCCAGAAAAGGATACAGGACACAAGGTAAATTGGGAGATTCTGAACTAGGGTCTTTCGTTATAAAGGGATGGTGGAAGAGAAAGACGAACCTAACTGCCTGAACACATTTTCTGAATTACCTGTATTTGGCCGTTTCCTCTTTGCAAAGTGGATGATGGCTAGTTACAGAGATTGCTTAAAATATGTTTTATCTATTCAGACTTCCTCCCTTTTAATTGAGTTCCCTTGCATTTGTAGGGATGGTTTGGGCTTGTCTCCACTGATAAGCTTGTGACAGCCTATTTCTCAAATGGCAGAGACTGTTACAACTCACACTTCCGGCACCTTCGCAAGAGGACGCTTTCCTTGTGTGACCAGATGTGTTCTCCACCACTTGTCAAACCCCACACTGATAAGCTGATTGTCTGTCACTGATACCAAGGAATTGAACGAAAATACATTAAATTCTTTGAGCTTCCTGGACAGCCTTCATTTTGAGAGGAAGACAACCGCCAGCCCACCAGTGTGGGCTGGCTGGAAGGCTGAGATAGGAATGCAAGCAAGTATTAAATGTTCATTTCATTGCTTGAGGATCTTATCATGGCACTGAAATAAGTTTGAGCCCCAGAGCCAGAAGGCTTTTGGGCCAATCACAAGTTACTTCTTGTGATCCTGGAGTCCCGAGCCAGGGCTTTTTCAGAACTCCTTTCCTACATGACTCCCCTGCTATCCAACCTCACCCACTTCCCTTTGATCTCCCTCTTGGACCTCCTGGCACAGGTGAGCAGAAAAGATCCAGTAGGAAGACAGCTCTTAGATTTCCCTGGCTTAGCAGATACAGCCTCTGCCTTAGAAAAGTAGTCATTAGGCCTATCACACACTGGGAAAAACAAAACCAAGACTCCACCTCCCGCGTCTTTGCTCACGGGATGTTAAATCTCTTTAGGAAATAGCTATTCTCAAGTCCTGAAGTTCAGAACGGCCAGGAAAACAGGCACTTCAGGTCTCTGAAAGTCAATGTCATGGCCAGGTACTGGGAATGTTATGGTTGATCTCACCTCTCAAGGGGATAAACACAGAGATGTAACTTCTCAGGTGAGCAGCATTTCAGATCACTGGGGCAGAAGGGATGAAGCTGCCCACCTTGAATGGAGAGTCCACGGGGAATAGAGGAGATTCCAACACAGATTAGTAAGGGCACTATTGCCAGCTCCAAAAAGACCACAAGAAACCACTGGGTTTACGCAACAGCATATAAACTTCCTTGCCACATGCTCTAGAAACATCCTCATCTACACTTGCAGGGTCTACCCAGACTGTAGCTCTGCCTTACAGGATCATGGAATTAGAGGGAATACTCCCTAAGTAATTTTCTTGGTCCCATAAGAACAGAGAAAAACCAACTCTTTTTGGCCCAGGAATGGGTGTCCTAGAATGTTTTGGCTCCTTGCCTTTTTAAAACAGTCTTTGAATACTTCTTTCCATTTCAAGAAAACTAGCCTGTAGCTAAGTCCGGATGAGGCAGGAGATACTTGTGGTGTCATTTCCCACGTGACGAGTATTGCACTGAGCAGGTACACGGCTGTGGCTGCTTCGAGAGACGAGTGTCCAGTCTCTTGACCTCCAATAAAGGTTTGGAACAAATTTTACCTTTGCAGGTGAGCTCCTGGAGGGCAGAGGCCATGGAGATCAGCTCCCAGCAAGTGGCAGAGACAGCAACCCAGGGATGGGCTGTGTGGGAGTTTGGGGGGGAAGGTTTCTAGATTGTTCTCCCAGAATCAACTGGTAGCCGATGAGTGTTAGGGCCAGGCTTCAACTGGAGCAAGAACTCAGTGTACCAGTTAGCGAGCGCTCACCTCCGGCTCCAAGCCCAGCTGGACTTCCGACGGTCTGGGGAGATCACGCGTCTCAACGGCAAGGGCCTCGGGCCTCTGAAATCTCAGAGCCCCAAACACGCCAGAGGTCAAAGTTCCAGTCGCAGGACAGGAGAGGACCCCTGGGCCCAGATCGTGCCCCTTGGTTGTTAACACTTCATCAGGAAGTTTGTTTCTCCCTCTTACACGCGGCTTTGAAGGCTGTCCTAGTTGCCACGTGCTCTTATCTTCCTCCCCCAGGAATATCCTTCCGAAAACAGTGGAAGCTGATGGGAAGCACGATCCCATTTGCAGAATCCTGGCCCGCAGCCCTCAGGTGCCCCAAACCTGATGGCTGTCTCCCTGACATATTCCCTTCACGCTGCAGCTCCTTCCGCCCTCTGGGGCCACCTCTCCGCTCACACATCACCTGCTCAGGGAAACCTTGGAGCCCCCCAGGTAAGACTGTTTCTCTAGTACATCCTCCCCTGGCATCTCCTGCTCTGCCTTTGTAACATTTATCTCAATTTGCAGTCACGTACCTGCAACTATCGGTCTGGCTCTGGGTGGCATGACAGCCCCTGAGGGCAGGCCCTTAGCACACAGCGGCTCGCCCCTGTGCAGGGGCACCTGGCGGGAACAGAGGAGGTGAAGCAGAAGAATTTGTGCTAACAACTAGCCGGTGGAGCGTGGGGCACTGATGGGCAGGCCAGGCCCCTGAGGACCAGGAATGAGGGAGGCACAGCCAGCTTTGAGCACGCTCTGTGCCTCTCTCTCAGCCAGGTCCTCGACACAGCATGTGGCCAGTGGGGTCACGAGAAGCGCCAGAGTTCGGGCTGACCCTCCCTCCATCCTCCCACTGCAGGAAGAGAATGGAGAGGTGGCCATGACATGAGTTTATACCAGTGGCTTCAAGTAGGGCAAGTGCTATCCATACCTTATGGACTGTCCCAGGCTCACCTCCCTCCTGCCTGTCCCCCACCTCCCGGCCCCCAAAGGGCACAGAGCAGCAGAGGGGCTGGCACCCAGGGACGGCTCACCCTGTGTGCTAACGAGGTGGGGACAGACAGTGGCCTGTGGAACTGGTTTTCTGATTAGTGGCACACATGGCAGCACATCCCACAAGAGCGAGCCCAGGGACCACGGCCTCTTCAGAGAAGCCCTCTGCTCCAGACGGTGAGTGGAGCGTGGCAGCTGCCCCTATATCTGAAGGCATGGGAAATCCCTTATGACTGTAAACTTGACCTTCTCCATCCACTTACAGAGGATAAATAACCAGTATCCTAACATTACTCCACAAGAGAAGGCCTGCACCCTCTGTGAACTGACTTTTATTACATTCATTGAAATCAAGGCTCAAAACACCACAGGAGAAAAACATCATATATGACAGCAAGTCACCCCCTCCTTGTCCATGGCTTCTCATTTGGAGGAGAAAAGCTAAGAGAGTTTGGCATCAACCAAAGTGCAAATATTCAAAAAGTTCTTAATCACCACAAATTGGTATTCTTATTCACTGTGATTCTTTTCTCTGAAGATGGTCCGTGATGCTTTGAAAAAGCAGGTCCCTCCTTCCCTCCCTCCCTCCTTCCTGCCTGGCAAAGAAATGAAGAAGGAGCCACCCTCGGGCTGTTCTTTAGTGAGCAGCTCTCAGGCACAACTTGAAGGGCTACTGGAAAGATACAGCAACTTCCGCAAATATTAACTGTGCGTAAGGATTCCTGACACTTGGAGGAAAGTAACTCTGCTTTCGAGCAGTGAGGCTATTTAACAATATTTTTCATTTTTTTTTTTTTTCCAGATTTAAATTCTGGAGAACGGTTTCTCTTTCTGGTGACCTGACTTTTTTGTGATGCTAACCCAACGTGGGGCTTTCTACTGACGCATCTTCCTCCACGCGTTTCAAATTTTGTACCAGTGCACCTCCCCATCTTCAACGCTTGAAGAGAGATGCCTTGTGCATCTCTTTTGCAAACACATCCACTTGTCTCTCTCTGAATGGGGAAGAGTCTGCCTTTCCAGCAACGGAGAAGCAGCAAAACCAAACTGATGAATCTCAAATTCCCACAGAAGAGTCAGTTTTGGGAGAGATAACCCTTAGGAAAAAAGCCTCATGATTTTAAAATACAGGGGTACCAAATGAGTATAGTTAAAGAAAGGACGTTTTGAATTTAGTCATTCAGCAAGAGATACACAGAAGGGAGACACTCCTAGAAAGGCACGGGGTAGCCTTAGGTGCCAGAGTTCTAGTTGTCTGTAATTCCACAGTGAAAAGCGTGTGCGAATGCTATTTGCAGGGAACAAGGGTGAAGTCACAACCCTGAACCCCTTCAGGTCAGTCAACTGCCTTTCTGTCCCTCCCACCACTTTACATGTAACTGGTTCTACTGGATTCCCAAATAAAGAAGCCTTCTGAAGGTATCAGCCTGGCCAATTCCAACATGACCCTGCTAACTCCCAGGCACTATCATAGGATCAATTTGAAATATGATGCTGTAGAAATTTACAGTAAGGAACTGGTAGGTTTGTTTCAACTTGGAAATAACTCTGTATGTGCAAAATTTTACATGTGAGCCTCACAGAATCATTTTCTACCTACTATATTAGCATCAGAAAAAGCACTCGAAACCAAAGGTAAAGGTCAACAGTCAGGTCCTCCTCTTGCCTGTGGAAAGAGCCCTGTCATAAAAGGAGGGCTATACAGGCTCAATTTGTCAAGAATGATTCACCTTAGAGGGTCTTTCTTTAATTAGTTTTTCCAAGACATGAATGGCCTCTCATGATTATGTAAATAACATAGAAGCATTTGATTTTGCCATGGAGTTATTTCACCTAAATTTCCTTACTCCTTTCCAGGAACAAAGTCCAAACTGAACCACTGCTGCAGTGTGTAGGATATGGGAGGACAGGGTCTCCTGGGGCAGAAACGTTCAACTCCAGACTCATGAAACATCCAGGCACCATTCTAAGCATTTGTAAAAGACAGTGAATGTAAAAACCTCTTTCCAACACAACCCTTTGGAAGCAAGAGGTCACTGAATATTCTCTCTTGCATCAGGCTTGAATCGTTACCTGCGCTTTCTCTGAGGGGATGCGGCTTGCCTGTGGTGGGTGCAGAATGAGTAAAAACCAGCCACATTACGATGCCACACTGCTCTCCGTCTCCAAGAACAAGCTGGAGGAAACAGTGGGGCAGGCGTGGGACTACGTGCTGGGGGATGTATTCGGGGGGGGGGGGGGGAATCCCATCTGTAAAAGTTGAACCCAGAACACCAATGTGGCTCAGCTCTGAGGCTGGGGACTGCATGCCCGCAGCAGCTACACTTTGAGTTCACGGATGCTCTAGGCCGTGAAAGCTTCTGTTTCAGACTCATGAAAGAGTCTGCCCAGAGCTCTGAGTGGGTAGCTGGGGGCCAGATTGAGCAGAACTAGCTCTTTCTGCAAACAAATATAAAAAGAAGCACCCTGGGGCCTGGATACCCTGTTCATGAATCTTCAGAGCATCTCTACATTGTGGGCCAGGAATCTTCTAGATGTCCATCATTAAGGAGCCAGCGAGACTTGGTTACCCCCTACTCACATGCCTTGGTTAATTATCGGGCTGAATTTGAATCTTTCTGGTTCAGAAACAGCAAGGTCTGGGTGGGAGCCAGGCTGAAGGGCTGCTACTTGTGAGCCACACAAGTTTGGTGCACATATTTCAGTGTGTGAGCAAGACCCAGGAGGACATGCTAAAGCTTCCTAAATAGGGCTTCCCTGGTGGCGCAGTGGTTGAGAGTCCGCCTGCCGATGCAGGGGACATGGGTTCGTGCCCTGGTCCGGGAAGATCCCACATGCCGCAGAACGGCTGGGCCCATGAGCCATGGCCGCTGAGCCTGCGCGTCCGGAGCCTGTGCTCCGCAACGGGAGAGGCCACAACAGTGAGGCTCACATACCGCAAAAAAAAAAAAAAAAAAAAAAAAAAAAAAAAAAAGCTTCCTAAATAAAGAATTCTGTTGAAGCTCCTTAGATTTCTCCAGCTGACTACAAAAGCATGTATAAATTGGTGGTACCTCACTCTGAACCGCCTTTAGTGGTCAGCTTGGCATTCCTTTGTTATCTGATGCACTTGAAAGTTATAAGATACATACTTGCTAATTTTCTTTTACTCCTTTGAATTCGTCCAAATTAATGCAGCTTCAGTTTTGTCATCCTGCCTCTGTCACCTACTCTTCATCCCAGAAAGGGATCCCATTCCTTGTTTAGAGGAGATTTTTCATTGGCTTGCCAACACTCCCTCAAGTTTTACTCAGATTAAGGTGCTGTTTGAGTCCGATCAGAAGTTTTCAGTTCGCGTCCACACACTGGTGACAGTCCCTCTGCCTGTCACTCTGGGCTGGATCGGAACCGAGAGGTCCCCTTGTGCAACAGTGTGATTCTCAGATGGGGACTGAGGTTCAGAGAGGTGAAATGATGCCCGTGTGTTACAGCCGGATTTACCCAGAGCCGGCCAGTACTTGAACCCCCAACTCAATACTAAGTACCTCAGATGAGGATTGGAATCAAAGAATCTTCCAATTCCTGCGCTTCCTACAAACACAGATATTTATTCTTGCCAAGTTGTTCTTGTGCCCTGTGTGATTCTAGTGAAAACACCTGCCAGGAGCCTGGCCTCGGATACGGGTCCAAAAGGGCAGGAGACAGATTATCTGCTCAGGTGAAGAAAACCATTTCGTTTACTGAGCAAATGAGGGACAATCTTCAGAGCTTTGACTCCTTTTAGATAAATGACCTATGGTTAATTATCTCCCAGCTTTTATCCTTTAATCTCTAGGTTTAAATTCTCTAGTAGTAATTACCCCTAACCTCTCCCTGTAATCACAACTGCACTCAAAAGCAAGTCTTCCTGCAGCAATTTAAAAAAAAAAACAAAACAAACCCTCATTTTTTTTCACGCTAAACTATGATATCTAATTAGTACAATAATAATTTTCCCCCTTATCGGGATAATTGCATCTTTAAATATACTTTTCAGACTGGAGAGCTCGGTTGTGAAGGCATATTCTCGAAGGTTGAATGCAAGCATGTCTTCTTACCCATTCATCTATGACTTCATTCATAGCTATAAGGGCATCTTCTACTACAGGAATGCTAAATTATACATTATGTATGTTTCCAAGAACGTTAGATAAATTTTTAAACAGACCAGTAAGAACGATCATGTCACAAACTCAAACTGAGCTACAGGGTAGATTCCATAACTTCATTTAATATTGATAGCAGCTCAATTTAAGTCTTGAAAAAACAAATACCTTTAATAAATCTGGAGTGAATGATTACATATTTTGATATAACTATCATACAGGAGTGTGTACATATATAAACCTATAGGCAGAATTATATACATTTCAATATATACCACATATATATTTTTTCTTCTCACATTTTTCTCTTTAGTAAAACGAAGCAGTTTTACTGTACATAGATGTGTGATGCTACATTAAGTCCTGAGTGATTTAAGGGATCGTTAATAAACTACAGTAAATTCTAGTCTTTCAGCTAAAGATCCAGTAGATTCAGTAACAAAAATGTGAACAAAATGTTTAAAAATATGCATTCAGCGAGGCGCTCGTTTTGTGCTTAGCGGAGAAAGCTTGAGAGTGCACGGCCGCCATTTGGGAAAAACTTCTTGAATATTCAAGATTTAACAAATATCCTATTTGAATGGATTTATAGAAGTCGATGTCACCTACATCCAATGCGTCAAGCATGGAAGACTCCAGTCATGACTGGACCGAAAATCCCTTTTGCAGAATATGAAATTCTGTGTAAACATCAGTGCTTAGGGATTATATAAAAAGTTCAGACTCAAATGGGGAAAAAGCAAAATACAATGAAATAACTTAAAATGCTTTTCTTGGGAGCCAGCCACATGGAAGGAATATAAAAAAATAAGAGTATATTTTGGTGAAAGAGGAAACCAGATGAAAGTCATTAGGGAGGTGTGGTCAGCCACCCACCTCGGGAAGCCCCAGGCTGGCTCGGCCCCGGGGACCCAGGGTGATGGAGCCAGGGGGACGGATTCTGCACACAACAGGGAGAAGGCCACATGCACCCGCGAGGGGCAGGGACAGCCGCCGTCAAGGTCACCGTCAGCCAGCCCGGCCCCCCAGCCCCACGCTCCGCTCAGGCACTAGGAGGAAGCGGTGAGGGGTCCAGGCCCCCGACTGGGGGGCCGCTCGGACGAGAAGGCACTGCGTGGCGTGGCCCCATCTCCGGCCCTACCCCGTCCCGTGGCTGCTGTAGTCGAAGACGCCCTTCTTGAAGAACGGCGAGAACTCGCAGACGGTGTGTTTGGACAGTGTCAGCCCCACCTTGTCGATGTGCAGCGGGGACGTCGCTGACTGGAGCATCACGCTGAAAAAGTCCCTGAGGTACCTCTGGGGAAGAGACAAGAGGCAAAAACACGGTCAAGACACTGTGGGGCAGGGGGAGGGGGAAGGAACGTCCCGTGGAGCGGGGAGGAGCTGCCACTGTCATTAGAAACAGCGCAGGGATGCTCCGCCGCCGCCTTTGCCCCATCAGACCCACCTGGGGAGCAGCCATGGTGCCCGGCGTGCAGGTGACGCTTCCTGGCTCCTAGGACACGGCTTGGACCTGTCTGCACACAACACCCAGAGGGATGCTGGGCAGTGGCGGCTGGGCTTGGGGTCTGCGTTCCAGCAATAGTGTTGCTAGTTAATAAAGTCATCCCCCCCCCAAATCACTCATTAAAAGGCAACTAAGAGGAGAACAAAAAGGCTAGCGGTCTGCATGATGCTAAACGAGCATTTTTAAAGGGCACAGGCTTTCTCTGCTTTGGATCCTTC